>NC_091105.1:20882938-22082938 GCF_024713975.1 Paralichthys olivaceus | reverse complement strand
CAAATGTCTTCCTTTGAAAGTCCACACGGTGATAGACAGTGATAGTGTATGTGACTGTGGACAAGCAGTCCAGACAAGCCACAATTAAAAAAATCATGATGCCAACTGGTTTCATTTAGCAGTACAGTGTACTAAATGAGTACAAAAAGAAACACAAGTGATGCAGTTTTCTTATACTGCATACAAATCTGTTTCCATTTCTATCACTAATTGTTCACAAAGTGACATATTGGAAGCAGTCCCTCCTAAACATGGGGAAATCGAGTGTGCCGTGGCACACATCTTCAGCACTATGAAAATATTTTCAAATACAAAGAAATTGCCAAAAACACAAACTGAGTTATGCTCGTGATTTTATCAGAAGATTTTCCAGATGGCTGTTATATTAAAACCATTGAACTCTCTATATAAGTGTGTATATATATATATATATGTGTGTTTCTGTCTGTGACACTTGGAAGATGTTCTCACCTTTCTCCTGAAGTCCACTGATGGGTTGAATTCTGCACAAATTAAACACAAAAACTTTGAGACATGATCTGTCAGTCAAGGTGCTTTGTCCCAACATACTCATGGGACCTGACTAAAGAGTCTGTAAGAGCCTGAATGTCTGTGTGGCTGGAAGAGTCCAACTAAAGGTGGTATTGGCTTTAATTTCTTGTAACAAAGACATGTAACACTCATTTACCAAAAGCTATGAGGGGAATTAGGGGCCAGTTTAAAGCATTTTAGGGGGGAATTCCACCTGGAAATGTCATTAGAGTTGTTTCAGCATTGGACAGCTTAATCCCATTTGTCAATTTAGACTCTTAAATTTAGGACAGACTGTGGCCATGATGCAATCCAGACAGAAATGTAGCTTTCCACAGCCAGCAAGTAACTGACCTGGGAAACAATGACGGCAGATTTTCTGATTTCCTGCTGTAGCTTTACAACAAAACTTGGATACAGTTGTCATTTGATGTGATGTTAGCTCCACTAAACTGTTATTAAACCTGCACTAACCAATATTATTATATCAACTATGAACACTTAATATGAATGGGGTCTCTCATAGTGAGAAGGCAGACTCTGACTGTTCCCCTCAGCTCAGAACATTTAAGCATCTTTCATTGTTTCAGCTTTACAGCCTGCAGCTTTATTCGGACTGTGGTTCTATTAGACAGCATCAACCCTATTTCCAGTTACTGCAGGCAGAGTCACAATGTGCTGATCAACCTATTGTACACGACCTATCCAGCACTAAAAGGACAGACAGGAAATCGACAAGCTGGTTTCTCTGTATATTGCAGCATTTAGCCACTCAACACTTTTCCCCCTCTCAGGCAATTGGAGAGACAGATTTCTGTTCTGAAGATGTATGCGAATTGGTGCATATTTAATTTGTAATGATATGGTTTATAATGTCTGGTACAGCTCGAGATTGATGTACATGATCATATGCCACTCTGAGGTCTCTGTGCTCTGCCCCCCTAAAGTCTGCAACTCTTAGTATATAATCATTGCATCTCATTAAGGCTCTCTTCTAGAGGTCAACAGGCTTTGAACAGTTACTTTTTTTTTCTTATTTTCACAACACACTTGCATTCCCTGCATACTCTAACTGTATGAGCTGCAGAGCCGTGTTGGAAAGTGCCAGCATCTCTTAATGGAGGCATGGGCAGAACTCCAATTTCTGATGGTGCAAGTAGTAGTTTACCTAAGATTCAAGATTTCTCAGAGACACATGGAGCACAAAGACAGAGGGTTCCAACAATGGCCCTGGTTGATTCCATGCCTCATTAAAAGTGTTCATGGTAAAAGATAGACAGGTATAACAGGGAAAAAAATGATAAAATGTAAAGGTGAGGGCAGGACAAAAGTTCAAACATTGGCCATGATGTAAAATCCCTTGGCTTTTCTACATTTTTACATCTTAAAATCAAAATGACTGTAACTTAAACGTTGGGTTGGTTTTCCCCTCAGGACATAGAGCAAGCAGCTGGCTAAACAATGACCACGTAATACAATGCGTGTGTTCAACAAGTTGTAAAATATGCTCTGGCACTGTAAAATCCTCATTTTCATCAACATCCACATTTAACAAATTTAGACTTTGCCAGTTCAGTATATAAAGTAGCCTGTTTATCTAAATCATATGAGCAGAAGTGTTAGACACACGTGTCTGAAGTGTTGAACTGCTTTTTGCTGCCAAAACGTCACAGTAAAATCCAAACACATTCAAAGTAATGCAAATCACCAGACCAAATGTTTTCAACAATTCTGATCTCATTTTATTTTCCTTAAAAACCACAGGTCCATGGGTATTAGTACAATGAGGCTCAGTTGAAGTCAAACTAAATAAAGATTAGAGCACATTCAATCAAAATTAACAGCACAGAAAGGCAGACACAGTAACACATACCACCAAACAAGAGTTTCCCACAGCATTTAACTTTTACTTGAGAGGACATTAAAATATGTTGAAGCCAACGTGGAGTTTAATCATATAGACTAGACAAGTCATTTTTCGTAGCAACTGAATGAGTTTCCATACTCTAGAGGTACTGTAACAGTCTGTCAGCAGGACACAGAAGGACATGGAGCCCATCTGGATACTGCTTCCTGATTTGATGGTCAACAAAGTGTCTTTTCCTGGCTGCTCCCCACTGATTGGATGAATGAAGAGGAAAAGTGGGAGAGAGCATGGAGTTCAGGGCTACCAGACGTCGGCTCTGGAAAAGGAGAGAGGTTCCTTAAGTTAAAGCAAAAAACTTGGCAATCCACAGTGGAAGGCAGGTGATGAGGAACAGTAGAGCTGGATAGAGATACTGAGCAGTGAGGATGAGGTGACGTGTTGGATTCACTTGAGCATTTTATTAAAGGCTCCTCCCTGATTCATCAAGGTAACATTTTAGTGGCTGTAACTGACGATAAAAAAAGGATCAAGAGGGGATTATGAAACAGTCTTGCTTCATGACTGTTTGAGAGTCTCAAAGGATAATTCAGCACCACTGCAACAAATTAAAAACAATAGTTTTACCATCGATGACATAGCAGCATTAGGTTACACAACACAATTGGCCATACCCATTACATGTAGTTAACACTTGGCACTAAAATCAGTCTTGGGTGGGCTAAATACAAATGGTCAGCTTTGAATACAGATGTGAGTACACCCAAAACAGATGCTTCGGAATTGTCAGAACAATCGAGCGTCACAACGAGGGGCTTTATTGTCAAGGAAGCATGTCTACAAAGGGTAAACACACTTGATCACATTAAAAAGCTTGTACTGTTGAGTGACATATCAGCATTTCGCTATCGGGTTTCCAATGCCTGGTGCTGTCTATTGCTAATGTACAAAACAAGAAACAGTCAATTTGCATTGTTAGGACTACTCAACAGTCCTGTTGTGCATGTGGTTTCAGTGTGTCCAACATCTTTACCGAAAAATCAAGAATGTTTGGTAAACGGACCAAATAAGACAATCCACAAACTCATCAGCATGTTGATGATGAAGATAATAGAAGGAGTGGAAACCTCTTACAGTGATCATGTTTGTGAGGCGTCACTCATCTTCATATTTTCTAAATCTATCACTATGATCTAACAATATTATATGAGGCAGATAATATTAGGTCCTTCTCTCCACCTACGATTTGTAAAGCAATGTCCCTTTTCTAAACCACCAATCAGAACCTTAGCATTAGTTTGATGGATACTATTTGAATATGTGTACACAGGATTTAAAGGGGCCCTGCATGGATTTCTTACTCTTACATTAAAAAAAAAACAATTTGCTGGTCTTGTTAGCACCATCAAGAAGTTGAGATCTGAAGTCTATTCAATTGACTTTTGAAGAAAATATTTAGCAATGAGAGGTGTGGAGTTTGAAGGTTTTGAAGGAGGATTGTGGGAAATTAGGGCTCCAGCGTTTTGGGAACATTTACGACTACAAGTTGAGAAACTGATTATGATCTTTTTTTTTTTAAACCTCTCTCTCTAGTCCACTAAATGCATGTAGTATTTAAATTGTCTTTTCCTCAAATTGATTGACTTATCCATCATAAATCATTAATGGTACTTTTCTTGCTGTTGGCAACATGTTATATGACCCTCAAAGAAATCATAATTCAAAATCTCTCTTGTTTACTAGAGTTTGATTTCATTTACTCATGAAACTTTGTCTTAAAAGGGCAATTGAATGTGTATTTGCCTGTGATGTATATCAGAATGAACTACATGTCTAGTGGTTGGGTGGGAGAAAAGTTTTCTCTCTAATGACAATTCTTGGTTACTGATGGATCGTATTTAAGTCACGTTTTCGATCTTTATGACTACATTACTGGAATAAATAATGCAGATTATAGGCCTGTTAGTGAAAGGCTTTCATAAACACTAAAGTGTATGAAAATTACAATATGTCCCTTCAGATATTAGCTTCAAAAGTAAGCTGTCAGATCTTTGTACCTGACAGGGGTTCAAAAGTTGATCATCCTCTTGATTGCGTCAAAGCACTTCCACTTGTCTGGGATGTAGAAGGGTTCAAAGATGTGGGGGAAGGGCGTGTCATAACCACAAACTCTACTGATGGGAGCCTCCAGGTTAAGGAAGCACTCCTCCTGCAAAGAGAGAAACAAAACACAAAGATGAAAACAAATTCTCTTTTTAATATTTCACCGATGCTGTCAGTGCTCAAACATAACTCATTCAGGCAGGGAAGCCATGCTAACATGTTGAGACTGAGACTCTTCTTGTACATATTTGGCTGACAGCAGGGACTCTATATGGGCTGTAGCATGTAGCCCCAGTAATGTGACTGAGTGATCAGGAAAATACGATCTGTAGTCAGAAAAAACTCAAGGTCCATTTTTTTTTTACATTATTAAAGAGACAAGGAAGACTCTTAGATAAGTTTGGGGAAAGCTTGCATGATGTTTTGTGAAATCAATGTTTCCATTAAGGTTTCCACAGTCAAGAATGACTTTTCACCCTCTGTAGTATATTAGTCTTTTAATAATGAGTGATGTGACAGGGTAAAACCAACCAGGTATTGTTTTGGATATGAAGGAAGGAAAATATTCAGTGATAAGAGAGTGGATTAAAAAAAAGAAATTGTTGATCGTTTCCATGCTGATTTAAATTCATTGAAAATTAAAGGCCTGCACATTCTGTTTTGATAAGCTGATTTTGACGATTCACCACAAACTATTACACACAGACACTTCTTTGGCTCTGCGGTTCATTCTTGAGGGATTATTTCCCAAAACTAACATCAGCGTTCTTCTTGGCCACCCACAACAAACCCTCTTACTCACAGAACCACACACAACTAGTCCACCCTCTCTCAATGCTTGTGCATACCCTCAGTTTGCTAAAACTATTAACAGTTGATGTGATATTTACTGGATAGTTGTTTTAAAAGTGTCCAAAAAGCTTGACAAATTTATTTTTATTTCCATACCTGATTTATAAGGTGCAAGTAAACATGGTTCATCTAGGCTCCTTGAAAATGGCCAGTGCTCAGGCAATTTGGCCTGAGTGCAAAACAAACCATGGCTCGTGTCTCTATATTGGCTTTTGACCTCTTCCCATGGAGACATAGCAGAATGAAGTTGGCCAAAACACTCCAAATGGGACAAACCCCCCGATGAGTTAAATGAAAGCACTTGGACGCATGCACAAAGATTAGCAGAAACAAACCTGAAGTACCCTCTTTCAGATCTGCTGACCTAAAATAACTCAAGCAAACAACAGTTGAACTGCACACTCTGTGCACATTGCCTGTTTGTGCATGTATGTCTGACACAGAACACACTTTTACCTGTTGCTTAACCGCATCAAAAACTCAGCCATCCATGTAATCCCACTTTATGAACCCACTACTTGGTTGCCAAGAAGTAGTATGGCGTTTGGCAGGGCAGGGCTTGAATGTTTCACACTATGTTTTTATATTTCTTATAAAACATCTGGCAGAGTCTAGGGGACTGTCAGACTTGATGAGGAGGCCTTTTGTGCTTTGGTGCTTTTATAGCCTGTAAAAATACAACACAACAAGAGACAAAGAGGGACTGCAGCAGAAGCATGCACCTCTGTATGTCTGAGGAGCTGAAATGGTACAGACAGAGGGTTTCAGCCTGAATGTCAGCTCCTGGATTAATACTCAACTCAAGTGATGGCCAAGTTGGAGGACAAATGCAGAATCATATGAGACTGAACATATAAAGCCTTTAATGTAACAGCTAAACAGGAAAAATATCAAGCATATGAGATTGAAAATTGGGAATAGTTCTATTGTAACAACGGAAAGACATGTAGTAGGTTGGAATGACTGTTGAAGTGATGGCATGATTTATGATGGCATGACAAGTTTCAACACAAATCAAGAAAGAGAGTCAATGAAAGAAGAATCCCCTGACAAATCTAACTCTTGTATCCCTGTGCATCTCAAATTTGCAAATTGTCAAGTATGTGTAAATACCCTTATCTTCATTATTTAGTACACTGGGGCACAACAAAAAATACAGGACATCCCTGTTCAGCTACTTCAGCCGAAACTGTTTGGATAATTTAAATAAAATATCAGGGAGGTGATTTTGGAGTTAAATGGATTAAAGCTGTCATTTCTTTTTTTTTTATTTGAACTCCTTTCAAACAAGAGAAAAATATGAAATTTTGAAACTTGAAGGGATAGTTCAACCAGAAATGAAAATTCACTCATCTAATCACCAATATGCCGATGGAGGGTTGGGTGAAGTGTTTGAATCAATGAAATACTTTAGGAGTTTCATTGGTATACAGTGCTGCAGCAGAATCCAATACAATTGAAGAAATTAGTGACAAAAGCATCAAACATGATAAAACAGAAAAAACACAACATGCCATACTGCTTGTGTGGTGTCATCCAAGTATCTGTAAGCCCTGCCTTTCAAATTTTATATGAAATGAGGTCATTTACACCGTTTGTTTAGCCTAAAAGTCAGCTGATATCTTGCATTGGAAATGCTAACGTTGTGTGCTTAGCCACTTCTGGTGGACTTTTAGGCTTGAAAAAGGGTAGAAATGACCTCTTTTTGTGTCGAATATGAATGTCGGGGCTTGCGGGCACTTGGATGACACCACACACCAGCTAATTTCTTCAACTGTATTGGATTCTGCTGCAACGCTGTTTACCCCTGAGACTGGTGGTAAATAGATAATGTGTGAATTTTCATTTCTGGGTGTACTATCCCTTAAAACAAAAAATGCAAATTCAAAATTTACAATCTCAGTGCAAAGTATAATGTGAGATGTAGTTGCAACAATTCATTTCATTGAATTAAACTCGATTGAACAGCCTTGGAGAAGACTAGTCATCGAGTGTGTAACATCAGTAAGTAAAGTAAAGCCAGGGAATGAGGGATTCTCTCATTTTGGTGCCAATAATAATGAAACCCAAACCCAGGGGAAGTCCCAGGGCTCAGTGCTGCTGTTACCGTTACCTGCCTGGCATCTTGACCGACTGTTCGCTCCAACCACCTAATTAACTGTGATCAGCTTTAATAAACGGCCACTGAATGAAGACTTCTTCGACTCTTTTCATTGATCTGTTTTCTCATTTCCTTCAAAATAACCTCAAACTATTTTATAGAACAGGATCCTGACAACTGCCCCTTTACATTTGCTTATGAACATTTCTGGCAAATGTCCATGGACATTTCTGCTCAGGTTCCAGCAGGCTACAAAGGTACATATTCAATCAAACAGTAATCCTATACGCATCAGCTCACTAAAACAGTCCAGTCTTGTTTTAAAGAATATTTAAACATCATTAACGCATGCCCTAACCGGCCCCTAGCTCAGAAAGGTAACTGTTTTAACTTGGGCAAAGTTCAGTCTCATTCAGTGGAAAGTCAAATTTAAACAGGAGTATACTTGAATAGACCTGGAGCAGATCTGGATGCAGATGTTGTCAGATTTAAATGAACAAAATCTAGCATTTACATACATTTTCTTTCTTTGCACACCTCACTTTAATGCTTCGTTTTTTCCAAGCACTTATTTGACAGCAGATGCAGTAAAGGAGCTTTTGTTAAAGGTATTTATGAAATGGCGCATCTGTGTAGGCACTGAATAGGAATAGAACTTTCCTTACAAGTGATCCCACATGGTATCTTGCTTTCCTTTTCACCCTTAAGTAAATGACGATGTGATTCCTCGTGTCAACTGAGATTAAAACCTCAAGCTCTTCTGTCTGCTGTACTACTGACAACCAGTCAGACAGTACCAGGGAGTTTGCTCTTTTGTCTAGATCCCATCTATAATCTCCTCTAAATACATTTACTGGAAGCAAAAGGAAAGTACAGTGGTCTGACTGCCTGCCTGCCTGCCTGTCACCGCAGCTGGACAGAAGATGGCCACACAACTCATTTCATTCAAATCAATGTTTATCTTTTGGGAAGTGCATCATTATATGTAAAACTTGAATGTCAGAATAAAGATATATGCCATGGCAGTATCAAAAATCTTGCGTCCTGCAGTTGCTCAGAATTCAAAAATACAGAACAGCCGTATAGCTGTATCTGATTGTGGAGTCAAGCGTAACAAAATGACGATGCATTGTCCTTTAAGTTATCCAAAATATTAATTATATTGTTCTGAGTGTCTCGCTTGAACTAATGGCTGCCCTGCCCCACACAATTTCCAGTGGTACTGCTACATTTCGTCTGCTGCGGCCTTATCCATAAGCTTCCAGAAGAAATTCACAAATAATGACGAAATGCAGAGAGTACAGACAGAACGCTTTATCTGTTTAATATATATGAAAATGTTTCACAGAAAAAGTTTAACTATTTTGCTAAATTGCAATGAAATAAATTAGCAGTGCGGCTAGCATTAATGAAACAAAATAAACGTATCAATGGATTACGTTCACACATTGTTTCCTTTGAGTCAAGTTATGTGGACGGCAGACTGAACCAATAGCAATAAAGACTACGATGCAGTGGAATAATCCCTGAATATATTACTGAAAAATGCTGACTATGAGTACTATCAAATTAAGGGTTTGATTTCAGGAAAAACCTTAATGTAACTTGAAGACAAATAAAGTTGTTCCTTCATTTCTCATGCAGTGAATCATTTTACATGGTTTGTGATGAGCTTTCATGATGCCGCTAGTGAATAAGTTAAACCGACATTAAAATTAACAGATAGCGTGTCATTGACTTCTATCGGTGATTTTAGTTCAGAAAGGGAGAGATGACACCCTGCAGTTATATGAAGGGAAGAAATGGCTAATGAGAGAGTTGGGCTTTAGGCTATTAGACAACTGGTAGGATCAAGCAACAGCAGCCTTTTAAAGAAGCCTTCCTGCTTAAACACTGTCCTTTGAAGGTAATTTACTGTATCCCCAAAATGGAGAAAAACACAGGGTGTGTGTGTGTGTGTGTGTGTGTGTGTGTGTGTGTGTTTGGGACTACCCTGATTTTCATTCAGTAAAGCCTGACAAGCAACCAGTGGTCTAAATCTGATTCAGAGGGCATTTGTGGCAGAAAAGGTGTAATCCTTCATCCTCAGCTAACACCAGCTGGACCTGAGCGGAGTCTGTGGTCTTTGTATCATGTCCCACAACAGTAACACAACTCGCAGGAAAGGCTGGGCAAGATATTTGATTCTGTTGGTTAAGATTACACACAAATAATTGAAAGCACTGGTAGTGGAAGTAGAGGAAGACCATCTAAGGGCCCCACAGGCAATTCTGAGGTCCCATGAGGGACAGTGGTATATGACTCAATACAGTATAATTGTGTACATAATATACTGTATTCAGGACCACTTATGCTACCATCTATAATACTCCTGGCAGACAATAGTCCTTATCATACAGTGTTGAAAATTATACATTTCATTACTTCCATCACAACCAGCAGACAAATATTTGATTTCTCTGAAACTAAATTGATCAGCCTTGGCTTGAATTTATTTGGAATCGATTGCAGTGAACTCTGTTGTTGCTTGTAAAGTTCAGTGAAGGAGACAGTGAATCACCACTTCTCTCTGTGCATCCTGGAGGTCCGTGAAAGCATTGTCTTTAGCCACATCTCATTTTGCCCTACTCTGTCCTATTCAGTCATGAGCCAAACACTTGGGGAAGGGCCAGCCAATGACACATCACTAAATCATGAAGGCCACAGCTAAAGTTGGATGAAGGAATCTTGCTAAGCCCTACCAAACTCCCCTCTGCTCTCAATACAAAAGAGAAAATAAAGTCTATGAATGGAAAGGCCCGAGGTGGAGAGGTAGTCCACTCTCTCCAGAAATAATAGACTAGGATTTTCACAACACTCCCAGACAAGAGTCTAGACTAAACACCCTTTACTGAGAACCAGTTTATCTTTTTGTCCCTTGATTGCCTACAAGGCCACACTAGTAAACAAGGTGTGGTACAAGTTAAGACCTTAAACACCCAAACTGGAGGTTGATCTGCACTGGTCTCACTCCAATATCCTGAAAGCCAGGATGTTATTCTACTGGCTGAGGACACGGGACTCAATCTTTCTGCTAAAAGCTGTATTTGTATTTTTAGCAGTTTATCATTTTATTATCTTATTATCAAGGCCAAGTAGGACTGTACAATAAATTTAATTAAAATAGCCGTTTCCTAAAGCCTCATTCTTTCTCATAATGAAAACATCTCGTCCGTATTTTAGTCAGAACATTAATAACATCAAACCAAGCACTTGTGATTTCCCCTCAAGCTACATAAACAAATGAGAATATGGGAATTGGGCGAAAATCTTCACACAAGTTTTCTGGGAATACATTTGTAGTTATGCATTTGGTTACACACAGAGTTACACAAAGCAGTTCAGCAACAAATGAAAAAATGAGGGCTCAAGAGAGAAGTCCAAATCCAGCTTATGATCCTGCCTCCAATCCTCTTTCTTCATTTGTCTTACACTCAAACAACTGCCAGACTTAATAATAATATAGGTATCGTCTCCAGATTTGAGATGACTGCAATGATCTAATGATAAGTTGCAGGGTCACATGGTAGAAGAATTGAAGAACTTGCGAAAATCTACTTCTCTTCCCCTATCAAAGAAAAACCTACATGTTTTTCCTTAGAACACATTGTAATATTAAGACTCAGTTGTAAATGTTTTATATTTATTGTACTGACTTAATTCTGAAGTAGGCTTTCATCAGTTGGTTTGGTAACCTAAAAAAAAATTACGAAGATAGATTTGAATCTAAACATCTGTGCCATCTGTATCAGGTGTGAGCAATACACAAAGCACAGCTCATCCTGTAGGACTCCAGGCAAATCCTTTTACAACCCAAATTTACTTTGCTTCCCTCTGGTCAGAAGTTTGGCTCTGTAGAGGTAACACCAATAAAATATTTGGTATTTTTTTACGTAAACTATTGGCTTTTTAAAGGGAACCCATTATACTTTTCCTTATTTTCTGTTATATATAATATTACAATGTCAGATGTTTATAATAAATATGGCCAAAGTCTCAGATAATGAGGTAAGCATGTGTAAAATTAATCCCTGACGGCAAGGTTCCAGTGGGTTTCTGCTACTTTCATGATGAGCTCGTCACAGATTTCTTTTTACATCATCCACTCCAAGTAAAGGTCCAAGCACAGACCATGGTCTTCTTGGAAAGAAAAACAACTGGGTGTGCTTTCCTTTTGCAAGGTTCCAGATGTTCAGCCAATGAGAAGAAAGTAGGTTTTTAAGGGGGCTTGAGCTATAATTGCCCACTTCAGTCAGAGACTGAAATGAGGAGCTGCATAACAGACAGGGTAAATAAGGACTTGTAAACAAACTGAATTGTGAATCATGCACAGCTACTCTAGTGGAACACTAAATAAGAGATCACTTTAAGGCAAACAAAAAACAAAAACAAATAAAAACTATGTGGCCTGTTGCTGGCTAGGATTGTGACATGGTGTTATTTGGCTTTGGACCACTTTACACACTCTATCCTTTGTAATGGTTGTATTTTAACAGTGACGCTGGTATTGATCTATGTACTTGTGTTTATGTAGGTATGTATGTATGTTGAATTTTATGAATGCAAGAAGGGGGTGGGGTTTTTGTTAGACGAGTCCTTCTGAAAAAGCATACTGGCCACTTGATGTGTGTAAGAGAGATGGAAGAGCAACATTCTACAAGAAAAAACCTACAAAGAAACAAATTCTTTAAAACAATGTACAAACATCACACCTTAAAATGTCTAATGTTCCCTGTATCTTGCTGCTCAGTTATGGAGATTTGCTGCTTTGCCTTTTCTTATGAGATGACAAATAATCAATGATAAATCAAGAATAATCAATATTGAAAATATTTGCGCAGTTTCTGCTGAATGATACATATATTATTCAATACAGTAATGTTTAAAAATGGCTCCATAAAGAATTGTGACAGAACATCCAGATTATTTTCCTGGGTGAGATTATTTTTTGTACATTTTTAAAAATAATATATTTTTAATAGAGAAATATGTAACTAAGCCTTTTGCAAATACTGGTTATTGTAGTTATTGTGCATTTAATTCACTTAGGTCGTGACCTCATTCTGAATTAAAACAATGTTCCAGAAAACAGTCTTGAGTATCAACCACTCATCCACTGCAGCAGTAAAAAAATATACTTTTAGGTTTTGTTTTAGCTCGCTCTTTTGCAGGCTATGGTGGCTTCTGTCAGCTTGAATTCACAGTGGTTACAATGGATTCCAATGGTGACCCAGATTCATGGTGAGAAAAAACAATCAAAACAACCACAAAACCCTTTAAAATCACAGCAGCATAATCCACTTCTCTGCTGTCTATTTACATGCATTGCATTTTTGTTGTTTGGGGCAAAACATATCTGTGCACAAAACTCACATTTACGTCCTCATTTGCAGTTTTCTAAGTGCTGATAGGACTTAACACATCACCTCAGCAGAGGAAGAGCTAATTTTACAACTTGACGACTATGGCTTGTAAAAACACACTCAATCCTTTTCAACAAACAGCTACTGATGTGAACCAGACCTCATAAAAAGATCTCAAAGGACCTATGATATAGAGTTGTTAATTTGAGTAAAACTGGATAATCATCCAAAAACGTTCACAGTCAAACTCTACAAAGGACATGATTACCTCTACCAACAAAGTGATGTTTTCACCCTGTACATTTGTTTGTTTGGTTGTATTGTTTGTCTGTAAAAAAAGATTACACAAAAGCTAGTGGACAGATTAACATAAAACTTGGTGGGAGGATGCAATATGTGTCAGTGTCTTCGGTTTTTCAGACTGTCCAGAGAATAATCCTTAGATCTTGCTGAAAAAACTTGTATTTTGTGGACTGATATCTAAAAGTATGTAAAATTTGGTGCAGCTTTATTGCATTCAAAGGGACTATTTGGCCTTGGTACAAGCATGTGCTCTACCAAGTTTATTGCTGTGGCTTCTATCCCTAGAAATAGCCATCCAAAGATCACTGAGGTATGACACCAGAGTAACAGCTTAGAAATCATTGGAGCTAGTATCCATCTCTGTTCATGAGTCCAACACATGCAAATCATGGCACGTGGTGTTGACTGTAAGAGAATATTAACAAGGAAGGCCTGTGGGTCATGTTGTATCCTTTTAAAACACGATCAGCAACCATTCCAAAGGTTTCTTTCCAAAAAGTGTATCCAAGTTACTTGAGGCCATGTGAAAACAGCAGATCAAAGCAATCAGTGAACACACCAACAACTTACATCACCCATACACAATGTGAAAACATTGAATTGAGCGGGATGAATCACTGGCCCATTTCAGTCCTCACTGGCAGGGGGAGAGAGCAACATCTGACTGACAGTAAGTGGGGAGAGGACTGCTGTCTGATTTTACTGCTTCTAGTCTGATTTCATGCACATTAACGTAGAAACAGCAACAGGTAACACATACAGTGCATGCAATTAGTCCCATGACTTTTGAGGAGGGGCAGATAAAGGGGAGCGTTGTCATTGTTGAGACAAGTTGCTTATTGAGCCGAATGGAATTCACTGCTGAGGGTCTCACATGGAGAAAACCCCCCACACTGAAAATTATTATCTCACCATGCAAAAATAGATGTAATTAGGATGATGGGGGGAGCAGGACTTTTCATTTAGTCATGCATCACACACTTAGCTCAGAATTTGTCATCTGCTCTCTCTGGCACATCTCAGTTACAGTGTCCAGGCCTCTGCTGTTGCCGGCAACAAGCAATATTTCTTAAACCTTATATGCGTAGTTAGACTTTCTGTCTAAACACTCTTGAGTTGGATAAACTAAACCCCCTCAGTACAGCTTTATAGATAGACACTAAGTGTGTTGATACATTCTTAGCCTACACAATGTTAAAACATGCACTAACGCAAATCAATAAACTAATATGAATGGGGTTAGTCGATGCTTTTAGAGTTCATCTTGCATTTATTTGGAATAATCATGGTATAAATTTAAATAATGCTGTCACGGATGTAAGCAGGGATATTGCACTTCCATGTGTTAAGTGAGTTCAGTGTGCTCAGCTACACCTTCCGCCTTGCTTTTTTTTTTTAGCATATTTGTTTTCATAACGGCCAGTTTGGATCATGAAAGGACATGGGGAATTAGCAACTTCTGTTTGCATAATTGTGAATGCACAGATCAAGACACTAACAAAACTGATGATTATAATAAAAGATCTCAATCTTTTCTCTAATTAAGTGAAACCAAGGCCTTGGAAAATCATACCAAATCTAACAGAGTTTGTATTATGTCTCTCTGTGTTTAGATTTGGTGGAGAAGAGGAGGAGTGTAATTTTTGGGATTAATTACATCAGTCTGTAGCATAATTGGAATTGTCAGTGTTTTTAGTGTCACAATACCTCCTAAAACCTACCCGACTTGATTAATATTTCATTTATACAAAGCATAAAAACATTTTTGGGAACTGCTGAGTTGTTCACAAGGTACAAAAGGGGAATAGTGGATTCAAATATTGTCTTTTCTGGGCATCACATCCTACCTCAAACATGTAAGCCCCAATGTCCTACCTTGTCAAATATTACTGCAGCTGACAACAAATTGGCACATAGGAGTGCTTCTTATGGGGGAGCATAAAGCATCTGCTGCTTTAGGGGCATTTAGTGAAAGGCTATTATAGCTTTATTAGAAAGTGGGGCTTTTATTGAAAAGAACACTGCTACCTATTAAGACTTGTAGCTTTGAAGACCACCTCCTGCCTCTGAGAGCTGCAAGGCTCAATAAAATCTCGTCAAATACAGTGTGTTCTTACGCACACATAGGCACACTCACCTGCACTGTAGAGCTGATTTCAGCTGCAAAGCCTCCGGTTACTGGAGCCTCGTGGCTGATGAGCAAACGACCAGTTTTCACCACCGACTGAAAAACAAAACAAAAAATTGAAGTTTATTTTATAGTGTCACACTCACAGAAGAGAGACTGAAAATCAATGTGGGATTATTTGCAAATTGCATGTTTGTGCATATTGTAGATGCATTTGTGTTCGTTGTAGAGCACTGTAGACATAAGACCTTAAATAATGGAACTGTAGTATGCAACTGTAGTATGTGGCAAAGAGCTGGGTGTTAACAGAGTGGTTCAAATATTGCCTCCTTTGGTATGGCATATCTGCTACTTCTCTAAGTGTGTGTGTGTGTGTGTGTGTGTGTGTGTGTGTGTGTGTGTGTGTGTGTGTGTGTGCGTGCGTGCGTGCGTGCGTGCGTGCGTGCGTGCGTGCGTGCGTGCGTGCGTGCGTGCGAAATGCATATGACGAAATGGTATGAGCTGCAGGGCTGATTTAAGCTGGCACGCAAGGCCAACCGTAAAAGACATAGATATTAGAGGTTTCTACCTCTTGGGCATTTGGGTATTCCCGGACCTTACATTATTGCAGAAGGATGCGTCCCTTCCGCCCTTTAACTACCACTGAATAAAACTAATAGAAAAACTATCATCTCATCCACTTGCCACTGGTCCAGACCAAAACTACATCTGTTCTCTGCTGCATTAGCAAACTTTTTCTTTCCTCTACCACTTGTTTTATTTCTATCTATTCTGAAACTCCATCATTATGAATAGCAATGCACATGTTGTTCTCTCCAATATTCTGTGAATTTAAACTATTTACTCTGATTTGAGACAGATTTACAGTAAATGAGTGAAATCCTCAGTGAAATAGTGATGCTACACAATACGTTCTTCATTTAAACATCACATGCCTCTCTCTTCACTCAAAGCCACAAACCAAACAGTCATCCTAACAAGATAAATGAACATCACATGTCCATATGGCACTGTAAATTAGGCCTGACCTTTTTTCCCTCCGACAGGACCACATAGTATCAAACACTGGGGATTTCTGGGCCTTCATTCTGATGCTTAACAGGCAAATATTTGCATTGCTGAGGTCCTGGTTTTGGCTGTGAAGCACTAAATAACTGTGGCAAACTGTACCACTCTCACTCGCTGGTACTGAGGGCTAAATGAGGCTACATCTACACAAATACGTTTTCATTGCGACATGTCATTTTAAAATGAAAATGTTCTGGATACGCCATGACTGACTAGACCCAATCAAGAAACAAATGTGGGTGTCTGCATTATCCTCTCTAAAAATCATTGTTTCTGCCCATCCAGACTAAAACATTAAGTCCTGAGAAAATGGTCTGTGTTTATATAATCTTTTTCTTGTCCTCCTGACCACTCAAAGAGCTTTCCATCAGGTTTTGCCATTGACCCATACATTCATAGAGTGGATTCATGTGCACCACCACAATCAAACACACTTACTGACAGCACAGCCATGCAGGGCAATTTGGGGTTCAATGCCTTGCCCAAGGACACTTTGGTATGCAGAATGGGGGATACTAGGATCGAACCACTGACCTTCTGGTTAGTGGATGACCCACACCACCTCCTAGAAACATAGACATAGACCAGAAAACCGTACTTTGAAAGTTTTGTTGCAGACTGGTACCCACAACACTCAAACACCTTCCTCTTTTTATCACCTACACAAGAATCAAACAAATAGTGCAGATGGCTTCTACGAATGACAGCCACAGTAGTGCTCAAAACAAACACCAGACTCAACTGTTGCAACAAGCTTTTGCCTGCATATTTAGCAGTCTTTGACCAGTTGAGGTGACTGAGTTCAGTGCAAAATTCACTGGTTATATGACACCCTCTTCAGGAATGTGGAAGTTAATGACAACATTGGAAGACAGTAACAACAGTTGGGAATCTACACAATGAAGAGGAATCAAGTGAGAGGTTGAGATTAGGGCAATGTCTTGGTATGACATGTTGCTGTTAGGTTCGTCTTAGTGCAATGACTCATAGAGGTCCTGTGAATAAACAAAGTTGCTGAGCAATCTTCTACCCCGCCCTGATGCTGAACCCAAATCTAATTTTGCATGCACACTCCACACACATCATTGAGCCTGAGTTATTGTCAAATTTACACTGTGACACCAACATTGGCCTGATCTCCCTGTTGGTCATCTCACAAAAGGGAGATCCATCATGGTACTTGCAGCATCACGAGTACATTCTTCAGATGCTTTTGACACAAAAAGGAGCCTGACATAGTCCTAAATCAATGCCGCTTCAACATATGACTGTTACTTGCAAATTGTTCACTAGTTGGCATGAGCTTATGGAATGGTCTATTCCAGAAGCAGAGCATATGAGACTATGTTTTAAAAAAATGGTCAAATGCAGTACGTCTAGGACAGAAGAGGCACCAGGTGCATGGGTACAGTAGGTAAAGCTGTTCATGTACATTGGTTGAAGTCACTTTGTATTGTAGTCACATAAAGCATTCAAACAATTATATTTTCTTAAAATATTGCCCTGAAAATGATGTACTGCCTACTGATATGTATGATACCCAGAAAGCTTACCAGGGGATGTACTTTGTAAATAAATAAAATGCTCTTCTGTCCTCCAAACATTCTCATAGTAAAATGACAAGTCAAGATCCTAGGGGCAGAATGATTAAGTGCATCAAGAGTTGAGGCAGGAGAGGGCATATATTATGACATCCCCATAATCCATATCAGAGATGTTGACTGAATTATTTGCTTTCTGTAGTTTTGGGCAGACATTAATAATTTCCATTAAAAAAATGACAGTTTTGCTTTCAGATTTACTCTGGTAATCTCAAATATCAAAAAAAAAAAACATGTCTGAAATGAGTCTTGTATTTATACCCTCAGAGAAGATGTGGTGCAGTATGATCAGAAACAGTTGGAGAACATCCGGTATTTTCAATTATATGACCAGATGAAATTAAGTGTTCATTGAATGTATCACTCTCTTTTCAAGCTCAATTATGTGATAATGATTTGACCATTTCCAAAGCTTTGCAAGATTTCCTTTACTTATAAAGCAGAACCATAAAAAAATTATTCAGCTTTGATTCAGCATTTCTTATCCTGTACTTATTAAAACTCATCTCACTGTCTCAGGTTTGAATAAAAAGCTTCAACAGACACAGAACATACTCAAGTTGTTTTTACATCTCTGGCAGGATACTGTGACAGCATGCTAAGTAATACATAGTAATTGTGGCTGTAGCCTTTAACCCAGTTGCTTCCAGCTGCTGGATGGGATTTCAGGAGACAGAAACATCTACTCTGATCATGTGGTTTGACCCTTTGCTCTAAAGTCATCCAATCTTCTTATTTACCCATGACAGCCACCTCTCATGTTGGTAAAAATTTGGACTACAACGTGGGTAAAGCAGTTACTTTTAAGAGAGTGGTGGAGCTAGAGGAAGTGGATTGGACACAGCAGGAAGATGATCAGTTGGATGCATCCAAGTGGGTAAATCTTTTATCCTGAGTAAGCACAGGACAAGTAAACATGTCATGAATCTTTTCACACAACCTTGGGAGGCATGCTGGCGAGGGATCTCTTCGTTGTTACATCATGGAAATATGCCTGATGAGTTTATTACTGGATGGCTTGTTTATTTTGAATCAAAGAGCATCCTTTTGCCAAAATAAGAGCAGTGAAAAAACAACAGACTATGCACACATATTAATGGATGTAGGGTAATGAGTGGTGAAAACTGTCAGATGTTATGCATGTACAGAAAGTAGTATAGCTGCTTTGAGACATAATCCCATAAATATAGGACAGAATATACTGCCTGTGTTGTTAAAATTGACAATTCTACTCTTTGTACGCATGATTTTTATCACTCTTTCACGTTTTTGTCAGTCCTTCAGTCAAACATCAAATTTGAATGTTTCCTAACACTATCCAGCTTCTCAGAAAAGTCAGCAATCTCCAAGGAAGTCAGGGTATAAATTAGTCAACTTGTCCTTTACTACTAAAAATTTCCCAGACAATAATTACACGACACACCCCCGCGGCTGAGCTTGATTTAAGTGCCAGCTTGGACACTGTGGCATCACCCCAACAACACCGATTTTATTTCAGCAGAAGGTGGACACTTGCCAACAAGACGCTGAGTAGATAAACTTGTAATTGCTTTTTACACCATCTGAATTTATGATTAAAGATTTGAGACCATACTCTAGCAGTTGGCTGGAGTGCACAATGCTATTAAATTTGACCATTTACCTATTTTATAGAATATTTGAATCAATGACTTTACTGTATTCCTAAAGCCAGTGTCTCACTTCTGTAAGATTGTAGCTTGATACATCCTGCTTCCTGTCATGGCTCAGAGTCAAAACAAGGGCTCCTGGTTGGTGGCGGTTGGTGGTAGCTGGGCTGGGCAAAAGCTCTGGTGGCTGCAGCTTTACTACTTATTGTGCTGTAGGACTGTCATTAGATACTGGAGTAATTCCGCTGGCTGCAGGGGAAATGTCATGTTTACTGCCATTCCCATACACACCCAAACCTAATGAGCAGCATGGAGCTTGTCTTCCTGCACTCACTCCATCCTCACAACTTCCTAAGTCTGTGTTCACCTACATCAGGCTCCATTCTTCCGGTCTTTTCCTGGCTCCTTTATTGTTCAATGTGGTCAATCTTGTACTTGTCACCTTTTTATCTTATTCTGTCTTCATGAAGCCATATACTCAGTACCAGCACTCCCTAATGCTACATTCACCACTGTGGGGCTAGCAGCCAATGACCTGGCAAAGCCTCGAGTGGCTAAGGTCAGAGCTGATCTTTTCCCATGGCATTGGCATATATATATATACATACACACACACACATTTTTTCACACACTGCCTCTCCAATATTGACAATTGGCCTTATATATGCAATATATACTGTAGTACTGTACTCAATGTTAACAGACAGTGTGGAGACTATTGAGATGAGAAGTGAATAAAACAGTCCATACTTGGAGCTAAACTGGGATGAGGTTTGACTGCTGCAGAATCACATAATGTGCTTTTAATGTTTTCAAACACATGGGGGAGTCTTTCCAGGAGAAGTTGCCAACATTCATTTGTTGGATCTGTATTTTTATGCAACTAAATTGGTCTCTGATTATTTAAAAATAGTGGTGATGATAAAACTAAATCTGCTGTATATACACACAAACATACAGACTAGTCTCTAAGTTACTCCACATCTTTTCATAAAATATGCCTCCCCTTTCTTGAGGCGGTCCATCAAATGCGACAGGAAGAGAAAGTTTAGTTCTGTGCCGCCACCGAGGAGTCGTCCTTGCCGCTGGACCCACTGGCAAACCTCCCTTCGTTCGACCCTGTAATTGCGTGGCTACCACAGGGTCCTAACTCATGCGCCACCATGTGATCTCCGTGACAAATGGGAGCCGGGATGAGGCTTGACTACTTGCTCTGGTCTTTAAAGTGGCACTCAGCGATTAGCGGGGAGGAGTGAGTGCTTGGCATGAGAGAAGCAGGGAGGGAGGAAACACTCGCTCACTCTTCCGGTGCAATGCAATCTCTTGCTCCTTAGCCCTCTCACGGTAGAGAGAGGGAAAGTGAGAACTGGAGAGAAAGAGAGAGTGGGTAAAGAGCACAAGAATGAAAGAGCCAAGGAGAAAGTGTAGAACAGCAGCCTCTGCGCTAGGCGGAGGGCCAAGCCATCCTCCAGAGAAGCCAGTACACCACAGGAGACATTGGGCAGAAATAACTCCAAACGCCCCATAAAGACCCATTAAAACCAATTCAACTCAATTACTCCCTGACACACACAAACACACTCTACCCTTCTACCCAGAATCCACACTGTAAGGCTGCCTGTGCATCAGTGTGTACACACAGACACATGACTGCTATTGTATACACTGATGACAGCTCCTTGTGAACATCCCACAAGTTGCTGCGTATACGAGCAAACATTAACGCTGACTTCTTGTAGGGGGGTTACTACTCAGCAGGATAACCTGTATAAAGTGAAATTATGTAGTATTTGAGGTAAATAGATAGTCTTGGGATGGAAACCATGTTAAACACTAAGTTAGTCACAATAAAAGAACCCAGGTAGTCTACAACATCTGGTACAAGCAGTGGGCAGAAAAGAAGCCTATATACTGACACAATCAATGCCACAGCTTCACAATTATACTATCACTGACGTTCAGAGTCATGTGTTGATGTAGCTCAACTAGATCAATCAGTAGAGTGCAATTTTCCACCAACACATCCCTCTTATGAAACAACATTTAAATTCACTAGATGTGTATTTTTAGTTTGATCTGCACCAAATTCACACACTCAGGTATTACTCCCCTCAACTATGTCTGATCAAGAACCGTGACTTATCTGAGAAATCAAGGACAATGTTGAAATCATAACCCTTCACAAACTGATCAGCATTTTCAGAGACTCCTGTGGCATCAGTAGGGTTACAATCACATTGTTCAATGTTTTAGCAGAGAACATTATTATGGTTTCACTACACTGCTGTAATGATTGATCACCATACTCAAATGTAACTGTAAATGCTGATCATCCTAGTAACCAATATGAGAGACAGGTTCATTTCATTATGTTGAGGTTTAATGGATATAAAGACAAGGATGGTACTCCATAACAAATAAAGTTCAACACCAAACATTTCATTACACCAGCTTAAAAGTCACCACAAAATACAAAAGTATAAGAGGAAGCTATGAAGAGGAAAAACAAACCACCTGCTACAGCACTTACTTAACTCCTCAACAGGAAACGGAGTTAGTGTTTCCTAGTACTGATGATATTTTGACAGCAGCAGAGGACAGTCACAGATGTGACTACATCTGGCTCCTATCAATACTGTGTAAAATGACAGTTTGAAGAAAAATGATCCATGACAAAAACCTATTGTCTCTGACAAACATGAATAACTTGCTTAAACTGGAAGAAGCCAATGGGGGAATTATACACCAGTCAACAACATACATCAAATCATTTTTGGGAAATTATTTTAGTTTTTCAATATAGTATGTTCTATAGTATTTAAAAAAAATACTATAGTATTTCTTAATGTGAGCATCCAAGACTGACTTAAAAGACTGATTCTCAAATCAAATGACCCCATTCAACTACACAACCAGCATTGGCCTTGGTAACCAGTGTAAAAGCAACATGGATAATCAATTACAAGCGTTGCTGACCCATCTTGGCTCACAGCTGTTCTGCAGCTTAATTCTGCATATTAAACCAATACAGCTACTTATATGTGTAGGAGTCGAGCGTCTCTCTGTCTGGCACATCTGAGTTAGATATGAAAGTTCCTAAGCGTAGACACTACACTGTACTGTTGGTTGGCCCTTTATCTATAACCTGACTTTGGGTACTGCTTGGAGAGAGAAGGGAGTATCTGTGGAAGAAAGAACAGGCCCCACTCTCACAATGGTCGACAGATGTAATGCAATATACATTATATATATAATATATAGTGGCATATACAGTAATGTGTGAGGATGGTCAAAAAATCCACAACAATTGGTACTACTGGGAACAGATTCACATTATATCAATCAGTGCCACGTTTCGGTACATGTGAGCACATCTGGGTGAGAGTATGCACACGAGAGTGAGTGTGAAAGAGAATTTTGTCACAAAGCATTGAAATTTGATGGAGGTAGCTGACTCACAATTCTCTATGCAGGAAAAACCCTGGTCTGACATGTTAATGTTATACATTGAGAGTAAAGTACAGATAGGTACCGGTATTGAATTCGCTCTACAGTGACCGGTTCAAATGTGAACGGTACCCAACCCTAATGACTGTTTATGTTTATCTGCACCATGACTCGAAGGAGTGCTGAAGTTATAAGGCCACTTGTGAATTTCCCTTAAGGCCATGTGGGGAATTTAACAAATACAGTGTCTGTGGCCCTCGCAGGACTGAAATAAACGTTAATCAGAAAAAAATGAAATGATTGGCTGGCGAACCTGTCCGTCATTAACTGACCTGACTGCCTACATGCACCCTCCCGAAACAGAGACAATGGTGAGCGGTAAGTGAGTGAGTCACGGAAAAGTTGGCTTCTAGCAGTTGTCAGACAGAAGCACGCTCATGTGTTTAGGAAGTGTAGCTTTGATGAGAGGGCAGATGGGAGGGGGTGGGATGTTCTGGTTGCATAGTGTAGCCAGGTCTTGCTTGATTTTCCAGGCTTACCAACCCGAGCTTTAAGATAATGAAAGTAATAACATAAAAATGGAAAGTCTAAAAAAAACATGACAAAAAATTGAGTTCAAAATGTTTGTTTTTTTAAATGCCCCAAAATGTTTGAAAACGGAATTAATGATTAGTGCTGGTATGAAAAGAGAAAACCTCCATTAGATGTGGAAAATATTGTATTACTTTTTGGTTCGGTTTCAGTTGATGTAAATGACTTAAGGATTTTTTAAAAGGACCAGGAGAATCTCTGGGCGCCTGGATGTGACCTCAGATGTTCTGCCTTTTCCACTCAGCCCTGCTATTGGCCTCCTGACTGACCTTGATGAGCTCAATCTGCCCATATCTCTGGCCAATGTTCCTTAACTAAACTGTCCTCTCCAGTGGAAAACTGATGAACTGGCCCATGGAAGTAACAACAGTCCAATCTGAAGTGCCTTATGGAGTTGCAGAGTTTGTTTCATAAAATAATAATAAAAAAATAAATAAAAAAAGAATATTGCCATCCTTATCATCTGGAACCAAAATTGTTAATTCAACAACAAAGGCATGAGAAAAAAAGAACAGGAAATTGTGATTTTCTTGCCTCATTTTGACTTTTGCAGCCGTTTTCAACAACCCGGGGTAATTATCTCATTTAATTGATCTGTATGGATGACGGCCTGGAGGTGAGTGATGCGGTACACTGATCTGTGGTGACAACAGGTTATTCTGGCCCTTTCAAAGATTACAGATTAACCATGGCTAATTCACAAAGCGTCTTTATTCTGAACATCTATCAGAAATGTGAGCCTTCATTATTCTCTGGCTGTTTGTGAATTTGCCAGATTTAAGACCATATTTCTCTGGTGAGTGATACTAGGAAGAATTTGAGAAATCTCCTGTGCCTAGTTGTGGAATTTGAGCGGGAGCTATCGCCAGGGGGAAGGATGGAAAAGGAGTCAGTAGCAGGAGACACTAGTGCAGGGATTGGAGGAGATACAGAGTGGAATATATTATACCTTCTGGTTAACCACATATTCTGGGATGAATACATCTAATCTAGATAAATCACTCAAATTCTGTAAACTGAAGTGCTGGTGAAGTCTTTACCCTGTTTGCTGTTTTGTGCTGCATTACTTTTCACCATTGACACCAGAAGAGAGAAAGAGGAGCTGGATCCATCACTGACACATTGAACCATGAGTAATTTTCCACTGATAAAACCCCTGAATAACACTTCTACAGTACGACACAGAGTTATGACACACACATCGGCCAAAAGGCACATATGACCCCCCCTTCCATCAACCCCCCCAACCCCTTGACTCAATTTTTTAACTGGCTCTCTCTGGCCCCACATGTTTTTTTCCTTTCTCTCAACATTGTCTTGCTGCTTGGGTCTACAGAGCGCAGTGTTAACACTGTAATTACAGATGTGGGCTAAAATAATAAGAATGCAAGGAGTGGGGCCAAAACCTCTGGCCACTTTCTTCCTGTGCCATTTTATTTTACTTTGATTGTTTCCAGTGTGTATGTGTGTGACAGCAGGCCAAAGACATCAGAAGTTTTGTTGTGGGCAAGAGAGCAGAAACTTGCAGAGACCCATCAGTTGAAAGGGAAACACAGGAATGAGCCTGGTCGTTTTGAACCTGCTCCAGGCCACAGAGTCAGATAAAGGCAGAGTCTGTTGTACTGAGCTGGGTGTCAAATCTGCACAGGCATCGCCAAGGCACGGAAACGAAGGCAATAATATAGATGCAGACAAACAATATCTGAACTCAATATTATATTCATCAAAATGTTCAGTTAAAGAAAATAACATTTTGTATCTCCAACAATTAATTTAAAAAACGTTTTTTTCAAGATATAATTTTCCTGCACATCCCCAGAATCCTGTAAATAAATAATGTTCTCAACTGTTGAGTTTGAACACATTGGACAGGCTAGCAGCTAGCTTTGAAAGTAGGGCTGAAGCGACACGTTGACATAATCAACGTCATCGACTATGTAAATACGGCGATTCGCACAATGTGCATTGAAGTATTATAAGGAAGGTAGCTGCACTGCTGAAGAGTAAGCTGAAGCGGAGAGAAAATCGCCCACGATCATCTAAAGCAAAGGCAGACCCAGACACCATTCTATATGGAGCCAGAATATTATTCGATTTTGACGGAGCGTTTCTATTTTAACCTGCGCTGCTTTTTCCATCTTTACGGTAGTCAATCCTGGCAGCACAAGGTATATCAATATACTGTTTATAGTTTTATATAGTAAATGTATAGTTTACTTCTCTCACTGAACAAGAGAAAGTGGGGAACAAAGAGAAAAGCAGTGTTAAAGCTATTTGTTAATATTCGTTGAGATTGTTTGTGTGAAATGTATTTAAGAAAAACATGGGAAACTCAAACTACGTCTTTCAATTTTTTTATAAACTTTATTTTAAAAAGTTTGCTCTTTTATTTTGTACTAAAATGCGAACCTTATTTTACCTGAAATGAAAAAAGAACATTTATTTTATAATTTATTTATTATGAGAGAACCCTCGAGTTCAATGTGAAAATTAATAATACACATTGTTGAAATACTATTGAATTGTACTTCATTTTTTTTAAGGTCTGTTTTTGACTTTATAGAGACATTATACAAATAACCAGGCTACTTCAAGAATGTTTTTTTGATAGACTGCTAAACTCACTGTAGATTTATATATTTTTCCTTTTACTTAAATCAAACACCCTCATGCTCTAATTTTATTTTGGAGAGATTTTGTAGTTCAGACTGGCTATTATTTGTTTTGGAATAAAAGTTCAGTGCATACTGTTTTTTGTCATATTTATTTGTATATAAAGGTCCAGTGTGTGAGATTTAGGTGAAAGGGAACTATTGGCAGAATTCTAATGTAGAATAATCCTCATGATGTTTTCACTAGTTTGTTTCATCTAAATTCTATGAATTGCAGTTTTCTTTACCCCAGAAAAGACCCTTTATATTTAAATACTTTATATTGATGAATTAATTATTATATGAATCGAGTAATAAGAAATAATTTGAAATTTCAAATTGCAGCCTTAAAATAATAAGAATTAATATTCACTTAAAATGCTGTTTATCTAACTACAGTAACTTAAAAAAATGAAAAAACCAAACATACAAATCTACGTTTTATTTAAAAGCAGAAAATGATGTCTTTGGCTTTCCTAAATCAGAAAAATGTTATCTAACATAAGTGGCAATCATTAAAATGGTTTATAAAGCTCATCATTATAGGTTCACATTAAAAATGATCTATTCCATTGTGAGCATATATTATTTGCTTTAATACAATTATTTTTATTGGAAGGAATTGTCTTATTGGCTCATCAGACAGACACTGCTTATGTACCGGTAACCCTTTTATGTAACATTACAACCAATTACTGTCTGTACAGTTTTTCCCTATACCTTGCTCTCATTTAAATACCACTAATAATAACCAAAGTAATCTACAA
Source organism: Paralichthys olivaceus (assembly GCF_024713975.1). Classification (NCBI taxonomy): domain Eukaryota; kingdom Metazoa; phylum Chordata; class Actinopteri; order Pleuronectiformes; family Paralichthyidae; genus Paralichthys; species Paralichthys olivaceus. Next base: position 22,055,901 of record NC_091105.1, on the reverse strand, counting down.
TATAGTGGAAACAAGCCCTTCTTGTTCTAAATGCCCATCATCTGGAGCAAATCTGTTGGTAGCCGTAATTTGCCGCTCAAAATTCTTAGAATGAAAAGCTCAAGGCTCATCTTTTAATCTTGGAAATGAAGCAAAGGGGATAGGCCTTCATTTCTGCACTCAGTTCCGCAGTATGCTTTAACGGAAACACACGTATGAGCTGCTGAAAAGATGCCAGGGGAATCATCTGCAAATGAAAAGTGATCTTGCCTGGTTCAAATTATACTGCGAAGTGTCGCCATGTTTCTCCAGAGGAGCAGAGACGTATCTGGTGGCAGGGTACAACAGAGTGAAGAAGTTTCATGGGTGGGTTTGAGCATCATCAGTGCAGTGACAAGTTAAACAAAAACTGCTGTGCTTTGCTGACATGCAAACAGGCAAATAAGGATATGCAAACTTTCTTCTCAAGCAGGCTTGATTCAACACATTTCCCATGTGGCCGCTCAGAAACCTGCTTTGTTGGACGAACTCTTAACCTTTTCACAGCTCCACATCATTATAGCTGAAGCATAAGGATAATTAGGTTGCAGACTTCTTAAGTGGTGGGATGGGGAATGTGTCCAGAAATTTTAAAATATATTAAATATATTTCTCTGGCTTAAAAATAAAATGTTCCACTGTCCACCACACAGAAAAGAAGTTTTAAATTATGGAATGGTTAATAACCTGATGTCACCATCACCATCATCATCATTATCATATACCGTGTGACTGAGCGCAGGGTCTCTTGTGAACAGACTAAAACTCTCACTGTTTAATATGGAATTAAAATTAAAACTGCCTCTGCCAGATGTGGCAAAACAATCCTGTGTTAAAACTTAGAAAATGGAAAATCCCCTGGCAAATTCATACTATGAGTAAAAATGATTATGAGCTAAAAATTGGCTGAAACTCAATAGTTTTAATGATCAATTTGATATAGCAAATTTCCAAAACATGTTTAGAAGAGGCTGACGAGTGGGGCTGGAGGGAAAAATCAGAGCATCGATGTGACTTGTTTTGTATTCCCACGAAAAGCCGCAGCCAAACTCCTTTTGAAGGCATAAATATTAATGTTACTATTTAAATGGCTTCAGAGTCTGTTTGTATTCATTATCAGGGGATTGTTTCCATTTGAGGTGGCCAGTATCACTTCTACATAAACAGACACAATCAAATATTTTATTTTAAGTATAATGTCTTTAATGATAATGTTCCATATTAATGTTTAGTGGAAATTTTGGATAATGTTCCATTGAACTGCTCTGCATTGCAAAGTCAAATGACAGATTATTCACCCTATATAATTATGGTAGGTAGTATTAAAAACAATAACTGCAACCATCTAGATGAGAACCATGTGTTCAAGTAGACACTAACCAGAAAACACTGGTGGTTCCATTTGCTTTCATGCTCATTTACTCAGGGAATGACAAACCAACATATCTGAGCATACTTTAAGTGCAACTTCTCTATATCTACCTGCCGTCTTTCCCAGGACACAGAGAGTCAGGGGGGTGAGCAGAGCCTTGAGGTGATCTTATCTTTACAGTAACTCAACACACTCCCCAGCACTCAGACCACGCAGACACTGCAACCCGCATCACTTCCATGAACCAGAACAGATGCTGCTGCACATACCTCCTGAAGCACCCCCCCCCCAATCCCTTACACTCACACACAAATTCTGTCTTTGTTTTTTCAACCTACACATTTATTTATATTCCGTAAGACTTGAGATAGTGGTGCACATAAAGTCCGTGAGTGACTCCTCCTGCATGTGTTTTTGAGAGTTGAACAGGTTCAGCCAAATTGGTTGCATCACTACAAGGGCTGCGATCCAGGCAGCGCTGCAGTCACACAGACTTCAGCTGGATCACAGGCCAAGAGACACATCTATTGAGGGAGAGAGTTTACACACATTTAAGTGGAGACAATGAACTGGGAGGAAAACAGTTACCAGGCACACCAGGGACCTACAGGCCATCTCAAAGCATATGAGTCGGCACTGTTCCTACATATACATACACTGAAGCTGGTTAAGCAAATCAAGATGTCCCATGAACAATTTTTACAACAAGTACTTTGGCATGGTTTTACTCAATTTGTCTGATGAGATAAAAAACTGCTTGACATGTCGTAACCCTGACAGGTTTGAACAATGACTGCAACCCACACTCAAAGAGGCTCGTGGCAATTCTCATTAAATCCAATTCTGGTCATAAGTACTTGGGGGTTATATTTTGAACATAAATACAGACTCAATATGATTCTTCTGCATCATATTCAAACCAACCTCAGTATCTTGACAAAAATTCTGTTTTGGCAGACTACATTCATTGCTGTAGTGTGCTGCAGAGAAACTCACTGAAAGTCTGCCATAGTGTTCCTCACATAGAGCAGCGTGGACGCGCTTTCCAATGTTGCGCTGAGGCACAACAGATCCTGAGTCACAGGTACACAGACTAAGGGCACAGTCACACAAAGCAGTAGCAAATCGAACACTTCGGATCTGAACAGTGAGGGGGCCAATAAAACATTTGCTTCATGTGACGAAGCAAATCTGCAGTGATTTTGTATGGAGTTCCAAGTGAGATAAATCTACATTGCATGCCACTTGCAGGTAGTCAAACAACTGCAGCTGAAAAGTTGAGGTCTGACTGTCTGCATGGACAGTAACAACTTTATGGATGGTAACACGAACAAGCATGCAGCAAATATCCTTTAAATAGAGCTGCATAATTAATGAAAAACACTGTAGAGACACTGACTGTCACTTTAAACCATCTTTGTATGAAAACTCGTGAATGTTACACCTAAAAAAAACATGCGGCTAGAAAGTGATGCATGCTGGGTAAATTACACTCTACCCAGAGCAGAGGACATCAAAGAGGTGAATTATGCTGGAGGAAGGATTTGAGAAGGTTTTTATTGACTTTTTAATATTTTTCTCAGCTGTGGAAAATTGTTGCCATTAGGTGTGAATGTTTAATACCCAAAAGACTGAATTTGGATGCAGTATGACTTTAGGTCATTTATTTGAGCATGTAGAAGCTCATACACTAGATCTGGCCTTGTGCTCAATGATTAAGATACCAACACAACAAAGGCTATAAAACAGCTTTTTTCAACCAAAAGATATCAGCACTCCTTACAGTACCAGCCCTCGCAGCCCAATGCATCTTGTGGATTTACCTTTTCGTAACATAATTTGTCATTGCCTTTATCAAGACATAATTTCATTGCTCTCTTGTAATGCTGTAAAACATTAAATCGTAGGAACAAAGTTAAGGAAAAAATTATCTGATTTGTCCATTTTCCTACGGTAAAATACAAATTGCGGAAATATACATGACTTTTCTTGTAGCCTTTTATTTGTGATGAGCCAAAATTAGCATAACAGGCTTGCTTGGAAAGGGAGTGGTGCATGATGCTGGTTGAAGTATAAGCTCAGTTAAAGGCAAAAAGGGGAAAAACAGACCCATTGTGGAGGCCAATGAGGGTACAGGGTAAACAAGCTCCTGCTTAAAATACCTGTGTGTCACTTTGGGAAGTATTGACTCCAATCACGGTTTTAAAAAAAATCCAATGACTACGAACCAGCCTTGGCAAGCCATTACAATTATTCACTGGCCAGATCTGGAGTATGGAAAACCTGAGAATAAGGCTGAATCACCAGTGATGGACTAATACAATAATGGTAGGAGAGGTTTTTTTTATACTGCTGACTGGACATTCCAAAGCCAAGTTAAACAAATGTGGAAGAATGCAAAAACAGAGGTACATGTTAGTTCAACTACTGTGTGAGAAAGTTTAGCTAAAATAGGAAATAAAAGCCATTAAACAAGTTTGGTAGCATTAAGCAGCCTACCCAGTGATGGATCAGACAGCTTTTTTTCAGCATGTGCTCCAAACATGAGCATCTGTACATTCTACCTCTCCAAATACTCTGACCAAACCCAACAGAGAATTTACACCACCAGCCACTCTATTCATCCCTTAAAGCAACACTGTAACTTGGAAGAGCGCCCTCTGCAGCCACACGTAATGATTAATTCTGATTCTGATTTGTGTACAGAAACCACAACTCAAGAACTTTGGCATTTATGGTGAAAGTGGGAGTGAAAGAGGCTCCATTCTCTTTATTCCAAGTCAGTGTACAGTTCAGTCTTTGGAATTTTGAAGATGCTACTTTAAGGCAAAAAAGAAAAAAATCTAATACCCAGAGTTTTCTGGACTTCTGAAGACATTTCTACCCATGATTCCTTTTGTCAACAACAGGTTAAAAATCCAAGCTGGTGGTTGCCAGAATAGATCCCACAGGAAACAGTAAGATGGCATGGTCCTCCAGAGCACTGCCTTAATGATATCTTACAATAACCATTTTATCCATTTTATAGATCCACACTGAAAAACAACCCGCAGCCTTCATATAACTTAGCTTACACATAAAACATGCACATGTATCCTACACACACCCTTGACTGAAAGATATGCAAGGTAGATGTTACTCATGGGACATGAGAGATTTTAATTGGCTGCCAGCGCCCGGATGTGTGTCTGCAGCTAAGCTCACTGTCTGCACACTCACCGGATCTGATGGCCGGTTAATAAGTGCTACAAAAGGCTTGAGGAGGGACGTGTGCATGCTGGAAAAGCCAGACACCAGGTGTACAATCTTTTGAATTAAGGAGTTGACACAATGTCTTTGCCAACTCCCTCTCCACAGATAAGATTAACACTGGACCAAATATCTGTTTATCAGAGGGTAAGGCCCTGACAATGGCTCAACCAAATCTAAACCATTTATTCACTACAAAAAAAAACATTGTAACTGTCAAATTGTGTGGTTTTTACAAGACTACACAAATTATAAGCAGTCATGAAAATATAACCATGGTTACTGCCAACAACTTGGGATTATACTGTGCTCTCATCAATTATGAGAAAAGACAAAGTCTGTGTTGATTTTACAAATGTGCAAACATTAAAAACTAGATAATTCCAACACCATTTAATTTTTTTGCCTTTTGTATCTCCCCTTTAGGGAGCCAAATATTTGTTCAATTCATAAAAAATAAATGATAGCTTAATAAGTAACAAAAATATGTTTTTATTGCATCCCTGAAATGGTGCTTCATGTATAATTTAAAGTACTTCTGCATGGGTGGGTTCCAGTGTGATGAAACCCTAATGTCTGAGCACCAGCAGCCACAGAACCATCTAGAAGTCATGCCAGCACAAAGTAGCTGTGCAGCACCCAGTAGTTAGGCCACCACTGGCTGGGTTATTGAGGACAACCAGGGCAGTGATTCCCATTCATGCATATGTGTCTATTCTCTACATTGCTGCAGAGAATTCTACATTAAAGGAGCTTCCAGGTGCTTTTCCATGTTAAGAAATGAATCCAAGTGGTTTATGCTGTTAAGGGTATTTATACTTGTCTGCTGTTGCATCTGCACCACTCTGCAGTCACACTGCCAAAACTCTAGTTGGCAGTGGGGTTTCTATGTCACTGTAATGTAGACTACTTCAAACTATGTTAACTTAAACTGAGTTAAACAACAGCTTCTACTACTGAAAAAGGGACATACTGTGACTTATGGAGTAGCTGCGAGTGTGGTAAACTCTAATATGATCACCCAAAATTGGGAGTTTATGCGACTGACGTTTTGGGGCTCCCATCTGGTTTTGATGGGGCTGAAGACAAGTGAATCGCAGAGTAGCTGAGCCTCAGCCTTTGCCATCTATAATATTAGCTGCTATAGAATATCACGGTATGGAGATGAGGAAGTGAATTGAAGATACCAGGCACTCCATTACTCCCCGCTTGGACTCTTTTGAAAACTCCCTTACTCTCGTGCAAAAGGAACAATCAGCTGTTACGGAGAAAGTGGAGGGGCTTGTCAGAACGGTAACAAACCAAGATGCTGGTCCGGATGCTCTAAAGAGGTCCTCTCAGGAGCTACAGGCAACAAACAGTTCATTTTGAAGATTGTGGGAGTCCCGGGAGGTGCGGAGAAGGGGCGCCCAGTGGCTTTTGTTGCTGAATTGATCATATAATTTTTCTGCCAAACTGTTTTCTTCAGGCTGGCTGAAGTGGACAGATCCCATCATATCCAGACAGAATAAGAATAATTCCAGTGATGTTTCCACGTGCGTTTCATCTAAATTATATGAATTGTTGTTTTCTTTACACTAAAATGGGCCCTTTATATTTAAATACTTCATATTTAGTGGTTGCAATTGGAATCTAACACAGCAAGAAACAGCTCTCCGGTTTTCCACTAAGGATGTCCATATCTAGTTGAAGATAAATTTGTTCTGCAAATTCACTCAAAATTTTAAAAGGTGCTCAAAGCTCCTGAATATTCATAACATTCTACCATTTGTTTTAGTTATAAATTCATTCCATCTCAATCTGATCAGGCTTTTATTTACTGAAAAGATAAAGGACCGACTACTATTACAAACTTGTACACAAATAATAAATTATCCTGATGCCCTGGTTGGTTTGATGAAAATAATAATCAGTGAATGGAAAGCTTCCAGTGCTCCATTTCTGTATCCTTGAGAGAAAGGGTAATATGATAATAATCTCTCTGTTTTTGTCAATGACATGACACTAATACAAAAAGAGGAAATGAGAAAAGTCTCTGTTTTTGCAATTTTGCATGAAAATCAATAAATCTGATTACTAAATTGTTATTTTAAATCAACTAGTCTGTTCATCAATCAATTGTTTCGGCTTCTATCAATTCATCAAGTGCTGCAAACATGTACACTAAACGTCATCTCAGCGTTTTGCCTTCAGCACTAAAGGAAATGGACAATTTATCGTGTCGATGTTTTCTGCATCACACCGGTGCCGCCATCTTATTTGTGATGAAGAGTCTTCTTTAAGTAAACTAGCACTGTTGCAGACATTAAGTTTGCGCCTTCACTGAGATTTGATAATCACTTCATTAAAAAGACACTTTCTGTGACTTAACTGCCAAATATGGTGTGTGTGTGTGTGTGTGTGTGTGTGTGTGTGTGTGTGTGTGTGTGTGTGTTGTGGGGAAATTGGTTTCACAGACATTTAAGGGGGCATCTGGTTTGAGGAAATGACAAGGAGAGATGTTGACGAGGAAAAGCTGCCAGGCCTGGCATTAGACCCACTTAGCACAGCACATAAACACACTATTCAATTTCATGACAGTTATTGTAATGGAGCACTTCTTCCAAAAAAAGAAGGACGACTTTCACTTCAGAAAACCCCAATTTAAACTAACAATCTGTAACTGTTGCTCACTTCAGGTTGCACGTGTTCAGTGCCAGAACAATACTACAGTCACTGCCATCAGTTCTAAAAGACTCCCTCTTAAATGACTACTCTCCTACCGCAGTTTCATCCTGCGCTTTAACTGTTAGTTATTAAGTTAGCTTGGTGACAGGCGCAGTGGGGTGTTCACTGACAAAGGCAAATGTTAACCAGAGGAGCATGAATGCAAAAATAAAAATGTATCTGCTCAGAAGGCAGCATGTGACATCTTCAAGAACCGTTTAAGAAGCAGTGTTCCGTAAATGGAGAGGATGCGTATACTTGGTTCACCTCCTGCTGTGAAGCTCCTTGCGGTCTTTGGTTTTCATTTGCAAAGAGCTCTTCAGAACATCTGACTCTCCTGCTGGTTTATTCTTCTACACACACACACACACACCTTTAGTGACCAGGAAGGAATATCTCTCTGCCACGATTCCCCAAGCTGTCTATAACTGTCTTCCTTCCATCATTTCAAGCTAAATAAAGATGGGGTATCCACTGGAAAGCACCTCTCTTCTGAAAGCCCTACCAAATGTAATATTTCTTTTGGTGAGAGCCATTGCCTGCATAAGACTTGGTCAACACACACACAATTACTAAAGGGTTACTAGCTGTGGAAGGAATCCTGTTTATCAGACACAAAAAGAACCACACTGACCAGAGGAATATTGCCTCATATCGCACCAAAATACACACATCTACAGTAGGAAGATGATTTCATTGAACAATAGCTGTTCAATGTTAACAGTATTCAAGCCAAGTGTCTTTTTGGGGTTTAGAATGCAGATATTCTGCCTATTCCCAAAAGATTCAGACTGGCATGCAAAAGATTGCATATTCTTTAATATTAGATAAAGGTCCAGTGTGCAGGATTTCGGGGATCTTTTGGCAGAAATGCCGTAAAACAAAATGTTTTTGTTAGCTTCCCCAGAGTCTGCCATGTTGTATCACCATGGTTCTACGGAAGCCCAGTATGGATAAAACCAAACGCCAACTTTATAGAGGGCTGTTCTTGTTTTTATGTTACTTGAAGGCACGTAAGTTCTTCTAAGTGCTTGATAGAGGAAGGTGAGGCAAGGGGTATTCAGTTGGTTCTAGCTGTGAGGCTAGATGACACTGAACCCTAGACAATGGACCTTTAAATAGATAACAGGATGTGCCAGGATAAAATAAATTAATCAGTTTAGCAGAGAATGAGACCCTGCTCTATATCAGTTTAACCTGTGAATGGGTTACCTTGCAAACAGTGTCTACATCCCAGGGTAGGATGGTCTGTAGATCGATGAGCTCACATGACACTCCCAGTTTCTCTTGGGCCAAGTTGGCTACCTCGCGCATCACATGGATCTACATGGAAAGGGAAAAAAATACTTTAAAAATGCACAATACTGTTATTGCTTCACATCGAGTATTGCATTTGAATAACAAAAATGCACATTTGCCTTAGTTTTTCTATTTCAATAATCTCAAATTCAACCTAATGTCACATCAGAATCAGAAATACTTTATTAATCCCCAGAGGGAAATTAAAAAAAAAGCATGGGCAAATTAAAATAAGCCACCCAGATGGGAGCAGTGTAACTGATAAAATCCTGCAGATACAGGTCAGGGGTTTCAGTTAATATGCACATCAAACACCAGTATATGGGAAAATGTGATCTCAGTGATTGTGATCATGGCATGATTATTAGTACCAGACAGGCTGGTTTGAGTACTTCTGACATGGCTGTTTACAGTAAGGGGGCCCATAGGAATGGCTCTGGTTCCTCACCCTCTACACTGAACACTTCTTTCCTGTCACCTGACAAAAGTTGTCTGAGGACTCTGCAATTATCTGAACAGGGAGTATAGAGAACTGATGCAAAACTGGTGCCTGAGGAAACGCGGCCAGATCAACACGGAAAAAAACCCCAAAGTGCTGGTGCTGGATTTCTGCAAGGGTAGACCATCCTCTCCAAAACTGGTGAACATCCAGGGAATGGATATTTTGATGTTCACATCTGAACAATAAACTGGACTGACAGAATGATACAATTGTAAGTTAAGAAAAAGAGGGGCCAGAACAGACTGTGTAAGAGACTCATTTGAAATATGAGGTCAGCCCTGGAATACCCACTTGACCAAGTGGATGTGTTAGGGGAAGGGATAATGATAGCTAAGCTATCATTTCTGATGGATAACCAATCCATTGATCCACCTAAAGTGTCTGAAGGTGAGGTGTTGCAGGTCATTCCTTCCCATTGCTGTCAGACTGTACAACTAGCGCTCCTCTCTGGGCAATTTTTGGGACTCACATTACAAATCCACTCGGGGAAACTTCAGAAAACTTTGCAATACAAATATTTACTTTGTACTGATTTTTGTTCAACTTTTACTACCTGCAGTGGTTCAGTAACATGGCAAATTCACTCATAGTGGGACAAATATAGGATTGTGTCTTATCTTGTCTATTTATCTCAACTGTTAATCTCCTGCACAACAATCTTCTGCAGTCTACTCAGAATGGTGTGAAAGAACTGCAGTAATGCAGACAGAAACACATTTTGTTGAGGTCAGAGGAGAATGGGCAGACTAATTTGAGCTGACAGAGCAATTAATTAACTTAGATAACCTCTCTTTACAGCTGTGGGAAACTGAAAAGCATCTCAACACACATATTGAACCATGATCTGGGTGGGCTGCAACAGCAGAGACCACGTCAGGTTCCACTCCTGTCATCCAAGAGGAGAAACATGAGGCCACAGCGGGCTCAGGCTCAATAAAACTGCACTGTAAAAACATAAACTGGTCTGTTGAATCTGGATTTCTGCTGAGACACATTGATGGTGTGCTCATAATTTGGAACAGCATGAATCCAGGGCCCCAATCTGCCTTGTGTCCAGTCCATGCTGCTGGTGGTGAGGCAATGGAATAGGGAATGTTATCTTGGCACATCTTGCGCCCGCTGATAACAAACAACCACAGCCTTTCATAGTATTATTACTCAACATCTTCATCCTTTTACTCAACTTACAGTGTACTTTATTTCTAATGGCTACTTCCTGCAGAATGACCCTCCATTTATCAATGGGAGATTGGCTGCATGAATTAGCAACAAATAAATCACATGATGACATGGAGCAGAATCTGAAAGGAACATTTCAACATCTTCTGGAACCAATGACACGAAGAACTGAGGCGGCTTCAGGAGCAAAGGGGGGAACTAGTGAAAGGGACCCTAGTATGGTGCTAATAAAGTTTAAAAGACAATTTATCTCATCTAATAATAATCTAAGAATTGTTTCCTATTATAGTTTTGGGATCCATCAGTGACTACAAGAGACTGTATATAAGGTTGGACACTATCCACTTCCTCACAGCATCCACTACCTGTACAGATTGTAAAGCCCTCTGAGGCAAAATGTGTTTTGTGAATTTGGGCTATACAAATAAAATTTGATTTGATCCAGAAATGACGCCCAAATATCCACTTGACCAGTGTGGGGGAGGGTTTATGTCTTATTCTTAAGCCAGCTAACAGGTAGCAATTAAGACACTTTGACTTCACTTATGGGGAACGAGATGTCATCCATCTATAAAAATATTCAATGGGGTCTTCTAAGTAGTACTTAGGTTTATTTAGTCTGTGCTAACTGATGGGCATCACTGGCTGCGTTTTAATAAGCATTGCTGTGATAAATCTTTTTCATCAACTAGAAGAGACAGTTTTCAGAAGAAACCGTCAATAACTGAAGAAAATTTATTTTAGAATGCTGCTTTTACATAATTATCTACATGCAGATACAATAGACTTTGCTCAGGGAATAAAACATTAATAAAGAGTAGAAATAAAACTTCCTCTGTTTGAGTGATCTGAAATCTTCACTGTGAGGACTGGGCTTGGCTCTTTTTACTCCTGACACACGAAGGGAGTAATTAGGTGGGAAAGAAGGGTGCCACTTCAAAGAAAGGAGAGCCATGCTTTCCACTACTTTACTGGATCCTCTTTCTTCTCTGTCTGCCCTTCAACAATAATACTGGCTTTGATGGAGACGTTTTGCCCTTAACACCCTCCAACATCCCTCCTATTTTACCAGGTTCATTATAGCACGGATAAGCCTGTTTAAGTGTCTGGGCACAATCGAAGTTGGGGATGACTCCTGGTGAGTTACAGGCACCCTCATATGGAGCTGCGCAAAAAAAAATCTCTTGGATGAAAAGAAAGGCAATAATGGAACATGTGCAGCAGACATGTAGTGTTCACATGTGGAGAGCCAAGAACAGCTTTGATGTTGTAGAGATGTCTGAGCTGATACAGCCAAAGACTGCAGGCTGAGAGACCCTGCTGGGACAGAGGGGGCTTGTGATGGACTTAAAGTTAATCCACTGCTTGCCTCTCCAGCTTTAGACGTCTTTTTCTCAAAACCAGATTGGGCTCCTTTTTTTCCTGTGGTTATGAAAAATGATCCAAAGGGAGATGACAACTTGGAACTGCTCAGATCACCCACTGAGACTGTGTTACTGATGCATGAGTTAGGATCACCTACCTGTGTCCCCCAGGCTACCAGAGTGACATCACTTCCTTCCTGTAGGATCTCAGCCTGCGACAGTGGGATTGTGTAGGACTCCACCGGAACCTGCTCCACTGCGGAATCACACACACATTTAAAAACATTAACATTCATCAATATTAATATCACAATGTGTGCCAACAAACTGCATGTGATCTTGCATGAACAAAATCTTCAAGGGTTGATTCTGCACACATTCAATCATGTATCCTGTGGTTTTCATGTAAAATACTCCAAACTGAGCGTACCTCTAAATACTAGACTAGATGACAAAGTGCTGAAATGATAGCCGGTCAAAGAACATAAATTCAGACTCTAGAACATTTTAACTGGCCCGTTTTCAAATGCCTCTTCACGCTTTTTCCAGAACCTCATCCCACACCAGTGGCCGAGTGCACTTTCATCACCACACTCGAGTGCATGATCTAATAGATAGAATTCTGCCAGTTACAAGCTCAGAGGTCTGACTTATCCTGACAACAAAATATTGGTAGGATGGGATATCAGTCAGAAAAGGGGCCACATGAACCGGACTGCGGTCCAAAAAAAGGCAGACCAAGACAAAGTGCATGTAAGTACATGGTTGGAATAATTGTTAATGTCTTGGAAAACTGAGGCACAGTCATGGAAATCATTACAATGAACTCAAACTGCCATCACTGTTAAACATGCATCATATTAGCAATATTTATGCTGCACAGACAACAAATAATCACATGAGTACAATTGTAATTGTCTTTAACTGTAATTTACTATTATGGCTTTGGCTGAAAAACGGCTAGAGCATAAGACCTTTAAGGATTCTTACATGGCAACACATGAAGTCAATATCACAATAAGTGAGTAATTACACTCTGCAGAGACCTTTCTGGAAACCTTGACTCCCATGATCCTTTCAAGAAATTGAGAGCCCGTAGGGGAAAATAAAACAGCTCCATGTCTCGATGGCTTACTATGTTAAACCAACATAAAGGGTTTGGGTGAATCACATGCAGCTCCTGGTTTAGGCTTCCAGACGAGACAGAAAATAGGCCACATGGTTGGAATAATAGCACTTTTTGGAATGTTAAAATTAAATTATGAAAACTAGGTTATGGTTTAATAAGTAGAATATCTGTCCCTACAAAACCATATGACCATGATGATAGAAAGTTGTGGCTTTTATCCTTTATTCGCAAGAGAAGAGAGAGGGCTGCTACAATTAAAAACATGACTTCATATAATCCAGGCGGATATCATTAGAGGCATGTGGACCTGGCACGACAGTGGGTTTGGTCTTTGCCTTCAGGAAATCAAAATAACTCCTGAAATACGACCATGAGTAAACACTGTGCAAGATGGATAAGCGGGTTTTCATACATCTGTCAAAACATACAGCATTAACAGCGAGATAATCAGAAACATAAGTTTCAGGATGAGATAATGAGAATGGAACCATAAAGTGAATCCATTCATTTAAAGTTAAAAAAAGCAGAACCTCGACTTGACTGATCGACCCATATCTTGTCAGACCCCCTTAAAAATGTATCCAATATATTAAATGATTCCAAATGGAAATGCTGCAGAAAATAGTAGAGTGGCTTCTCTTCTTAAATGCAGCATATAACTGATGTACTATCTCATCACTGCCCCAAAGGGCTAATAAACAAATACCAACTGAGTAAAAACGCAAACAAAAGCACAGCAAAGAGCAGCAGCTCTTGTTTACCCTGTTGAACCACATCAGTTTTGAGTCATGACACTTCATAGTCATAATGATTCTAACACACATGATCACAATGGGACCAGTCTATGCAGCTGAAGCAAACATAGCTTTGACCGATTATAAGAACACAGCTGTGAGGTATTAAAGACATCAGTAATGATAAAACAAGAAGGTTTGCATATCTGCTTTTATCTCCCTATCTCTCTAACCCCTTATCCGATTTCCAATAATATCAATTTACTTTTAAATGTGCTACTTTGGCCTGGATGTAGCTGCCTAGAGTTGGGGGTGGTGGGCGGGACATTACTCGAGACATCTGATTTGTTAGACGTCATGACTATCAACACTGAAGGCCACTGAAGTGCAACAGACCAATGCAGAGGAACGCATTTCAGACTGTAGCAACTTTGGTCACGGAGTGGAGCTGTGTTTCAAAGGTAATGCCCGGGCCACACTGGCTGCTGTTGCACACACACTTGCACACACACACTGCCTACTGCTCATCACCTGTAGTTCTTTACGTTAACTTTAAATATAACTACAACCTTAGTGAGGTTTCTGGTGTGATCACTGTATTTCCTTGTTTAAAAGTAATCCTATGTATTCAAATAAATACTAGTACTATACAGTATACAAGCCTTGCATCTTCCGGTCCTGCACACATTTCACAACAATAACCCTTTTTTAAAAATGAATGGATTCAGTCAACAGAAACGCTGGAGTGCTTTTATCTTCAAACGGTTGGCAACAGGAAGTGTTGCAAATATTTCTTTTGAATCAATTCAACAGATAAGTATTGAAACTATGATGAAAAATCATTTTCTAGGTTCATTCTGCAGCGTATGGTATACGGAAAAAACTTCAAAAAGGCGAGATCTCGAATCACTACAATAGCAGTGCTGCTTCCGCAGCTGGTAGCAACTCTGTTTTCTGCACCAATATCTGGTTCTGTTAAATTGCAAATACTGATCAAACTCAAATTTCAGTACAAAGTTTTACTGGTTTCATTTATTTTAACTTCAGGGAGCTATTTTGTTTAATTATTGATTTTATTGATTTATTGTTTCTTTATTGATTTAAGTTAACATCAGAAGAATGCTGCTGGGAGCTCCCTACACTTTTTATTTTTGGAAATGCAATTAATTTGCTTAATTGCATTTCGAAAAAATGTTGTGCTGGAGTTTGTGTTTAATTGTAAATTTCGACACCTAGATTCAATTTTTTACTGCAAATGTATATCGGTCTCTGCCCTGAAAAGAAATGGCACTATTAGAAATATGCCAAATTAGCCATTGGCAGTATCCATGTGTACTGTTCCCAGTGATATGCAGAAAATTATCACTGAATTAAACTTACATCGAGGAAAAAAAAAATTATGACTGACACGGAGTTTGAATTTTCAACTAATGCTAATGCTTCATATCTCTTCTGCGTGCCTAAAAGATTGACAATATCTGTATTACTGCATAGCTATACAAAACCATATTAATCACTGTCGTAGTCTACAGTTCTAAAGGCCTGGTCACTTTCGAAATTACAACAGCAAAGATTTGAAGGAAATCCCTTAATTCTTGTCCAATAGTAAGCCAGCTTTAGAGGGCTGACCTGTGAGGGAATGTAGAGCCAGAAAATGGATCAAGCTCTAATGGGCCATGTTCAGACCTGACATTAACAAGTTGATAACACTAAGTAAAGGTGGTAGGTCTGAGGAAGCATTTCAGAGCCCATCATACACATGGTATTTTGAGGTAGTCTGAGACGTATGTGGCCACATTCTTTTAGCTGTGTGAACGCTGCATTGAAGGACTGTGAGCTCAATTTTCCAATAGTGACCAAGCTAACACACTTGCTGAAAAGCAATTAAGCAGCCATTATCAGGGAGGTTAACGCAATAGGTTTTCTTCACAGACAAAAAATGGAGTCTGAGATGCTATTGTGAAGAGTGCTAAGCATGTACCAGCTCATATAATGTAATGTACAATAGTTTTTGATGGTTTGTCTTTTGAAGTAGTCATAAAGCTTCTATAATCAAAGTTCTCATGGATATGTGAAGATAACTTTTGCTATAGACCTAAATATTTTACTATTTATTTGGATGCTCCTTAAAAACAAGAATAATATGCAGGATGTGATGAACCAGGGCCCCATAGTTCTGGAAAGGTGGTGGAAAAGTAAGTGTGGAGGTCTGCTCCCGATGAGCTGATGAAGGTTTTTAATACCAGACTGCACTGTAAAATGGAAAATGTTATGGACAGGGATCACTAACCTTTTTCCATAATTGAAACAATCTCAACAGTCGGTTGTTAAATTTCACGATCTCATCTGGCTCTAATCAACGGCACTTATCAATGCAGGAAAGAAACAATAATTCGGAGAAGCTTTGATTTGAGGCTGCTAGTGCCAGTCTATTCCGGTTCTGTCTTTCTTGTCTATAACAAGCTTGTACATCATCTTCAAGAAATATAACGGTTGGATACCTTTTTCCACAGCAGCCTGTCCAACCACTCCACACTGAACACTGGTGCTCCCTCCACAAAGTAAGAGGAGGGGGAGCAGACTCAGCTCAGCACTGTCAACATTTCACACCCCATTTAGACGGTCTGCTTCACACTTGTGATCCTACTGATCCCACTCACATTGTTTGCAGTCAGGCATATTGTTTGGTTGTCTTGCCTCGCACTTCTAAAAGGAAGAACATTTGCTTTGAATGAAGAAACCAGGCAGGCAGACAGCAGGCCAGTGAGGCACAACGCTGGAGGAGGCTGAACATCAGTAGGGGCTGCGTTCTATGACGATATACCTCAACTCAACACAGAAAATTGGCTATTGTTTCATATCATGTTCCTTCTAAATGACACTTTTTAACCACAATATTTTCTATTAACTGAACAGTGATTTGCGTTCTACCACAAAGCACGGATACGTGCGGTATATCTAGTTGGAAGCAACACAATTTAACAGGAGGTGCACTTCAAACAGTCAAGACAAAACTAGAATCTTGTTGCTAAAAGAAACGCTAGTTCTACTGTTAAAGAGAATCATAACCTGCTGTTATGATAGTTTTGACTGAATTCGTATTATATACATTTATTTATATATTTACTCAAAAACGTACACAAAGGCTCGAAGAAAAAGAGCAAATTAATCAAATAAGATTGAGTAATGAGTCAGAAAATAATTCTAAACATTATTAGAAATAGCCCTTCCCACAAGGTCATTTCAGATTAGGGCCAGGCCAATTTATCAGATAAATGGAGAGATCCATATGAAAATCCTTATTTTACAGAATAAAAAATAAAGACAAGATGTCCATCAATGTTTACATTTTGCATAAGAAATGTTTGTTTTTACTTTAAGTTCTATATATTTGGCTGTATTTATATTTTATTTTTATTTACTGAAAATAATTATGGTTAAACTGTAAAATATCAGAGCTCACATTTCTTTCATTCATAAGGGTATGATATGACATCTTAGAAATTAATATATGTATAATTTTTCTAACTAAGCAACTATTTTTCAAAAAATATATACACATATACAGTATATACACATATCTGTGTTGTACATTATTTACTCCCTAATATCAGTATCAGAGCTGGCCCCCAAAAAATCGATCAGGCTCTATTTTACACAAATTAAATATTCATAGAATTGAAAGAAAATGTGTTATCTTTTGATATGTATTGCTACCTGAATATGAAATCTATTACTGAGATATGAGAATTTGAATAGGAACAAATGATTAAAGCTAACAAGGCTCCAATTACATGTCGACCTCAGACTCTTCACTGACAATCCCTATCGTACCTGCTGCTCTGTACAGGATCTTGGGCTCAAAGAAGATACATGGATTCTTGTCGTTGATGCAGGAGAGGAGCAGCCCCTTGGCCTGCACTGGACCACGTGGTATTACAACCTGAAAAATACAAGAAACACGTCTTTTGGTCAAAATATGCATGCTGCAGAAAAATAAACAGTCCTATTGTGAGATTTATAAATGTTTATTACTTTTAACAAACAGAAGATATACAAATATAACAATCAGAGACATTTGAAGCCAAACTCCTTAACCACAGCAATATTTGCGATTGTATGATATTAAGTTCAAAACTGGGGTATGATGACAACACTGGACCTCAGATGGAGCTAAAAGTGCTGATAGTATGCACTAAGATTAACATTTATCAGGCTGACCTTTGCTGAGAGACAACATGTTTATTGCTCTCAGCTGGGGTTACTCACAGTGGATCAACTGTGGCTGTAAACCACACAGACATTTATGTGTTTTTACACATCATTTTCTTAGTCACATCCTGAGGGCTTGTTAAAATGTGATATGTTCCTTTGTGAAATCATTGACCTCCACAACCTGGTTTGTTCTAAGCTAAGTGCTATACTTTGCCAAGTTGGAGCACGAAAACAGCTGTGCTTCCACTTCCCGAGGAAATCCAAACAGCGTGATTGGTTGTCACCATGCAGGTACTCAATGCTGCCCACTAGAGGACATAATCCACCTCAATCGGTTGCACCACTAGGTATCTTTTCGAGTTTTAAATAGTGTTACATGGAGCTCTGATGTTATGGGGAGATTACATAGACAATGAAAGGACTGTTGCACCTGCAGTCTTTGAAATAACATCCAAACACTGGAATGTCTGTCCCTTTATGGTAAAAAAGTATAGCTTGACTTAGGATCCAGCAGAGACAACTTTGAAAATGTACCTTCACCTTCAGCAAAGCTGTAGGAGGTCAGAACATACCCATCCTCAGGAAAATGTTATCACAGATAAGATAATAAAGAATCATGAAAGAACACATGGAAAGTATGGAGACTATACTGAAGGCTTGGGGATGCTCAACACTATGGGCAGTCAAAGTAGTTCCAGTGAATTGTGTGCTAGTTACAAAATCTGTCCTCACTTGACTTTTTGAAAAAAATGACAGCCCGAGAATTGACTGACTGACATCATTGTTTTATGAAACCTGTGTTTACACTGTGCACAATCAAACAGTTTTCATTAGGACTGAGGGAGCAACTGAGCAAATAACGCATTCAGAAATTTAACAGGCTTAGAGTGAGAAACTAACTCTCTCTGTGATCACTCCAGAGCTTTTCTATAGGCGCCAGCTGCCTGCCAAACAGCAGATGACTGGCTGAAGTTCAGCTGGATACTGCTCCACATCTTTGTGGCGAACCCTGTCACTCATTTTAAATGATGATACAGCTCAGCTGTTGTCATTAACCTGGATTTATTTAGATTTGGTCAAAAGACATTGCAATCATAAAGATATCATTTGCTCATCTGGCTTTCTGTCCAACTTGGATTTCTAACTGGCAGGATGAGGAGTTTGGAAGGGACGGTCGAGTTGCGTCACTACATGCCTCAGAAAAGAAGAGATCTAAGAATCCTTTCTTTTTTAACTCTCTACATAAACAGGATGAGTAGAGAGCCAAATTACTACTGATGCCAGCCAACAAAGAAATATGTGGTGGTGGAGGAAATGGTATCTTGGGAATCATTTTTCTTCTTTAGGATTAGATACTAGTTTTCATTTAACCAGCCTCCTTGTTTCTGCCACCATAGTCTCATTTTCTCTAGTGATGCTGACAGCAAAGAATTACAATTTCCCAATTCCCCTGGGTAATTTAGTCTCTAAGATAATTTGAGAATTTATTCATTGATTTATTGTTAATTGTCAGTTCTATATATAGACATATAGATATCATATTATCTATTGTATTATGTCTTACAGTACAGTATTTGTACAAACCATCAAATTATTATATTATTGTTATTTTCTTGTTTTATCATCATAACTATTATTATTATTATGAGTAACAGCATTCTATTGTACTGTTCTCATAATATAGATATTTAATATGCAGCTCATATATCCTGAACCATATTGATGCATTGTTTACTATTTATTACATCACAAAATTTCACCCCTTACTTGCTAGCACATATTTTTGCTAATGTGAGCTGTGCTCATGATGTGTTCCATAACATTGTTACTGTCTGTGTAGACAATCAGACCACATAGTTTCAGCTGCAGTTGTGGCATCATTGTAGTTTCTCTCATGTGAGAATTTATCTTTCACTCTTTAGTCTGTCTACCTATTACTCCGAATCTATTGTGCGTGAGTGTCCTTCAGGCACCCATGCTACTGCCATAGATTAATTAATTCTGTGGGAATCGCTGGCTTCACTGAAGATAAACCAGGTTGAATAACTTCACTATAGACTGTATATAAAAAAATTCTGCACACCACTTCCAGCACAAAAACAATAAAAAAGTGACAGAATAGTGTAGGCCTGTTTCAGGACGACTCACTAATGAAAAGGGATAATTGTGAAGATGGCTCCAGAGCATTTACACAGGCCAAGCTAACAGCCCATTCCAAAATACCACTGTGCTACTATAACTGATAACAATAAATATGGACTGCACATGTGTTATAAGTCCATTTCATAAACCGTAATGTTCTGCAAGAGTACTTATGAATATGTATTTGGGTAAGAAGTGACACTGCAAAAGTGCTCAAACAAGAAAGACTGGGAAACAAATACCAGTGAGAATCTGAATTGAACTGCATGTCTGACCTTGATGCCGGGGCAGTGGGCGAAGAACGCCTCTGGGCTTTGAGAGTGGTAAAGTGATCCGTGGCCGACACATCCCCACGGAGCCCGAATGGTGAGGTTGCCGCAGTCAAACAGGTTGCCAGAACGGTAGCGGTACTTGGCTGCTTCATTGACTATCTGGAAAGAGACCAGGAGTGATTCAGGTTAATAGGAATGCTGCAGACGGTTTCAATGTGAAAAAATAAAATAAAACATTGTAACATCATAGAGTGAGGTTTCAGTGTTTCCCAATAAATATATACACCGATGAACGAATTATTCAAGTTGAAAATGTTTACTGATGTACATTCTATAATTTGGATTAAAAATAATACGGAAAATCAAAGAAAAAAACTGAAATCACAGGGTGATCCAACTTGTGTGACTTTTATCACAGCAACTCATAATGTTAGTGTCCATGTGCCAGTATGCACACCCGAAAACTTCTGGGCATACTCCTGATTGGCGAATGGTGTCCTAGGGGATCTCATCCCAGACCTGGATCAGGGCATCAGTGAGCTCATGCACAGTCTGTGGCAGGATTTGGTAGCGTTGGATGCATTGATACATAACGTCCCATAGGTGCTCAATTGGATTAAGGTCAGGGGGAACGAGAGGGCCAGTCAATGCCTCTGTCATCCAGGAACTGCCGACACTCAGGCCACATGAGGCCGGAAATTGTGCTGCACCAGGAGGCACCCGGGGCACACTGCACCAGCATAGGTTCTGGCAATCTCTCTGAGGATTTCATCCCGATACCTAACAGCAGTCAAGGTACTGTTGGCAATGACATGGAGGTCTGTGCGACCCTCCAAGGATTCACCTCCCCAGATGATCACTGACCCACCACCAAACCAGTCATGCTGGATGATGTTACAGGCACCATAACGTTCACCACAGCTTCTCCACTCTTTTGGGCCTGTCACATGTGCTCAGTGTGAACCGGCTCTCAGGTGTGAAGAGAACGGGGCGCCAAAAGCAGACCTGCTAAGTCTGGTGTTCTTTGGCAAATGCCAATCAAGCTGCACAGTGCTGGGCTGTGAGCACAAGTCCCACTAGAGGTTGTCAGGCCCTCATGCCAACCCCATGGATTATGTTTCTGACAGTTTAGTCAGAAACATGCACACCTGTAGCCTCCTGTTCATCCTCACAAAAAGGAGCCGATACCGGTCCTGCTCCTGGGTTGATGCCCTTCTACGCCCTGTCCAGCTCTCCTTGTGTAACTGCCTCCATGTGCTTGAGATTGTGCTGGGAGACACAGCAAACCTTCTGGTGACCACACGTATGGATGAGCCTTCCTGGAGGACTGGACTACCTTTGTAACCTGATCGGGCTGCAGATACCGCCTCATGCTACCAGTAGTGACAAGGAGACTAGCAAAACACAAAACTAAAGAAGTACTAGTCAGGAAGGATAAAGAGAGAGCAGCCGTCTGTGGCTAGCACATGCAAAACCATTCCGTTTTTTGGAGCTTGTCTTGATTTTGCTTCTCTATTGCACCTGTTGTCACTTTAATTTGCACCTAAGCAGGTGAAACTGATTCATTATAACTTGTGCTTCTGAAATGAACAGATTGATATCCCTAAAATTTAACTGACTTGCTATTATACTGTGACAATTAAGTGTTCCCTTAATTTTTTGGAGTAGTGTATATATATGTGCAGCTCCATTTGCAGCGTGCTCACTCGCTCTGTCTTGCTATGGTCCATTATGTTCTCACCATCCACGCTGACAGTCCTCATACTTTCTCATTCGAAAACTTCTTTTTCACTCTGCAGCCTGTGTTCCTGTTTTTATAATTTGTTGCGTGTGAGTGTGACCTTTGTGCAATTTCACTACAGTTACCACTGTACATTGAATTAATTCTGTGGGAAATGCTAGTTTTTGTGAGTATAGTGACTTATTAGTATAGTGAATTATTAAAAAATGATTAAGAGAATCTTCTGTTTTCATGAAAAAGACCACAGCAGTGGACAAAGGGATGAGGCTTCAGTCTCTGCTTCGCCTCTTAAAGCTTTAAAACTGGACTTTATTTTTAACGAGCACAATCACCTCAAGTGACTGGTTTCTTTTACCTACTTCTACAGTTTTTGATACTAGACTTTCCTCCCTGAAACTCAGATGGGCTGTTAATTCAGCTTTTATTTCTCTCTAAGGTCAGTTTGGATGTCATTATTTTAAGTGAGAGCACAGAAAGAGAAAGGGGAAGCCCACTCAAGGACGGACACTAGATTAAACCCACTGTATCCAAAGCATTGTAGCAGAAGTCTGTTAGAAACCAGCTGCATTAGCACAAATATTCTGTTTTATGTTACCATGATGTAGCAGGGGCTCACATTAATCTTGAGAATACACAGAATGACACTAGTGTCAACAAGTACAGTATGCATGGCACAGCAGTACGACCCACTGTCGTGCTTAGCCTGTTGATGGCACATTAATCTTCCTGCGTTCAGTCGGTTAGTAAGGACATTCTCCAGAGTTTCTCCAGCCAGCTGAGCCCACTAGTAAAAACTAGTAAGTGAGCCCATGTGAGAAAAAAAGCAGGAGAGAGGATTCACAGTGAGCCAGTGGGTGTGTTGATTATGTTTCTCACACATGACACACCCAAAACAGAAAAAAAAAGAATACAAACATCTCAGGGTGAAAAAGACGAGCCATACACATAAAAGACCGACAATTGTGTCAAATTGGAAAGATGAGATTTGAGAGCTTTTGGTGAAATGGGCCGACACCGTTGTTAATGTGCTGTAAACAAAAACATGTGATCTCCACAGCAGAATAAATACATTCCATCTTGCCTTTTGCATGTCACGCCACCCCTCGCTTTAATACTCTAGAGATTTTATGTTACGTGGACACTCTCTGGAGTTCATGTCTGAAAACAGCTACGGCCTTTTTCCCCTCTCTACCTTTCTTTGCTTGGTGTTTGTGAAGGTGCTGATTTTTTTTTTTCTCAGACTATAGGCCTATGTGTGGACCTCATCAATTATACACAAATAAAACTGCAAACACACAAGGTATTACTACATTTATACAGAACAATGACATGGATTCAAACTAAATATTACAGAATTATATCATATCCTTGACTGTTGGACTGATTTCGAATCACTTGCATTATAACATGTATTAGTGCAAGGCATATCGTCTTAGTATCAGAGCATAGCATAATGTATTTGCTACGTTTAAGCATAACACTGTGGATTAGAGAGATAATATTGTTGAGTTGGCAGCTTTGTTTACAACCTTTTTACAGGCTTTTTACAGTTTTTGCCTTCAGCTTCTAGCATATGCTGATTTTAGAACAGTTAGGCCACTTTAGGTCACAATGCATGTTGATGGGATATCGTTTGTCTCAGGACTGACAAAAACATGGATGTTTTTCCGCCCTTTTGTTATTTCCATCCTTTTACTATTAAGGCTTTTTCCGATGCAGTTCTCATCATGTATTGGGTGATGCAAAGAGGAGCTATCATGTTCCCATGGAGTCTGTGAGGTAGTCAGGGGCTTCATTTGATAAAGGGAAAAAAGCTGGAAATATGATGATCTTAATGATCATAATGATGTGATATTATTAAAAAAACTTAAGTCTTATTCATATTCAACATGAAATGACACCACATAAGTGTTTGCACACATTGTAACTGTGTGTGTGCGTGTGTGTGTGTGTGTGTGTGTGTGTGTGTGTTCAATGGTTCTTTTCTCGCTGCGTTTTGTTAAAGCAGGATCAACACAAATTTGTCCCCAAAAAACACTTACAAGTGAGACTGAGGTTAATGCTACTTTATAAAAGTATTAACTTCATTATCCAGTCACTGTTTAAGACATGTAAAAAAAAATCAACATTTCAGGGCCTAAAATCAAGATTATTAGATTGCCTGTACAATGTCTGTGCGTCCTTGTTTCTTCTGCGTGAGGACATTTAGCAGGAAAAGTGTGATTTCCTCAACTTGCTTCCCCATAATCCAACTCTGTATTTGATGAAATACCTGGAAATTACTAGCAAGTGTGATCCACTGCTAAAAGAGAGATTCCTCCTGGAGCCAGTTATGAAAACACAAACAGATCTGGTCTTGTACGGACGCTGTAGCAGTCTGTGCAGTATGAGCCTTTTTTTACGACACATTTGAACTTATCAGGGAAAGCACAGGTGTAACTAATTACATAATAAAAAAATGAGCTCATCTCAATGGAAAAGAAAGTTGTTTTGAATGCCATAGATTGTACCTGCACCTGTGCTCGTCCTGTTACAACAAGCCAACATGTCTGGTGTGAAAGAGGTTGGCCAACCAAGGCAGCAAACTTTTACCTGGTCAAAAGCAGGAAAGATGTAGTCAGCAAACTGGATCTCAGCGATGGCCGTGGCACCAGCGACGGCTGCACCAATACCAAATCCCACAATCCCCTGCTCACAGAGGGGAGTGTTGAAGACTCTGTCCTTGCCTGGGGAGATAACAGAAGAGAGGAGTTAAAGAGAGATTAAGTAGCTGGAGCACTATTAGGAAGGAAACTGACGACTCGTCTTTGTATGGACAGAAAACTAACTCTCACCTGAAAGTACGGACCAAGGTTCATATCTTTTTTAACAATGCTTACATTTGATCTGGTTATCTGGCAAGCTTAATACTTTTGCATGACATCTTCAAGTACATCTACCTATACTTGACATTGATTGGACAGGCATGAGTCTGACCTCTGTGTGTTGTCCATTCAGCTATAGTATTCACTATTTTTTTAAATAAAGATCATAGAAAAAAGTAATCTTTACATTTGAATGGAGAAAATGAATCAACCCGTTTGCTTCGTTGTCACTGTAATATCACTATGGTATTATTATCAGCAAAATTAAAAGTCTGAACTCTACAACAAAAAGCTTTCAGATAGGTCAGATATAATTTTGGTCCGTGGGTCTGGACCGTGGTCTGAGACACCTTTCACACCTGTTATTTTGGTTCAGACTAAACTGGAGAGTCCAATGGTCAGGACCAAACAATGTAGGTATGAAAGCTCCCTACGAAGCTGAGGCACCAATAGAGGAAACTAGTGGCTACTAATCTTTGAATCAACAGAAAGCTTCAGTTTCAAAGTTTAAAGTGTGGTCAACTGAATCTGATTATTTATTTCCGATAACAATTTCAGAGGGTATCTAAGGACGAGCAGGGTTTTTGATAACAGGAGAAGGTCCATGCTGCACACTTATGCGATGAGATTGCAAAGAATACTCTCACTTAAAATGCCATGCGGTCCTAAAATAAATTAAGTGACAAGCTGATGACACCTCTTCAGCTGTAGCCAACCAAGCCTGTGATGAACACACAACCCCCATGAAGTCAAAACACAAACACTAAGAACTATTTTCCATTCTCCACCCTATAATACAGCAAAGAACCACAAGAGTGGGTGTCTAAAATTGGACTGAGTGTGTTATTTTTGCTTTCATCTTCGTGTATTTGCTAATCCGGTCTTATGCTGTTTGGGTTTCTGTTGCTTCTCAGCAGTGAAAACCATGCCCTTGTTTGCCCTGCTCTGTACTCACAAAGTTCATTGAGTGACCACAGCACCGCACACCCTCCGAGGAATGAACAATTAAGTAATCAAAATTTTGTGCCATGCTGCTCAGACTGAGCCAGCCTCGCACATGCGGCTTCATGTGAAAGTGAGGCTAAATACCAACAAGCGCTAATTCAACTCATGAAAGATAGCACAATCAATGGATGTTACATAAAACAATGTGCAACTGTGAAATTTACTGTTGAGTTGATGTTCGTCCCTCAGTTGTTCACATGTTTGGGTAACCTTTATAGTTGGCATGTGACACCAACTCTGCTTTCAGTGCAAAAATGGCTCAACACATTAGTGAGAGGGAGAGTCGCTCACATCAGAGTCAACGAGTGCTGCGTTTTTTCAGGGAAACGCTCCGAAGTAGCCAGTAACCTGTGACGAATGCATCTGCTTTGTAATATAAAAGCCACTTATGTATTGTGCAACCTGCATTAACCTCTGTTCTGTACAATGGCTGCGGGTGGCAAGAGGAGTGCAGGGCCCCTTTCAATGATGAGGGGGATAAAAACAGCTTAGCATCTGTCACTGTACGCAAGGATGAGATGGAAAATAATGATCCCTCTACAAAAAGGTCAACACGTCTGACGTCAATGAAAACAAAAGGCAAGGCCAGCTACTGTAGGATGGATTTGAGACTCCTCGCCATCAAAAACACAGAAAATAAGCCAAAACAAGACAAATGTATATCTATAAAAATAAACATAATTCAAGTACTGTTGTTTTATGGCTTCAAAATTATGTTTTGTGTCACATTAACATTTAGCTGAAGAAATAGTGGTGTTTGCAGAGTGGTTGTTCCCAGACTTACTGAAAAATTATATTTGATCAGATTTGTGTGTGTGTATATATATATATTTCCATAAATCCAATATGTTTCCATGCATCTAGGAGTTATTAGCTATAACCACTGACTGTCATTCGACTCAACACCAATCTAGGACATGCTCTCAGCCTGGTTCATGTAGAAAACTCCCTGATTTTAGTCATTAGTAGATCTTGTACCCAAAAGATATGTTCTGCTACCAAAACTGCAGCTGTATGCTTATTTCAAAGGGTAAATCATCATTAAATAATACAGGACATATGTATAGTTTGATAGTTAAGTAAACAGCTAGTGCATTCCTCTCAATGGGTTCATACTTAAAAGCAACCCACAGTAGAGGTTACATCTCAGATTACATGGACAACATTTGACAGAGGCGTGTTAATAAAAACATTCTATTTAGCTGCTTCAGTTTTAAACTGATTTGGTGCATGCTGCCCTGTCACAACCATCCTGGACACTTGAATCATGAAACAGATCCATTGTTCATTTTCTTAGTAACTTCTGCACTTTTTCTTTAGTTAGACGATGAGTTACATGTCTTATGTGAGAAAGACAGATTTACCCTTTAAAGGCACAAATAGCTAAACGAGTATATATAATATATAATGGTAACTAACAAACTGGGCCTGGAATGCACCATAGACCTTCCGACAAAGTGATATGAACTATAATAATGAGAAAATCTATTGAGAAAGATGATCCACCTGTAGGATTTTGAAAGTAAACTACACAATATTGAAAAAAATGTGTTCAAAATGAACTTAGAGCAATGAGCACTGCCACAAAACATCAACTTAATGGATCGACTTTGTAAGGCTTCACTGCTACAGTGGACAAACGAGTACAAACAGATCCTTATGATCCTCCAGATGAACAATGAACAGTGATATGGCAGAGCTCCAGAGTGCGTCCATTTTGGTCGCACATGCAACCAAATATCTGTGAAGTGCGACTTAACAAATTCCTTGGTCACACCGATGGGCCAAACATTTAGCTGGTGTGTTTCTATATTTGATCGAGACTTGACTCGATCAAATAGTCCTCTAGACACTTCCTTATCTCCTCTGCGGAGTTTACACACACACACACACACCACAAGTTATTAAGACCTAAACAGTACTGAAAGTTTACTTTGTGTTTGTATGATTTGCTCAACACATACACACACAGACACACTATGCTTTGTATGGTTGCCTGTGGTTTATGTTTTATGTATTTGGGTATTTTAATATTTAAATTCTAATTCTGAAAAAAATTCCGACTGAACAGTCTTTTGAATGAAGTTCATTGCTCTTTGAAAGCGTGTACTTGCACTGACTAAGCTATAATATCATTGCACCAGCGGTTTCACAATGATGATAATAATATAATTGGTTGCAATAAATTCTGGGACAAAATATCATACAACAAAATATGTTATTTTGACAGGCCTACCTTAAAACATTTTAATAATCAGCAAGTGAGAGGTTTCCTTGTTCAGTTTACAGCTTTAATTCTGAGAATTTCTTTCATATCCAGGCAAAATTGGTATTGTACAATGAAATATTTGAATTTCCCTACGGAGATTAATAAAGTATTTTTGATTCTGAATATCCTTAATGCAATCGATTTTCAAACAAATCAAATTGAATCTAACCCAGCTTTAGTGAGAAATTACCAATGTACATGGGAACTGTCAAGAAAGGTTAAAAGGGTGCATTTTTGCAGCATTAAAGGTGCAGCGAAAATGTTTGGGTGCACCTAAATGAAACCAATGTAAAACGTTAGTCTGGAGACCTGTATGGTCTTGTTAGAGGAGGTGGTGAGACTGTGCACAGTCCTATGCTGCCATCTAGCGGGAAAAGTCAGGTAAAGCAGACCAGAGAACAGGTTAATGACTCCAATAGCAACTCAGTAATGGTGACTTGGTGGTGGAGTGGGTTATAGGGGTTAAAAGGTGGAAAAAAACATCTTACCATATTTGTCCCTCAGACCCACTGTGCATCGGAATACTCCACCGAAGGCAACATCTTCCCCAAAGATGACTGTAGATAAACACAAAACACAGTCTGTGATAAAGGTGCATGTTCTTCAACACACAACAGAATATAGAAAAATATTTATATTAAAAAAAAATCAGAAGTCTCTGATTGGCTCTCGTGACACGTGGCAAAGTGAACAAACCGATTAACTTATGTTTCCTGTTACTACAGAGTTGTCAGGCGGGGCAGGCAGCGTGTTCCATAATACAATAGCATTTTGTATTCCCACTTTCATTTTTTGAAACAAAATTTCCAAGAAGTGAACCACATAAAAGTAATTCATGTAGCATCTCAAACCCTTAAAAGAAATGTCAGGCCGAATCCAGGTGGTGGTAGTCGGGGATTGCCTTGTGTATATTCTGTGAAACATACACAGCCTCGAGAACTGTGCCAAGTCAGTTGATCACATGGTATCATATATTTAGACATTTAGTTGCTCTGTTGTCATCTTGATAAGCTTTTAGAGAAAGCGTTAGAGACGTTAGACCAAAGGCACCTGAGGATTTATAGATGCAAACAGCTAAGCGCTACAGTAAGCCTACATCACCATAGATCATGTTTGAAAGAAAGGATAAGAGTGAGGAAACCTGTCAGGAGGGTCGTGATTGCAGCCACACTGATAAAGTTATGTGTGCCACTGGTTATGACCACCGACTCTAATGATTTCACCTTTGTCTCAGATAAATTCTTGTCATTGTGTAACTCTGGCAAAGTGGACAGCTCCAGCTTTCAGTCCTACATTATCCAGGATCCGGTTACCAATGCTATACAGAACAAGCTAGCCAGACGTGCAAATAAGAGCAGTAGAGAATTTAAAATGTTCAACTGTAGGTCCAAATTATGCATGACTGTGAAACAACATGCATAACAATCAATCTCATAGGATCCTACCTGCTGTGGGATCGCTGGCGAGTGTGTTGTCCAAGGCACTTGTGATGGACTGGAACAAGTTCATCTTCTGTGTTGGTCCTAAAAGTTTCAAAATGAAAAAAATAAATAGGAGGAAAAAACATTTTGATGGACTTGTTATCATACAACAGATTTGGCTGAGCATGATCAGAAGTGACCGTACCAGTTGTTGCAGGTAAGAAACCACATTCCAGACGGTTGACAATGAATGTAACTTAAATCAATGGATCAGACACTGGTTGCAATTGTTACAGCAAAGGAAGTAATAATAATCATAATCTCTGGTCTGGATTATCTTTGTAATGTGTGCATGGTAACATCCAATTCGAATATAGTGCAGAATTAACAGTTAACTTATTCGGGCCTGCCTCACAAACTTACTTCATTTGACATTAGTTATCAGGTACCTGTGAAAAACACAGAATCAACTTTCCCAGGAAGCTGACAAGCGAGGAAAACTTGCCTCCATGTGTATTCACTTTCCCAGAAGCCAGCAGTGAATGGAAGTGATCTGAACCAGCCACAGAATCTGGACCACACCACTCTCTCGTGAGAGTAGTCTATGTGAAGGGGTCTTTGCTGCAGTCATGCTTTTCTATCAAGGTATGAACGGGTCACGTGTTCCAGCTGCTGAACACACATTTCAATAAACAAACCTTGTTTATCTGTGAGTGACGTTAGCAACCTTGTCTATTCCGGTTCGACCACTAAATATACAGTCACCGCACATGCAACTCAGTCATTAGACCTAACCACTAAATGTCCATGATGCTCTTGAGTCATTAGTCTTCATTATTGTTAAACTACCGACACTTCCAGTGAGACACAACTCGCTCACGTTAATGTTAGCCAAAGTTAGCCGGCTAGCAGCTAGCTCCTCACCATGGTCTGTGGGGACGGGGTCCGGCTGGTAGGTGAAGTGCGCTACGTGTCTCCTCTGTGTCCTTGTGCGGGAGCTGCAGCTCGGCGACGCTTTGAGCAGCGAGGCCCCGGCGGAGCTGTGAGCCCCGCTGCCGGCACCGAGGAGGGGAAGTTTCGAGTTAGCGCCTCGGAGCAAGAACCGTGCGGCGGCCGCCATGATTGTTGGTATTGATGAGCAGGAAGGGCACATGCATTAAAGTGCTGAGATCGTCTAGAAGAGTGTGAACACCACTCCGACTGAAATGTAATATATTCCGGTACCAAGCGACTTCCGGGTTATTTCCCACTTCGTGCTGGCTAGTAATACTTCCGTATGCATCCAGGTTTATAAGCAAGACATTTGCATTAAATAATAATATAACTTCAGAAGAATATATTCAGTCAGAATATTTGTTTAACATGTAGAAATGTAATAAATAGATGGAGCCCAATGACTATGTTTTAACAGCTGATTGTGGCAACGTGCCCCTCGTGGTACAAGGGAACAGCTTCAGAGTGAGACCTCCTGTTTAGTTGTCACCATACCATCCTCCTCGAGCATATAAAGGCTGCGATTGGTGGAAAAGGAGGGCGGTGCGCGAGGCGAGGCGTTCTGCTACACGGGACTGCGCGCGCACATACAGCTGTGCGCGCGCGTCCCGCGTGGTGGTTGTGTTCATGTATTTACATGGGGACTGAGTGAACTGTTGACACACACACACACACACACACACACAGAACTAATTCTAACCCTTCATCAGAAATACTTGAGGTTCTAGAATGAAAATGGTTTTCATACAGATATCTGTACAAGACGAAACACGTCTCCATGACCTCAAGGGACACTTGATTGACTTACATTGATTTCCTGGAGACTTGCTCCGATCTTAAGTGTATACATCCCTAACTCTTACCCTACCTTAAACTTAGCCTCACCCTAAATTGTGCCTTCACCTTAAAATTGGATTAAGGTTCAGTGTGTAGAATGTAGTGATAGAGGGGAAGTTTCATGTTGCAGCTGAATACTCCTCATCTCACTCCCTCACTGAAAGTAATCAATTAGTTTAGGGACAAGTGCGACCATGCAATCACTGTGGCCACCCCAAAGCTTTGGTACACTTTACCATTTACAATTAAGCCCCCCCCACCCTTCTATAGACTTTCAAGGTTAAAGGTCCAGTGTGTAAGATTTAGGTGAAAGGGAACTATTGGCAGAAATTGAATGTAGAATAATCCTCATGATGTTTTAACTAGTTTATTTCAAATTGTATGAATTGTAGTTTTCTTTACACCAGAAAAGTCCCTTTATATTTACATGGAGGGGGTCCTCTCTACTGAGGCCGCCATGTTTTTTACATTAGTCCAGACTGGACAAACTAAACACCTTTTGAGTTTTTATGACAATTAAAGGCTGCCACAGGTTCTTTTTCATGTTTGGAAGAGGAGGGTGAGATGTTCAGCTGCAACATGAAATTCAACATTTTCTTAGGATTTTTTAAAAATGGACTTTTCAGCATTTCTATTTTATGCTTATATTTCTTTTAATGTATTTTTTCTTTTTTTAAAACAGCACACCAGTCAATGCTGGCCGTTTTAAACATGCCTTATAAATTTAATTAATTAAAATGTTCAACTCTGTCTGCTGACTGAAGGCACACTGCATATCGCATGTCCAAATTGCACCAAACTTGGTGCTGCACTACCTCTGGCCAATAAGAATACATAATACATCACACAGGCAATTCGATTCAGGGTATATTTTTGATCAATTGAACATATCCAGGTCTGTCCCACATTTTCTGATTGCATGACATGTTGTCAGTACCCACCCCTTACATCAGCTGAGACAAATAAACCAACAACTCTGAAGGTTACAATATGTTTATCTACTGTCTGCTGCATGCTGACATTTATTGTCAGGGAACATACATAAAAATGGAAAAAATAAAAATGAAGCTATATATTTTGGAAACATACAAATATGGATTAGTCTAATCCTACAAAAGAATAAAGTATATACAGTAGTTCGGGGTAAACAAAAAATAATTCAAGTGTCTATGTTAATATCCACATCTTATTTTCCAGGATGATTAGGTTGTTGACTTTGCACACTCTGCAACATCCAACCTTCTGCCACTGCTGCACATCTTGGCCAAATTCTGTGAAAAGCAGAAAGCTCAGTTATCATTAAAGAAGTCAAACAGTCACACGTATAAAATAATTAGAAGTTCTGAGTCATGCTCACGTTTGCAGCTCGTATGATGCTGTTTGGAGACTGGAGGGCTGCAAGGTCTGTAAGGATCTTCTTCAGATCACTGTTACAGGGACCTTCTGGAACAGGACAGGAAATACAGGTCAGTGTCACAGTCATAGTAAACAGCAAGTATAAAGACTGTGCTTTTGTTTATAAGTGGGAGTTTACCTGATTCGGATGATGCTTGTGGCTTCAGCTGCAGGTATGGATGCTCCAACAGCTCTGCAATTGAGATTCGTTCTCTCGGATTTCGTACCAAGCACCTCTGAAACAAGCAGAAAACAAATACAGTTTATTGATGTCTCATCAGCAACACTAAGATCTGACACTATTCTGTGGATTTATTAAACATCCAGTGTGTAAGAATTGATGTTTTCTTTACCATAGAATGGTCCCTTTATATTTACATGGACGGGGGGTCCTCTCTGTGGAGGCCCGCCATGTTTTTTACTGTCGTCCAAATTGGACAAACTAAAACCTTTTGAGTTTTCATGATAACTGAAGTTCACCACAGGTTCTCTTTCATGTTGGGAAGTGTGTAGCTGAGCTATTTTAAACTTTCTGAACTACTGTATTTCTTCAAATGAATGTAGGTCTATGCACACACCTAAATGCCAGGACTCTACAGCATTAACATGTGCATCTTCCTGTCCTGCAATATCAATTAAAACCTTGTTAAAACTAATGAATGGATTCAGTCAACAGAAACCAGAGTTATCTTACTTTCAAACATTAAGTGTTGCGATTTTGCTATGAACTGCACACAAAAAAATAGGTGAGACTCCGTCTCTGGAAGAGCAGCGCAAGTTATTCTGGTAAAAAATAACCCTGAGAACGCTGGGTTATCTTGCTAACTACAGGCAGAGACAGTCTCCATTATATTCCCCAAGTTCCATACATTTTAGAACAATATATACAGGATATCTTTAGGTGCTGGTTGCTAAAGACACATTTTCACATCCGACTATTACAGTTTAGTTATGGTCTCTCACCTTCAGCACATCCAGCAAATCCTTCTCTGAGATGTCAGGGAACTCGATCTTATGGGAAGGATCAATGATGGCGTGCAGCTTGGTAATCTGATTGGTGATGCTTTGGAATGGAGTCTTCCCATAAGTCATACAGTACAGGATGCATCCGAGGGACCACACGTCACCTTTGGGGCTGATCTGTGGCACAGAAACACAGTGCTTTAAATGCATAGGTTCTTTCAAAGATTGTTGAATTGGCAAAAGTGAGTAAAAAATACCTTTGAGCGTGCTTTTCCTGACTGGGATGACGTGTCTTTAATGGCTTCAGGAGGCATATAGTTCAAGGTGCCTACCTGTATTTGACAAACAAACGTGTTATACAGGTAGAGTCTGATCACCGGGTTGTATGGTAACACGCGAGACCGCGTTCAGACCTGGTATCAACATCGGTCAAGAGTGACAAAATCCCAAATGGTGAGCTATTAATACAGGTCTGAACACGTCTGGAGATCTGATCGCTTAAACCACATCGAGGTGATGTTGGACACACGTGGTCACATTATTTTCACTGTGTGAACACAAATGCGTACTGGGCCACACAAGAGGACCACCACCTCAACTGCGTCATTTACACCATGTTTTTAGCCTTAAAAAAAAAAAAAGAGAGCCATTTTCACGTTCACACACCGCACAAGCTCGCGCATCTATGCTTTCGCCCAAGGTGCACGTGACGACATCGGCAATACTCAGCAGTAACTGCAACTATGCAGCAATTCAACTGGTGTGTGCAGGCGCGATCGTGAACACGGCTCCAGAGGAGGATATCAGAGGACATTTAGGCTAAAACACAGTGTTAATGACTCTGTTGTGAGTTGAATTTGAATGTCGGGCTTACGGACACTTGGATGACACCAAATGAGCAGTATTTCAACTTTAAATTTGATTCCCTGTGTAACGTGTCATTAACAAAAGCCTTACTTGTGAATCCTTCATGATGCTCGTTACATCAGGCTGGATCCTGTTTGCGATGCCAAAGTCAATCAGCTTCAGTGAAGCATTCACTATGACAAAGTTGGCTGGTTTCAAGTCACTGTGGACTATTCCTGCGAAGAAGATCCAGATATTTGGAACAGTTAAGAATCAAGATCATTTCTGTGTCACTTCTCTAGAAGCTTTACTGGAAATACAAACCATGTTTATGGATAGTATGGACGGCCTCCAGCATATTCTTCCAATAAAACTTCCTCTCCAGGGGATTCACAGTCTTGCGGTTTCGCAACCACGTGTTCAGATCCAAGTTTCCACACTCCATCAGCATGTAGATGTAGCTGTTGCTCATTTCACTGCAAACACACACATACAGTTCATTAGGAGATCCAAGGCAGAGATTATAAATGTGAGTCCGAAGAACTAACATCACCTTTTAAAAGGTCCAGCGTGTAAGAATTAGGTGAAAGGGATTTTTGGCAGAAATTGAATATAAAACAGTTTTCACTGGTGTGTTTCATCTAAATTGTATGAATTGTTGTTTTCTTTATCATGGAATGGGCTCTTTTTATCTAAGAACTTTATATTTACATGTAGGGGGGGTCCTGTCTGTGGAGGCGGCCATGTTTTTTAGTGTCGTCCAAACTGGACAAACTAAAACCTTTTGAGTTTTCATGACAACTGAAGTTCACCACAGGTTTTGTTTCATGTATGGAAGGAGAGGGTGAGGTGAGGAGTATTCAGCTGCAACATGCAACTTCCCCTCTAGATGTCACTAAATTCTACTCACTGAACCTTTAAATCAGGTTAAATCAACACCACAACTTTACAAAAACAGTCAAATAGAGCTGCAACAACACAATTTGATTATTCAAATGAAAGTTAATCACCAATTATTTTGTTTGTTGATTAATTATTAGACATTTTCAGCTTCTCAATTACGAATATTTGATGCTCGTCTTTGACTCTGAATATGTTTGATATTTTTGGATATAGACAGCATCAACAATGTAATGGAGGATGATCATGAAGATAATTGGTTGATGCTGTCCTATAGTTTACGTTATCACAGTGATTCCTGCACAGTGCATTGATTATTTAAATTTTTTGAATTGGACATGTACTCACTAGTCATAGAGCTTTATAATTTGATCACTGTACTGCTGCAAGTGGTTCAGATGTTGAATCTCATTCTTATAACTCTCTATAGTCTGAGCATCAGCCTCCTCGAGGTCGACATATTTTACAGCAAACAGCTGCTTCTTGTGATCGAGGACCTGGTACACCTGGAAAAACAAGAAATAAAAAGAATTTTAAAAAAATCTGACAAATTATATATTGTAAAACATCAATGGAAATAAAATATTGCAAAATCCAGTCATGAAACTATTTTCTTTCCTGACATCAATTCACTGA
Organism: Paralichthys olivaceus; assembly: GCF_024713975.1. Lineage (NCBI taxonomy): Eukaryota > Metazoa > Chordata > Actinopteri > Pleuronectiformes > Paralichthyidae > Paralichthys > Paralichthys olivaceus. The sequence continues at coordinate 22,019,850 of NC_091105.1, read as the reverse complement.
TATTGTTTCACCTTGCTTGATCCACCACGTCCAATCATCTTGAGGATGAAGAACTGTTTGTCCTTTATGGTAATGGTTTCATTTGACAGTGCAGGAAAGGAAGCCTAAAATGAGATATTAGACATATTAGATTTAAATATGACATTACCATTTTTTTACGCTGCATTTGCCAAAACATGTGTCCAGACCTCCTCTGATCATGTGACATGAATGAATGTTAATGAAGGCTGTGAAGCTGTCACACAAAATGACTTTCCTGTGAAGTGCAAAACGTGTGTTGGTGGTGAAACGTGATGTTTAAACACATTTAATAACAGATATAACAGGTGCCAGTTAGAGCAGGGACATGTCGTACCTGTGGAGTTTGGAAACAGGTTGTCTGGTTTAGAGGTGTGCATGGCTGCTGAACAGGTCCAGCTCTGTGTGCTGCTGCTGCAGAGGAGAACACCTCAGGACCTCTCTTTACCACAGGAGTGATAAAGCTGAGGGGAAGAACCACGGAGTCAGTGTGACAAGTACAGAGAAATATGTCTCAGACGTTTAAAACAAATGAAGTGTTACTGATGATCCTCTTGGCCAACAAGGCATCCAAGTTAAAGTCTTACCTGCTAGCAGGGGGGTTTCTGTAGCTGTTAGGTGTCTGGCAGACTGTCTGTGGGTTCAGTCGAGTTGGAAGCTGGAGGGATGGAGTGGGAAACGACTCCAGCACTCGAGGAACAGGTCTCGGGTCAGGTGGGGTTGTACGTTTATCCTAACAATGAAACAATTTGGAATGATTTGATTAGTGCGAGAGTAAGATTGGGGTAAGAAATTGTGAAAATAATTAAGATTCTAAAACAACTGTTGATTCATTTTTATTGAAATAACTTCAATGTTTGGTGAAAATTCATTGCACAGGCAGCAGCAGAAGATAAAGAAGGTTATCAGACCTCTGGAGAAACATGCCGGTTGATGAGAGTTGGCAGCTTCCACTCTGATAAGGGCTCTTTGCTGGCAGGTTTAGCCCATTCAACTGAGCGGTTCACAGGGACCCGAGCAGGAAGATGAAGCTCCTGGTTTCCGCCATGAGTAGAAATGCTTACTGGAACAACTGTTTGCAAATCTCAAAAATAAAACAGGAGAAATTTGAAACACTTCAATTGGAAACCCTATCCATCGCAGCACTTTGTCCTTTACAAAGAGTCTCTACCTGTGAGTTGGTCCTCCTCCTTGGTGGACACCAGCTGTTTCTCCCCAGCTTTAAGTTTACGTATGGCCGCCTGCAGGAGCTCAGCGGGTCTGGCATTCAACGCCTGGGCTTTATGCAGAATTGAGGATGCTTTGATCACATTACCTTAAATAAAGGGAGGAGAAGAAAATGGCATTTTAACTTCTTTGCAGGTAGGATGTCTTTACAAGAGCTCACTTCACTAACCAAGCCAAGTGTGCACACGTGTACTGTTGTACTGTGACACTAGCAAACCTTCAGCAACCTACCATCAGTTTTAGTGTTGTTATAATCACTACAGAAAACAGTAACTCTACATGTATTCCATTTATTTTAAGTGTGTGCATTTTCTATCCCATGCATCAGACTTGTGGAAAAATTACATTTGTAATAATTCATCATACCTTGAGAGACTTCAAACTGGGCATGTGCTATATGGACAAAGGCAAAGCCTTTGCAGTTGGATCTCGCAACTATGAAGTGGTCCTGTGCTTCATCTGGGTCTTCAATCCTACAGAAAAAGAAATGTCATTACAGAAGACTGGCACATGCATCGATATACTTAATTTTATCTGATACTGCTTAAAATGCTAGGAACAGCACTTTGAAGTATTAGTTTCACCCCCATAATCCCATAATCACTTCTTCACTGTTCCAAAACAGAAGTTGTGCTTTACTGCCACTTGTAAGTTCTGTTTCTAGAGCGTCAAAGAAGTGGTGTAGCATTACACAATCAAAGCAAGCTAAAATATCAGCAATTTGATAACATTTCTCACTGGACCATTCCACAAGTATAACATGCGATGTGTAGCGTATGCTTCACTTTTGAGGGGGAGCACTAGAGTCGCAATTTATACAACACTAGCAATCTCATAATCTAGTTGAACAATCACTTGTAAGAGCACGAGGAGTTCACCGAGGCAGAGGGTTAAACTGCAGCAGCAAACCTTGGAAACTACTTTCAAACTATCCAATAAATCCAACAAAGAGCTCCGAAGCAAATAAGATAACTGACAAACTGGTTGTGTTCATTGTTCTGGATGGCAAACCCTTCAATTGTGGAAAATATGGGATTTCGGCTATGAATGTCAAACTAGAAAATAAAGGAATTTCTCTGGCCTTCATTCTCTCAATGTATTGGTTTAACCTGAGCCACGCTGTACAACAATGATAGAAATAACCTTCCATACAGGGTTAATAAATATGACTGAATAATAAATGTATGTTTTTTTAATGCACTGGTTTAATCAGCTGATCTATCCCCTCAGCCACACCCACACTTTGATCCTGTCTTATGGAGATTATGGTGTGTATACACTACAGTACGTGTATTCCATAGGTATTGCCCAATCCTAACCACACTTGCAATGAAAAGCTTCAGAGGGGCAATGCATTCCCTGCATGCACACGCTGTATATATCCCAATCAGGTAATGTCGTGAAAACTCACAGAATGAAATGTCCACTGTAAATGCCAAACAATATCTCTAATGCAGAGTAACAGTGTTGAACCACCTACCCCTTTAGTTCTGCATATCTGACCAGTATTCTGGCGTAGCAGGCGTTTTTGCTGTATTGTCTGATCGGCAGCCTGGAGAAGACTTTAGAATAACAGTCCTTGAGTTTGTTGAGGAGGCTGATGTCTGTGTGTGGGTTCCCCCTTTTCTCGAGATTCATCAGATATGTCCAACACGACTCAGGGTTATTTGTTTTCACGACTTGGTCAAAACTGTAAGTTACATCTGTCAGAGAAAAGCAACACATAGAAAACAGCTAAAATACTATATGCACAGCTTTAAAGGTTTCATTGACTACTACAATCAGCAGGGATATTTAGTACCTTCCATTCTCGAGGTGTCCTGTGTGTCGTGTGGGTGAAGGAGTGAGGTGGTAGAGTCCACAGCCTCCCATGGGCAATGTTCTGGACTGACAGCTGGTGGCTAAGAACAGCAATAACAGACATTACACTTCTTTCTCCAGCTTACATTTGCCACTTCTGCTAATTAGAGCACTGATAATATATAAAGTGCCAAGAGCTGATTCTGACATCGCATGCATAACTACTGCAGCATGTTTATACTCACTTGATGATTGACAATATCTCCATCAACAGCATTTCTCTTTGATGATGACAGCCCAAACACTGAGCTCATCTTAGAACCAGATGTTTGCCTAGGACAAAGTACACTTGAATTAGAATATAATATATTAAAATATAAGTGTTTAATTCAACTAATTAAATGATTTAAAACATAAAAAATTGTTTATTTTCTCCATTACAGGTTTCTAAAGTAACATTTGGGTAACCTCAGCAGCCCTCACAAGCTAGTAACTTAGGGGTGATAGCGTAAGTAATGTTAAGTTGTCTAAATCAAAACAGTAGTATATTTTAATCTGTTGAAACGGTTCCAGACATCACCAAACTAAACCCGTTTGAAAATATTATCAAATGTACCTGGACAAACTAGTGGGGATTGATGCATCACTTCTCTTTGAGGGTTTCCCACATATATAGTCATCATCACAGTCATCATTTTCTGGGATAGAGAATGGTACCACAGGAACTCTCCCTGGCTGCACACAAAAGATTAGAACATAAATTACACTTTTCAAGAACTATTTGCTTATCGTTTCTTTGGAAACCAATGCACAGTACAGTTTGTATAATACAAGCAGAAAGAGATGCTACTCTTACTATGCCAACCGCTCTCTTGTGTTGATACCCAGATCTCCAGCCTGGTAGTTGTTCATCTGATGATCCTCCAAGAAACTCAGGTCTGAAATGCAGATAACAACATAAGATGTCACATTTCCCAAATAAAAGCAGAAACCTAACTAAACACAGAAAGCTGGCGTTTTAGTCTTACCCTGAACCAAAAATACTGGAGAGCTGCAAGTCACCTGTCCCGTCTGATATTCTGCTCACTTTTTGGAATTCTGAGCCTTTTTTGACAGAATTGTAAACATTACTGTTAGGCAATACTAACACAGCAAAATATGAAAATCATATTGGAAAAGCCCAACAAAAAGTTGGAAGTCAATACATTATGTCATAGTACATTTGTGCAAACTGAACCTCTGAATTGCTACACACCAGGAAAATAATCAAATCATATGTCATGAAAAAAAAAACTGGACTAAATACTCACGTGGTACATTTTCCTTCTCCTCTGAACACAACACTTGTGTTTTGCCGGTCTGCAAACTTTGCAAGAGAGCCTCCAGCAGTTCCTTTGGTTTGGCACCCACTTCAATAGCATTCTGCAGTATGTAAATGCCTCTCTTTGTGTTGCCTGGTGAAATGAATCAGCAGACACTGTAATGACCCAGATGTCATGAAAATATAGTTACTTGCACAAGAATGACCAAAAGATGATCTTTCTACCTTGAGAATGCTCAAAGTTTGCATGAGCAATGTGAACAAATGCAAAGTTCTGACTTTGAGATCTTGCTACATTGAAGTTGGCTTCTGCATCACTGACATCTTGAATCCTAATAAAAAGACAAAAAAGCAGATTAAATGCCCATCCTACTCACGTTTTTATGTAAATGTGTGGCTCAAAGAGACTATAAAATTAAAAAATTAATCGACATTTTTCAAGTCATTACCGCCGTGATAAAATCTTTTTTAACCATAAATAAAGGTGGAAAGAAGATTTTGTTACTTACGCTTTTAGCTCTGCAAATCTGACCAACATCCTGGCATAGCTCTCATTCTGACAGTGTTTCCCCAGCGGCATATTGGAAAATACTCTGGTATAAAAGTCAACGAGTCGAGTGAGATGGTTTTCATTCGAGTGAAGGTCCCCTTTCTTCTCCAGGTCCATCAAATATGAGAGACATGATTCAGGGGAGTTGGAGCCGATGACCTGATTGATATTGTCCGTGTCATCTGTGGCGAGAGCAAAGAGTCAGGTCTCAACGGAGTGCAGACACGAAGAGTGGATACTGATGAGGATGTTACAGTGTAAGGACTGTGTGGAATATTATTACCTTCATGCAGGTACTTTTTAATTTTGTTCAGCTTTTCATAAAGCATGGCAAGCGGCTGCTTTCTGTCATACGTCAGCTCCTCTTCCTCCATCTGAAAGAGAAAGGTGAGTGAGTAGACCATGTATGAAAGACCTGTATCCACACTTGTGGAGACAATGATCGCAAATGACATAAACACCGTTCAAATCAATGAGAGTTGAATGGATCTTTACATCGTGTAACATGTGGATCAGTCCTACACTGGACTTTAAGCTCCTGCAAGTTACCACCCAATAAGGAAACGCTGTAAGAGATCGTTGCACCATCAAAAGAGACGTGGAGAACATTGTTTATAGGTCAACAACATCACTGTACATTCATTGTACCGTTCACTTTAAATGCAGCTTCATGGATCGCTTGTTCGACATATTAGCTCCTCGAGATATTTGCTACTACTTGAACAATACTGATGTAAAAAGCTTTAACTTCATATAATAAGATCAATAACTGCGCAGCGTTCTTCCTTTGCCCAAGTGTTTACAAAGTGACTTAGCTCAGTTAGCTAGTTAGCCAACATGTAGCTCTGTTGTTAACGAGAGTGGGTTCCGCAGTGGGCCCCGCAAGGATCCGGTGAATTCAAACATGTGTATATAAGTGTATCGGCAATCACATTACAATATCGTGTTTCCAATAGAAAAAGCCTCACCGTGATTCCGCTGTCATTAACTTCCTTTCACTGAGCAGAACCGAGAGAGGCTCGACTTCAACTGGCAGTTTTCAAATGTGCCACTTCCGTCCAAGTCGTGTTTTCATTGGGTACCTTGTGGTGATGACATGGTGCGTTCGCGTCACAAGCACGACTGGATGTAAAGTAATTGTTTCAAATGAATGACGGTGTAATAAATCGTAAAGCGTTAATTAGTCATTGTGTATTTTATTTATTCACGATTACGCATTACGCATTAAGGGTTTGGTTTTATCATGTCAGAATTTATATGTCTATCAACAGAGGTCATTATGGATAGAAAGATGACGGCAGCAACACTTCCTGTTTGGCAGGGACAATGACACCTATTGAGAAAAATCCGCTCATATCTATATAAATTATTATTATCATTATTATTACATATTTCTAAAGGACTTTAACAATGCCCAAAGACGCAAGGAGGAGAAAGCAGATCAAAGCGAATAACTATAAATTTACTTCATAACGAATATTTAAATCACAATCAAACATTGAAATATATATAAATGATAAATATGTTAAATTTATTTACGATCTATGTTTTATTTTATTGATTTGTTATTTACAATGAGAAATGAATACAGGAGAAAAAACAAAAGCTGTGTGGTGTTTTCACTCCGATTTCCTACCGAACTTGAATGCAGCAGGTTTGCCAAGCACCAATCAAACGAGAGAAGAAGAATCAGGTGCACGCAATCACTTCCGTGTTCCTGCTGCTCCCAGCTCAAAGATGGCAGCTGCGGGACGGAGATAGGCAACGACAGCATTTCACGAGTTCTGTCATGAACGCGGACGCGGTCGTGCAGCCCGTTGCATGCGTGGTTTTGACGGGACAGTGATATTATCTGTCACGGCCAATGTGTCGTCCTACGAAGACAATCACAGGCTTCAGAAATACCATGTTTCCCATGGGGCTAAGCTAGCGAGCAACGGTTAGCAAATAAATGAACGTGTCTCCTCTATCACACGAGAAGAAAGCAGCGGCGGTCTATTGACATCTTGCACGGTGAGTCACGCTGTCTGATTATAGAGTAGCAACGAGGTGCAGAAGTTCAATCTGAAGAAATCATTCAGCTGCCTCCATTTAGCTTAAAGAATAGTAGTGATCGCTTTATATTCCGCGTTAGCCTCAGATCGTGTTTGTGCTGCGTGTACAGTTGCATGAATTGTAGTTTGTGATCATGACATCTGTTTGCACACAAGCTGGGCAACAATTTAATAAGATGCTAATGCCACGGATCTCCAGATGAATAATAGGATCAGGTGTCACATGATGATCGACACTTCTCTTCAGGATTCACTCCTGATCATCTGTTCTGACTTATTCGTTGCATCAATATTGTTCCACCGGAGACTTTCTTTACTACACATCCTGGTTCTCTGGAGCAAAACAATACATACGTGTTAATCCTTGTAATGTTGTGTGAGATTAATCTCTGATCTCTCCTTCCAGTTCAGTTTCATCATGGCCATCACTCAGTTCCGTCTCTTCAAGATCTGCACATGTCTAGCCAGTTTACTGGCTTTCTTTAAGAGGTTAATATGCAGGTAAGCACAACTGAAAGCTTCATAAATGCCATGTCCACTACTCCCGATACATGCTGTTACTTCTAATGAAGTCTTTCCAATTTAATTATACTGTCCATCATTGGAGACACAACACATCCGTTTTCGGAAATGAACTCCTGTCCAAACACGTGCTACTGAACTTAACAGGAGATTTGCCCCTCACATGCATTCACAACAGCACAGATATCTCCAGAGTGTTCAGGTGAGGGGTGGTGCAGAGGCAGGACATGATGTATTGATTCCTCAGTGCAGTTTTTTTTACAACTTTTGCATCTCACACGTGTCATCAGCTCACCCTCTGGCCTCTGGGGCTGTCAAAAGAAGCTCCAGAGAAACTCCGGAGCCTTTCAATTAGACATTTACGTTCTCACCTACAGCAGCTCTGGAGAATGTCAGGAGATTCAGGAGTTCAGTGCAAATTCCAAATGATTTCACACTTAAAGAACTACTGCACATCTATACATTGACTCGATGAGGAGCTTTTTTTTGCCCAGATAACTGGATCATTTATCAATTTCATAAGCAAACAGCCGCCTCAATCTTTGCATCTCATCCATATTTACAAAATCAATCTTTTTTTTATCTTTCAAAACAGAAAAGCCACAGGTACAGAAGAGACAGTAGAAAACGAAATGAAATCATGTAAAGTACCTGATCTCCACTGGACACAAAGAGATCTTTGTCTTTCAAACTGATTATATACAACATTGTTCTCTGTTCCATTTCAGTTTTTCTCATTGCAGAAATATGCAGTTTCCATATATCATCCGCCCAGTGTTCTCTAAACAATTACAATGTTCTGTCAGTTGTTTCTTTGTACAATGTTGAGTTATTTCCTTTTGACTTTTTTAATTTATTGTTTTACTCTGTAGGAGTGGAAGGGGGCGCAAGCTCAGTGGTGATCAAATAACTCTCCCAACAACAGTGGATTTTTCATCATCAGGACCAAAACAGGTCAGTGAAGCATCAATCAACAGCACCAGCTTTGAGCATTTCAGAGCCTCAGGTTCAATGTACATATGTTTACTTACGCTCACAACCTCCTGCTCCTGAATTCCAAAGAACAATAGAACTTTAAATTGGATTTTATTTTCCGGTCTACACAGCCAGAGATTGAAGAGTGGAGCTCTTGGGATGAAGACGCTCCTACTAGTATTAAGATTGAAGGTGGCAATGGAAGCGTTTCCCCTCCGCTCGACGATGCTGACGAAGAGCCCGACTACTTCAAAGACATGGCTCCTACCATCAGGAAAACACAGAAGGTGTGTGTAAAGACAGTGAGATGTGCAGCTCATCTCATGATTTGAGGTCTTGTTTTCTTTCTTTGCGAGAAAAGTAATGTACACTAGGGTTGGGTGATATGCTTGAATTTTTTCGACCACTGTCAGCCCATCAACCGCTGAGTGATGATATGTTCGCCTCAGAGCACAGGGTTGCACACCTGTGTAAATGAATGCACGCAGCTATGAAGAAAGATTTTACTCATTTCAGAAAAGTATTGATCATTATGTGGTGATCAGTGTTGATAATGTTGTGGTGGTTACAAACAAATCAACGTTTGAACTAAAGAAGGTCAGAGACGTCATATGCTGTAAGTCTGTGTGTGTCAGCGCTAAAGAGAGAGAAAAGTGGGTGAGCGGAGTCGGGATGATCTGAATTAACTTATAGATATATATGATTTAATAACAACTGCCAGTTCTTAGGTTCATTAAACAGTTGAATCAGTTATCGGAGGCAGAGCATTATATTAGCAAAATAAAATGACAAATAGCTCAATCGCCAATTGCAGACGATATATTCATCCAATCGCCCAACCATAATGTACCGCTCATAATCCACCAGGGCCGATTATATAATCATATGGGTTTTCACTGTGATATATTTAGATGTTATAATACACAAAAGCTTGGCATCATGCACAGAATATTTCATCAGCATAGTTACTAACAAATGTTGTTGTAATTACCTTGCATTTTGCCAGTTTTGAAAATAAAATGACTGCATCTGTGCATGTCATGATATTCCAGTGCATCACAAAATATCTTAGTCAATGTCTGATCAGATCTCTCCTGTCTACGGTTTCACGCTGCAGATCCTCCTGAAGAAACGGGAGCCTCTGAACTACCTGGTGCCTGATGGCTCAGCAGGATTCTCCAGCAGACTGGCAGCCTCTCAGGATATGATGACCTATAGTCCACCCTCTGTGAGTTACTATTTACAACGCCTGAAGCACCTGTTCCCACACACCCAGGACCTTTTGTCATTTTGGGTTGGCTGTGATCCAGCAGGTAGAAACTAACAAGAAGATCAGTGCACCCCTAGTTGCCCCTGACAACTGTACTGACATTTTGGTTGAGTAATAGAGTGAAGGATGAGCAATAGAAAAATCTCAGCATGTAATAGTGTAGTAAAGCACTATATACATCGCAAAGTAAATACAGTCCATTTACCATTTGATCACTGAAAAGAGTTTGTGGTCTAGAGTAGTACAAGAGTAATGCAGCTGTTTGGATACAGGTCCATAAATATAATACATTGATTTCTCATCATAATGCATGTAAAAGAACAGAATGAAGGAGAAGTTATGAAGTTTAGACAGGTTATATACACTCTGTAGGCTGCTAAGATGTAATAGGTTTGAATGTAAAATACATGAAGGAAAAGGAACGGGAATGGAAAGGCAAAGTAAAGCATGTTGGGTAACTTGTTAGGCCAGTACACAGTTTTTTTTAAAGCTACAGGAAGCAACATCTAAATGTTTGTACACACCCATGCTGTCAGTCTAAATGACATCTGATCTTGTGTTCATTGTATCAGTCAACATGAAACTCTGGTGGTTTCATTGGTCTCATTTGGTCTGCAAGTGAAAAACATTCAGACTATTAGAGAAACTAGGTTACGGAAAGTTAACTCGTAGAAATTCAACAGTGTGGACGGAACAGGTCTTGCATAGAGTATATCTCTATAAGGGGGAGGAGACTTCCAAAGTAATTGTGCAGTAAAGCGGTCATACACAATGTGAAACACTTGGTTTACATTAAGTTCTTATTCAGGAATGTATAACTCTTGCAACAGAAATGTTGTTCTTCCAGTCACATCTTCAGGGATAACTTTGAACACTTTACAGGCTGAGCTTGGAGAAATGGACAATTGGCAGGAGAATACAAATGCCTGGGAGGAAGAGTCCGATGCTGCCTGGGAAGCAGAGGAGGTGCTCAGGTAATATGTCAAAAATCGACCACACAGGATAAGGATCATTACCTAAACCAATAAACATAATCAGCTCTAAACAGTAGCTTTAAATGTGAACTTTTGTCACTTGCTCACTGCACGTCCATCACTCACAAGCACCAACCACCAAACATTTTAGCCAATACCGATGTTTTCTGAGTAATGTTTAAATTATTTATATGTCTATCACTCCTGATCCTGCTTCTTTGCTCTTTGTTATTCTGCAAATACATGTCAAGGTGTTCTTTAAAAGCTCTAAACACATAAATACAACACATTATGTTTGCAGGGTCCATGTTTTTTTTTTCTTGAACACATGGAAGTCAACCTCACACCTCGAGTAATGGGACTTTCCGAGGAGCATGTGAATGCACAGTGACACCAAGAACTTTATCTGCGCTTGTAGGCAAAAAGCTATATAAAGAAATCATCCAGTAGGTTTCCTGGTTGCAGCATTAACTATAATAAAGGAAAACATTTTTTAGAAACATGACTCTGAACAGATAGAAGCTTAATAGTCAGAATGTTATCAGATACAATAGAACTGAGCATTATCTGCTCACAATGGTACTTTTGTTTGAGAAGTGTAGGTTCACAACATGGCCAGCAGGTGACAGTGTGCAATTTTTACTGCACCAGCAGCAGAGGGAACAAGATTTCCCCCTCTGCCAGCTGACCTTGCTTCCATCATGTGCTCTCTCTCTCTCTAGTATTATGGCCTCTAATCATGCACTTTTTCTGCCTTCATTTCACAGACAACAGAAGATGGCTGAGAGAGAAAAGCGCTCCATGGAACAGCAAAGGAAGAAGATGGAGAAAGATGTTCAGAGGATGATGAAAAAGGAGCAGAAGATTGCCGTCAAGCTCTCGTAACGTTTTAGCGATGCTCAGGTTTGAGCCAAAGGGAGAAAGAGTGCAAAAAAAGACTCAGTCTGTTAATTTATCTCAAGTCATCAAACAGACCAGGATTATCACCATCCACTTCTCATCTGTTAGCAAAGTGTTGTCCTCCACCCTGTTTCCACCAGCAGCCATTTTGGTCCGCAGACGTGTACAATGCATTCCTCATTCTCCAGGGCAGAAAAGGTCAAGGTAACTCTGGACTTCAAATGAGATTTGTTTTTATACAATCGGGTTCATCGTAGATTAAGGGTTACATGCAGCATTTAGAAGGCACCATTAAGATTCTGATTACATTTGTTTGGTAGCATAGAAAACTGTTCTATTTTGTTTTTTCCCCTGGAACATCTGTAAATAAACTGGTACCTGTGCTACCTTTTCAACCTCAATTACAATTATTTTGCTTTGTCTTAATTATAACCTAAAAGGACAAAGGAGTGTAATTAATTTAAAGCATCACTGTGTACCAGTGACATCCCTAGGTTTGCTTGATTAATGTGTTTTTCTACTTATGTCATTGCCTAAATCAGAATTTTTGAATGAATGTTGCTTGATATGCTGCAGCCATTACTACACTGGAAATCTGCATTGAACTGAAGGCTGAAGATTTGCAGTATGAGTGGATAAATGACTATAGACTAGAATCTAGCCCATGTTATGCTGTGGGTTCCTATGGTAATCTCATGGCTTCTGATTTTCTGAACTAATTCTCCTCTGTCAGCTTTGGATATTGGAAAATATCCCCTGATCACTGTAGTGACTTGTTTTTCCTCGAGGAAGGGGACATTATTCTTAAATACACCCTTAATGAAATATGTCTTACCATCTCAGTTTAATCTCAGACCAGTTACCGTGCTCAATATGAATTCAGAATTCAGTACAGTAGAAGACAGTGTTGGAAAAATGTCTTCCTCTGCTGCTGGGGATGGTGTTGTCATGGAAACAACAGCAAAGGATAAAGAAAGGCCTTTATAAATTAAAATGTGCATACATGAGGGAGTTTGTCTGTGGTCCATGACCTGGAATAGGGTGAGGAAGACACATCTCTTCCCTAATGTTTCACCAGGGAAAGCTTTGCAAGCAGTGTGATCTCACACTTCTAATGAGACACTGAGTTAATGTTATCTATCAAATGATTTATTGACCTGCTTTGAGCTGCTGATTCTTCGAAAGCAGTGCTGATTAGTGCATGATCAGGTTTAAGACTTTAATTGAAGGCAAGTGTTTATTTAAAGGGAATTTGGTAAACTATGTGGATGAGTGTTTTCTTTAAAAATGCTCAAACTTCCAACAGTTTCCAAAAGCAGCATGTTGTTCTGTTTTGCCATTTTGCACTTTTAATTTTTCCAAAAATGAATTTCACAGAACTTGTTGCCTCTCATCTCTTTTTTTTCCCCATTATGTATGACTTTGTGTTATAAAAAACATTCATGGTTCAGGACACATACTCAAAACTAATGAGTCCGCCGGATCAATCAAAAAGGTCTGGCAGATTGTGTACCTGCTGTGTTCGTCCTACACAGGTTTTTAATAAAGATCATTTGGTTCATACCTCTTGAGGTGCATAACTGTGGTCATGACTCTGTTTTCTGATCTGCGGTCTAAGAAATAGTTAATTAAGCTGCAGTCCCTTCCTTATATCAGAACAACGCACAGAAAACTTGACGTTCTTCAAACTTTATGAATTTCAGACAAAATACAAGGATGTTTTGAGGCGGGTGATTGAAGTATTTTTGTAAAATACATGGGTTTTTTTTACCACAACATTAGTAAATAGGCTATGCACTGCTGTCTCTGTTGCCAGAGGTATGATCATTATTGTATTGTACAATAATTTCTCCCTCATGCTTGTCAATGTCAATTTTATTTATATAGCACATTTGGTTGACCAAAGTGCTCCATGAAGTAAAAGGTAGAAATACCAATAGAAAAAATAAAGTAGAAATAAAATCAGCTGGGATAAAAACCTTCCCAACTCGAAAAGAAGAGGCCAAAGAGAAGAGATGTGTTTTAAACAATGATTTGAAGTGTGCTTGAGAAGGGGCAGATATAATATGGAGTGGTAAGCTGTTCCACAAGTTTAGGGTGGCTACTGCAAAGGCTTGATCGCTGCTGGTTATGAGACCAGCTTTAGGCAAGTCCAGGAGCAGCTGAGTGGCTGATCTCAGCTATCTAACTGGAGTGTGAGTATGGAGTTCAGGTAAGTAAGGCAGTGCCAGCCCATTCAAAGTTTTAAAAGTTAACAATTAAATGTAAAAAAAGATCCTGTGATGAACAGGAAACCAGTGGAGGGAGCACAACACAGGTGTAATATGGTCCCTCTGTTTTTTTCCTGTCAGGAGGCGAGTAGCAGCATTTTGCACGAGCTGCAGGTGCTTAATAAACGACAGGTCTAAGCCCCCATTATGTACATTATGAAGGCATGGATCACCCTCTCTAGATCTTTAAGTGAGAGACAGGCCTTTACCTTAGCTATAAGTTTCAAATGAAAGAACCTAGACCTAATTACTGAGGAAATCTGCTTGTCAAATTTAAAAACACTGTCAAAATTAACACAGAGACTCTTCACAGAGGACTGAATATTAGGGGCTAGAAGGCCAAGGGTGCCCACATCCAGCAGTTCAGAGTGTCCGAACACGATAACCTCAGTCTCGTTTTCATTTAGTTTGAGGAAGTTTAAGTTCATCCATGGTTTAACATTATTAAGGCAGTCAAACAGGGGCTGCAATGAACTCAGTTTTAAAATTCAAGGGTAAAGTATATTTGAACATCATCCTAAAAGCAGTGGAAAGAGACGTCATATTTGACTAAATTTGATGCTAGGGGAAGTATATGTAAGAAGAATAGGAGGGGGCCTCGAACGGAACATGGGACACCACATGTAAGTTGGGCCGTCCTGAAGGAGTAATCACAAAGGTGAACAGAGAAACTCATATGAAAACACCTTGGTGCAGCACCTTTAATTCTGACACAATTTTCCAAACGTGACCACAGGATTGAGTGATCGGTGGTGTTGAAAGCAGCCGTCAGGTCTAAGAGCAGGAGGATGGCAGAGTCTCCTGAATCAACTGTTGAAATCAGATAATGAAAAACTTTTAAAAGAGCTGTTTCAGTGCTTTGACGAGGTTTAAAACCAGACTGGAAGTGTTCATATACATTATTGTTAACTAGAAATGTTTGCATACTTCGCCATTTTCCATCTGGCAAGCTTGACTCTCTGCATGTCCACTACATCTGCCTTCACTGTAGAACAGCACAACTGAGAAAATGGGATTTCAAATAAAAAAATGTCCAACTGGACTGAACACATTTTTTATAACCTGCAAACCTTTTCATTAGCCTCACAAATTATAATGTATAATACTAAGTAGCACACACCTTCATGCTAACTAAGATGATGGATGATAAACAAAACATGATACATACTAATATCAGCATTTTAGCTTCATGTATGTTGCCTGGCTTGGGCTAACTTAGCTTTGTCAGTGTGACCATGTTGGTATATAGCTGGGGTCACTGCTGGCGTTGACTCAGTCTGTCACCACATTATAATCTCTGATGTCTTTAAACCAGGATTGACGGACGGCTGTCATCCCTCATCTGACCCTCAGCACAATGATGTCACTCTCCGTCTGTCTGGGGACACACATGCCTGCCAAACCCTCTTAAGAGGCCGACCTAGTTTCAAAAAGGGAAAATGCATGTCATCAGTGTTTGGGAGAGGGAACAGGATATGAGGCTGAATAGCTGTCCTGAAAGGCCACAGCATGTACTTACTTTACTAGACTGGTGTGTTAACAGACTTAACGCCATTGCTGCCCACTCATATTAATCTAGAATCCACTAAATCATGCAGGGATTACAGCATCTGATGACTCATTGGTCTTTTATTAAGTCAAGAGATGGTGGTTATGCAACTTAAGATACATCACCATATGGCAGAGTGGGAAAAAGTAATGAAAGCAAAGAGGCCAAGTGTTCCTTCCTTTAGAATTAAAAAAGCTTGTTTCATTTTCATTTAATGACCGCTGATGTTATGCAATGACTAAAGAAAGCAAACTCGTACAGCTGCTACTGGTGTAAGTTAGGCAGCGTTTTACAGCTTCTGAGAGATCCCAGTGAAGTGGATCTAATGCACTCTACATTGTCAGCTTCACAACCCAAGGGACGTCTGAAAATACAGGCCGAGAAAGCTTTTACGTAAGATGAGCAATCATGAGGACATTGCTTAGCTACATTTGGGATCAGAGAAGACGTACCCCCCCATAAATGAATTCATGTGAACATCTTGTACAAATGTCTCCTGCAGTATTTTTGCACAGGCCGCTTACATAAGTGAAACTTTTACAACCCACGACACACCCGAAAGGTTAAAATATCAGGAGTCCAAACATGTGGCTAGAATTATCATGCTTTAATAATAAAGATACAAGGACATTTGATGTAAACAACCAGTATTGCACATAGCTCAGGCACATAACAAGTGTCAGTTGCTTTGAAGCGTCAACTTATTTCTATGGACAATACAAAGGCTGTACTGAATAAAGCTCTACTCCCAGGGAGGAAAGAAAATACATAAAAATAATTCTTCACAAAACAGTGAATTCACATTAAAGCTTTGGCTGAAGGTTTAAGGTTTCTTTCTCAACATTAACTCAAAACTGTTGCAATTTCAGAACCTGTCAAACACAAACTAACATTCAGTCTTTCACCTTCCAAAAATCCCATCCCTTAACACAAAAAACATTTTTTTTCAAACACAAGGAAAACTAGGGACACCACAGGACAATGATAACACAAAACCATCTACCCAGATGATCAGCTTATATATGTATATGATAAATAAATAAATATATAACCCCCCATCATAAATTATCCCTTACATGTCACCAGTTTGGTAACTTTACAGTGCAAAGTAACAGTGTTGGGACCAAAAAAACTGCATTGATATCTGGTGTAAAAATAATAATCTCACAAACACTCTCCAAAAAGATGCTTAAGTGCTTTTACTTCAAGGTTTGGCGCGTGCATGCAGGTTGGAAGCCATTACGCATTGGGCCTGTGAGTGACGTGACGAAGAGAGTGCAATCCCATGATACAACAGCCCCTGATAAGAGCAGCGATGTTGTACACCGGGGAACTTCCATCTACACCGTGTCGGGAGTACAGCCAGGCCACCGTGGGTAACACAGGAGCTGCGACTGCCACCAGATCCACCAGGAAGCTGTTGCTCCAGTAACGTTTGCCAACCACGTCCAGTCCCGGTGACATGCATGGTTTCTCGTCGTCGACTGCAAAGTCCAGCTCCTCCATGAACCGTCGGCTCTGTGCAGTCTCTGAGCAGCACATGCCGGAATCGGTGGAGGTGTCAGGGCTCTCTGGGTGACCGAGGCTGGGCATGCTGGGTGGGTAAAGAGTGTAGTCGGGGAGATCCGTGTTTGAAGTGGGATTGGGCAGGTGGATGAGACCCTGAAAGCTGCTGGACACTGATTGAGCTGTGTTGCCAGCTGTGGACCCATGGAACTTCAGCAGCTGGAGGAGGAGAGCCTGCAGGTCTGGAGACATGGGCGTTGTGTCGGTCTGGATTCCTTTGTCTTCTCTGGTCTGCTGGGTGGGTGTGCTTAAAGAGATGTCGATTGTGGTTGAAACTGCCTTTGGTGGAGCTGGTGTGGGTGCAGTAGATTCCTCAATCAACTGCTCCTCTTCTATCAGCGTAGACACCCCAGGCCCAGCCTCTGCTCTCAGCTTTTCAATAGAGTCTTGACTGAAGTCCACAGCTGTGGACATGAAGAGCTGCTCCAAAATGTCCGCTCTGTTTGCCATCTCATCATTAACCAGCAGCCCACTGTCCGCCATTGCCTCCGCACCTTGGTCCCCCAGCTCCCCTAACCCAACCTCCTCTTCCCCTTCCATCTTCTTCCCACCACTGTCGGGGCTGTCGCAGATGAATTCCAAGGTGTTCTCATCTTGAAGGTTGGCACCACTCTGGGCCAGCTCCATGCTGTGAAGCAAGGACTCCAACTTCCTGTTTTGAATGTTGATATCAATGAAGTATTTCTGTATTCCCTTGTCTTTCTCCATCAGGCTGCTCTTCATGGTCTCCACCACTTGACGTAGCTGTTTGATTTCTTTGCGAGCCTCTTTGAGGGACAGCTGAGCCTCAACCCGGTGACACTCCTCTTCAATCCAGTCTTCCCTCATTCTGCCAAGCTGGCCCTTAAGCTCCTCAATCTCTGTCTCTCTAATAAAGAGAAGAACATGTACAGAGTTACTGCTGTTGTGTAGCATTATGGAGGTTATTTTCTTGATATATGAGAAGGACAATACTCGTCTAATTTCTCTGCATCTGTAATATGAATCTACAGCTAGCATCTGGCTAGCTTAGCTTGGCGCAAAGCCTTGAAATATTGCTAGCTTGGCTCCATCCAAAGGAAACAACATCCACCTATCATAAATCCAGTCTGTGGTTTTTACTCCACATTCATGTCTATAGATCAAGACGTACTCATTTCCAGCTGTGCACTGGCCCCAGTTCAGATTTAACTTTTCATTCATCTACTTTGGCAACACAGTGTTACAGTGTTTTATTTTGCGAGTTAATTGAAGTTGGCTCAACAGATCATTGAAGCCCCTGCAATTAGCAGAAATCCGGTCTTTAAATATAAGTAACATTTTTAACTCCATACAATAGCCAAAGTGTAAAGACAGCATGTTGTGGTTTGATGCATGCTTTGTAAATTGCAAGTAGATGCAGTTTGTTAGCTACGCTCAGTTTCTCCAAGTTTCCAGTGTTAATCCTAAACTAACTGGCCTGTAGGTTGTGGCTTCATTTGTAAACATTGCGCTTGGTATAAATCTCAGATTATTCTCCATTTCCTGAAAATTATCAAATTCCTCTATAACCATCAGGCTGTTTGATGTTAATGTTATTATTTAGTGTTGATATGACCGCTCTCCCTGACCCCTGATATGATCACTATCATCCTGCCTTAAAACCATAAAATGCTACAGATAGGATCATGGGAGCTACCGTGCTGCTGAATCATAACTGACCTGTCATGGACTCTGTTCTCAGAATCCATCAGGTTGGACTTCAGGTGTCTGATGGCCACTTCCTTCTGCTGCAGAGGGGTGAGGTACTGCTCAGGATTCGGGGGTCTGATGCCGTGGTTGTCTCCACAAGAGTGGTAGCGGCCCAGGTTGGCTCTTCTGTTGGGCACATATATATGCAGTTGGTTAAAGGCCTCGTTCACAGCCTCTAGAATGAGCCATATCCATCAGATGCCCAAGTAGACATTTTGAAGCCAACAGCAGAAAACAAACCCAATTGACATTTCAGAGTAAAAGATCGCTCCCAGCAGAGGGTAATTAGTCCGACTGAGAGTGCTGTTTGGGCAGATGCTCTCTGAAGCCTGGAATTACTGTCTGACACAGGATTACTGGCAAGCAGACTAGAGGGCAAAAAACCCTAAAATGCTGCTTTATCTAAATACAAGCAGAGTTAGCAAGGAAGGAAATCACCTTACTGGAAAACAGATCGTTAATCTACAGGCTAATTACATTAGCATTCATTCATTCATTCATTCATGTTCTTTGTATGTTGTAGGGTCAGAGTTTCATGCTCCGAGAGAAAAAGGATTTATGTTCTTTTTTTTTTATCAGTAGACGACGGCTTGGTGGATTTGGACAATATGCAAAGCAGCATGTAAGCGCCCCCTCTCTTCCTGTCTGCATCCTAGCAACCTGGGATACTCAAGGCTTTGATGAGAGAGTGCTATGCATCCCTGCCAGAAATAGAAACAGCCCAGGAGAAGGCAGCATGTGAAACTGATAGATGTCACATGACACTTAGCCAGGCGGAGGAAGGCTGACAACAGAATTTCTTAAAATGACAGGAGTGGGGGTTTTGGATGCATTTATGGATGCTGTATAAAATGAGGGAGGCAGATTCTGCTACTCAAAAGGCTTTGTTATTCATACTGTGGACAGAGGATTTGTAGGTTAACCCTTATGCAGGCAGAGCAGGCCTACAGAAATAAAACCTATAAAATAAACTCTCCTGGTAACTCGGAGCACCATGTGAGAAATTCATGGTGGTCCACACTTTCAAGCTCCAGGCTTTGTTAGTCTGAAATATTTATGACCCTCTTCTCTCCTCCAAACCAAGGTGCATTCACTCTAATCCAGTTACGAGTTGGCTGCAGCCAGTATGGTCGCTCTCTGGGTACCATATTCAGACTTTTTTTTGTTCAATCCCCCATTAATCCTAGCCACAGCCAAATCATGACCGATATAATCCCAGCCAGCTGCAAGAGGGGAAATGATAAAACAGTCTGAGCCTAATCCAGCCACCCACTCACTCATCATTATGCTGCACATTTGCCTGAGCCACTATCCAAAATCTTCCAGTCTCCCAAATCTAAATACTCCCTCAGGCAGAGAATGTTGGGTTTGTAATGAATCCAAGTGGAGAAATGTAGATGTGTTAGACACGTCCAGGAGGTCATGGTGACTGAAAACAATGTTTGGTACCTGGAGGTGGGGCTGGAGTTGCAGCTGCTGCTGTTGGTTGAGGAGGCAGCTCTGGGCGGAGTCCTGTAGGGCGCGTACAGCTCTGCATCACGGTTGGCTGTCAGGCTTCCGGCTGGTTTGAACACTGGGAGCGGTCTGATGTGTGCGCCACGACTTCATATAATTTAAATCAAAACCAAAACATCCACAAAAAATATTCCAGAGTTATTTCGAAATACACAAAAGTATGAATGTATTTGATGATGGTAGGTTAATTTCTTGAGCCCATGTCCTTTGAAATTGTCCCTTGAACGGCTGGTTTACCGAGGTTGCTGCCAGTGGATTGGTCCATTCCATTATAATGGACATTTTAAACTCCAGCTGACATCAACCTCCCTCCCTCCCTCCCCCCCAACAGAGGACCCAGATTTTGGGAATTCTGGGAATATTAGTTTGGTCACATTTGTTAAAGAATATGCAAGTTAGAAGAGTCTTGATAATTCGATTAGGCAACCTGTGCTGATCCACTGAACTAGCAGCAGAGTGGGAGGAGTTAGAAGCCCTTTTTGTTTAATGGAATGAATATTTTCTCTTGTTTATGTTTTAGGAGTGTAGGTCAGAAATTTGTCATTTCATTATATTAATTTGAAAGGGAAGTTCAGGAAATTAGGGACATTTTGGTTTTTGTTTCTGGTATTGTGCATTCTGAAGACATTAAGCAGCTTATTCTGCTACTGCCTTCTTGGAAAAGGGAAGACTGAGGGCCAGGTGCATGTTCTGTTCAATGAACATATCTCTTGTAGTTAAGCAAAACATTTTTTCAGTGTAGTCATAACCCAGTAAAGCATTCGGATGATAAAAATGTTGAATTTCATACCTTCGTGAAAGAGCTTTCTTTCCAGCTGAATTTGAAGTGAGGCTCTCCCTGGTCTTCAGGCTGCCTGTGCTGCTGGAGGAGCTGAAGTCTGCCTCACTGCCTGCAGAGAAACGCACCAGTGTGTTCATAGTCTAAACTGATGATGATTAAACAATCTTTGTATAAATAGGTGAATTAAAAGCAATAATGAATCTGGCTCAATTCAAAACTCTCAGGTGTTCTGTTGCTACGGGCTGCACTTGGTGTGATTTGACTGAAGCCATTTTCAGACATGACCCGTTCAGGAGTTCACTGCATGTCTGAAAGCAGCTTCAGTAACTTGAGTGGTGGCAAGAACTTTGGATTGTTGATTTAACACAAATTTAACACCATATTTGAGAATGACAGCTTGAAAATTCACACATTTTGCCCCCAAAAAAGTTTTCAGATCAGTTTCCCTCATTCTCATTTCACTTGAACAGTTATTGTCTCATTTAAAGCTCCACACCTCCACATTAACTTTGACATGAACAAATATACACTCTTTTTTCTAAACTCTAGATTCTCAGACAGATCTCATATCTACAACCCTGTGTTAGACCAAGATAGAGATAAGGTATAATAACATCCAGTTGTTATTTGTCACATGCTGAAACACAAACACTTTTTTACACAAAGGACCTCTGCACAGTGCTGAAGCATTGAACCTGAGAACTTTTCAAAACAGAGGAAAAACTAAATATTTGTTTGATATCATTGAAGGTTAATTTAAAGTCATACCTGAGTAGCATCTCTTCCCATCAAACAAAACCATAGTAGTGTGTACAGTGACAACTGTGACAAATAAAACAGTAGAAAACTAAGTGATCCTCCACCACTGGGTGAACCAACTGAGTGGCCTGTGCACATACAATCAGTGTGGTGAACTCCTGCTAATCAGCCTAATTGCCTGAGCTCCCAAACCTTTTCCTCCACCAATCAGCTCTCGGCCTTATTTTGACTTCGGATCAAGCAGTTTTCTCTCAAGCCCTCCAGACTGAGACAGATTAGATGAGGGAGGAAATTTAATTCTGGCATTAAGAAGCGGAGTGAGCTGTTTCTGATGTATGTTAACAGAGCACAGATGTAGAGACAGTTATTATTTTCCTTTTCAGGCAGGCAGCTGCTTCAGAGTCACAGTTTGTTCAAGTCAATATGCCTGGGAATCTGTCTGCTGCTGATATGTACACTGTTATTGTACTTTGGTCCTAAGGGAAACACTGGCATGCAGGAGTGTATTGTGTTGAACAGCACTCATGAACAAAAAAAATGCAAATGCAGATTATTCCTAGTCTCAATAATAATTAAGGACTAAAGTGAAGATTTCAAATGCTGTTGATCGTCTTTCCGTCTTCTCTTATTATCTGTTTCACCTTTTTCTCCTCATTTATCTTTATCTCTGTGTTCTTGCTTTGCTTACCTCTGGCTTTCATGGCCGACCTCATCTCCCTCTTGTGCCTGTTCGTGCTCCGTGGGTCACCGTTCCACTCGGCCATCACCCTCACACGTTTCACTTTGGCCTTGCGCTCGGGGAGTGTGGGCGAGCTGTGGGCACTCTGCTCGGAGCCTGACGGGGTTTTGGAGGGGGACACAGACTGACTAGTGGGGCAGCCGGTGTCATCTATTGTAGACAGGTACACAGACAGTAATAACGCACGAACAGGCAGTGCGGGGCAGGCAGTGAACACAAGCAGGCAGTCAGGCAGTCAGTCAGAGCTCAAGGTTCAGCCCAGGGTGTCATCTGACAGATAGCACAACGGCTTTCACAGTGGCTCGTCACTTTCAGAAAGTGGTTATCAAGTGGTGCCTTTATTGTGATTTACACTGTGCACACACACACATGCACACGCACTGTGCTCTCTCTCACACACACACACACATGCACACGCACTGTGCTCACACACACATGCACTGTGCACACACTGACACATATTTGAAGTGTAGTATTTGCTCTATTTGTAACTTTTGGGTGAACATACATAAACATATATACATTTTCTGTTAAAGCATATTCTTGCATTCTTTGCTTTAAGGTGACGAGTCAAAGGTTCTGCTTTTATCACATATGATGTAAACTTTGAGCAGGGCCTCACCTCAACAACTCCTCTAATCACCTGTCGAGACATTTAACCCATCACGCTCTATTTTTTCTCAGATTCTTCAACCCACCTCTTCCCTTCCTCTCATCCATTCACCCTTGTACCTCATCCCTATACTTCTGCCCATCCTTACACACAACCCCCTTACCCTCCTTTCACATCCTGTCTTCCTCCCCTCATTATCTGTCCCTCCTCCCTTCATCCTTCTCCCTCATCCTGACCTATATCCATTCATCCTCTCTTCTCTTCCTCCCTCGTCTCTTCTTATTCAGTTTGGTGCGTTTCATAGACGTCTTGTTCAGGTATCTGCAGCTCAACCCCTTCACACAATGTCTATTCATTTTTCCTCAACATGCAATGTAACAATTTCCATTCAAACCTTTAAATCACATATTGTTGTGGTGTGGTCCTTGCTAGTTTCAACCAAAAGCACTGCAGTACAATCCTGCGCCTAAAGGCCTGTAAGTGAAGCTGGATATAAATGGCTTCTGTTTTTCTGATCAGGAATGAGCTTAGCTGTCCTTGAACTGGACTTGAATGTCTTACCAGAGCAAAAGCTATTGTTGCTGATGGTTCTCTTGGAGTGGTCGGAGCTGATGTCACAGTCCTTGCCATCCTCCTCTGAAAACGGTGAGTCAGACTGAGGTGATCCTTTGTCCTTTGGTCGAAAAGGATGGAGGACCAAGCGTGGGATGCGACTGCGAGGGCTTCCCTTCTCTGGCGACTTCTTTTCCTGTTCAGAGTAACATCTGTCAGAGTTTCCAGGAAGCACACCCCCACCTAGTTTCATTTCTATCGTTTTCTTTATCAAGTGGAATTACTTTTTAGATTGAACACACAGCAGCAATTAGAAGACTCACCTCATATTCTTGGAACGGTCCCATTGTGCTTCACGAAGCGTTTTCCCCTGATGAAGAGAAGAAATTAGAAAAATCAGTGTCATTTTTCTGTGGACTGAGTAAGTGGCAGCATTTTGACGCTGCCCTTGAACCTGTTAAGAAACAAGGGTCCTCTGTGCGAACTGTGTCACGCCACCAAATCCCACCCACTGCCACACACATACACGCACAAACTCACACACACCCTGCCTTATGCAGATGGCACAAGCCCAAAGCCAGCACACACTGACATTAAGACCTTGTGAAACTAATTCTATGTGTCATAGCTGAAAATAAACACCATTTACCTTTATTTGAAGTCAGAATTTGTTAAGTAGGCCAATTAAAAACTGCCACTTAAATCACCAAAGTCATTAATGTATGTGCTCAGGGGAAATTGGTCCAAAATGTCATAACAATTCATCAAGAAAATAAAGAGATATATCATTGCATACATGAACAAAATGACCTGTTGGTGGTGCTCGAGGAAAACGTCATCATTCGAAATTTTAAGTCTTCAGAATTCATCCTCTGGGGATCTTGAATGCTTGTGGTTGTTTACTGTTTTACTGTCTGCAGCTTTGAGCAAAGCCACACATCATTGAATATATTTTTTTAAATGATCCTCATTCAGGATCATTGCCCCCTTGTATCCGCCCCTGCTGTTTAAATTCTTCAGTCTGGACCAAAGTGATGGACCGACCTCCAGACTGACATAACCAGAGACATGCTGCTACAGCGGCTAAAGACAGTAGAATAAAACCAGATTTTTTTTATATGACCCAGAGTCTGCACAGCTCTGAAGAAGAAAGATCAGGAATATTCTTTTCATACTTTTCTTATGCTTTTCATTAAAGTCATTCCTGATTGAGACGATCAGTTATGAAGCACAGTAATAGAAGAAAGGTGTCTTAACTTCCCTTTGTTATTCTAAACCTCCTGAACTGTGCCTCTCAAAAGCTACAGAGTGATTCTATCAGTGAGCTATGGAGCAATCTTAAATCCACTTTTCAAACTTTTCATTTTCATTCCCACATCTCAACAAGAAAGAGACTTTCCTTATTGATGCTTTAGTGCTAAATAATGCAGATTCCCTCTCATGCTTGAATAAACTTGATACAATCACTTCACTTCCTTTCCCCTGCTGATTGCATCCAACATCATCGCCTCAGAGGGTCAGTTGCATAAGAGCATACGTTTTATTTATTTATTTCTCAGGAATGATGTAATTGACCCCAAGGCTTGTGTACTGCTGTCATGAGTCTGAACCTGTCTTCCCCGTAGCTTCATCCAGATTTTTTTAAACGTGTCAGTCTCGCCTCGACGACCTGGTTTTTCCTCACAATCGTCCATCATAATGAGAATGAAATCCCCAATTCATGACCTAATGTAAGTCACATCCCTGTTTTAGCAGTTCCGACAAAAATCCTCATTATTCAAACCACAGAGGAGCACAGGACCACAGAGGTTTGCAAAAATAGAACAGAGAGGAATCAAACTCCACCTCCTGTCGTCAGAGTCCAAATTAGATCTGAGCTCCAGGTGGTCTGCACCACCTTTCCTACTGTTTCACTTTTCTTTAGATGCATTCCCACAGCATCACTGTACTGGAGCAATGCACAGCTGCTTGGCGCACTGGCAGAATCAGATTATATAGGCATCAAGAGCTGTACCCTAGCAACAGTCTCAGCAACCATGGGGAGGAAGCGCTGTACGGATAACTCCAGCAAGATGGAACCAATTATGTGAAACTCTGTAGTGTAGCTTCCTCTGTTCATCCTGAGATTCTGTCCCTCACTGAGAGGATATCTAGAGCGTGCCGAGGTGATGCCATGTGATGTGTGAGTGTTTTTCTCAGAGTGCTGAACGTTCTGTCCCCGCGCGTGTGGCCTTCAGAAACATCTGCACTTATCCAAGGACTAATCACTTATATTTCAACTAATCCTAGGACTGTGGCACTTTATAACCATTTGCTCCTTAAAAAGACATTTTCTTACAAAGAGTACAACCTAATGTTACCAGCTAGGACTTATGTATTTATGTATATTTCCTTATTTTATTGCTTAAGTTCCCCTCTGTGTTTCTACCGTCGGCTGTTATTATTTAACCAGTGTTGATTATGAAAACAAAAGGCAGAATGAATCCAGGATGATTTATATACAATAATATTGTGCTGAAAAAGATAAAGCTAATGGGGATGAATGGGAGATAAATAATTAAATAAACAACACATACAATATTTATGATTAAGCAGGAAATAGCCGCAAGTAGCCGTGGAGGATCATAAAACCTGGAACGTGAAGAGTTGTAGATCAGAAAAACTGTAGCATCCTACAGACAAATGCCTTCAATGCATTTCAGAATCCTCTCCTGTTATTTGCCGTGGTGCAGGACCAATGGTCTCTAAGGAGCTTGTCACATGGCATTTAGGTTTTCAGGTGGTCCATCTGTCTGTCTCTGTCCCAGTCTTGTGAACTCGATGTGTCAAGAACACCTTGAGAGAATTGTTTTAATTCGGTACAAACTATTGTTGCTCACTTAGATTCAAGGATGAACTGATTAGATTGTGGTGGTCAAAGGTGAAGGTCATAGTGACCTTAAATTAATCTGGAATTGTTTTTATGTAGACAGAAACTATACTGGTTGGTAGAGGCATACAACCACAGTGTAGTATTTTTTTGAATTGTAAGACTAACCCTAATTAAGTGTAGACCCTTTAAAGCAGCATCATGCATGTGCTCATCCACTTTACTCGAGACAATGTTGATTGGCTCCCTACTGAGCAACTGGCGAACCATTATCTAAGCTGGATCTCCTGGTCGCCTGAGCATTAGAAACTGCCTGTGATCCACAGCCCCAGTGAAAAACCATTCAGACCTATGAGCCTGGTGGGAGCATAGATTCAGAAAATAAGAGCAGTGGGGAAAAAGCGCTGTCAGTGGGATGCTGAGAGAATGTGCACATGACTGGTAAACAAGTCTTTAGACCTCCAGTTGAGCTATTCCCCTTATCCAGATGGTGTGCTTTTGGCACAGCATGGATTCCGTTAATCCATCCCACAGTGCTCTCTAATGTTGACCATGCACACAGAGTGTTGTGCAGATCTTTAATCCATTTTCATATTTATCTCCACGATGCTCTCAGCATTTTTGTTTCTAATGTGATATGACTGTCAATGAGGTGCCAGGCCTCTAAAACCCATAGAGAAAATAAAACCCTCGGAAAATAGAACAATGCTGAGCAGCACGTCAATCACAGCACTTGTTCTGAGCTCACTGGCCCTGAAACAAAGTGCATCATCACTGCATGATGTCATTACTGAATGGGTAATCTCTTTCACTTCCAGGAATCATCCCGGGGAGAGTAAAGCATATGTCTTTCTTGTTGTTTTTGCTCTAGAGGTGTATGAGCCACAGGGGGGTCATTTATAATAACATTTACTTATGTTAAAATGTAATGAAATTATATATAAAATAAATGGATGCCTGACATTCTCATCAATAAACTTGTTTTTAAAGAATTTTAGTTTTTAAATGCAGCCACTGTTCTGGGACCCAAAATGTCCTCATGTGTCCACATGTTTACATCCTTCCCTTTGTTTACCATCTCACTTCAAACCCATTTCCAATGAGTGTTATTAAGGCCTATGTTTTTCCTTCTCTTGACAATTATTGCATCTTTCGCACAGTGGAGCCTTATTTGTTATTATGTGTGCTTGTACCCAGCAGAGGGATTTAGTTTCATCTGGCAGTAATACTGGGAATGTTTCCACCACTCCAAACACTGATGACGTGCGTAAAGAAAGAGTCGTTCCTCAACTTGTAAACAGCTCCTCGTCAGACACCTGCTCTCACCCTGTCCGTATAGTTATTCAATCCTTTAACCCCAAAGCTTGAACTATTATTGTTTTTTTATTTTTTATAAAATAAATGTAAAATGTACCTGGATGTCCGATGGTGAGTCCTCTCAGAAGGATGCGCGTTTATCGGTGAAGCACAAAGGGGTCGCTCCGCTGCTGATGCTCCTCCGCCGGTGCCAACCTCCGCTCTGCTCAGCCTCTGATGCTGGTGGAGGATGGAGGAGAGATGTGTGTGTGTGAGAGAGAGAGAGAGAGAGAGAGAGAGAGCGAGAGAGCTGCGTGCAGGCTGAGGACACACACACACACACACACACACACACATGACTGGGCAAGAGGCAAGACCTCCGAGAGCACACGCACAATATGACGACCATCCCAAGTGGGTTACATAACGTGAGGCATTACTTAACCACGGACCCCCTCCCCAGCTATCTCCACCGTGTATACAAGGATATAAGCTGCAGACACGGAGGGCAGCCTATGTCGCCTGGGCACGTTTGGAAACACCAAATGTGAAAATCTGGCACATGTTCTTCATGTATGTAAATGTGAAGGTATGATGCGTTGTATGTGGCCACCCAGAGTGACACATGACACATGCCTTGATTTATTATTCATTAACACACGTATAATATATAATAGATAGCTGCTCATCGCCACACCACATTTTACATTTCAGGGTATCCATCCAAATCCACGATGCGTTACGGTTCCATACCAGACTGATAGCACCCACAGTGAACAACATGTGGCCTAACACTCTCTCTCTGTGTGTGTGTGTGTGTGTGTGTGTGTGTGTGTGTGTGTGTGTGCGCGCAGTGATGGCTCTCCATGGTGCTGAAATCACGGGATGCAAGGTCGCTGCTCTCGGCCATATTTAATATGGATTTCTATTTACATTTCTATTCTCTTTAATTAAATATTAGTTTCTCACTATAACGTGTACAGATTCTGTTTAAAAGAAAACACAGAGATAAACAGTTTTTCACCGACCCACCACCTCATTGATCAGATACAACAGCAGAGACCAGACTGAAGATCGCATGTAAACCGCAGCGTCATGCGTCTCCATGAATTATGTGTGCGTAGTGTTTGCTCTCTCCTCGCCTCCAACACGCTCCTCATTTACAAGTGCGTCAAACTGTGAGGCAGCAGCAGCCTCTGGGTGGAGCTGAATCAAACAGCATGTGACCCATGAGCAGCAGGTCTTTCTCTTGTCACTGAGGCCCTCTGCTGGAGCGATGACGTACTGACACAGAGTACCCCCCCCCCCCCCCCCCCCATATTGTAATATTCAACTGGATTTTATTTGCATAGCGCCAAACCACAACATGTAATATATCAACTCACTTTACATAATAAGTCCAGTCAGCATTGTGGTGACTGTGGAGATAAAAAAAAACGAATTCACTGGAAGGGCAACCAGCTGCCTCGACCGGTTGGTGTGAGCGGACTCGTACCATATTGCACTGTGATTTATTGTGCTGTTGAGTACAATACAATTTATTGCTTCCTGCGAGAATTTACAATCCAAACTTTAAGTATCTACATGTTTAACTGCTCATATCCCTCTTTTGGACTTATGGGCCGTTTCGAAAATCTGTTATGGCGTTTGGACGAGGGTTGAAGCCCCGGCTCATTCTGCTCAGTGGGAGCTTTTAAACGCAGCCATAAAATCAGATTTTCCCAGATGACTTGAACGCAGCATGTGTCCTCGTTTCTTTCTTTCTTTTAACATGGCCAGACATCACGTTGTAATAAACAGCGGCGGCCACTAGAGGTCAGTAGTGCTATTTAGAAGGCGTCTGATACTTTCCAACAAGTCCACATCCAGACTATGTTGAAGCTCTGCTGTGTTCACACCTCTAAGGTTGAATTTCAAGGCCAGACCTCTGGCCCCAGTTTACTGAACCACGTTCCCCAGTCTTACGAGTCTCTTCGTCAAAGCGGAATTTAAATGTCATCCACTCCGCCTCTGAAATTCCATCTGTCCTGCTGTCATCGATCACATTTAATTCACTGAAACCTCCACTTTACAGAGTGTGAAATTAAGCTTCCAAATCCATCATGTTGCTTTAGAAATCTATGTCACAACTTTATGACCACCGTGTGTGTGCGGTGTATCTGTGCGTAAAATCTAATCTAATCTGATTTGATGCGTCCTTGGAAGATTTCAGGTCAGTCAAAGACTCTGATAAGGAGCATAACAACTCTTCTGTAGTTCCCCCCCCCCCCCCCGCCCCCCCCCCCCCCGAGACCTGTGGAGAAAGGCACTACTACTTCAACATCAACATCGTAAAGGTAGAGTGAGCAAAATTGACAATAGAGCCCTTTCATTATAATTTTAAAATTTTATTTTAATTAATATCAAAATTAATGCATTGGCATTTATCCGTAAAGTCAACTTCTGTGGATAATGTGGACGAATCAGAAACTGGCTGCTACAAGAAACAACAACAGCAACAATAACGCAACTTCCACATGTCCCCTCATATATCTTCATCCTGCAGTGGCGGTCCGCTGGTTCGAGTGCGCGTCTTGTTTGCAGGTCTGTGACACGGGATTGTTTGGGGGAGCCGCGCACTGAGCGACCATGTGGGCGTGTTTCTCTCTCGGCCCAACAGTCTCAGAGTCCAGAGCGCAAAACGCACTTCTTCTGGTGCGACCAGAGAGCGCAAAAGTAGCAGCTCTCCGACGCTGAAGGCGCAACACCATCTCCGGCTCCCGGCGGCTTCCCCCGAATCCAACTTCACCGAGCAGAAGGGACGAGAAAGAAGAGTTTCCCCCAATATCTCCCGCTCACTCTTCCAGCCATGGACGCATCTCGAGTGGTAACGCTATATTTGGGCCTGCTCCTTGTTTTCCTTGGGAATATACCGTGTTTCCAATCTGCTGCGATCCTCTCTCCCTCTGCGCCGAGGAGGAACAGGGGAGCGAGGATCCTTCATCAGGACGGACAGAGGTCATCCAAATTCTTAAAAGACATCTTCGCGTCGTCGCATCCTGTCGTGGAGCTCCACAAAGAAGACCCAAAGGACTCTATTGTGCCGCATGAATACATGCTCTCCATATACAGGACATACTCGGCTGCAGAGAAGCTCGGACTAAACGCAAGCTTTTTCCGCTCCTCGAAATCTGCCAACACCATAACAAGTTTTGTGGACAGAGGAACAGGTTGGTTACGGTCCACTGCTTCACCTCCATCAGCTCAGTCTTGCACACTTCTGTAGCACAGTTCTTCCCCTCATCTGACTGATCAAGTATCTTCCTCTTAGATATTGTTAGAAATGCTCACAGACAAGAGTGACGCGTAAAAACTGCAACAGAGCTGTAAGATCGCAGCGGCTACTTTTACGCACGCTTTAAATCTTTAAAAATAAATATGCAAACGCACTTTTACGAGCACAAAACATCAATAAATCATATAACAGAAGTGGTGATAGCTGAATTTGGGATGCTGCTGGGTTAGCTGTGAGCAACCGTTCAGGTTTCACTGGGATCTGTTTGCCGCACCGTCGCTGGGTCATGTAATCTTTCTCCGAATAAGTTATATTACGCTTAAATTAACCTCCGTGTAACACGACAGTAAAACACTAATTGAGGCTCTCTCTACATGAATCCTTTAAATCTGCTCAGGCTGCAGCATGATGTGCACCCAAACTCCACGTGAATGGGGAGGAACATAAAGCACTTGCTGCTAATTTCCTTCTTTTTTTCATTTGTCGCTCAACTCAAACACTGAAATAAGCCATTGCATTTTTAAAAAACATAAAACAGAGTTAAATGCCAGGTCCGACACTCCGTTCAATATTTTGCTGTTGTGGTGCCCAGTGTATCCAGCCTGGGCTGACAAAGGGAGCTGTGGGGGCCATGGGGCAGAGCTGCTCGGTGTGAGAAGCAGGTGTTTGGGTCAGTTAACATGTGTAACCAGGCGGTTTGACCGGCCTCCGAGGACAAACACAATCTAATAAACACAAACACGTTCGGCACACACAGAGGGACACAAGCCGAGTTAATCTTTGCAGGAGAAATAAAAGCTATCTTTGTTTGCGTCCCCTCCTGTCTCAAACACTCCGAGTCTCGACGCTCGGACGCATGAGTGCCCGCTGCAAAAAGTGCCCATGGAGTTGTTTAGTCCTGAGTGAGGCTGGAGGGAACCTGCTGTTATAGGCCCATGATTCTAGAGATGCAGCCTCACACCTCCAGCGCACATCAGCCATTTCCCCAAAGGTGTATATTTAATAAAGTGCAATTTAAGAAAAATCATAATCTTAGCTTTGCTGAAAACAACCCATGTGACCTTCCCTCACATTTACTCGCTTTCCGCCAAAAAAGAAAGAGTTTAAAAAAAGAGTGCTTCATCTGTGCGGCCATTTCTTGCAGTGTGAACTGATCCGATTGGAAAAACGCCTCACTCTCTCCTGTGATTTTGATGTGATGTGTCACAGGCTCTGACCCCGAGCTGGACCCTCTGAGAGCTGCTTGGCATCGAACGGCTGATTGGAGTATTTGAACTCGGTGATCTAATTGAGTGTTCATGTCATAACATATCAAACACTGTCTATTCTCCCATAATGGCCCGACCCGGCCACGATGGGCACATCACAACGGAGGGATACAAAAAATATATAAGAGCACTCCCTCTGCTGTGAAGTGGTTCACCAGACCAATTATTATTATTATTATTAGCATTATATGTTTATTATTATTATTATTACTGCGAATTAGCCCTTTGCGACCTCCACTTTAATTGTGGACAATTCTTTTTATTCCCGTTGTCCCATCAGCTCAAGCGCCTTCGCTTTCTCTCGGGATTCCTCTGAGCATCCCCTTAGTGTTAAACTGCATTAACCTGCTGAATGAGCCTCAGCTGGGAGTTTTCCTATAATTCAAGTCGCCTCCGTCAGGAAAGAAATACACACAGGGGTGGCAACATTTGATGCGCAAAGCCACAGGTTTTGCGTCTTTTTACGCACGGCTCCCCCGCGCAGAGACACGATTCACTGAGAGCATCTACGTGATCTACGGCTTCATTGTGCTTTCACACGTTTGGAGGTGAATGAAATTTGCTTATAAAACGAGGCGGGGTGTTTCCTGTTGGTCAAAAAAAGCGAGATCAGAAAAAAAGAATAACCCGAATTCGAAAATTACTTTTGGCACTTGGGTTTACTCATTAAAGCGCAGATGGTGAAGCTCTCTCTCTCCCTCTCTCTCTCCCTTTCTCCCTGCGTGTGTGTGTCTCTCCCCCTCCTCTAAACAGAGGCATGGATGACAAAAACATGTCTTGCGTTTCTTCAAACACAACCAACAAGGTCAAACCAAAGTGCACAGGATGCTTCTTTATTAACCAGGCAATAAAAAAATAAAAGTTCACCGTGTTCTCCACCAATTATCCGCTGTGGAGCATCGCAGCGTAATGGAAAAAAGGACCTTTACATAATAATGAAATTAAGAAGAACTTTGTACATTTTTAACTGTCAACACGGATCGTGTCTCGCGGTAATAATCCACAGTGTGCTCGCTCCGTGCAGGCGCACTTGAGGGGAATGTTGTCGTTGGCAAGATGAGGTGAAATATAAGAGGGGAAGTGCTTTAATGAGGAAGATGGGAATTGAGAACTGTTAATTATTTGGTGAACTTGTATTCGATTTGTTTGAGGTCTTAAAAAAAAGAAACCTAATGTGGACCATACGCGGAAAGTTTCTAAAACGAGCACAAGGTTTCACTCTGCTTTTACTGTTGGACTCGACAGGGTTCACGGAGGGAAGAGACGCCAAATATATATCCTCAGGACTTTTTACAGGTTTTTACAAGTCATATAACAGCGATGATTACAGACAGACATGTCACTTTTAATGACAAATAAATGGAAAGAAATAATCAGACGGAAATAGAGACAATCAACCGAGACAATGTGCTTTTATTTTTTAAAGAAACACTAAAAACCATACATGACAATAAGCAATTAAATTAAGTTTAAAAGATTCAAACCCTTATTATTTTGAACAAGTATTGATTTTTCACATTTATGGGAAAATACTTTATTGTTCCTAACGCAAATATCATTCTCTCTTAATTTTTCACGAATTAAATGTACTTTTCTTGTTAAAATGTGCATTTACTCATACTACTGACGGTAGCTTTGAGGAATAGTTTCAAAAAAGGGGAAAACCACAAAAATCTAAAGAAAAATATGACCCTTGTTTCCAGACTTATTATGTTTTGTTCTTGAAAAAAATAATCAATTTTTAGGCTTTTTTACGCAATAAAGGAACAAAGAAACCAAATAGCATCCAAACTTTAAAATAAATAGTACATAATTGCATTAATTCGTGATTAAGCTGAACATAAATCATTCTACTCTGTGTTAAAGCCTGTGTGACTGACGCTTTCTCGTGCATTGTCTCCTAGCGTTATATTCCAGCCTCACTGGTTCGCCTTGGTGAAATCTGTGCAGGCCTCCTGGCTCTCCACCAGGGAATAATGCATTAATTGTGTATTGTTCAGTTGAGAGTACAGTGCCTCTCCTCTGTTGTGTTGTTTCTTTTTTTAAATCTCAGTGCCTTACTACTCTGTTTCTCAAAAAAAAGAAAAAGAAAAGTAACCACATCTCTGCTGCTGAGATTTAAGACTTAGTGAGGCCGCAGAGGAGGAAAAAGTTGACTTCCACTCTGCCAAAGTGGTGGAAATTAAGAATCAATCTGTCAGCAAGTAAAATGAAAGCAGGGCTCTTTTCATTAAAACACGCTGGATTTGATTAAAAGTGGCGTGGAATTAAAATATCGCCATGGATTTATTGGATTATTGTTGCCGCAGTGTCAAAAAGCCTCTGACCATGTGACAGATGGGTAAAAGATACAAGTGTGCGAGAGTATATCATTATCGTACGAGTTTGTTTGCTTTGGTCATGAAAGGAATTCAAGTTATTTTTGTGCAAAAAAATATAGATTGCAGGAGATTTTATGGAGGAAGCCTTGACGCAGGGTTTTGTAAAAAGGAACCCTCATTATTGCTGTTGTTGTAAAAGAATGAATTGTGTTAGAGTGGAAACCAATCAAAGGGAATAAGGGGGAAGGAAAGGGGTCATCATGGGTTCATAAGGTGGGATAACCAACAAAGTCTCACCAGCAGTAAATCTGGTGCTAACTTTCTTTTTTTTTCATTCTCATCCAAACCGAGGGACTTGTCAGCTGCGGTTTGTTTCAGGCAGGTTCAGGGTGGACATTTGAAAAACAAGAAAGAGAGGAAGAGAGGAAGAGAGAGAGAGGGGGGGGCTGGGGGGAAGGCCTCTGTGGGAGAATGTGAGCCCCCCCCCACCTCTCTCCTCCTCCTCCCTCCATCCCTCTGAACACTGTACACCCTAAGTGAATCTGACTGCAATTATTTCTTTCTTTTATCCTTGCAGACGATCTTTTGCACTCTCCTCTGCGAAGACAAAAGTATCTGTTTGATGTCTCAACCCTTTCAGACCAAGAGGAGCTGGTCGGGGCGGAATTAAGGATATTCAGGAGGGCGCCCGGGGAATTGCAGGCCTCCCTGCAGACGACCGGCCTCTACGACGTCCAGGTCTACCCCTGCCGCTCGGACAGGCTGCTGGACTCCCGGTCCCTGGACCCGCTCGACTCCACCAAAGCCGGCTGGGAGGTTTTGGACGTGTGGGAAACGTTTAAAGCGCACCAGCATCATTATCACCACCCTCATCATCATCCCCACCACCACCACCATCATCATCATCATCACCAGCAGGGGAACCAGCTCTGCCTCCAGCTCAGGGTCACTCTCAGCAAATCCGACACCGAGGTGGACCTGAGGCAGCTGGGGCTGGACAGGAGCAGCCGGTCCCAGCAGGAGAAGGCCATCCTCGTGGCCTACACTCGCTCCAAGAAGAGGGAGAACCTGTTCAACGAGATGAAGGAGAAGATCAAGTCGCGGAGGTCGGTGGGCGAAAAGGACGAGGCGGCGGCGGTGAGGGCCGCAGAGGAGGAGGGGGCGCCGCCGAGAGGCGTCAGAGGAGAGGGGCCCCGGCGTCGGCGCAGGACCGCGCTGAGCAGCCGGCACGGGAAGAGGCACGGGAAGAAGTCGAAATCCCGCTGCAGCAAAAAGGCGCTGCACGTGAATTTCAAGGAGCTGGGCTGGGACGACTGGATCATCGCGCCCCTGGATTACGAGGCGTACCACTGCGAGGGGGTGTGCGACTTCCCGCTCCGGTCACACCTGGAGCCCACCAACCACGCCATCATACAGACGCTCATGAACTCCATGGACCCCAACAGCACCCCGCCCAGCTGCTGCGTCCCCACCAAACTCAGCCCCATCAGCATCCTGTACATAGACTCTGGCAACAACGTGGTGTACAAACAGTACGAGGACATGGTGGTGGAGCAGTGCGGGTGCAGGTAGCGGCCGTTATTTAGTTTGAACTTTAAAAAGACAGAGAAAAGATATGTCTCGAGGGGTCCCAAGTTGAAGATGTAAAGTCCTCACTGCAGGTCTGGAATGCTTTGACGCATGACGCGCCTTTGTCTTTTATCCAAAAGGGATGCGCACAAGAGGCGAATATCTGCTATTTATTCAGACGCAGTAACAGCCACATTAATTCACACTCTCTGCCTTAAAAAAAAAGTGTTCCGCACATACAGTGCACTCCCATCCACGCAAACTGAGTTATCACGCATCAAACAGGCTTTTGTTTTCCCAGAGCGAGACGTGTCCATGTGGCACAGGGACTGGGAACATGGTGTGTGATGTGACTGAAGGCGGGATGGGAGCCCATTGAGTCCGACCGTGCTGCACCTGTTCGTGCCGAGGCCAGAGGACAGTGGGCTTTGCCTGTCAGCGCTTTGTTGCAGCTCTGCCGTGTGATCCCGCCTGCCAGGCCGGATTCCTTTGGGTATGTGCATCCAGCAGGCTGTAATTACCAGTGTCCAGCTGGAGTCAGCCATTACGGACCCGCGCAACAAGTGCCTGTTCTCCAAATAAATGAATAAATAAGAGAATAAAAAAAAGTTAAATAATAAAGATATAAATAAAGGGGGTGAATGTCTAATCTACAACACGCACATACATACATAAACACACACACACACACACACACACACACACACACACACTGGTCTGATGAGAGGTGGTGATGCC
Source organism: Paralichthys olivaceus (assembly GCF_024713975.1). Taxonomy (NCBI): domain Eukaryota; kingdom Metazoa; phylum Chordata; class Actinopteri; order Pleuronectiformes; family Paralichthyidae; genus Paralichthys; species Paralichthys olivaceus. The sequence goes on along the minus strand of NC_091105.1, from coordinate 21,982,850 downwards.
TTCAAGAGATTTTTTTTTTGGCCTTATACTGGAGACCCGTTTGGAGGCGCTTGGAGATGTCGTGCGCCTTTTTGCGCACAGAGAAGGACACAAAACCAGACTTGTGCCTGAGTGGGGCCCTATTGTAAAAAAAAAAGAAAGGAAGGAAGAAAAAAGAACGAATGAAAGAAATAACTCAAAATTACTGAGGCGAACTTTTTGCTCAAAAGTCTGCATCTTTACGCAATGCACTTCCACAACTGACTGCGCCAAGGACACGCGGTCAGCGAGAAAGTTTGTCCTCTCCGATGACGAAGATATGAAAAAAACAGAGACTCACAAACGAGACGATATTTAAATGCACATTAGCTTTGAATGCACTGCTGTTCATTATTATTTTTTTGAGCTGTAAATATTTGTACAGTGGAAAACTTTACAAAGTGCAACGAATGGAGAAATGAGAAAACGGCATTTCTTTGTAAATATACAAAATGCACTCAAATCGGTATAATTTCTATTCTATAATTATTTTATTATTTGTGATGTACAGAGTTTCATGATAATCATATATTTCTTACATTGATAAGAGTAATTTAAGGTGTATTCGTTTTTTTGCAGAGGGTGGAAAATACCATAATTAATGTCTACCTCATAATTACATATAGGATCTGAGTTTTGAGGTGCATTCAGTTAGAGTGTAAAGAGCTTTTACAATGATATATAAGATCATTTATATACCTATATAATATTCCACACCATTACTGTACAAATAAAATTCAAAACAAAGTGCACCAGCCTGGAACTTCTGATGATTATTTTTGTTATCATTGTTTTCAAGAGCATGTGATTTCTCTAAAAAAACATAAAAATCTAATGGAACCTTTGTATGGCGTTTCTTTATGACTGAAATAAGAAGCTCATGATTTTTTTTATTTTCATTCATAGTTTAATTATAGAAAAAAAGTGATCCAATTAGTTTAGCCTGAATCACTACAAATCACTCAAAATAAAATATTTTCCCCTTGATCTTAAAGGTCCAGTGTGTAAGATGAGGTGAAAGTAAATCTAATGGCAGAAATCCAACATAAAATAACCCTAGTGGTGTTCTCACTAGTGTGGAATCATCTAAATTGTATGCATTGTCGTTGCCTTTACCCCTTTATATTTAAATACTATATTTACATCAGGAGAGGGTCCTCTCCATGGAGGCCGCCATGTTTTTCACAGTAGTCCAAACTGGACAAACCAAACACCTTTTGAGTTTTTAAGACAGCTGAAGGCTACCACAGGTTCTCTTTCCTGTTTGGAAGGGGAGGGAGAGGTGAGAGGTATTCAGCTGCAGCATGCCACCTTACCACAGGATGTCACTTACTTCTACACACTGAACCTTTAAGTTACATGTACAGAAATTACACCCATAACACCCACAGATAACACATGGCCTGTTGGTTTAAGATGATATGGAATGAAGAAAAAAAATAAGGACAAATAGGCAACTATATTGTGACGATAACAGACTGTATTTAAAGTGACCTTCTAAACTAAAACGTGTTTTTATGTAGAATATACAGTGCAAATGGAGCTCATATGCCTTTGCCTTCAGGTATTCAAGCTAATCTGTTAGCTCTCCCTCTATATAAACAGTCTCTCATCATATAGACAACACATGTCACTATCAGGTGACTGGCCTGCTCAGGACTGCACCACTAAAAACCTTCTAAACATATGGTGACCATCCAAGCAGGAGGAACTCCACCGTCTGACTGTCACTGATATGGCACTGAATGTACGAACCCCAGCTATTTCCCAATGAATTAGCCTCGCCTGGGTCAAGTTTACTTAACACTTTAATGTTTCCCAATCTGTGGATGAAGAAAAGAAGAAGTTTGAAAGAAGGGATTGCTTCCATATAGGCTATCGACCTTGGCCTGGAAACAATTAGGAAATTGCTTTGAAATGTTATATGTTGTCCAGGCTCTTGTACAGTATCATGTCACTCCCCACATGTTTGCTAGGGGGAAACAGAGGATGCTAAGTGCACTCTTTAGCAGTCACAGCAAATGACTGACACAACAACTATTCCCCTGAGTATAACCAAATGGCCCTCCAGGCTATACGTCTGGAACACCATCGCTGGGGTGCTACTATACGAGCTGTGCTATATCCTGCTCACAAGTGCAACTTGGGAGATACTGTGCAACCACCCCGAGTCTCTTTTCAGTGCCAGAGATGAGGGCTTTGCAGCTGATTACGGATTAGAAAAGCGAGTGAACGGTAACTCGTGAGATAAAGCTTTACTTTTTGATTTATATTTATTTGACAAGTTCCCCCGGTCTGGTGGGCACAGGCCTAGAGGTGAGACTGACTGTTAAGGGAACAGTTAAACGGTGATGAAAGGGAAAGGAATGCTTTGTTTACCCGCTCCAATCCCTCATTCTTAAGTTAAATGTTCCAATAAACTTCTTCATCACAACCACCTTATTGTCCCTCCACTCCACACCGAGGCAGACAGACCACGAGAGAAAAAAAACCGAGTTGTGTTTATTTGAAACTTGGTCCCAATATATTAGTCTAAGCAAACTGAAAATGGCAAAGAGACGGGTCCTTTTCATCAGAAATGTGGAGAATGTATAACACAAATAGTCTTGACACCCCACATCTGTGTGTGGAGGCTCCTCTTTAGAGATTTGAAAAGGCTGAAAAAGTGAAGATCTACAACATGATTCTGTGAGTGGAAAGCCCGGGAGCGTCTCCAAGATAAAAAAAACAAAAACTCTTGACTTGCATGGAGACATAAATGTTCCTCATACTTAACCTCTCTGTTATCGCCGGTGTCCTCATCAGTGACAGGAAAGGCATAAATTACACTGATCTTTCAGACAGCAGAGACTTCTGAGAAAGCAGAAATTTGTTACAGAGCATTAGAAAATGTATCTTGAGGACTTAGATCTCGTGCTTTGAGCTGTTGAATGGATGCAATTTAAACGTAGAGAGGGGAAGAGAAAAACGGGGAGGCCTGGTCACTGCCAAGGTCTGACTTTTAAACTGCGAGCCTTTACTGATAAAATCCAGCAAGAACTTATTATCCATTTGTCAATGAGCATTTCTCGGCTCACAGATTTTGTTTTGCCTCTAGAGGGGTTCCCACCTTCTCTGGTTTCTTTGAGTTCCCACCGTTATGCATTGCAGATATTGTGATCCCCTCCACAATAAAGCTTGACACCTTTCTGCAGCCAAGAACACGAGCCAGGGCAAGGTGGTGCTTCTCAACGCTGAAGCAGACACAGAGTAGAAACACTTGTCCGGAATATAAAGCATGCAATGACTGCATTTGCATGTAACGTTATACAGAGAGTGTGTGTCGCTGTATGTATTTGTGCGTCTGTGAGTGTGTTATCAGTGGACAGAAGGGCAGCAGTGCACACAGATGGACAGATGAGTGGTGCAGGAGAGCAGCAGATGCCTGAAGTGACCCCTACTGCTGCCTTTCATTGAACCACTGGCTTCAACACAAAGGCAGGGGCGGCCCCAAACATTAAATACACTTGCTTGTGCCTTAATGCCAGAGGTCACTACTTTTTTCTCTTCACCCCTGGAATTCATTTGCTTGAAGTCTGTCATGGAAAGGACAAAAAGGAGAATGTTTTTAAAATCATTGGCCAAACGAGAAGTAATATTTGTAAAAACCGGAGTTTCACTTGGTGCTGATGCACAGACTGATAATAAACCTAAGACAGAGCAGAGGTAGCGTAACAAAAGAGCAGGGTGTTTTTCTCTGAGGGGGCATCTGCCTGTCGATTCCCCTGCTTCTTCCTCTGTGGCCCGACAGGGAGCCATCCCTCCCTCCTGTCAGACCATACGGTAACAGGAGGACAGAAGACACCTCCACTTCACCACAGATAACCTGCTAATTGCATTAAACTCTCTCCCAAATGCACTTTTGAAATGTGAGGATGATTGGCTTATTCCAACGGCGGTAGAAAACACGCCCCAGAAAATCATTCACGGTTTTTGTATCTTAGAAACATGGAAGAGATTTGGCTTTAGCAAAAACTAAAGTCAACTTCATATATCTGCTCGGGAATACCTGTCCAGAGAAGCCCGTTTTTCTTCTGTTTATTTTCTAAAGGAATGTCTGAGGGTGCCCTTTCACCCCCTCCTCATCCATTTACTGCCCCTGGTCTATGTTACAGACGGTGACCCGGGTCCTCGCCATCCCTGATTAACAAGCACACCTTCAGATTCTCCTGCAAACCTCTGCACAAAGAAGGAACGTCTTTTTTGTGTTCTTGCAGTCCATCGTTTTTTGTTTTTTGAGTGTATCTGTGTGTTTGTGCGAGGGTCTGAATGAGCTCGAGTCAAAAGTAAATTTACTCAGTTAACTCTGACAATGCTCATGTTTGGGAGCAAGGCAAGGACATGACCTCACTGCCAATTCACATCCGCCGCGGCTTGTGGGGAGGAGAGGGAGGGTCGTTGACCAATTGTGGCCGGACAATGGCATTCACTGGTCTGGACAGTTGCCTCGCTGAAGGACAAATTAGGTCTTAAATTCATGCTTTGACTCGTAATGTCAAAGGAAAAGACAGGAATTAGACTGCAAAGCTGCTCGAGAGTAGACTGGAAAACTTCAGAGCACAATTTCTTCTCTCCTCATCCATGCTCAATCAATGTCCATTAACTTTTTCTCTCCTCTACACAAGACACACACGAATTAAAAAAAAACCTGGGTGGTAAAAGTGGAGGTTTTGGTTCTGCATTGTAAAACGAGACATGTAGGCAAACAAACATGGGTCAGGGGCAATGAGGCAGCAAGACAAGGATCTGACTTTGGAGGAGGGGGGGTGGTGGTAGGTTGAGGGAGGAGGGTGGCGGGGTGCAGGAGGACTTGATGGACAACTCCACAACTCGGCAGAGGCAGAGCTTTCACTTAAAAATGGTGCCTGGCCTATCTCAAAAGGTCAGAGCCCAGAACACTAACACACTACATTAATCATGAGAGGCTGCGGCCTACCTGTCTAGCGTTTCAGCCGTGCCGTACAGTTAACCTCAATTATGCTTGATTACGAGGTGTGGAAGACGCAGCGCTCGGGCCGGGCCGTGCAAAAGATCAGGCATCAATAATGCAGTTTCAGATCAGATGTGCCGGTCTGTCACTGTGTGGGATTGACAGAACGGTTTCTCTAGGAACAGGGTCCAGGGTGAATGAACAGGTAATGATGGGAGTTCTTTGTCATATTGTTCACTCAAGGTCTTCACATATGTGGTCCTGAGCCGAGAGGAGGCACAAACATATGCACACGCACAGACATACTGCATACATGTGAGACGCAAATGCATACACCAAAGCATTGTGTGGTGTACCAAAGAGAGCTAAAGGCTTTATGCCGTCCCAGCCCCCGTCTTGGTAATTGCCCCATTATGTGTTGGTGGTAGATGGAGCCATTACAGATGTTTTATGATGGGGCCATTTTCATTTTGTCTTCCCAATGAGGGATGGATTTATGGTGCAAGGCAGTCTTGCGTTCAGGGGTAAAAACCCCTCACCACAGCATTCCCTAATACACAAACACACACACACACACTTGCTAGCGTTTGCACACACCAAATCAGAAATACATATAAATTCACTGCATTATCTTTGTTTTTATGGCTGTCGTAACTTAGAGTCTGACCTGCCTTTGGTTCACCCAGCTCTCTGCTGTGCCCAAGGCTGCGAGTGAGGCTGTTGGCAGCAACTTATGAGATGAATAAATGTTTGATGGCCCCGTGGAACAAGGCACACTTCCAGGCCAGTCGTCAGTCCGTTCCCCAGGGGTGGGGTGGGGTGGTGGGTTTGGAGGGAGGTTTCTAGGGGAGACCTCCTCGAAGACTCCCTGGTCCCTAGGGAAGCAGCAGGCCTCGAGTTAAACCAAGTCTGACACTTTCTCACCAAATGTTATCCTACTAAAAGGAACCATCATAAAGGGCAAAGCAAACAGCAGTTAGCTTTTCAGAATTAATCTCTTTTAGCTCACAGTGAAGTGTTTGAAGTGCTGAAGACTCTTTGGCTGTGTGGTTTCTTTCCAGAGGCTGTTTTGGTGTCGTTCCCCAGAGTTCTCGTTTGGAAATCAAATCTTCAGCTCACTTGCTTTTATGCCAAGAAAAATAATGGTCATAAATTGGTGCCTGAATAGTAAGTCTAATTACAGGGCCGCAGACTGAAAATGTACCCCGAAACTCACAGCTACAGTTATTAAGGTTAACAATAGGGACACTGGGGTAACGTTCGCAAAGCATCAAAGGGCTAACCTTATTTTATGAGTCGTTAAAGTGGCGCAGGGAGACTGAAATTGGAGTAGGTCCTTGTCCGTGTCAGAAATAGCTGTCCTTTCGTGCACAAACTGTGGAAAGTTGTCAGGTACAAGTCTTTTAACAAACAAGGTCAACAGAGGAACACTCATTATTAATCATTTACCAGAGTCGCACAAAGAGAGGGAGAGAGACTAGATAGCCCAGAGGACCCAGGGGTTTGTGACCGAGACCTCATCGTGTTACACACACCGGCCTCTGTGATATTTCTGACACCTCGCTCCTATCAACCCTACCTGCTTGCCGTTGATTGATTTTCTCATTGTGCTATTCACCTCAGACAGCACACCCCTGCTTTCTTGTTCCTGAACTCGAAGCAGCTCGACTTCACTGATCATTTTGAATCCAAACAGCAAAGTTTCTACTGCAGCTGTTTGAACTCCATCAGTAAACCTGGTTTCGAAAAGTCTGTGCATAGATGTTTGGTTGAATAATGATGTATCGCTGACCATGTCTAAGGTTAGATTCTGTCAATTCTCTCAAATGCTGCTCTTTATTCACTGCAACATAAATTGTCCCGCTCTGGCATGAGGAATGGAGTGAGGTTTGTTTGACCAGATGTAACTTTATCAGGGACTCTCTCTCTCTCTCTACCGCTGCTATTCTAACATCTCTTAGCTCAGGCACAAAAAAAGTGAACTCTCACACAATATTTCTGTTTGCCGTAGTCTGACCTCTTTGTGAACTGCGGTAAAGTGAAAGGCACTTTCAGCCAGGGGGAATCGGATGGCTGTAACCATATGCCTTTCAACTGATACAAAGGTGGGAAAGGGGGAGGCCAGGGGTGTGTGTGTGTGTGTGTGTGTGTGTGTGTGCCAGAAGGATGTGTGGATGGGTTGGTGTGTGAGTGTGGGGGGGTGTTGCATGCTAGGGTGAAAAGGAAAGTGCCGTGCTGCATCTTTTTGTGTTGGTAAAGTGGTGGCAGTTTAGGGTCGGGGGGGGGTTGGGAGAAGAGAAGGGGGGGGGGTGCTCTTGGCTGGATGCAGTGCTGAACTCAAGGCAGAGTCCGGCCAACTGACTGTTGAGATGGAGCCCTCTTATGGATGAGTGCAATAAGTAAACAGCATTCCTCTCCCCCTGTCTGACCCTCTCTGTCTCTCTATTTCGGTCTTTCTTTTCTCGTCTGTCTTATAGTCTGTGTGAACTAGTAAAACACTTTGCCTCCTATAGTTTGTTACTGCGGTCTGATGAACTCTAGAGCCACTTTTCATCTGACCTCTATCTGACTATAAGACAGCAGGAGGAAACATTTTAAAAACACAATAGAATTATTTGGTGAAATACTCGGTACCTAGATTTCAAGTTAAAGGGGCCATATGTACGTATTTTTAAACAATCGCAAAATAAACTAAAATTATCAACAGAATGAAAAGAAGGTTAGATGTTACATCAAGGATGTTGTGTTCCAGAGATTTCTACCATAGACTGTACATAAAGATGGATGATACCCAAAAGTAAAGCCAAGTTGTCTCCATCACCACCGGGTTATAAATCTCACCATCTCCAAGTTTTTTTTCAAAGATTAGATAGCTCATATAGCTCTGATGTATGTTCACGTGTACATTTTTTCTGGTAAACTTGGGGTGAATGAATTATTTAATCTCATAACAAACTGAGACTAACATGCAATTGGTCCAGAGCGTGTATTGGCGGGACCTCACTATCACTACTTTCCAGACTCTGGCTCCAATTGATTTCTTGATAGTGGGAGGAAGTGGAGATGCGTCATCCATCTTTATGTACAGTCACCTGATAGGTGTTAAAAGCCAAACTCTCTTTTTGAACCTGAAAAATATCAATTTCTTACCACAGAGTTAAAACTATATATTATATGTAACTATATATACATATATGATTGTGTGAATATATAATATTCTCTTAATATATATCCACTGGCAGTGCATTGCTGTTGGTTTCTCTTTGTTTCTGTTACGTTATTTCATGTTTGCTTTATTTTGCATTGTATGTGCCGGTTAGTAAAAAAGAAAAAAGCTCTCACTATTTATCTCCAAAGATGATGTGGTCACTATACACTGTCAACTTCGTTGTTCATTGAATTGTTTGTTCAAAAACACAGGGATTTCCTAAAAGTCTCTTTAATCTGCAACAAAAAAAGCAAACGCAGTGAGATCTTCTGTTGTTCTCATCTGACTGACGCTAAGTAAGAAATTCAAGTGTCCAACTTGACGTCTGTGTTCTTTTGCTCCACCCCTGCAGCCCACCGGCGAACACGTTGGCGGATCAAGTCAGACACATTCAGTCAAAGTTTACTTCTACTGAAGTTAGCATGCTAACCAGCTACCCCAAATCCTTGTTTTATGCCACTTTGTACCTCAAGAGCTGATAGTGAGTTTCTCCTGAGTCAAGTGTGCCCTCAGTATAAAATTAGAGGATGAAGAAGTAACGCTGCCTAAAGGGTAAGAAACAATGTTCAATGACAAAGAGATAAAAAAAGGAGTGGTTAAGTTCACTGGTTTTGCTTTCCACCATTGGAGGCAGCTCTTGGTGGGTAAAGGAATGATTTAATGTTGAACTCAGGACCGCCAACTAAACAGCTGCTAATGCTGTCTTTACTGACAATAGCAAATATCCAACTTACATAGAGCACCATTCATTTACCATAAAATGTTTACGTTGTTTATGATCAGCTGAATTTGGACTGGAGTTACATCAATGTACTGATGAGAGATAAATAAATCCCTCATCAGAGACTTCCTAGAAAGTTGAAACTCCAGAATCCCTTCGTTTTTGGTTTGAACATACAATGAGAAACTTCAGATGTTAAACAACATGATCAATAAAGTTTTTGTTTACTTCACACAGCATAACTTTAAAAACATTTTAATAAAATGTAAATGTACATGGGTAGTGTGGTAGAAACCAGTAAGCAAACTATGATTGCTGATTCAGCTTAATGATTTAATTTATTGAATGATTTGCAGTCAACCCATTTTAATGAAAATATGAGTCATTTTACAAATTAAGTGGAGAGCCTTTATTGCACTGTACGCATCATCACATAGATGTTGGCATGTGTTAATACACTTATGTTCTTTGTTAATAAAAAAAACGAAAAAGTCTATTAAGCTGATTTCTATGGTCCTCTCTCAAATGTGACAAATGAGCTGAGACCCTCTGAACCCTGCCATCTCCTGTCCTCTGCTGGACCTCTGTGGACTCTGCGCCTACAAGTCCAGCCCTGGCCTCAGTTGAATCAGGCATGGACAAGGCTGAGGTTCAAACTGGAGAGGCTTGGAACCTCTGCTGGTTCTGCTGCCACTACTCTTAAACTCACATCCTCTTATCCCATAAAATGATCTAAAATTGTCTTTAGACAGTGTGCAAAGTACATTTCAACCTCACCTGCATACTGCAGCCAATATATTGACTGTATAGTCACCTAGCTACAGTAGCTAACTAGCATTATTCACATTGCCTTCGTTCTTAAACACGGTTTGCCTCGGTTTGTGCTGAGAACACTATCCATGCCCTCTCATGTCTTTCCACTGACTTCCGTTTATAACTCTCCTTGTGTCCTGTCTGAACATACGCTTAGAATGGCTCAGCTGTATTAACCAAACAATTCAGTTGATGCTGAAAACATACAGTATAATGTACAGCATCTTCCTTAGCTTTCACACACCTTTCCTGTTTCGTCAGCATAACTCAAAGACATATATATTAGTTTAAATCCAGGCTACACAATGAGATAAAGCAAACATTTTGAGATATAAAACTCAAGCACAAATGTCTTATCAGTCTGAAATCATCACCCACTGCAATGGTGATACACATTCACATAAAAATAATTTGCTGCCCTATTACCATACCGTCAGTAATCTCTGTGTATGGTTACAGTAGATATAGGGAGCCAGTGTTCAGTAGGAAAAGAGGACAGACAGGAAGAAGGTTTGTTACAGAAGCAACATTAATCTATTCCTCTCTGTGCTCTTTGAAGAGCAGCAGCAGCTATGACAGGCTAAATGTTTCCAGAGATGTCACATTTCCACAAAATCTAAAAAGGCTCTTGCGAGCACTCATCCTTTCATGTTTGATTGTGTGTTGGAGATCCTATGATAAACAGACGAGGGTGGTGGTTGGAGGGGAAAGGGGGCTGGGTGGAGGGGGTTTTGGGAGTGGGGCTGTGGATGGGAATGTACTCTTATACCGCTTGGCCCGCTTCGCCACCGGATCCAGATGCTTTTGCAAATTACCTCTTTGTCTACATCAGAGGGGTTAGAAACGCAAGTCTAAATTAAGATCCTAGGGTTTCTGCTCAGACTTCTAGGATTGCAGGGTTATTGCACTGAATCTGATTAATCTGGGGCGAACTATTCCACCCACCCCTGTCACTTGTGCACTTATTGGCTCTAAAAATGCATATCCACCCTCGGACAGACACTGAACAGATGCTGCAGGGCTGCTGTGAACCGTAAAGCATGTGAGATGCAGCTCATCACCATCAAATTCGGAGCAGAACTGGGCAGAGCAGGTACATTCAACACCATATGTCCTCTGGAAGCCAAACACACACTTCCTGTGAGATTTGGAAATTGCTTTAAATAAGGAAAAGTAATGCCTGGTCATCATGCTGAAATATGTTGGACGCTTTCTTTCTTTCTCTCTCCATCTCTCTTCCTGTCTGTCTCCATCTCCCTCCTCAGTCCTCCAAGGCTTTGTGTCCGTGTTTGTCCGTCTTGTCCCGCCGTCTTTTCCAGCACCGCTTAAGTGTTTTGTGTCTCAACACTCTGTTAGAGAGTCGTAAAATTCTTGTGGAGAAAACAGAGCACTTCCAGCTGAACTCCGGAGAAGGGGCAGTAAAGAGAATGTAAACTCAGGCAAAGAAATAAAATGGAAAGAGAGGGAAAAAATTATGTTCTCATAAAAATAAAATAATAAAAATACCAGAACAGTAGTGAAACATCTTTTCAGCATTTTTGTTTAATAAAATCTCTTAACAAGCATGAGCATCGATGGAAACAGTTTCATGACATTCACTTGTCCATGACTACATTTAAATTGCACCGCTGGCTCCCCACAGGCTGTAATCAATAGTTTATGAAAGAAATCTTCAGCAGTGATAAGAGACATTAATAAACTCACTGACTGTCTGTTCTCATTGATGCTCCCTGCTTGAAACTTTATCCTCTGGGGACAGGAGTCCGCCTCCCATTACATGTAGCTTATGTAGAAATAGGACTCTGGCATGCACAGATAGAAAGGACACAGATGCAAAGCATTTGTGCTCATAATCCTCCTCCCCTGGGGAAGTTGGTGGCAGTCTTCTCATGGTTTGTGGATGGTGCGGTCACAGATCTCCTGGTGAGTTTGGTATGAGCCATTAGGAAAGGAAGGAGGAGGAGGAGGTGGCAGAGGATAAGGAGGTGGAGAAGGAGGGCATTCCTGATTTCCAGCCAGGCTGATCGGCAAAAGCCTGCTCCTCATCTGTGCACAGAGGCAATGCTCTCTGCAGCCAGCAGGGTGTCCTGTGACTGGCACATCTCGTTAGCACAGGGAGGGTGAGGGTGAAATTGAAAAAATGAGACTGGGAAAGCAGAGCTAGGTTGTTGTCAAGCCTGCAGCTTGTTTGCTTTTGGTGAAATTAGTTCAATAAATGCATCATTTTGATGCATCTAACGCAGCAATATGACTAAATAACAATAACTGAGCAACAAAGGCCGTTCCTTTCTTCAATGCCCAGAAATTTGCAACACGAAAAGACTCTCTACTGGAGTAAAAACCTCAACCCATAATTCATGGCACATTTAACCCATAATGTATACATCTACAGTGCATCCTGTAGCTGGGTGGGATCACAGATGGATCACTGGCGGATCACAAAAGCTGAAGGTCTTTGCTGCATTATTGGACAGCTGAACCAAACAAAAGAGACAAAACTTTCATTGGAAATAACCTTAAATACCTATTTTACGCCACAATTAATACCAGGATGAGTATATGCAGGTTTTTAAACACAAGTAAACCAGCTAAAAATCTGATTGACCCCGTTCCCATAGCCAGTAGGGGAGTTTTTTTCTTCCTGGTGAGTCATGTTTGATGTCTCAAATGTGCCAAAGAAACGATCTCGGAAACGATCGCTGTGTCTGTAACGTTGCATCGTACATGATATGAAGAAACAATTGTTGCATGTTGGTCCTAAGATGAAGTTCAATATGCGTCATATCCGGAAAAGATGCAGTGTCAGCGTTGCAGATGAAAACCTTGGAGTGGAATGTGGATTGTTTCCTCCCCACTGCAAAAAACTCCCAAAAAACAGATGTTAATGGGTGATAGATAGATAGATAGATAGATAGATAGATAGATAGATAGATAGATAGATAGAGAGATAGATAGATAGATAGATAGATAGATAGATAGATAGATAGATAGATGGATGGATAGATAGATAGATAGATAGATGGATAGATAGAAAGATAGATAGATAGAGAGAGAGATAAATAGATAGATAGACATCTGCTATAACTCCAATAGCAGAACTCTATAGACTTCTTTTGTGAGTTTAAGGGAGGGTAAGTGAAGCATAAAAATACTTTCTACACCAGTCACTGATATAGAACATATGAAAACCCATCCTGTTTAACCATGTTTTACAACTGAGGTTTCTTAGACTCCGAACAGATGTAATGCACGCTGTTTCCTTTATTGACTTTTGAAACATGTCATGACCTTCAAATCATTGCTGCTGTAAACAATTACCATAAAATTAGGAAAAAATTATACGATTCAAGGTTTAGTATGTTTTTTGAGCTGTTAAAGACAGAAACACAAAGAACACAACCAAACACAACATTTACACAACCTTGTTTTTGTTAGATTGTTTTGAACTTGAATATACAGCAGATACACACAGAGGAATGTTCTATGACTAAATTATTTATGTCTTATTTTGAATCTATGTATTTCCTTGCCCCGCAAGACTGACTCCAGCCAAAAGACGGGATGACTGAAAACAAATCGATGAAACACTCACAGAGTTACACCTACTGACTGGAGTTTTCACTGCACCTAAGCAGCATGTGTCTGGACTGTGGGAAGAAACCGGATCACAAACCTACACAAACGTGGAGACTCCACACAGAATGGAGCAGCACTGTGTTTTTTGTCCCTTCAAAAATATTCCCTCCACTGCATAATGTAATGGTTTGTCCTTGTCTGAAGACGAGAGCCCCCCTGATAGCCATAATATTCAGTCAGCCATGACTCTCTGGCTTGAGTTCCTGGACCCAAACTGAACATGAGTGCATCTGTGAACTGTAAACTTTTCTGTTTTCTGTTTAGTCTGGCCGATGAAATCCTACTTAAAGATTTTGAAACTTACCTCTTGAAAGAAAGAAAGAAAGAAAGAGAGAAAGAAAGAAAGATAAAAAGAAAAGCACTTCCCCTAGACAGGGGGAAAACCCTCAAACTGGTTAAGAATGTAGAGAAAAGGACAGAATGAAATAGCAGAGACTTTGCATCCATTCATCTGTGTCAATAAATGCATGAATTTACAGACATGTCAATTTTACGAGTCTCTGGCCAAGGTGCCAACACTATCCACTAACAGCAAGTTGGCCACATAAAATGGCTCAACTCTTTATGATTGACTGTGCTCACAGGAACAACAGTTAAAGTTTGGCATAATGTGCCTGCCTACCTAGAGCAATTTTTATAGTGTGTGTGTGTGTGTCTGTGTGTGCGTGCATGCGCACATTCAAAAAATTTTGAACATCTGCTCAGAATGAGAGCAACACAGATTTATTTTTTAGTACATATGCAACACAGATGCCACAAGTTTCCACACATAATTTGGATTTCACTCTAAACTTATCATTAAAGCAGCCGAGATCTGCGCTTGTAAAGAAAATTACATGAGCTATTTGAAATCGATAACAGAGCCCCTCCCGCCCCCTCGACAGAATGAGCGGGACTGTTGTGGTCGACTGTTTGCTGATTTATTGCCCTTATATACTACTGTGTGTACTTAACTCGCCTTGGAAAACATGTGGATAGAAGTTACAGCGACCACCCCCCCCTTCACATAGACCACATTGTGCTCTTCACCAATCACAGTGCAGGCTTTGCGATGTCATTTGAGGTGGGAACCCCTGTAGGAGGGCCTGAACCGAGGCAGGGTGGGGAGGGTTGGTGAGGGATGGGGCGGGTGGGAGTTAGTTCTTAGCCAGACACTAGGCTGAATAAATAAACCCGGAAACATTAAAAGCCCTTTTCCCCTTCACCTTTGAACTTGTGCATTAGATTGTGTAAACATACATAGAGACGTTTAGACACAGCTTGTCCTGACACTGTGCTACACACTCCGATGACTCTTCCTCCACAGCGATGGCAGATCTTCCCTCAGGTCTCTCTGTGTGGGACCACAAAGGTTCAGGAATAAATAAAATGCAGACTTGTCACTGGTTGCACAATTATGCAGGTTGTGATGATTTTATCCCAAAAGAGATTTTTGTTATTGCTTCACAAGAGAAAAAGTCAAAAATGAGCAGAAATTCAGGACAATAAGCATTTTCTTACCTCTTACCATATCTTACGAACCATTCATCTTATCAGCTTCACACTTGACATGTCTGATGTAAAGTGCCTGAGGTAGTGCAGTGTCGACACACAATATATTCAATATCAATAAGAACTTAATGAACAGGCGACCAGTAGCAGTCAGTGGGGCAGTCTGCCTTCAGTCTGTGAACTGAGTTCTTCCACGTCAAAATGTTTAATTGACCCACGATGGGTGCTGATCTTCTTCATGGCATCAACATTCACAGAATCGCTTCCTGTTTGTCTTCAAAGTAAATGTGCAATGTTCATTTTGTGGCTAAAATCAACAGTGCATAGTTACCTGTTGCCTTACAAGTAAGCAGAATTACAGCTTTTATTTTGAGAAGTTGTGAACTTGGGTCTAAAGGTTGTGTCAATAACAGACCTCTGAAAAAGTCGACATGGACAGTAATGAAGTGAGTAGTAGTAAGTCAATGAATATATAATACAAAAATATATTTTTCCATGTTGTCTGTGGTTGGGAGCTACTGCAACTCAATTCAGACAGTTATGTCTTCACCAAGTCTTCATTCTTAAAATATTAAAAATACTTTTGACATATTGACATTTGGAATCTACTTTTTTATCTGAATTCTTGCAGATGTATGATCTGTTTCTAGAAATATGAAACAGGATGCTGCATTAAATTCAAGAAATATGATGCTTAATTTTAGGCAATACTTGTCAAAGTTCAGTTACAAATAATTCATCTATAATACAGTAATTGACTGATTCCATGCTGCACATGACACATTTCTTGTCTCACACTACAAAGGACAAAACAAGTTGGTTTCCTTGCTAATACATTGGAGTTGTCAGCAATAACCAATAATGTATTTTTTTTATTGCTGCTTCACAATAAACGTTTTGCCATTTGAACACTTTTTACAGCAGAAAGAAATGTTATGGTGCAAAGAGAGTGAACAGAGCTGAACAGTTCAGGCTGATACCAGCGAGATAAAATTACAAACAGTAACGCTGGATTACCTACATGGAATGGCCGGCTCCACCGCTAACAATGAAAGCTACTATACTGCCGAAAACTAATTAAGACATGAAAATTCATTAATTGGCCAGTGAACATGAATTGTATTCAAAAGAGGGGTTGACAAACAAAACAAAAAGAATATAGTTAAAGAAATAAAACACAATCAAACATTTTTTTTAGCAGTGTACACACAGAAATTCACACATGCATTCCTACTGGTGTGTGATGTTGAGTCCACTTGGTGGAATTTTTCTTTATGTTTTTACGGTTTCTTTTGGTCTCCATTAAGTTTGGGGCTGAACACAGGCATTTCAGCAGTGCCATATTTAACTAGACAAAGGATGAAGTTACCGCCGTGTACTTTTGAAGAACTACCTGGGTGGGCAGAGGGGAGAGGAGTTTGCAAATGAGGAGTCAACATGCACCCACACATACAAACACACACACACTCATGGACACAGGGTTAAAATAAGAAATGAGGACTTAAGCGGGAATGCTTCTCTGAGGTAAAAATGCAAGTTTTTTAGCTTTACAAACCATATTTAACTGTTAACCATGTTCTTCTCCTCAAATAGGAGATGAGTCCCTACAATGTGAGTGTGTGACCATGGGTCTCAGATTGTAATAAAAAAAACAAATAGTACACAGTGACATGTCGACTAAGGCTACATCCATTCTAGTTGTTTATATACAAACATATTAATTTTTAACTGTAGCGGTGAAAACAGGAAGGAATGCATATCCCATTGGACACTGGAATTTTTGCAGATTGCTTGTCTGATGGTTTGTTTCCTACACCTATAAACGGTTGTATCGTTTTAAAATCCAGAATTTAACTGCACAACAGTTGTATGCAAAGACAACAGTGTCAGCAGCACATGTAATTGATCATCCATGTTGTCTTCTACACTGATAGCTGAGGCTGATGTTGGTAGTTTTTCTTCAGGAGCCAGATTAATTAGCGAAGGCTACGTTATGACTGAAAAAGTGGTTTTAAGTGTTATTGTTTCCAAACATCTCAGTTTCTACCCGTCCAGACTGCACTCGAGTTTTCAAACCAAAACGAGGCCAGCAGAGTTTTCAAAAGAGAATGTAGCCGTGTGGCTGGAGGCTACATCTAATTTCAGGTTTTCCTTTGTTACAGAGGAGGAGTAATTGCCAAACATCGCTCTTAAAATGAAAAGTGGCAAAAACACAATCAAGCTGAAAGTCCACATTAACTAGATACCTGCACTCAGACCTCATTCTCAGCTCATTCTCTCATTTGTTTGTCCTCAACATGTAACCTTTCCTTCACATGTGAATCCAGTGTGTCTGCTTATGCGTGCGTTCATGCCACTTGGTGTGTGTCAGCGTGTTTGTGTGCATATGACCTGCATTATCCTGCTTTACTTTGGTTACAGAGTCTTCTAAGGTTTTTTTTTTTTTGACTCAGGAGCTGGAGCCCTGAGGCAGACAGCAGGGGTTCTATACTTAGTTTCCTGTAAAAAATACCTCCGCACTCCACATCCTAATTAATGTGAAGGGCATGCCCAAGATCCCTATAAAATCATACAAGACTATACCAATTTCCTGGTAGCTTGCTCGCTACATGTGCTTCTTGTTCCTCAGCATTAGAGTTTCCTTCCCTGCAAACCCCATGAAGATTTATACACCACCGCTCCTGCCCCCACCCAAACCTTTCATTCTTCTCTTTCTGGCATTTTCCCTCAATGCGATTTGTACTTTATAACATGATACACACAGATTAGACTTTCTGTCCCTTTTACTCTGATATAAAACATGAAAATCTCATGTAAAGGGACTGTCAGAGCAACATGAGAAACACATGGCGTCTGCTGGTTGAATAAGGAACTGGCTTAAATCATTTGGCGTGGAGAGTTTTTTTTTGGTAGATGTGTTTCTCTGTATGTGTGTGTGTGAGAGAGAGAATGTGTGATTGTGTTGGTGAGTTGGCGTTGAGTCTTGAGAGGCAAAAAAACGGACTTATTGAAAATAATAAAGGAACACAGACTGATTGCATGCACGGCTGCACCCCAACACTCACAAGCAGTAACAAAGGCCTCTGTCTGAAACGTAACAGAACCCTCTAAATACACACGCACGCACACACGCACACACACACACGCGCGCACACACACACACACACACACACACACACACACACACACACAACAACAACAAGAGCACTTGCACAAGCCTGCATGCAAACCCCTACACTATTGTTACAATGGTTTCTATATATGTTTGTTGGATGAGTGTGAGTCGATTATCTTTTTGTTTCCCCCAGTTCATCATGGGCTGACAAGATGCTTATTATCTACTGTGATAAAGTCCATGTAGCAGTATTCCGTCAAGGAAAGGAAGGAAGGAAACATGCTTTTTATTTAGATTTTCACTAATAATAATAAGCAGCATTTTAAAATGTTATACGTTGTTTTCATTCATGCCACATTGACACAAACATAATTATGACATGACAGGATGTTTGTTTTTGTCTCAACACTCAAAAGTCCAGTTGAGAACAATAAAAAAAAAAGTCCCCTTGGATTAACCTGATTCACGTTCCCTTGCTAAAGTTCAATTCCAGAGATAGAACGTCCCTTAAGTAGTAAAGATCAGTAAGGATAGGCATCTAGCCCCTCTGAGTTTCAGGCAGCAGTTTTCATGCCCTCACATATCTGCAAATAATGTTATCCTTATGACTAAACAAACACTCTTTACCTACACTGACCTAGCCAAGTGTTATAGTTGCCTGAACCGTGTCTGCCTGGTAACTTCACAGTGACAAGTTACCTGGTCAGACCAAGAAATAAAAAAATCCCTGCTGAAACTGCAATTTTTCATTTTGCCACTTAAAGTTTTTTATGGTGGGTGCATATCGCTTCCTTTGTTGGAACCAAAGTTGGCTGTTTCCCGCTTTTTTCAATCTTTGTGCTAAGCTAACATTGGCTAATGGGTGTAGTCTTATACCTTTTGGACTGTTTCACTTGATTGTTGTTGATTTGTTGCAAGTCCTTAAATGCAGCCACACTTTCGACCATTTAGCTTGAGGCATTTTGCTGTCGTGTCGAATCGAGTTTGAGGTAGCCACTAGCTAACTGTAAGCTAACATTACATGTTGTCAGGGCCGTGTAGAGTGTGTTGCCACCCGAGTTAAGTGTCATGTTTACTAGGCACATGTGTGTTTATGTTCTCAGTTTGGATCAAAATTCCAGGTGTTACAAAAGGTACCAAAGAAAATGTAGAGGAAACTGATCATTGTGACCAACGGTTTTCTTGGGACTTGAGCCTGTATTGCATTGAAACATAAAGCTATAGTATGTCATTGTCTCTCTATAGTGGCAATTGGAAAAATCAGCTTACTGGAAAACGTCCTGAAGAAGGACCCTAACACCTTGAACCTGCGTTGAAGAAGTAGAATATCACTTTTGTAATTTGCCTACAAATCTTGCCCACAGCGGCTTTAAATGTTTAACAGCATGACTCTAAATGGATCGCCTGGCTGTTTCCAGACTCGAGTATAGTAGTGACCAACATTCGCTCTCCAATTTGCTTTCATGGCGGCCCGGAATGAATCATCCCCACTAACTGAAGTCCTTTTTACACAGACCAGGTCCCAGTTTAAGGAATGTGCGTGAGTCACTGCCGCTCATCGGACGACTCTCTACAACTGGCCTGAAGCTTCTCCTCCTGATCACTCCCCAGAGACCCATTCAATCGAACCCCCATATATTTTCTAATTAACTTTAACTGATGACTTTATGCAATAGTTTTGTTTTACTGTCTCCTTTAAATGCCATTTATTATCCTCCAAGTTTTTTGGAGGTTCCAAAAAGCGAAACCCTCCCCTCAGCTGAGCCAGTCAGGTCCGACTGAACCTGTTTTGAGCTGTGACCAGGCTACCCCTCCCCACTTTCGTTCAACCCCCCAACTCCCCTTTCTCCCACTCTCTCAGGGTTTCTTATGACTGACCACGACAGTTTTATTGGCTTCCGACCAACCTGGCAGGAAAGGGGGGGAGCTATTACAGGGTCTCTGCAAACAAGCTGGCAGTCGAGGAAACAACTGGAAGAAACAAGGAGATTTTAACTGAGAGATTGATGACAGAGCTGACCAAGGGTTGATAAGCAAACTGCTGGCCGGGTGGGGGGGTTTATGGGTTGTAGGGTCAGAGGACATCAGGAAACAGTGGCTGTATTGAATGAGAGGAAAAAGTGGAGATGTGCACCATAAAGTTTGTGGAAATTGTCTGTTTTTCACACCTTGGTCAGCTAAAAGCAAGCCTGAGATCTAGCATTAAAACTTTTATATGTTCGCATTTTGTTATAATTTATGCAATAGAATTATAATGTACTACTCTTGATATTAATCAGACTTTAAAAACACTTATCCTCAACCAAAAAATGACTATATTCTGATGAAATTGGAAAGTGTGGAGGAGAAGGTAATGTTCAATGTGTGCCTGTTATTTCCATACAGAAACACAGCAGCCATTAGATGCCAATGTCATTCTCCACTGTTACGTGGGCCAAACAATAACCACTGCTGCCAAGCTGGCTGCTGCTTTTACCAGTTTGTCCCCAGATGTCGATGTAAGTCCTCTTTTCCTTCCAGGTGCTGTTGGACGTCCCGACCACGCTGAGAAGACCCGGGCCAGGCAGCATATGGCTGTCAGAGCAGTGTGCAGTCAAAGGTTAGATATTCCAGAGGTCTTTAATCAAGAAATGTTTTCAATTTCCTCCCTCCGTGTCCCTCTTCTTGACCTCTGGTCCTCGTAGTAAAGCGAGACGTGTACTGTAACACCCAGGACAACACAGCTCTTTAATCTTCTGCTCCTCATTAGAATTACTAATATGTCTGCGGCTGACGAAAGGTGTGTGACTGTCTACGTGTGTATAAATGTGTGCATACAGTTATGTGCATGCGTGCATGTCTGCATTTGGCTGAGCGGGGAGGGAATACTTGAATAACAGCCTAATAAATATCAGAGGTAGGTTTATTGGTTTTGAAGCATATTTGCCGTTTGTTGGGAAACACTAAACCGAGGAAGGTTCCTGGCAAAGTGGCAGGGTGGTGCTCTTTTCTGGGTCACGGAGAACGCAGAGGAAATCTACTTTGACATTAACAGGCTGCTATAGGAAGTGTTTTTGGATTAAATTAACATGGCATGAGAGGTTGGCTGGTCTTGGCTATAGGGGTGAGGGTACAAATGCAAAGAAGTATGGAGTTAAGGGGTCCACCAGCGTACCTTTGCCCATTTGATAGGTAAAGATGATACCAGAGCTGGGATTATGGAGGTGTAGGTGCAGCTGCAATCTCTGTGAGAGGTTTAATTTTGCCCCGGGCAAAACAGGGTGTGTCACCGTCACGGATGACAGAGCCGGAGGATGAATCATGGGATGGACAGACGCCGAGACTTGCTGGTTGTGAGGTGCAGAGGGAAACATGGTGAGGGTTAGTTAGGGTATGGGTGGGATCGTACGTGTCCCTTTAAAGCCTCTTTAAAAGTCTTAGGGTCTGGCATCAAGTAGGTGCTTGTCAAAAGGGAGGATGTGTGATGGGTGAGGTTCCTACTCATTCCTACTGCCAACAGTAAAGCCTGCAGGAGATCAGTTTTAGTGTTGTGTGGTAGAGAAAACACCACACACTTTTACAGGCACCAAATTCTCTACAGTAACACACAGTACCATGACAAGAATGAAAACTCTGACTAAAGCAGGTGGGTCAGGATGAATTTGACAGGTCATAAGGAAAAAGAAGACAATACTTCACAAAAAACAGATTTATTTGTGGCGCTTATTTAAACTTTGTATGTTTCCTGTAAAAAAACTGTTTTTGTTAAGGCCTCTAAACATTTTAAACTGGAGAAACTGGCCATAAAAAATTAAGTAAATCAAAGTTAAATAGTGAGGAGGTGAAGGGGCGGATAGAGCACCTTCACCTGCACCACAGAGGATCAATCAGCACAGGTGAGAGCTGTTAGCTGATTGATCCTCAGACTTTAAAAGGAGGCAGCAGAGCTGCCTCAGGAGAACGCACTAGAGAACACTCGGGAGAGAGAAGGACACACTGGGAGTGAGATTGGTGACGCTGAAGGTCCAGCAGATAGTGCTGGACCTGTTAAGTTCCATGTTTTGTGTACGTTTCAGTTTCACACTAATAAAGAGATGTTGCTAAACAAGCAATGGTTGGACTGGTTTGTCTCTGGCTGTCGTGAGGGGAACCCCGTGGCGTGGTCGAATGCCACAAATAGTATTTCTCCAATTTTAATAATATATAAAATGATAGTGTATGTGGTTTGCATGGTTAAGGTCATTAATTGGATACTGAATTATTTACATATAGGTCTAGGTATATAGTATATACGCAGGGTTGGTAAGTTGGTTCTGAAACGATTTTCATCTTCTTTTTTGAGATATTATTTACATTCTTCTCTCCACATCTCCTAATTGCATCCATAAATAAAGTAATTTGAAAAGAAAAAACAACCAAAAAATGTGTCGGCTTCAAGCAGTTGTCAGGCAGTGCACACTCATGTGTTCTGGATGCTTAGCTTCGATGAGAGGTTCAATCAGAGGGGATGTATCAGTTGCACATTTCAAAGTGTAGCCTGCCTGCTCCCCTTGATAGCTTCTCCAGGATTACCAACTTTAGATAAAATGTCTACTTTCAAGACAATGACTCTTTGATACATTTTATTTTTGTACTTCTTATGAAGTAATCAATCGCAGTTCACTCTGCATTGAATTTAATCACCTTTCATTCTTTACTTTCCTACTTTTCATCTGACACAACTGATTTGAGTGCTTTCAGAACAAATGGCATTTCACTAATGTTTCACTGGTTAGATACTGACATTATGGTCAAATGAGTTTAACTACTATCAGTGCGTACAACTGCAACTTACACTTCAATCACTTTGTACTTCAACATTAATTGCAGATTATATGTAGTATACGGTATCACATGCCTAAAGAACATACATACATACACATATGGAGAACAGAGCCAGACATGTTAACCTGTGAACAGTGTTTGCACATGCAGTTTTCAACTTGAATGCACTTGTTTTTTTTCTTTCTCAAGGTTTCTTCATCACTGAATGGTAATGCAGCTGGAAACCCGAGCCACATTGAAAAACTGTCCTTGGTGGAACCTCTGACATCCAAACCTCTGACATATTGCCTGATGAAAGGCATTGAAGAGTTGTTTTGTTGTAAACATTCATGTTGTGAAAAGAAAAATGTTTAGGTTGTAAAAAACATCCTTCATAGTTTACTCTTCTTCCTCACTGTTGTACAACAACGATATTTTACACTCAGTGTTGCAAATACGTCAAGCACTACATGCCCAGATGTTCGGACCTGCACGGTGTTGACTCGCTCCTGTGACCAGGTGATTTCCCGACCACCATAATTTACTGTCGGAGTTAATTTTTTACCCCTATCCCCTAAATTTTGCAAAGAAGGAGCTAAGTGTGTTTCAGCTCTTTGTCCCTGAAAGAGAGTCACAAAACCAGGAATGCACAGGAAGGAAGTCACAGAAGCAAGGCTATCTGTACTCGCCCCATCCTCTACTTCCCTCCTCTTTTGTTTCCCGCTCCTTCTCTTCCTGATAAAGGAGAGAAGGGATGATGGAGCAAAAGGAATAAGTAAAGGGCCCCAGGGTGGGGGTCTGTGCATATGAGCGCACATGTGTGTGTGCATGTATGTTGTGGGAGGGTTAAGCGTTTCAGAGGCGGCGGTCTCCCCTCCCGGGCTGTCTCTCATCACGCTGTTGACCCCCCAGGAAGCTTTAGATGTCCGTCTGGCTTCATAATTCTCTTATCGGGCTAATCTGGGAGATAAGGAAGGGGGAGTTGAAAGTGTAAACCCAGCACCGCGGCCTTGGAATCCAGTTGCAGCGGGCTCATTCTTTACCTGGCTGCCTGGGAGACTTGTTAACTGTGTGCACTGTGTCCATGAGTGCATTGTGCTGCACAGAGACTTGTATACGTGGGGTTTTGTTTGTATGTGTGTGCCTCTGTGCCGGCCACCCCCGCTGGTGCTGATATGGTTGCCCCCCACATGCAGGTCTGCTGGAGTATGATTGATCTGGGCAGAGGTAGTGGTCACATCCTGAACTGGAGTTGATTTCCTCTCCTCCCAAATACAGACCTGGTGTTTATCATAGGCTCAGTGTCATGTTTGTATGTTTTCTTAGATCAGTGCTGTTATGGGAGGCGGTCGGAGGCTGTGGAAGAGGTCGGTCGGTCTAAGAAGAGGAAGAAGAAAGGAAGAAAGAAAAAAGAGAAGGTTGAAATCAGAGAGTGTTTTCTCTTTCTGTCTTCCCTTCTCTCAGGCATAAATCTATGTGCAGACGGAGCGGATGCAGCTACTCAGGGAAAGTGCAAATTAATCGACTGAGGACAAAAAGTTTTGGACCAAAGCAGCAGATTTATATAAGATGCTGTCAGCAGCTCAGGCGCTGTTTGATGTCAACATTTTTTTCTATTTGTTCTCTCATACAAGGCTAGACAAGGGCTTTACTGATAAATCAGGTTGCTGACTCCTTCGTAAGAAAAATACACAGTATGGGTGTCTGTTTTCATGACATTGACATCCTGAAATATTTAATTTAATTTTGATGTTGAACACCCAATAATTTTTTACTTTTTAATTAATAATTGTTTTGGTATAATGTGTTTTCACTATAAATCTGGCTTGCATTAACATTTATTACAGTCTGGGTGCTGATTATGTCGTAACTTTCCTCTCTAGTGTGGAAGTGGAGCTAAATAGAAGTTGTATAGGTGAATAAACACAAGCAGACAAGGTTCTGGTGAGCAAAGGCTCAAACTATAGAAAAGGAGTTTATGTGGTATTCACCATAAACATTCCATTAATGGGACATCTCATGACGTACCATAGCCACTCTTTTGTGCACACAGAGACATTGTTACCAAACATGATTTGTCACGATAATGTAGGATACAATGCTATGTGGCTAGTCTTACGCCTATATAGTGAAAATAAGAAATTTAGCTGCAAAATTTAGAATAAAAAATGTACTTGGCAGGATATATAGATGCACATTGATAAAACAGATGCAGTCTCATTCAACAATCCTATAATATTGTATAATAATATAATAGATGAATAGTCTCTGGCAAATGGATTATGGAATATTGGCCATTGCCTCCAGACGCTGTTTTCAGTCGGACTTGTTTATTTTATCACAAAATGTTCTCTATGGAAAACATACTTTTTGTAGGTTTTTTATGTCCAGACAACAGTTTGGCTAATCTCTGTTAACATCCATCTGCATGTGAATGCAGATAAATTAAAAAGTATATACCGGTCAATATGTTGCACCTCTTTTGTTCTCTACTTGGACAGTTTACCTGCAGGCTTTGGTTGCCTGCAGGTAAACTAGATAACAGAAATCAGAAGGCTTCCAGCCCTAAATTCTTGTCCCTCACCTACAGATCAATCCACTTTAATGGTAAATGGTTCAAGATCTGTATTTATGTAGTGCTGTTCTAGTCTTGATGACCACTCTAACACACATACAGTGCATCTATGTGCAGCACTTTCTCTATCATACATCAATCAGACACTTCGACACCAAACTTCTGGTTAGTGGAGGACCTGCTCTGTCTCCTGAACACGGTGAGATAAACACTCCATTTGTGTTTTTGTTTCGATGAAAATGAATATACACTCCAGCTTCACCCAGACTCCTGCAGGCTGTTCAGTGTTTCCTTCTATAGTACATGCTTCACACTCTTCCTGCCCTCTGTGTAATTTACCAGAGTGGTTTCCTGTGCTTCACTGTTCTGAATCACTGGCTGGCTTCTCCGCCAGCAGCAGGATGACGTGTCTCCAGTAATAGATGGTGTCTTTTTGAGTAATTAATAATCAAAGGCGTAACATAGATGCCCTGGGTTTACAGGGCTCTTAATGAAGTTTTATACTCCCACACTCCCTCAGGCAATATGACTCATGTTTGGAACACGTGTTTGGTTTGTATCATTCAGTGATATGTCGGCTTAATTCTCTTTTTGAAGATGGAGGCAGTAATTGTTTTATTTCTGAGGTGCTGAACACAGGGCGCATGTCAAACCTCCTGAAACGCTCATGACAGACTGGTGACTTTGTGAACTCACAGCCCTCCTCTCGCTGCATCAGTCCGTCTCTCAGACCTCTTCTTCCTCTGCTGCGCCTTTTGGCCGAGCGTCAGATTATAGAGCAGGCTGGCTGGAGCTTCTCAGGGATATCACAGGAATTGAGTAATCGTGTGGCATGACAGGATCCTGCCCTCTAATTATCCTCCACTTGCCGCAGTTTTTTTTACTTCCCCTGTCTGGTTTTTCTTTCTATACATTTTTTTCTCTCTCTCTGGTGTGTTGTCACTGTCTGGCTCCTTTCATCAGTGTCTTCAGCTGATTGTGGTATGGTGTGGATTGGAGGGTAGAGTGCGTTCAGTGACCAAGTGGCACGCCATTACTTACACGCCACTCTCTTCTTTATGTAATAAAGCCTTCAGCCACATTCCCTCGCCCTGTGACACTGTTTCATCTGTATGATTCATATTTGCTAAGTCAAAGCATACAATCGCCCGTTACACAGACGTTACTGTGGAGTGAACTATATTATTATTACTCTGTTATTACTTGTAGCAGCAGGAGCAATGCATTTGCAATGCATTGGCACTCAAAGGGTGGATACCTCCACCAAGGCCAAACGGTCCCCCGGTGGAACCGATTTTAAATGCACTCCAGACTTTTATTTGGATCTGCACCAATTGCACACACTCAAAAATACTCATTCCCTAAACATGACCGATATTTTTTCATCAAGAAATTGACAATACCTTTGCAAAATGCCCTTTAGAAAATTCCTGGATCCACAAAAAATCTAAAGGGTTAAATCCTGACCCAAATAACATACTTAAAGGTTTTGTGGTAACCTGTCCAGTAGTTTTTGTGTAATCGTACCAACTAACAGACAGGCAGACAAAACAAATAATTACAGCCAATGGCATCTATTAGAAGACAAACTACTTCTGATACCTTTGAAGAAAATGTGAGAATGTAACAATGTTTTTCAGATGGTGTGTTTTTCATGGATTTCCCCCCGAAGAGGGCTTCCATTTATCTGTTTGGAATAACAGAAAGAATATGGTGGCTGGGAACACTGGCACAAGACGCCAGTACAATTCTGAAGTACAATAGGATCATGGAATTCCGTTCTTTTCATCATTAATAGACAGCATGAAGGACTTTTTATTAATGTTTCATGTGCATGTTGTGGTTGAAAATGTGGTCCAAGAATAGGAACAGGTTTTTATAAAAAAAAAATAAAAAAAAATAAAAATTGGCTGGAACACTTTGTCCTTACTGTGTTTTTTTTGTCTTTGATAAACAAAACTAGAAACCAGCCATTGTTCATAATAATTTTGTGTCTAATCTCTCATTGAGTGAAGATTGATTACTCATTGTTAAGGTGTGACCTTTTTTGACATATACTTTCCAAGTCTGTAGACTAGGATTAGTTTTATTATTTATTCATGATTAATAATTTATTCATAATTAGTTTTTATTTGATATTTTATGCATGTTAAGTTAGTTTAGTTGGTAAATGGTTGTATTTATATAGTGCTTTTCTAGTCTTGAAGACCACTCAAAGTGCTATACACAGTTTGCCATTCACCCATACATTCATACATACAGTGCATATAGAGTAACAGGTTTTATTGTTGTCTATGGGGCAATTCAGGGTTCAGCATCTTGCCCAAGGACACTTTGGCATGCAGATGGGAAGACTGGGAATTGAGCTTCTGACCTTCTGGTTGGAGGACGACCACTCTACCCCTCAGCCACAGCCACCCCTGTGGCTATGGTATCATCTGCATACAGGTGGAATCCCTGTACTTTAATTAAAGCACATGCTTTAGACACTGGAAAGACACTTCCACGTCATGTTGTGATAGATCTGAATCAAATCATGTATGGTTAAGCAGCACTAAATTACTGGTATTGCCAGACCAGACACGCCATATCCCTCTGTTTTGTCAGTGAATTTACAATGCTTTGAACTTACCCTCTGCATGAAATGTGTTATGCAAATAAAATCAATGTAGTGCATGAGGGGTGAGAAGTGCCCCCTCCCCCTTGTCCTTCTCCAAGAGGGGAATGTTCACACCTGGTACAAACACGTGGTCTTTGTGATCCGATCACAATTGGACAGCAGTACAGGTGTGAGCGCGTTCAGATCGGATATAGAAACCACATTCGGATGTGGTCTGGGCCACATGTGTCATTCTTTTAGCAGTGTGAATGCAAATATGTCCTGGGCCCCATATGAAGGACCTTCTACTCAGCTGATGTCCTCTGATCCATCTTCTTGTGGATTTGTTTGTAACCACTGCCACAATATCAACACTGATCCCCACACAATGATCAATACTTTGATTCAGTCTCTCCTGACAAGTCTTTCTTCTTATCTTTCGCTTGCTCATGCCGACAAAGACACACACACACACACACACACACACAGTAACATTGGACACACTTGTATACTCAGACTGGCTAAAAACAACATAACTTGATGAAAATAAATTGTTTGTTGGTTAAGAGCATAGAGCCGGGTGTGAACGCACACACTCATAGCTGTCTTAGTGTGATTGGATCACAAAAACCACATGTTGATTAATAACAATGTATTATTATACACACAGGGCCACTGTTCACGACTCAACTCCTTTCGTTCACATCAGAGAGCCGTTGAAATGAATCGGATGCGAACACTAACAGACATAAATGCTTCACAACAGGTGGTTTTCTATGTTTCCATTGCACATTACCTTGGAAAGGATTGTTTCTTATTGAACCTTTCTCCTTCTTCCTTCCTTTGAGCATCACTGTCTAGGACAATGAATGTATGGTTCATTACTCAGTCTTGCTCCTCAGGTTCTATCATTTGTGTTATTTTCATAAAAGCTCTCTGTTTATTGTGAGTGACACAAGCTCTCGCTTTGATCCTGTAACTTACTCTGGGAACATATTACCTGAACACAAGAAGAAAATACCGTACCTCATTGGAGTTGTGTGCCATCTTTGGGTGACTGTATTGATGCCATGCCGAGAAACATCAACCTCATCCCTGTACATTACCTGTGGAAGGGCACAAATAGCATTCTAATGAATTCACGTCTTATAAGCAAAATGTTGATTATGGATGCTTTACCCCAATACTCACTTAATCAAGAATAATGTGATTCATGTCAGCCATATGTTTCTCATGAAGTTGAATCTTGAGGAATGTGGACTTTGGTGAGAAGCTGCTATGATTTGTGAGGTGTGTGTGGTGGAAAGACAACAGGGGGATGGGAGCCTACAGGGGGATTTTCCCCTCTGCACAACTACAATGCTCCAAACCTGTTTACCTACACCGGGGCCCTCCTTCATTTTATTTCCCCTTCACAGTTTTACACCCCCTTACTTAGCCATGTGTTTGAAATGTGTGTGTATGTCTATTTCCGTGTTTGTGCTTGAGCATGCATGCATTCGGTACTGGCTCTTGGCAGCTACAATGTATGTGGCCAAATATCTACACGTTTCCCAGGCTTTCAGGCCAAGCCTAGTCCCCACAGTGCGACCCTTGACACATGGGTCCCAGCCCATTTTGAGCTCATATAGGATGAGGCAATGCAGGACCTGGGGAGGATAGCAGTAAGCAGACACTAGTCGAAGCGAGGACAGGCTGTCTCTCTCTCTCTCTCTCTTTTGCGCAGACTGACTGGGGGAAAATGCATTGAGCCGCTGACAGAGTTAGTTGGATTGGGACCCTGTCCTCTTCCATCTCTCCCAGATGGTGGACCGCACAGTAAGAGAGACAGACAGAGAGGCTATGGGGAAAGGTGGTGATGATGAGACCTTGCTTGCTGTCCACACGTCCCTGGTCAGGACGTCCCTGTTAAAGTCTGTCTGATGCTAATGGCTTCCCCCAGTTTGGTCAGCGAGCTGCAGGGACAGTCAGTTCAACCAGGACAGAGCATCCAGTTTGTAGTAGTTTTCTTTGTCACTGCTGATCAAACACGGTTCTGATTTGATCAATATCCACTCATAACTTACTGGACGAAATAAAGAGAACCACTCAAAGAAGTCAAAGTAGAATAAGTTTCCTTTTACTTCAAAGTGTGACAAGCCATATTGATGGGATATAAGACGAATATTGTATACATGCATCAGCATGAGTGTGTCTTCTGTCTTCTATTTTAGCAGTCAGCCTTTGAATTACGATGGATGCCTGCATGGCTTGGGTTATATTTTATTGTATTCATCTGGCAAGTTGAGCTTCTCACGCTGTCAAACATAATCCCACATCTCAGTGATTGAGTGAGTGAGAAGTTTTTTATTATAACGATTAAAGGAATGATAGTGAAAAGTAAGAAAAATGATTCGTCATCATAAAGTAATCAAATCCTCAGATTAGGGCTTGACAATTGTTTCTATATTTCGTTTTGCACCATCGACGGTGATATGTTGTGGTTTCTCTCTTGTGACAAATGTACTTATAGTCGCTTTGTCTGCTAAATGCCGTAAATGTGAATCATTACAAAATATGTAAATTAGGGTGAAAATTATGTTCCTCTTGATCCTGTATTCCTTTTTATTTACAGATTTTTGTGTGCAGATGTATGAGAGGGACAAAACACTGACAAACGACATATATGTACAGACTGACAGCCTAATATAGAACAATACAAGGTACATGTATGTACAACATGTACAACATGCCAAAACAAACAATGTAGAAAAATATATTAAAAATATGAACACACCAATTGGGGGTGAGGGGTGGTGGAGGTATCAATTAGGAACAATACAAATTACTCATACAACTTATTTTCTAAATAAGATCTGATGACTTTTAAAATTCACCGTCTCTGTGGTTGTTTTCACACAGGACAATTCATGGAAAAGTCAGTTGTGGTCAGGCAGTGCTCCTTCGTTCGTTTGGGGTCGTAACTTTGACAAGAGGGCTGATGGGAGGTGGGACATATTTTCCAGGATTACCAACCCCAGCTTTAAGGAAGTGCTTATCTTGACCCAAACCTCGGCATCTTCCTGACCCTAACCAACCTAACGATGTGTTTTCATCAATGGTTACCATATTTCTACTATTGTTACCATGATGACAAAGGTCTGGTACACTTGAAGGGAAAGCAACCTATATAGTTGTTAAAGTTGGAGGACTGTTGGTATTTACACTAAATATTAAGACACATATAATCATTCATCCTACAGTTTACTGTACAATATGTAAAAAAACAAATTTCTAGATCAAATGGCAACTTCTATTTCTTTCAAATTTTCAACAAATCGTTAATACTGCAGAAATAATGTGATGTGACCTTCGGCAAACTGTTCCTGATGCTATCAGCAAGTTCAGTTTAAGTCTTAACCTCTTGCACTTTGTTAACAATCAGGACACACAGCACAGGTTCGACAGTCCGTGAGCGCCAGACTTTCTGTTGCATGACTGAAGCCAGAGTTTGACTCTGTTCCCTGTAGGTACACCACATGGGGAGAAATGGATGCATACGTGTATGTTTGTAGCCTGACAGAGCATCTTAGAGACCCTACCCTTCGACTAAAATGTCACAATTAGTTCAAGTTCAGCCTGGGTCACGTCCCACGAAGTGTTTGTAATTGTTGTGGAGTAACGCAGCCTTGATTTCTAAACAGCTCAGTCAGGTGGGGCCGTGCAGAGAGGATTCAGTTATTTCTCAGAGGTGTTTAAATCCCAGACTCTGCGCATTATTTCACATCTCCACTCATTACACAAGGAGATAAATACAACCACTCTAATTGTATGAAATTCCTAGTCTGCTTTGTAATATCTTCTCCCACTGAGGAGGATGATTGAAGGGCTCCAGATCAGGCTGGACTGTGTCCAACAGGCTATAAGAACTCATGGCCCAGTGTTCAGGAACGTCTGTACAACTGTCCCATCACCTCAACCCCCTGCTCCTCATTGACCCCCGGGGATCAGGGATCTGCTCTTAATCACATGTCCCTTTTTATAAGCTCCTTGTCTTATTAAACCACCTCATGGCTGTATTTAGGGGCTACAAATCATATTTTGTAATATAGGCGGAGGGGGAGGAGTGCAGTGGTGTGTGTGCCTTGATATAAAGCCGTCTCGTTTTCACCCCAGGGGAACCCAGAGCAGACTGAATCAGCCCCCCCCAGCACCATGGGCTGAAAGAAGCCAATCCTCTGATCAAAGAGTTGCTGCTATGGAGGAATTGAGGGTGTTTTATTGTATCATCATTTGTAAGTTGGACATTTGAGATATTATGATACAGTCAGTGGTGCGTGTGTGTTCATGTATGCATGTGTGTGTGTGTGTGTGTGTGTGTGTGCTCAGATTATGGGGATTTTTAGGTTTTAATATCAGTAGAAGAAGTACAGGTTCCCCTGTTGGTTGCTTATGCAACTCTTTAAAAATCCTACTGATCAAAATAAGATTACGTCATCAAAATACTTAAAACATCCAATATATTCACTATCATAGTTTAAAGGTACAGATAGAAGCTCTGTGATCTCTTTGTTCTACATTAACTAATGTCATAATGATAATTGTCATACAAAGAGTTTGACACATGAGTCCATGCCAGTGCATCCAGTCTCTTCATCTCAGTGTTGTTGGTTTTAAACCACTAATGACATGGTTTAAGGGGTGATCCACACTGAGATATGTCAACAAGTATTGAAATGTCACCATACAATTTGTTTGTTGCACAAGTTTGGAAGGAAATGTGGTTTTATGGTCCCAAGATAATGAATCCTCAGCATGTTAGCACAGTGACATTAGCATTGAGCTCAAACCTTGGCTGAGCCTACGTGCTGCCTCAAAGCACCACTGGCAGCAAATGATCCTTTTCTCCATCCATCAGTTGGATCAGAAATCTGTGATTTGAATTGATTTTCCAATGACTCCATGGGTCCTTCAATGAAAAAAAAATTGATGTTTTCTTTTTATTTAAGGACTTGTTGGCAAAATGGTGAAAGGTCTGCATTTATATAAACTGCTGTACAGTAGTTTTTTTTCATCCACACAAACATTCATACAGGGCATTTATGGGCAGGACTTTTTCTATTTCAATTCAGGGTTAAGTATCTTTCCCAAAGCATGCGGAATGGGGAAGACTGGGATGAGACTGCCATCGTTTTAAGGACGACTGCTCTACCCCTCCGAGCCACAGCCGCCCTGAAAATCACCTGTCAGTGACAGATCCACTACCTTTTTTGACACTAGCAGTTTTGCTGTGTGTTGTCCTATTGTATTACTTCAACTCTTATAGTGTTTTTAAATAGCATTGATAGATAGACATTGCCTAATTAATATATGTAGTTTGCAATGCATATTTCTGGAGTATGGTTCAATATTTTACTGGCTGTCATTGGGCAGCTTTTAAACTTGCACAACTCATCATCTTTACACCATGATTTGTGTATTTACCAAATTTCAATATGAATTATCCAGTAAAACTGTAATATAAAGTGGATAAAAGCTGTTCCGTTCAGTATTAGAACCCACAATCATCAAATAATATCACAAGAGCCAAACAATTCCAACCCTGGCTGGTCACTGCACTTGTTGTGAACCTGTTAAGTATTATCAGTTGGTAAAGAGCAGAGAGAGAGAAGAGAAGGAGGGAGGGAGTCTGCTATAAATGTGCGATAGTTGACGTATGGTTAACCTACTTTCCATTATTATTACACCGAGGGACGGCTCCCTTCCCACTGTGGTGATCCAGCCTCCTCTCTGTTTGCTTAGCCGAGTGGTTCCATATGGATGAACACACCGGTGCAGCATCTGGCACAGCAGAGAGAGGAGACAAACAGGTCTGAGGCAGGAGGACACATGTGCACGTTCAATACCCACTACTGTACACAAGTCCTCATGTCAGCTGCAAGACCTAGAATGCTTTTAACAAAGGACAATCATTTTCCTAAAATCTTTTGTAGCACAAAGTGTTGAACTGTTGCGGAAGGTCTCCTGAATGCTGAGCGTTTGCCTGGTATAAATTGGGAAATGCTCTGCAGGTTTTAAGTGGTTTTATTAACACTTCCTTTGACGGGGAATGTTCCCTGAAGTAAGGAAGTGTTATTTTATTAACCCTCTTGCAATACTAATAAAACACACACACACACACACACACACAGTGGAGAAAAAAGGCTTAAGCAATTAACAGGCCACCGCAAGACAATTATGCATAAAGCTGCATCCTAAATTACAGCACGTATACTGATTATTCCAGGAAGTAACTTGTTGAGCATGACGTAAACAACCACCTGCAGTCCCCCTTTGTTGGTTTGTGCCCTCATATGTGAGCTCTGGAGAGCTGCTTGTTGTGTTCTAATAAAGCTTGAAGCAACTCTGCACTGTTGTGTCTGTGTTTGTGCACATTCAGAGGATGCACCACCTCAGTCCCTCATGCATGAAATATAATGCACCACTAAACCAGGCTGTGTCGCAAGTATACTTTCATGTCAGAATGTAAAATGTTACACAACAAAAGGTGGCAAACAAAATGTTTCCATGTGTCACATGCAAAATGTCTGAAGCCCTGAATACATTGTCTTACAAAATAGTTTTTTTGTGGTTTTAAAATTCATTGTATATTTGTTTATAATATTGGAGATAACTGCCATCATATTTAGCTTAAACCAGGGGATATTCATTTATTCACTTCTCAGATTATTTATTTTTAACAGTGTATTGGAGAATTTCACAATGGTGCTTTTTCATCTGCCTGATATAGTGGGACACTGCCCGTATAAAGATAATAACCACTGACTTACATATCTTTAAAAGCTAGAGATCTGATGCTGCATGTTCAACACATACACAAACAAAGCATTAAGATGATGTGGAAAATGTAGTTTCAGATCTTTTTACATCCAAAACTCAGCTTCAGTGGTACTGTACACTGTATTTATTCCTTATGTTTACACATGTGAAAGTTCTAAAACCACAATTCTAGTTTAATCACAAACATTGAAGCTGTGAAATATGCTTATAGAACATAAAAGTACCATATTTACCTTAAAAAAGAAATTTCCACCGCTGCTCTGATCGCACTCGACATATTCGTAAATAGTTTTTGACCAAAACAACACCATCATACTTATTTTCAATGCGGCTTCGAGCTGTCATCGCTGTGATGATGCATGTGTAAATCCAGAGTGTTTGTGCAGCCCAACACAGCGAGGAGGATTATTACCAACAGTAGAACTCTCATCCTTCAACATCCAAACATTCCACATCCCGTGGAGAGAGTCGATGGTTTTGGGTGTTGGAGAGGAAGTTAAACAATGACTCACTTTACTGACAGACAAGAGAAAATCAATATCACATGTCAGAAAAAGTCTTCTGAGGAGCATTCACCTGAATGGTTTCTCCCACAGCTAAAACACTTGTATATTGCAAGAAATCACTTCTAATTATGTGTGCACTGATTACACTGCAACACGGAACATGCTATTGTTTTCTTTTAACCAAGGACCTCCCTTGGTCCTCTTTGCCCCCCTCCTAGGTCCCCTTTCCTCGCCTCTTGTGGGCCGTAGTCCCTCACCACCTCTGCAGGATTTTTTTTTTCTTTTTCAGGAGGCGTGGTGAAGATGGGGCTTTTTTGAGGGAGGGGTGCAGGGGAATCGAGATATTGTTAACCCTTGTTTCACACCAGCTGCTCAATACAGGAGGGTCACAGTTCAGCCTGTTGCAAACTTAATATACCTCAGGTGTTCTTAATTTTTCACTCCACCGGCCCCTTTAACATGGGCATACACTGGCCACACTGTGTACAGGTTTCTGTTATGGCATTTTGTTATAGCATGGAAGCAGGAAATAGATGGGGTCACGCAAAACAGTGTGTTACTGTTGGAAGAAACGCTGTACAAGTAGTTGAAACTCATATTATGCATTAAATAAATAAAACCCCACAAAATCTTCTCAAATGAACTGTGCGGCTGAACAAATCTGTCACGGTCACTGGGGTATCCTTCATCTGACTGTTATCACCTCACATAGCGTATTTTATTGAGCATAAATGTTTCAGCACTGCCACAGACCGTGCACAGTTGATGATAAGCAAGTTTTCAACTCCCAAGATCAAATTGTCAATCAAATTGCTCCTGCAGCTAGCTCATAACGTAGGCCTGCTGTGCCTTGCCTAATCGTTGAGCTGCATGATTCTCACTTACTCATCAGTCTGATGAGGCAAAGACAGGAAATTGAGATAAAGCGTCTGTCTGTCGCTCAGAAGAAAAGAGTTTTGGCTTTCCTTAACGTCAAATCGCTGTGGTTAAAGAAACACACCCCTTACACCTGAATTTATTACCTCCACCATCATCATTTTGGCCGGGGCAATATGTTTAAGAGGGGCTCGATTAAGCCAGGCTGGGCTGCTTGGAGAGTTTATGCTCAATGACCCTGGAGATACGGCCACCATTATCTCACCTCTAATTGTTGATTGATCTAAGAGGCCCTGGACAGGTGCTTTCCACAAGCTTTTTTTCCCATGCACATTAAACCATACGGCTTAAAGTAGTTTCAAACAACATGGTTGCTGCAGGGTCAGAGGGCAACTGCATACTAGTGGCTAATGGTAGCAAATAATGTCAATCATAGCAAACGAGCAACCGGTGAGACTCGCTCCTGCTTTGCATTGGAATTTGAGGAATGAACTCGCTGGGTGAAGTCTATTCTCTGGAATCAAAGCAAAACCCTTTCATCTCTTAGCTCTGATATCTCTCTTAATCTCTGTTCTTCATAAAAATAAATTTTACACATGATACTTATTTATTACTTGTTGTACCTTGTCGATGATTTCCGTGTCCAAACAAAGTTAGAGTTAGTCCGGACTAGCTTTTATTATTCTTATTCTAAATTAGTAAAAGTTAGAAGATTTTCTTTATTTTCACTTGTGATTTCCTGTTTGCCCCCTTGAGAGACAGCACATTTTGACATTTTGCCAGCATGTTAGCCACGCTAGTAGCATACCTGTGCCACATAATTGAATGAAGACATTGTGAGTCCCCTTTTGATGAGTTGTAAGAACCCAACTTCCCAAGTAAGTTGGGGTAGAGCTGCTACTTCTCCTTCTCTGAAAGGAGCCAGGAAAGGTTGTTTGGCATCTGATTACGATGCCATTTGGACACCTTCCATCTTCCACCTTCTATCTAGGCATGTCCAAGTTTTACCAAGAATTCACTGGAGAGATTATATACCTCATCTGACCTGAGAACCACAGGATAAGCGATAAAAAGTTACTGGGGAGAGGGATGTTTGAGCTACTTTGCTTGACCTGCTGCCACTGTGACCCGACCCCAGATAAGCAGGAGTTAATGGATGGATGGATGGATATATATATTTAGAATTTATTTATTTTTCCTCCTCTTACATATTTTAATGGTTTATTTTTGTAGGATTTTATAGGATTTCTACCCAGTGGAACTGCTTGTGTGAACAGAAATGTCTGAATCAGTTCATTACATATTAACAAGTCTGTATAATGTCCTCTTGGGGCAACACGTGAATGGAGCCTGTTATTGTTTAAGAGTTCATAGAACAGAATGAGCAAGTGGGCATGTGGATGCTTTTTCTATCATGCTTCTTGCACCCTGGACCCAGGCGCCAGTAGGTGTGAACATATCTCTCAATCTCCTCGTGTGCTGCACGTGTGTATAAGCAACTCATGACAATGTCAGTGACATTATCTGGAGTTCATATGTGAAAACAGCTTTAGAGAGATTATCCTGTTTTCCCCCGAGACCCCTCTCACCTCTCCTGCGTAGCCTCTTCACTCACCAGTCCTATACATTCGCTATCACCTCATCTTTCTGGAGGCTCATGTTAACATTTTCCTGTAACGTTTTTACTCAGCCCACCCCCTTCTCTTCTCTTCTGGCTCCAGTGGTGGTGAAGGTTCCAGACCAGACCAAGCCAGGGCAGACCCTAATAGGTCCAGGTGGATAGTGATGTAGAGCAAGTCCAGCTGGGAGTGATGGCTCGTGATGTGTAATCCACACAGAGATGTCAGGGGGCATATCCCACATTCCCACAGTTCAGCAGCGCTCACCCCAGGTCTCTGCCACTGGTGCAACACCCGGGGCCCACCACTCTCCCTCCCATACTTTTCCATGTTCTGTCCCCCCAGGGGTGAAACAGCACAGTGGCTGTGTTGGAGTGGGGCAGAGGGGGACTGCAGAGGTTCACCCCATTCAGATTTACATCTGTCCCTTAAGAGAGATCAATAACCTTTTTATGTGGAAACTCTGTGGCCTCATATTTCAACTTCAATATTTCCTGGTGCCACTTTGTCATAATGCAGAAAGAGCAGATAAAACAGCCAGTGGAACCAGCACATTACCTTCTGACAGGTGACGTGTGTCCGAAGGTGTGTGTGTCAAGTGTGCTGAGGGGAATAAAAGTGTGTGTTAAATAGGTGGTGAGGAAAAGAGGCTGAAGGCAGGGATGTGGTGTTTTAGAAGGAGAGCTCAGTAAAAAATTCCTCTGGGGAAAACACACACATGTCATTCTGTGTTTTAGCAGTTTTATTGCTCGGCTTTAGTGCTGTGCTGCATGAGAGAGATTGATGTCCCTCTCAGCAAGGACAATGTGCTGTATGGCTGTCTGTGTCAGGGAGGATGGCTATAGTGCACACAAGCTGCCCCAATGTGTTTGTCTGTCCGCCACAAATGTGTACTATAGACGCTGATCAAAAATACACAAATGCATTTTCTAATTACTCGCATCATTTACTGAGGTAGAAAGAGGAAACACCGGTGCAAAAATGTTCCAACATGTAATGGCCTGTGTGTGAACATGTAGATAAAAAGTAGAGCAGCTTTAAATACAGTATTCGCATCAAGTGGTACATTAATATGTATTATATTTAATGCTTATTACTGTGCAGTAGAATTGAATCAACAATTAATGTTGGAGCTGATTCAGATGGATACATTTCTAACTCATGTTTTGATTAATTATTACAAGCATTACATTGTTCGATAATTGCATGTTCCCATGTAAAATGATAACCTGTGCAGTCAAACAGATGTAGTGTGTAAAAGTACAATACATTCCTCCAAAATGTACTGTAAAGTAGTTTCAAATGAAAACACTGGTGCGGCTGTACTTGATTAAAGCCATTCATTCACTTTCCACCACAACCAAGCTCACCATCAGATTCATAATTTGAGCTTTCGTGTGCTCTTGTCTGCCCAGAAGTTCAGCCTTGTCTTTTAACTCTCTCAAAGTATTCCTCTTTGTTCTAAATGACAGACAAGAACTATATCACAGTAAACCACAATGACACTCAAAAGCAAGTATTTTTACAACCTGCAAGCATCAGTGACCAAATCTAAAAGATTGGTTAATTCCGCTGTTGACCTGATTAGCAGCCGGTGGATGTGTCTACGAGAGGCAGCCAAGCCTTTTCAACTCAGCAAGGTGCCGGGGAGAGAGGGTAATGAGCTTTAAGCTGCACTGCTATGCCTCTCCCTTCCTTTGCTTCGCCACCTTTCAAGTCCAAGCTCATTTTGAAGAGGAGGCTCAGACCCATAAACCCTCATAGTAAGTTCTGGGATCATTTTGCCAGGCGACTCTGAGAGAACCTGTGGACACAAACTGCTTCATGTGATATTTTACCCTCCTCTTGTTATGTTTTAAGAAGGAAATCTTTTGTTGTTTTTTCTGAATCCCATCTAAGCTAAAGAAGCCAACATTAGAAACAAAGGGATACAACTCAGGTTGAAACAGGTCGCATGACTTTTATTTAACATTGAGTTCTTACCATCCCTCATTCGGTTCACATGGGTGTCATAAGCACAAGTATGTGTGGCAGTATGTTTATCCATGTGTTTTATGCATATAGGGAGTTTTCCCTGTGTTTTGTATGTGTGATGGTGTGTATGACAGGACTCGCTAAAATCATAAACAGAACCTGCTCCCTCCTCACTTGCCAAACGTGTTCCAGGAGGCCAACAAAACAATTGGGTTCACTTGAATTTGGCACTCCAAATTGACCCTAAAAACAATTAAGTCATAGGGACCATTTGCTATGTATAACCATCATAAAACATGTTGCTGCACTCGAAAAAGAAAAGGGGGTAAAACTGTGGTCACAGGAAATGAGGTAATAAGGACTGCACAGCTAGTCAACCTGTCTTGCTGCTGCAGTGCCTCGCTGACCTGAGGGGAGCCAGATGAACTATTTTTTTCAGGGTGGGGAAAGGAAAGGGAAGGGTGGCTTGGAGGGGTGAAGGGGTGGCGGGTCAGTGGGTGGGGGTGAGCAGGGGGATTTGAGCAAAGCACGCTCTCTAATCTTGCACTCAGCCAAGCGATCTCATGATGCAGGAGGCTTAGCCACTGCAGTGAAAGCAATCTAATGGCCAATGAGTAATCAACACTATTGCCTGTCTCGACTAATATCCCCATGGTCTAGTCCGCTGAAGCAGGGAAAGATCTCTGCTTCACAGAAGGAAGGGGAGGGAGAAGGGGAAAAAAGGAGTGCAAGACACAAAATAGAGACATAAATATGCATTTGATTTACTTTTGGATGCGGCAAGGACTTCCTTTCCGACCATCAGGAGTAACATTTGTTTGGGAGACTCTGAGGAATTTAAAAGCTGTCACATGGTTGATTCATTCCCATAAAGCAGTATGTTTGCATGCTCAAAGCCCCTTTCCCAGCTTGCTTAAGAATTTCAGCATAACCTGTATGACTATAATCAAGGGATCAACTAAAGGATAACAGAGAACATAATTCTTTGAGTCTCCTCAGAGCAAAAAACAAAACATGCATGCTTGTCCCTGTCTGGATCCCTACAAGTCCTCTTCATTGTTTCTGGATTTCAGTTCCTGATTTTCCAGCAGTCCTGGCATGACACGACGTGCGTGGCATGATGATGCGCAATGAATCAGATGGATCAATGAGCGGGGGGGCTTGTTTGATTCAATCTATGGAATGCATTAAACTGCTTTTATTTGGCTGGAAGAGTTACGTGGCCTGGCAGCTGCAAAAGAACCCGTCTCCCCGGTTGTAATTTGACGTGCCGACCCCACCCCTCCTGTGATCATGGCTGGATCCACCTGCCAGGTCAGAGAGTCTGCCAAGACCTAGGAATAGGTAGATGTGGAGGCAGGGCTCAGGATATATACCTGCTCATCTCTCCATTCATTTGTTTTCTTGGCATTACACACTGTATTCTTTCCTTTCAGGAACCTCCACAGTATGTTTTGTATGGCTCTGGGACTCACTTGCACAGTTAGTCCTCAAGCCAAAGGGAAACTAATCTTGAATGTAAAATTTTTGGCTCTGCTTGTACAATTAAATCCACACATTACTTGGAATGGCTGAACTGTTTAATTAAAAGCATTTCATCGAATGGTCTCTCAAGCAAATCCAAAGGAATCCGCTCTTCAGTCAGCGCTGGTCTAATTTTGACTTAAGTAAAGACAAGAGGTCTCAACTGTAATAGTTATAAACAACTGAAACTTGAGCAGAACCGTATGCAGAGACCGCAAAGTTTTTCCTTATAGACTGGGGAATTAGTTGAGTTTATTGTACAATACATTTCTACTAATAGACAGGAAAATATTCTCATGCCAGCATAGCAGTGGCTTTTATAATTGGTTCAGTTTGTGCTTTTCCTTTAAATTCATCTCTCATCATTGTATTCATTAGGATTAGCCGCTAAAAGATTTGACATGCCCATTTATCTCATACTCCCATAGTGACTTTGGTGCTGCATAAACGAATTTCAATGTGACGTTATAACCCAAACCGAGAGACTTATGTTCCAGTTCAGGGCAACTATGTGGGTTCTGTTCAATGCTAATAGCTCTTTTGTTTTCCTGAATACCTATTTTATTTAATGTTCAGTTAGTGACTTTGCTAGAATTGGACTTGAGGCTTTTGGTCCAGGATGAAGGGGATCGAAGTGGATCACTCCACCAAAGCCAGTGACAGAATCCATCTCTCAGAGAGAAGAATAGCAGTGAAAGCGGAAGCCAGCTAACCTCTGTCAAAACTGCCATCCATCACTCGGCATTTTAACCCCGGCTACACTGAAAGACAGCCAATTACTTGGGCCAGTGGATGAAATAAATACGTCCTCACATTAGGGCCCATTACTAGGCTGTGCTCTCCCATTTCTCCCGCTGGTGTGCGGAGGGACTGAGCGGTGGCTCGGCCCCGGACCATTATTTCTGTCTGAGATCTACCAAACTATAGCCCTCTGTTGAGAGGTCTCCATCCACACAGCCTCTATAGAGCACTCTAACTATGGGCAAATAGCTGAAAGCACTCACTCTGACACTGACAGAAAATACATCCCTGCAACAATCGCAGTCATCAGTGTTTTTTCTCTTTGTCCTGGCATCACATATCTCATTGTAATCCCAACAAATTTCTTGATTCATTCTTTAACCTCATATATTTGCTTCGAACTTGTAAAGGCTTCAGCTTGTTACATAAATGTGATTGTTGTCCATCGTCTGAATGAGCACCGAAAGCACTTTTATGTCAAAGTCATAACAACAATCATACAGTCAAATCTAACTTTTCCTCAACACTCTATCATCTCAGGAAAGTAAAACCACTTTGGTTTAACAATCAGCCAGTCAACATTTTAGTTGTTCATCATCAACTGTATGAGCGCACATAGCACTTCAGAAGTAGTAAACCTGATGCCAACTCTGACATGTAGTTGGTCCCTGAATGCAGCTGAAGTTAGTGAGCCAGCTGAGGGCTCATTTATTATTTATTCATGGAGGAGGTTGAGATAATATACCGCTTGTAAAAGAGGCAAAAGCAGCCACATTGGTAATGGTTCCAAATTACCAACTCGCAAAGTTCCCCTTCAAAAAGTTCTGCTTTTGTTGAAACGTATTCCTTGCATCCTACGGTTGTCTCCATTGAACTATTGGCTACACTGCCCCCCACGATCACCGGTGGTACTGCTCCTTTTGTTTGTCTCATCCGTATAAATAAGCTTTTAGAAGATGTGCACAAATATGGACAAAAGTAACAAAGAGTACCGACAGAGAGCTCCATCCATATCTGTATCGAATGTCAGGCATACATGAGGTGGTAAAATGTAAATAAAAAGACATGAGGGAGAGGCTAACTATCTTTGCACAAGAGAAGGTCTTGTGCGAGACTCCATGAGTCCTTATCTTCTCAAGCCTTGGTTTTTCATTATCTGCCATAAGACATTCATTTTGTACCTTTTTTTGGATGAATAATAATCATAAATCCAAGGAAGCATGTTTGTTTTTCTTCGTCAACAGTCTCAGTAAAGTAGCTAAAGCTTATCTTACCAGGTAACCTTCACTATGCCAAAATGTTGGATTTTTACCTCTGTTTTTTAAGATCTTTTTGACTGAGAATTACACATTTGCGATGTATGGCTTAATAATGTGTACCGTTATTTATTCCATATCTGAAAATTGTTTCTATGTTGGCCCTGCTTACCCAGGGTGCATATTGACCTGCTATAATGATAGATTAGCATCAAAGTGTCTAGCCGCGACCATTAGTTTCACTGTGAATAGAGAAAAGCTTTGACACTTACCTATAGCCTATAGCTGCTTCTATCTTCTGTTCAGAGGGCTTGTGGAGAGGCTCTTCATCAATCCATTAACCACCTACACTACTTAACTCCTTTTTGGTCCCACGGATCTGTATTTTAGTTGATTCCAGGTGTCCGAAGTTTATAGGCATCTATTTTTTTCCTCAGAACAATAAATTCTGAGGGGCTAAAGTAAAGGGGACCGAGTGGGGAAGGCGGGATTGAGGTAGAGGGGCTCCGTTTATTAGACAGCAAATAGCCGGCCAGTGGGTTTATGATGTGGAAGGTCATTGTTGGTTAATAAGTGGCCACATGAGTGCAGGCAGGTGCTGTGTTAACACCTCCTCTTAACTCTCCTTTCCAGCAGAGACCATTCATCAGCCTAGTGTTAATGAAGGCCATATAATTAATAGGTGGATGGTAGAGAAAGCCCCCTGAGTTAATCAATGCAGGACTGTTTGAAGAGCAGGGCTAAGATGAGACATCAGGGTTTCCATAAGGGGGGGGGGGGGGTCTTGGTTAGAGAGTGTGAGCTTTTTAAGAGGCATGCAGGTCACTGAGACAGAGAGTGGGAACTCTGATGGCCTTCACCGCCGAACTCTATTCAAGTGTGTGATGTCACCGCATCTGTTTCCCTCCAAGTGATGTTTGCAAAAATGGGTCAGCCGCAACTAACCTATGTGGAACGTGGTGCATTAAAGACTAAGGAGATAAGGAGTTTTAGAAGAGAGGTGGAGGTAACATACACATTGTTTCAATGAAGCTGCACAGCAGCTCAAATGATTTAACTTTTCCTTTTTTTCTTAGCCAAACCGTTTTTTCTGGCCCCATGCTCACTCTTTCACCTGCACCTTATCTCCACAAATGGAGTGTTGACTTTCTGTTCTTCAAAGGAGAAATACTGTCAGGCTGCTGCTAATGGGGATCAGGAGAGGCTACTGTTCTGGAACTTGTCAAGCCCTGTCCAACCTGCCATCCTGCCCTGAAGTGTGGGAGCTATTTAACCTCTCCTCCTCTTTCTTTCTCACATTCTCTCATTTGCACCCCCCCCAACTCCCACCACCCTGCATTAACTGTTTCTTCTTACACACTTAACACATTTTTTCCCTTCTCATACTTATAGCATGCCATCATATGTCATCTGATTACGAAGGCAACGTTACAGTATGATCAGAGGCTTGCATTTTTGTGGAATGATGCCACCTCCTATGGTATACTAATCTAATGGGGAAAGCCTCTCCCACCACGATCTCATTGCTCTCCCTTCAACCACATGCACATGCACACACACATGCATGCACACACACACACACACACACACACACACACACACACATACTCTAGAAACCCGTGTTTTTTTGTAAAGCTAAAGGTGCAACAGAAAATTGAGGAACAAGTCAGTTATGTTTGTGTGTGT
Organism: Paralichthys olivaceus; assembly: GCF_024713975.1. Lineage (NCBI taxonomy): Eukaryota > Metazoa > Chordata > Actinopteri > Pleuronectiformes > Paralichthyidae > Paralichthys > Paralichthys olivaceus. The sequence goes on along the minus strand of NC_091105.1, from coordinate 21,937,922 downwards.
TTGTCTATATGCATTTACTATTATGGGTGTGTGTTTGTCTGTACAAATCCATGTAGGGGTAAGTGTGTGTGCTGTCCTTGCATTTTTGTAATGTCTATGGCTGTGCACATATGTGAGTGTCTGAGGCCACGTGTATGCCCATGTGTGTGCTTTCTGCATTTGCACTCGTATTTCTGCAGCCGTGCAGTGTGTGTGTGCGTGTGTGTGTGTCTCTGTGTGTGTGCATTTGGAGGAAGGCTTGGTGGAGGGGTGGGCAAAGCTTTACAATGGTCAACTGAAAAGAACCATTCTTTTATTCAGCAATTAACCCCATCTGGGTAAATAATACGCTGTTCTGCAGAGGAGCCGTCACTGTTATACGCCGGGCCCTGAACCCGAGAGCACTTCAAACAGCAGCCGGTCACCCAAACGATGACAAGATGCTGCAGAAACCGCTTTTCACAAAGTATATAATGCAAAGTATTGTGTTTCACTGTACAGTTATAGAAGAGCAGGAGATACTCTAGAAAGAGCGAGGGATGGAGCGAGGGAGAGGGAGAAATAGAGGGGATCATGGAGAGAACGAGGGAGCAGGAGGATGAAGGCTAAAGCACCGGTGATATCACAGATAACAAGTCTGGATGCACTTACCTGCCTGGAAACCTGATCTTATTATTTTAAATTCTGGGGGCTCAGGCACTTATAAACAGAGAGCAGGGGACTCTGGAGCAGCAGGAGGGAGGGGGGTTGCAGGGGGGCAGGTGGTGAGGAGGAGGGGGGGAGGGGTGGGCTGTCCCACTGCGTGGATGTATGGTGTGAGAATTCAATTTGCTCATCTCCTGTTATCGTAACTCAATTTCCCGTTTCACACACGCATGCACACGCACAAGTTTGGCTCACAATAACGGCCCCTCAAGTCATCTGAGGGAGTGAACTTCCTTGAGGAGTGCAGGTAATTAACGTCGATCAGGGCCGCTGCTCCGCAGATTTACGGTGAGAAGGAAGTGAATCTGATCTGGCGGACGTGAGAAACGGTGATGAGAGGTAGGCCAGCGATGTGGAAGGACTTGGGCAGGGGAACTGATCTTTCTAAGCAGGGGAACTGATCTTTCCACAGAGATCGGGGCCCATCAGGATCCCCCATTATGGTTCTGCTCCTGGGGGCCCCATTAAGCCCACTCCCCCAAGCCTTTTTGGAATGACATTTGGCTTGAAGAGCGAGCCTCCTGTGCAGAACACAAAGCACAGGGACTCATGGACACACGCCAAACCACTAAGGGATGCAATATTGGCGTCAACTGTCAGTCTACATCCTCATACACCAGCATAACAGCTACAATATGCAACTTTTTTCACATTAAATGTTTCTCTGTGGGAGCATCTGGATCTTGGCTAGTTTGTTGTGGCTTGAGTTGGGGCTTGCAAGGATGCTAATGGAGTGTATGAAAGTTGTTGCGGTAACAATAATAAGCAGTAAAGAAAAGAAAGTTAGCACATAAACGTGGGAGAAAATACCCCTGAAGCAGCATTGCTTTTTTCTGTCTGTTTTATGACAATAACTATTGAAGCCCTCAAGAGCAGTATTGTGACAATGCTGGCTAAATGTGGGCAAAGGTGATTGTCACTGGTAGATGTGTGTGATATGTATTGTACAGTAACACCTTAACTAACAATGTAAAGTCTGTCACTCACTTTGCAAAAACACATCTTCAGAGTCAATGCATTCACTGTAACGTGAAGCCTATAGTAGGATAAACCACACCACAAAGTGCAGCTGCCTAAAAATGCAACAAAAACACCCTCAACCAACTTAAACAGAGTCATTCTACAAAAGTTCCCAAAAACAAAAGCAGCAGATGTGACTTCCATGAATATTGTTGGTAGGCAACAATAATTGTCCTATAAACAAGAGCAAGCTGTTACAATGTTAGACTTTTATAGACATTTTTGAATGATACAAAATATTGTTGACCAAGTTATTGACAGAATCAAAGAAAACAATTCAATATATTATTGGTCAATATAGGGCACCCATACTCTATGCACAAGCTTTAAAGAAGACAAGGCTCCAAGAAGATAAATATACATTTTCATCAGAATGTCATCTCTAAATCCCAAATTCAGGCATAAGACTAATTGAAAGCAAAATTTCCAGTGTAATTTGTGTGTGAAGATTCAGCAGAACAAATGCAGGCCCCTGAGGGAGCTTAAAGTTTACTTTGATTAGAACGAATGGGGCGCCATCTTGGAATGCATGCATCCATGGTCTGATGACAAGTTGTGCATTCACAGGAGACTATGTGCCAGATTTTCTCTGCAGGAAAAAGTGTAGTTCAAAAACTCAGAATTTCTTAGTTAGCCAGTAAGCTTTAATTTAATTTTGTGCCGTAAACATGTGTATTCAAACCTATGGAATCTCTATGAGATGAACTTTTGGAGCGATCATATGCACTTTGTGCCACAGGAAGTTAGCATACAAACTAATTCACTACGAGGGTATTTCATTCAATTCAGTAGTTTGATGTTGTTGATTGTCAAACTGTGTCCACAGCCAAACTGACATTATAAATAAAATACAAACATGACAGAAGTATCAATCTTTTGGGTGAAAATGTGAAAAGACCCACATCAGTGATATTCATATTTTCATCTAACTTGGCAATTGTAGTTTTTTTCTCATCAAGATGAAACATTTTCAACCTCTTTTTTTAATTTTGTGCCACCCAGAGTGAATCTATGTCTTTTTTCCTCCTCACTGACTTTTTGTCCTGTGCCCCCAATTGCACTTGATCTGCACCATACCCATCAACAGGTTTCAAATTAGCTGTGGGTATTTTGAGCATGAACATTGTGGACAGGGGTCAGTGGCAGTTGTGCAATACGTATGCACACACACACTCGCACACACACACAGACGTACAAGCTCCTAGTTAGCGTACATTTGTCATCTGACAACAAAAACACATCACTTAAATTGAAAGCCGAACACAAAACCAAGAGGAAGGGGAACAGGATTATGTTACATGCACTGGGGGAAGCGTGACTGATTTAAACAATAATAAAGTTAATTTATTTTTCTTTAATGAAAAATACTTCACACCACATTTCGACATAGGGGAATAAACAGCCATGGGAGAGCTCTTGTGTTTGGCTCTCAGCTGTGTATTTGTGTATTCCTTCTTGACAAATTATGGTTGGCAGCACGCATGGGGTTCTGTTATTACCCCAGAACTAATCGTCGCAAATCAAATATCCACAAAGATATCAAAGCACCAGTGATTTGATTGTTTTACTTATCAAATTGCAAAATCTGCAAACTGTGGCCAGCTTTTAACTGGTGTAATGTTTTAAACTAACGGGTAAACATCCTGTGTTTATGAAGCAGATAAATACCTTAAAGTGGTTCATTCCAGTCTTGGTAAAACATATTCAGATATGGCTGAGTAGTCAACACATGCTGGATGTCAACACTTTAACAGATATTTAAAACATGTTAGTGCAGTGCTGGTTTTCCGGATCCTGAGCGATGATGCAGCGGGAAAAGCCAAAAAAACAGGCCTCCCTGGCTGCAAGGCCTTCCAGACAGTCCCGTCCTCTATCTTCGTCCTCTGTGGTTTATTATCTAATCAGCTCGACCCTTGGACACACAGCCACGCTCAATGGACCCAGACCACATGGCCAATAGAGCACCCAACAGACTGTGTCATCTCAGCCTGCTGAATCAAAAACAAACACAGGGGCTACATCGCTTTTTTGAGGAGACGGATTAGGTGAGAAGACTTCCCACCCTGCTGCACCGTTTATTTAGCTTCGTTTACCCTCCTTGAGTTTGATTTATTCTCATGTCCTGTCACTGTGCCAGACAACTTAAGGTAACCACACAAATTAGATGTTTTTCCTCAGTTACTAATAACCTGTGAAATATGTAGTGTGATACCAAAGTTATTTTTATTACATTTTAAACACTTTATGTGTGGAATCTGAGCCCGTTTTAGATTCTAAATGGCCTCCAGTCGAGTCCCCCCACATACTCACACACATTCACACGCACACACCTCGGGATTACCTCAGAGCAGGAGGAGAACAGAGCTCGACAACATCACAAAACAAGACAAGAGGCACAATTACAGAGCAGCCTGGAGACAATCCCGCACTTTAATGAAAGTCCAGTTTCCCCCTGCCCCAGGTAAGCGCTCAACGTGATTGTATCTGTGAAACAATTACACTGTCACAATCAAAGGAAGCTGCCTTTAAATGGTCAGCCGAGGCCCTCGGTGGGGCTAATAATCACTCATCTCTTTCCCACTGTGTCACTGAGGTGCTGAATCCTCCCTTTGTTCTGCCCATCACCTGCCGCTCAATAGACTGCTTGGTGTTACACTTCAGGCACTTAGACGGCCACGCTTTCAAAGGGGTGCCGGGGCCCTGAGGGCATGCGAGCTGTGAGTAGATATCCACAACAAACCTGCATTTTCCAAATCACCCCGCTTCCTCCAGACTGGGATTTGTTAAATAAACTTTTTTTCTTGTAGCTGTTTTATTTTTTTCTTCTTTATTCGCTTCTTCCTGGAAGTTTTTTTCCTTTTTGGTTTGGAGGTTCAGGGGTGAGCTGTAATCCTGGGAGCAGTCAGCTGCCAAAGGGAGATAATACCCTCCTCTAATTTATAGAGTTATCACATATCCCAGTCAAAGCATAAAGTGCATCCACTTACTTCCACAAGCCCAGCAGATTTCCATTTTCCTCCTTCCCTTTAAGTTAATACCTGTTTCATGTTTAACATCAATTAAAGGCATAAGGGTAATTAGAGAAGACATGGGACAAAAAGAGGGTATCCTGTAGTTTCTCTTCCACAGTTTAATGATTGGCCAGCAGCCCCGACATGTGGCATGTCTGGAATGTTTGTCCCTCCATTCAGAGCATGAGAGTTATTGTGTCAGGACAGGGAAGAAAGGGATCTATGTGGCTATCTTTGCACACACACACAAACATGCACACACACACACATGCATGAGAAAATCTTGTTTGGGTGTGTGTTTGTACTGTGTATGCAGGCTCTGTGCCCACTGGTCGTTGGGAGCTAGAGTAAAGAGAGGGTTAGATAGTTTTAAATGATCCGCTAGCTGATCCGTGCGCCATTCTTTTTCACGAGAGCCCCTCGTCACAGCTGGTTTTGGTTTCCCTGATTCATCGCTGCACAGAAACACAAGCAGTAATGGGTACAAATTTTATATACCTTGTTTTTCCTCCTTGTCTCTTTTCCTGCCCGTCCCCCACTTCAGGGCACCGGCCTCTCTCTCCCTCTCTCTCTTTCCCACTCTTCATTCACTCTGTCCCTGGGACACCCCATTCATTTATTTTTTATTAAACTTCAGCGCTCTCCAAGACTCATTTCCTGCGGTTCCTGGTAGAACAGAGAGCACGCTGGGAGTTTCCCAGGGACTGGCAGGGGTTGGGAATGATGCCGGAGGAGCGAAGCTGGGGGTTGGTTTTGGGATGGTGAAAGAGGGAGGCGCTGTCATTTTGGGAGTGCCCTGTCATCGTGGAATTTACTAGGATGTCTGCTTCCCTTCTTTCCCCAAAGTACCTCAAATAGCTATTCATTGTGTTTTCCAGTTGAAATTCAAGCAAAGGTGAATGGAGGAGAGGAAACATGTCAACGCCTGGATTGTGTGATCTGAAAGTTAGAGGAAACAGGCAACTGGGTTCACATATTAGGGAGCACCCATATTTATGAGAGGTTGACGGGGTAAAATAGTAATAAAAAAATATGAAAAAGCTTTCATATTTAAAAAGAGACCTTTTCCTAAAATATCTCTTTGGTCATCATGAGGTGATTTTGCAGATGTACTATTAACTTTTCCCTGCAATTGAGTTTGATGGCTTAATTGTGTTTTCTTAATGCAAAGATTTATTTGAAAAAAGTTCAATATGCTCGATAATAAGCTAGGCTATTAAACATACATGCTACACAGAACATATTAATTTGTTCTCAGTCTGCAACAGGCCAAAAGTGAGAGAAAATGAATCTGAAACATTGTCTGAAGAGAGATTAGGAAATAAAAACTCCTCACCCTATTCATTATATATTAATGATTTTTTATGTGTAAAGGTAATTTATTGCATATCTGTCTAGTAAATCTAGTTAGAGCAGTTACTTTACACTCACTTAAATAACCTGAATAACAATGGTGTTGTTTTATTTAACATCTGTTCTTTGTGGTATTTTACTAGTTTTTTTCTAGGATCTGACCATATGGAAGGTACCTGGCCATGAATTTTAATGTGAACAAGCATCATACTATTCTGATGTATGTGCAAACACAGGCATAGTTCTTGGATGAAGTTGAAATATACTTGTGAGTGTGTGTGTGTCGGGCGGGGTGTTGCGGTTGCGTGTGTGTATGTGACTGTGTGCACATGCATGCAGAAAATTACAGGGGTAACCCTAGCAGTTTTATGAAACATGTACAATAAGGAACATATAATGCTGTTTTCATGGTTCTTAAATGAACCATCTGGGTACTTGTTGGCACAGGCCCCAGCTTTTATGAGGTTTATTTTCTTTGCTGACATAGTGTGTATGGCTCTCTTGGGCAAAAACCTTTGACATGGTGGACCCAGGCAAGCATCTGAACAATCAAATTACCACAGAAAATGGTTATATATGAAATGCTCGGGGTATTGTTTGCAAATTAGTGCATTAGGAAATGTATCAGTGTGACAGGCGAGTGTTTTTGGCCTCAAACCCCCAATAAAACACTGGAGAAAAGATTTCCAGGCTAGTTAGTTTTGGGTAAGCCGATCACAAATCAGCTTTTTGGCTTTGAAATTATTATGGAAGTCTCTCCTTGAAACCAATCGGCTGATCATTATATACCCTAAATGTGCCGTACTCTGTAACTCTACAGTACCAGGTAGAACTATTTCCACTTTAAATAAGAACATTTCACAGCTGGGCTAATCTACTGTCAAGAACAGTTCGAAGCATGTGTAAAGCTTTGACACTGTGATAAGTGAGAATAATCTGGGTATATAGGTCGCACATCATATAGTTGTACATTTGAAACCTTCATGCTTGGATTTGTTCTTACACAAAACCACAAATAAATTATAAAAGCCAATATTACAGCAATGGCAATCAAGGAGTTTGAGATGTTTGTGATCCAAAATGAACAGGAAATGAAAAACTACAAGAAATGGAATGAACACGACATAAGTTAGCATTTTTTTCTATACTATTATAAAACGAATGCCTTTAAGTCATTTGTTCCACAGGTAAATGAGAAAGTTGTATGAAAAACAAGAGAATATAAATTGGGATATTCCAACAGCACAATGCAGCCCCCCCCCTTCTCCCCTGAATACCTCAGTTTAACCTCCATCCATGACATGTGGTGCTTACGAGAGCATTCATCATGACACAACAGTCTGACTTCCTGTCTCCGTGCTGACGGCAAGCTGTTCACTTAATGAGATGCATGCTAGCACTGGAGGTTTTTCGGGAGACAGATTGGGCCTCCTGCTAACTGGGTCCACCGCGGTCGGACCTCACCCTGGCAGCCCTGCAGGCGAACTGTTTGAGCAACCTGACCCTCTTTGCATAATTTAACTCTCTCAGTTAGAAGCTATCCTTCACAGGGCTGACCACATGCTCACCATGCAGGGTTCAATGAAGGAATGTGTAATAATAAGGCTGATTGAAGCTAATCAGTACATTAGAAAATGGTGGTAGTGTATTTGACAGCAATGGCTCTTAAACTGGAGTCAGTGGAGCCCCATGGGAGGCCCTGATGTGACTCCAGTAAGGGCCTGAGTGAATGGTGTGTGTCAATGGTTAATGATGATAGATTTCGTGCAAGAATTTTTTTGTAAATTTAGAGACGTTGGAGCCTTAACTTTAGAGAGAACTTTACAAAAGCATGCCTTTAATTTCAAACAAGAACCATTGATGCTATTGGCCGAAATTAAAACGTATCTACTTCAATATATTTATCAGATAATCACTTTTTTTCATATCATGACTATACATACATCACTACAAAAACATATTGAGCTAAAAGACTATTCACACAATATCAGCAGAATTAAAAGAAAAACCTTTAGTCTCACTTCGGAGTGTTTCCACATTAAGGTGGTTAGCTTGGTGCTAACCCTTATAATCACACGATGTAAATAGCCTTAATTTGCCAGTTTACATATTTGGAATTTGTTATCAAGTAAAAATAGACACAGTCAAACAGTATATATATAAATGTATCTATAATCTATTTATAAAATGAGTTGAATTGATGGAATCAATGTTAAAATTGGCTATAATTTTGATTTACCTGTTAGCGGGGGCACATTGGTATCCACTCTGCCTAGTTTGTTGTCATTTGCAGTTCTTTTCACTACCTGGGAGACATCGCTGGTGTCAAAAAAGCCTCAGTTCCAAATCTGAGGCTAATGTGAAAACCTTTGCCAAACAAGCGGCTCATAATTATGGTATAAGCTGAATTAATGATGCATGACGTGCAACAAGCACTTATCCCAGGAACTGATGAACTGATGTACATTCTACTCTTATGGCTCGGAAAGGCTAAGAAAAAAAACATAGTAGTAAACTATCATTGCTAAGTTTTCAGCCAGTTACAGAAGGTATATCTGTTGAAATCACCGTCACTGATGGAAAAATAAAAAATACCCTCCTGGAACAATATCAAACTCTATGACCTTAAACCTGCCCTGTGCAGTTGAAGTCTGACATGGGAAAAATCCCAGCAGGTTTTGTTTTAATTAGATCCGCATGCAAACTGAACTACATCAGTGATATTTGGGAACATTCATGTCATCACAGAGGAGCTGAAAAGCACAACTCAGCATTGTATTTTTTCAGCCACCTACTTATGCAATACTGAAAATCAAACATCGGTTGGATTACAAAGTATCATGTCACAGTAACATAAGAGACAACTGCAGATACTGTGCCTGCAGCTGAGAGAATTGAATAATCTCTTACCTCTGATTCCCAAAACTTTGGCAAGGAGTGTTTTATTGCATTGTTCCAAATTTTTTCATCATATATATATATATCTGCTTTGAGAATCTATATATGACACCATTGGCTTGGTCCTGCTGATAAGAAATCGCATGTGAAAACAGTCATCTTTTGTTGCATTCAGAAGATCTTATTGGAGTAAAGCTCTGTGAAGTACCAGCTAATAGTGAACAGCAATTATCCTTGTCCATTTTGGCTCACGTTTCACATTTTTCCTCCAATTAACCGTGGTGCTAACCCAATGCACGTTGAGCAGTTTCTGCAAATTGTCTTTATTTTTCCTCGGCGATCTAACATAAACAGGAGATTCCATTTATTTTCTTTCAGGGAGAGTGTATTCTCTGGGATAATCTCTGGCACAGGGATTGTTTAGTTTCATTTTGCACACCTCCTCCCCATCCTCCTCCTCACTGTGCGAGAAGTGTCCATTGGTGAGAGACCATGTCCGATTATAACTTGTGTGATTCTCTAACAGGTGGTGGTGATAAGAGGGAGATTTATCATTAGAGCATCATAGTTCACGCTGATAGTATCTCGCCTAGCCGTACTGCTGTCTTGTATTTGCATGACAGCAATTCGATTCAGAATTTGCAACAATTTTGTCTTTATGATTGCGATAAAAACAACCAGGAGAGTTGAGCACATTTATCACTCTAAATCCCTTGTTAAGATAAGAGCTGTTTCAACAACCATAAAGGCCGGTGATAAAGATAAAACATCACATTTTACAGTGATTACTAAGACAAAATTCTCACCTCATTGAGTCACCCTCATCGTTGTGTTTTTTGTGCTGCAGAAGACTTCTCCAAAGAAAAATGGCCTTGGTTCATGCAGGGACGTGTGTTCAAAATTAACTTGGGTTCATTTGTTTCAAATCAATGGGTAATGGATGTCATTAACCTACAAATGTGTTGTATCAGAGAACAAACGTTAGCAGCTACACAAACAACATGGGAAACAGACAGTGGTGGAGTCGGTGTTTATTGCTGCGTTGTTTATTTCACAACTCAGTTTTATATTAAAAGTTGGACGCCTGAAAGGGGTTTCAGAGGAGGAGGCTTAACATCAGCGTTCTACCATAATATGCTTCTCATCACACAGCTGTTATTCAGGGCAAATATTTTCACTGACAATAGACATGAGTGTATGATTAAATCACAATTACATTCATTTGACCCTTTTAGCTAAGCGAGGCCTCAGCCTAAGGTGGGACACCACCCAGAGGACACCGCATGTGCTTGTACACCTCTCCTCCCTCCTCCGAGCTCGTTTCAAAATCTGCGTGAACCCCACAAGCTCCCTCCTCGCCCCTCTTTTGATAATTATGAATTATTACAGGCCGGGGTTTTGTTAGTAACTCTCTAATTTTGCTGATCATAATTGATCACAGGTGTGGCGTGGCGAGTGTTTTTGAAGTCCTCTCTTCTCTCGCTCTCTTTTTTCCCTTCGTCTTCTTCTTCTTTGCTTTAGCAGTGAACCGAGGTCGTCTCCCAGGCAAGCCCCTGTTGGAGAGCTTCCCCTTTTGTTAATTCCAGGCGTTCCTTCAACGTCTTAGATGAGTTGATGTCCTTTCATCCTCCTCGGTGGAAAGGAGGACACCGCTAGCGCTCACTGTCTGTCCAGCTGGGATGTGGCGCAACTCGCTACATTCCTCTTGTTGCTCTGGTCACTCAGGGTTTGTGAACGTGTGTGTGTGTGTGTGTGTGTGCATGATTCCCCTCAGCAGAGCCTCCACCGAGTCCTCACAGCCAAACCATTTTGGGAATGGCTGGAGAGGAGGGGATATTGGATTAGAAAAAGGCAAGGGATATAAATCTCTCACTGAGGCTCGGTCTATCTCCTATCCAGAGGATTTATGATTTTTAACAGTCAAATAATAAAGAGAAGGAAAACAAACTCATGAAATTTTTCTAAGTCTCTCTTTACTTGGCTGTGTTCGTTTCAGCCCAGCGCCTCGCAGCTCTGCTCCCTGATTGATTGTGAAGCTTACGATTTGTGTGAGCTGTTTTTCCAGATGATCTTGCCGTGTTGCATTGAAACACACAAAGCGCAGGTGAGGATTGGCGAGGATGGGAGGGGGAGGTGAAAGGGAGGGGGGGGGGGGGGGGCTTAATTGGTTTACAGTTAGATAAATGAGGGTCCACTCTGGGTGGTGAAGGGTGAGGTAAGCCGCTCCTCCCTGGAACACATTTCGACCAATTTATGTACAACTAAATCAATGGTAAGTATTTCCAGTTTACCGTTTAATTGCGGTCAGCTGGAACATGTTGCATTTTGACACGGCAGAGCAGGAGTCTCTCACACACACGCACACATGCAGAGGACATTCTGCGGGCAGTGTGAAGGTGCAGCAGGTGTGCTCATGCTACATCGCTGCGGTCCAATTCGTCTCAGAGCCATGACTCACCGGGACTCAGTCTTTCCATCGGTTCAGCTTTTTAATCCACAGTGTGAACCTCAGTCTCACCTTTGCACAAATCTGATGTGACACCAAACATTTGTTAATGTGGGCCGTGCGCACATGCGCTCGCACATGTCTCTGTGTGTGGTGGCATTGGTGAGCAAGATGCAGGATTTCAAAAATCAACCACTTTTCGTGAGTCAAACTCAATACAAGCAGTGGTCGTGATTGGTTAAAGGGGAGCGTTGCCCCTGGACCCCACAATGAGGTATCTATTACAGCAACTACCAAAGAAATGTTCTTTTAATTAGCCACATTTATCTTTTTTTCCATGTTTTGACAGAAACCCTTACATAAACATACATCAACAAAGAGAGACAGACCAACAAAATGCATGGTCATTTTTATATTTGACAGCGCCACATGGAACAATAACATCAGTGACCCTGCTGAGGTATGTTTTGGTTGGTCATACTTTTCAGTTTTACCTCTAATCATGCTTTTGCAGCACCTGCACTGGTTTTGGGGGAGGGGCGGGGAAGGGAAATTTAATAGCCAACTATTGCCAATCATGTGCACATCATTACCGGAGTGTTTTTTTTCTTTCTCCCGCATGTTACATAAGACATCTCATAGTCTGAAATGGATTTGGACGGTAATGTTCTGTTTTTTATTTGATCCAGTTGTAATCTGTCTAACTGCCTCAATCTAAATCAATATGGTATGCAGCTCGAAGCAAATTGTCTTGTTGACAATGGTTGCATGTATGTTTGTCAGTGTGATCATTCCTGCAGAGTTGTGTGTGTCTGCGAGTGTGTGTGTGTTGTCTGTGTGGTAATCTGGCTAGTGTTTACAGCAGACTGCTCTGCGGTCAGACAGCTGATCTTGGCCAGGAGAGAGCTATGCCTACAGGGACAGGCCTGCGTTTGGTGTGGTGTGGGCAAACTCAGAGCGGCACAACATTAAAATTCTTGCTTGAACATAATGTTTTTGTCCTGTGAAGTGAGAAGGAGGGCAATGAGTGAGTGAGAGAGAGAAGAGGGGGCGGTGGAGGCAGATGTGATGAAACCCTCGCTTGTTGCTCTGTAGCCCCTCACTGTTGTCGCCCCCACAGCAATTGTCGCACCACTTGCCTGTTCTCCATTATGCCACATTTCCATGTAGTTTCCTGTCAGATATAAAAGGCTGGTGTGAATTTTACTGAACCTAAAACCACGTGTGGACATTTTCCTCCACCTGGCCCGGCGTAAAAAAAAAAGTTGGCGAGGCAGAATGTGAAAAAGTACACTGAGGCGGAGAGATGATGTGTTACACCAAAGTGTTTCACAACAAACACTCTCAAAGCCATCAGTCTGCTAGCTGCAGGGCTGTTTGGGCCGACACACTGCTTCTTTACAATGTACAGGTGCTGAGGAGAGGAAAAAGGTTGCGGGGCGGAGAGGTGAGGCGGAGGGCCTGTAGTGCCACAGACCAGGTCCGCCTGCTCGCCCTGATGGCGTAATGGGAACTGCCAGCTGTGGGCTTAATTACAACACACAGTGGTGAGGGAGATTGGTCCTGTTTTTCTTCTGGGACACACGGCTTAACCGATGTGTAGAGTTCAATGTTTTTAAGCCAGATGAAGGGCATCACTGAAAGTTCTGCATCAGTGGAAAGAGGGAAACAAAACCTGCCTCAGCTAGTTCGTCACTCGCAGCAATAACATACAGCACCCTTAAATCCAACATCATTTTCCCACCCTTTTGTATAATAGTCTTTTCATGATGACTTACATCTCATAAAGACAAATCACTCAGGAAGTAACAGTACACATACAGTTTATGGAAGACTGCTTGAATGTAGCTGTGAAAGGTATGGTAAAAGGCTTGTTATTACAATATGTTCTGAGCTCACTTTATGATGAAGGATAAGGAAATATGTCTTAACACTTAAATAAAGATTGTTATTAATCTTTTATACCTGAAAATATGATACTAAATGATATATCGCAGCTTTAGTTGTGTCTGTGTCAGGAGAAAGAGGATCCGCAGTTGCAAAATTATTTTTAGAAACAGATTCTTAATGCGAGTATCAGAACCTGGAGGCAAGGGACAAGATTTGGAGTCTAGAAGTCTCTTTATCACTTAATCACTTTAAGCAGGCTATGGTTGCCCGCAGGTAAACAGTCCGTGTGGAAAAAGAGGCGAAACTCAATGACTGAAATACGTCTGATTTTTAATTTGTTTGCGTTCATATGCATGATTGCTGTGAGTAGAGATCAGCCAAAATGTCTTCTGGAACTAAAACATAAAAAAATATTGCTGTTTGTTGTGTACGTCAAACAGAAGGCGGAGTCTTGGTCTAGATGTCCTCTACACTGGAGGCCCTAAAGGGGTTTTCAACCTACAATAACACTTCTAATGATGTTAGTGACGTGCCTGACATCTCCCAAGTCCATTCATTGGGACAAAAATGTCATATTTTTATTCATATGCTGTTTTCCTCCTGAAAACTAGCCGCTTCGTCAAAATTTTGGGTATGCGTGGTCCACAGAGGATGTTTTTGGTCACTCTCTATCGATCCTTCTACTCAAGACTAAAGCTTCACTTGTACTCAAGCAGCAGGAAAAAAGCAGAGCAACTGTTTCTCAGCACATTCATTTTGCCCTGAAGCTGAACATTTGAAGTTCTGTCGTTAACACTGTCATTCTTTTGTAGTTTATCTTTTAACATGAAGCCTTGTTTTGTACTGAAAACAGTCACTGCCAGTAACAATGTGTTTTTCCTCCAACAGAAAATACAAGCTCTCTAATGTTTGACCTAAAATCTCTGTGTCTTTTGGTAAATGTTTATCTACATGTTAAATATATCTACACCATATCTACAACATAGGTGATGTATTAATCAGCATGTCGGGATTATGACTGTTTTCTATCACACAGTCAGTTCCACAGTTGAATTTCAGGTTGTGTATTACCTTGTGACTGAATAAGTCCAGAAACAAGCATAGCCCTTGGTGGTAATGTAGTGCTAGTGTAATGCATTGTGCTTGGCTGCGTCTTCTGAAACATTTCACTAATGGCATTAATGTTCTGAGCACTCTGGTCCTTAGCTGTGCCAACTGAGCGAGGAGGGGAAACAGAGAGGGGAGAAGTTGAGCAGCAGTTGAATCTAAGCAGATGGCACTTGTTTTACTTTCTGCTTGGCCATCTGGAGTTTACTTAAACTGATGACTTCATCATCAAACACTGGCCCACCAGCCAACTATGGCACTCACCATACACATATACACACACTTACAGGACACAACAGCAGCCACAGAGTGTTATTGTGAAGGGCTTTAGAAGTGTATGTATGTGCCTGTGTGTGTCGTGCTTCTTGGCGTTTATATGTGTTTGGCACATCTTGCCTTGCAAATACACACAAATGTGTTTATAAGCACCAGGCCTGTAAAAATGTCATCCCTCTGTCTCTTCAGTGCTCATTCAGAGTGACATAATACTGGCCTCGACACTGGCCATCATTAATCTAAATGTCCCTTGGCATTTTCTAACTTCTCTGTCAACTACATAAAAACTTTAATCACCATAGTCACTGAGGACTGATGCATGTCCCAGCTCCACGGTCTCCGGGAGAAAGTCAAGAGCAATCAGTTGACTTCATTTACTTGGAAAAGCCTGTTAGTGACACCTGCACCAAGAGACGTAAGCACTTCAAATGTTCGAAAGCAGCGCAAAACCACCCATAAAGCCGTAGCTTTTCCCTAACAAGTTCATAAAACCTAAGCGATGGTAAGAATAACTGCCTTAAGTGGGTGATGTATTTTTTTCCATAACATGATGGTAAGATGTGTCTGAAGATCCATGCTGGTGTACAGTTGATCCTTTAATCCTTAAAAGGCAGATTTATTGTTCATTTATTATTAGTTTTCAATCACAGTTCAGTGTTTGGAGTTTTTCTAATGTGTTAACTGTGTTGTCAGATCTGTTTGATTGCCTTATGTTAAAGTGTTGTTGGTTTACTCACTCAGAAAACATTTACTCGTGATTTACCAGTCAATCTCGTCCTTGAGACCGAGATGGATGAAGCTGCTGTCTACCACGACTCGCTGCTAAACAGCTTCCCATAATAAGGGCAGAGAACAAACAGGATCACAAAGGACATGTAGATTCCTCTCATCTTCTTTCTGGTGTTTTATAGACTAGCTGCAAGGCCCAAACACAGAGGAATCTGTTTGTTGTGGTCAAGGCCATTTCAGGTCAAAGACATGATTGTTACACATTGTTTCTTATGCTTTTTTTCCATTATGCTTCTGTTTTTATTTTTCCATGTTGTTGTTTTTGTCTCTGAAGTTATTTTAGAGCTGTCATGTTTTTTAATGTCTCATACTGACACGGAACATACATCTGGTGCTTGTGCACAATTTTTTGTTTCAGATTCTGAGCTTTAGTTCATATCAATGTCAAATAAATTAAATTAATTAGAAACTAGGTTTGCTAATCTGCAGTGAACCCAAAGCTGAGGCTAAATGCAGTGTCATTAGTTCTCAGATATTTGGTCAGAAACTAAAATGTTGGACATAAAATTCTGATTATTTCAGGACATCTGACTAGAATTCACCGAAAATGAATTTGTGTCAAATCTCATGGCTTCTCGTGTATACATTTATTATTTGCTGGTGAGATGAACACCAAATATACATAAACACACACAGTACAAGATGTACACATCAACAACTATTAAACTCAAGTGTTGGACCAGAGGACTTCTGCAACTATAGCTAAAAAGTTGATTAACTATTTGTAACAAAATAAGATTAGGGACCCACTTTCGAGGTTGAGTCTTTTGATTTTTCATTATTTAGTTATACCGTTCCTGAAGGTAACATAGATAACGAAGCTGTAAGTTTTAGTATGTTAAACACAACAAAGGTGATGTAAAACTGATAATATTGCTTAACATCGGGTTGGAATCAGAAGTACGAGGAGTTATTCCTTCGTAAGCGTGTACAGACCAGCTGTTTGAGGAGTTTCCCTCACTGGCCTGTGGTAATGATGGTGGAATGATCTGCAGTCCTGCCAAAGCCGTGTTCACACTTTTCCTGCCACATTAGGAGCTGAGAGCAGAGCGCTGGGTTCGACAGGGACAGGACAGGCGTGGGCCCTCTGTGCTGGATGCCCTTATGGCAGTGATGCTGGTCACTTGGCCATGACTTTCATGCTGGAGAACAAATGTACAGGTCAGGAAAAATACATGGCAGAGTTGATTATGGGCTGGCTGGCAGCTCCAGCTGCAGCTGCAGCACTAAAGAAGAGGTGGCTGTAGCGGACTGTGAACCGAACAGTTCTGCCCAGGATGTGGGTATTATTAGCATAATTACTAGAATTTGTAGAACCTAACATTTTATGGTATGTAAGGAAATAAATACGTTTCACTAGAACTGTAGTTCAACGTGGATTAGAAATGACATTTTTGGTAAACAGATACTGTATGCTGTATATTTGCTTTGGTACTCTTGTCAAACAACGCACTGCCTGTAGATTTCTTCTCTTTCAATAAATACCACTTAACCCCCCTCCCGTGCATTTTTCTTCAGAAACTTATATGATCTCCCCCAGCATGTTTCTGGAGGAAGGGGTTGAGGTCGCCTCAGCAAAGAAAGTGAAAAAGCTTTCAAAAGCATTTCTCTTGGCCCACTCGCCCCTGAACAAAGCCTGCTGTCAACTGGTCAAGGTTTCACTTCCTAATTACCTTCTCCTGGGGCACAATGGCCAGGCCGTTGCCTAACCCAGGCCACACTAGACCCCTTGCATTTTTTCCCAGACAACTGGCCTCTCCACTGTGGGCCGGTGGTCTCAAAGGAAGTGCTAGACGCATGGTTAAATATGGCTGACTAGTTGCACATCTCTTCCAGGAGGTTTGTTATTTTGGAGGAGTCCACAGTGCACGCAGGACAGGAAAGGAAGGAATGGGTCCGGCCACAAAATTTGGGTTATTGTATGTATGCGTTCTTGTGTAACAAAATAGCACTTTGTCTGGCAATACAGTAAATCTGATCCAAATATGATTCTTTTTCATAATTCTAGCAAATCGGATTTGCATTAGATCACATTCTTGGTGCCCAGAGTCTTTAAGCTCATTCCTTGATTCCTGCACAACAAGACTTTTTAAGGCTGTCTTACCCTGGGTTAGAGGTTGTCAAGAGTTCACGCAGGCTGGCCACAAAGAGAGTGCGGCTTTCTCTTTCGCCATTTCTCATTTGCTACGACTAAATCTTAAACCAAAAAGGAAAAGAAAGAGCCAGACAAAATAGGGACCGAGGTAAGAGTGACATGAAATGCAACCATGGCTCAGACTGGTTCCTTATTGAGAGGAGTAATGAGTGATTTTCATTGACGCTCCTCTGCCACCCAGGTCACTCCCAAGAACACCCAGACGGGAATTCCACCCAAGCTTATCTCACTGGCAAATCGACCGCCACCACCACCATAGAGGAGGAGGTGGAGGACTGGAGGGGGGTTAAGACTGATGGAAGGGTCAAAAGGGTAAAAAGGGGGTCTCCTGTGCGGCATGGATTAGGGGTTAGAGGAAACCTGTTGTTGATGTAAGCATTTCAATCGTGTTTACCAACAATTGCTCTGGGAGATAGCTGTCAGCATTGCTTAGGAGAAACCACTGCCCAGGGGACGTTGACGGGACATAGCCGAGTTGCTGAGCAGCAACAGGTTGCTGGAGAGATAATGGAACCCCAGACTATCAGTCCAACTCTTTCCCCCCTTGAAGTCCATCCATCTGGGGGAGGCTACGGAAGCGCAATGGGGGTAGAGGCAGTGTGAGCTAATGCTTCATTAGGTCTTTACAACCATAAGCCAATGTTTTTCCAGTTGAGGAGCCACTTACTCACTGCTACAATCCACTAAGTCTGAGCCATTAAACTTATTTTTAGTTAGGAATTGGTGAACTGATGCAGGTGGCTTACGTTTCTGACAAGGCCAAATGGGATGTTCTAACTAATCTAACTATGAAAAAGTGTCAAGGTTTCCACACTCAAAAAATATTTTACCTAATATTTAAGATGTATGTTTTTTTATTGCACATAAGATTCCATTCATTTGGATGGCAGTTTAAACATTAACATTCTCGTAAACTAAATGTGATTTCATGTTTGTCAAACATAAATGAACTAAGTAATGGTGACATTTATGAAAAAGGGCAGATACATCCAATGTGTTTTAAATGCTTAATAACCAGGTTTATCCAATACAAATAAGCAATATAAACCTGGACATCTTATGCACAAATAAAACACATAAATCTAAAATATTATGTACATTTTCTGAATCTATTTCTAGCTCTGTAACAATTGAAGATTCGGTTTTAAGAACTCTGCATGTCCGAACATACCTTAACGTGCAGTTAATGAATCAAGAAAATGTCAAATGTATTTTAAGCACCATAAGGTACTTCTCGGGCTATTTTGGGGCATCTGAACAAGTTGTTAATGCAGCTAGCAAAAAGTTTCCTAGTTGCACACCCAAGACAACAAACAACATTAACTTTAACATTTGTCTCCAACAAATCAAGTCCTGTAATCATCCTCCTGACTGCATTGTCTCTTCAGCTTCCAGTTGCTAACTTTCTCTGTCTGCTGTTTGGTGCTGAGTGCTTTTCCATTGAAAACAGCTGCTCACTGCTACTGGAAATAAGGTTGATGAGAGAGGTGAGACTGAACCAAAACATTAAAGTTGTGCGCCGTAAAATCAAAACAATGAGTTCAAAGATGTAGAAAAATAGCTCGGAAGAGAACTGTGAGTGACCCCATTCACATTACACAAAGTAATTTGATGGACGGAAATATTAATGAGTGCAGCTTTTACATCATTTTTATTAAAACAGAGTGATGTCTTTTATCAGGAACAGAAATGTCACTTTAGGTTTTGCTGAGTGCATCGTAACAATTCTCCTCTTGTCCCTCTTCTATCGTCATGTACAACATCTATGCATACATCTTCTGGCTCACAAGATTTCTTTCACCAGTCTTATCAAATTCAAAATTTTCTTCTCCTCAATCCACTATCAGGAAACAATGTGCACACTCAAACAATCAAATACAATAAAATGACATGACTTACTGTGCCTTATCTGGAAACCAGAAAAACAAATATTCAGCTCGTGTGCCAAACGCCTTCACAGGCAATTTTAAATGAACCCTGAAATGGAAAAGCAATCTTTCATTTCGACCGCTGTGAAAACTAGCATCAGGAGAATTGTAACTTACAGTCCATCAGATGGAATATACAGTAAATGGCCTTTCAGACTTAACACCTTCAACAAGGACAAAACTTGCACATCAGTCTCTTAGTAACATTACATTTTTTGTATATTTTTAGTATTTTAAGTATAAAAATACGATTTTAAGACTTAAACCAAATGTGAAATGGTAACTTTTTTCAGTCCCAACCAAATACTTCATTTCTTTTCCATTTCTGTGTTTGTCCCTCTCTGACTCATTTAAACTCAAACATACTGTCACTCGTCAGTCCCCCATTATATGAACCATCTATGTTTAGGCTCCTATGGTTTCAGTGGGCCTCATTGCTCCAGATCTCACTGTGTTTGGAGTGCTGAAAGACACGAACCCAACTACGACAGAGCCAAAAAACCTTTTCAAAACACAATATGTGCAAGTCAGATGTTTTTTCCCCTCTAACAGTCAGAGTGAAATAAATTTACTGTATTTTGAGATGTTGTCACCTTTAGCTACAAAGGTGATTATGAACCGATTTTAAAAGGGCACAGTTTGTGCTTTTATGGGAAAATGGTTTTGAGGAGAGTTAAATGTAAAGATTGATGTCCCTGTTGTAGCTGGATGATGAATATGAAGCAGTTAGCCAGCACCCATGAACCTAATTAGCTTAGCGTAACATAAAGATCAAGAGTAGGGAAACTAACCTTGCTCTGTCCAAAGACAAAAAAATTATTTGATTTTGTTATCTCATTGTTAGAGAAACCTAATTCTCAATAATACGAATAAAGAATGATCGACTACCTGTGAGCTATTGCTAATGCTGAAACCTACTAATCGATGTAAAAGCAACAAAATCAGCAAATGTTCAATATAGCTGGGCAACAACTATTGAAGTTTGCAAACATTAGCAACTATTAGTCATGACGAGTCATTGGTTAAAGCTCACTGATGAATTCAACTTTTCATTTGAATGGGAATGTGTTATTTCTGCTCAAACGTTATAGGCCTATAGTCAATTCAGCCAAGTGTGCATAATGTTTCTGAGAAGGCTACACTTATGTTTACATGCTGCGAATATGAACACAGTTAAACAAGATAATTCATCTTTTATCAAAGCCATTTCTACCAAAGCAAATCCATCACTAATTATTTCAAAAGAGCAGGGAGTCTTCTGATTTTCTTTATGCATATGTATAAGTTATGATTTATGATAATGATATCCTTATGCTGTATGTAAAAACTAGCAGGCAGACTTCTCACTGCATTCGTTATGGCAGTGTTCACCTTACACTACATGTTTCATTATTTTCTGGCCAAAGTTTTGTACATGAACATGAACTCTCTCATAAATCGACACTGGCCCATAAACCTTTATGTGCTACATGTAAGAGACGATCTACGGCTTTAAAGGGTCAGGCATCCTCACCCTCATTCCTTTCTTGGTAGTGGTACATGGGGTTATGACCTCCATTGCAGGAAGGATGAGGGTTGATTGTGTGTATGTGTGTGTGTGTGTATGTCTGTGTGTGTGTGTGTGTGTGCCTGCCTGCCTGTGCATTAATGGCACAGTGGGAGGTTGACGATGAGTGTAACCGATTTGCCCCTGTGTTCACCTTTAATCTCTGATGGTCCTGGCCAGTAGAAGGGTCACAGAGTGGTACTGTGGGATTAACTGAAAACGACTCAATGGTTAATGTAAATCCCATAAGTACATGTGTCTCTCACTCTCAAATGCCTACTGGGAGTTTCCTCTATTTTTTTAAGCTCATTTTGATCGGAGGATGAAAAGTTAAAGGACTTTAAACTCAAACCTGTGGCAGAGCCTACTGGGATTTAAATATTGATGATATAGATTAGGCAAGTGCAGAAACACTGCTTATAAGCTTATATAGTACATCCTTCACTGCAATTTAAGGGTTCAATTCATGGAACGGGTCACTTCCTGCAGGGTTGGATTATTTTGGGTATGCGTAAGCAGCAGTACTGGACACATATTGTACTTCTCTACCCGTTTCTTCATTTTCTGTATATAGAAATTATTTTCTGCTTCCTCTGTCCCTCTCTATAAAATGATGGCAGCAGTTTAAACACTTATCAGTGAAAGGGGAAGTTGGTCAATGTGTTGACAAGATGGATGTGGAGCGGAGAAGCCAAAAACAGCCGAGAACCAACCAACTTGGCCGTCCCACCTCTTCCTGATCTAAACCATACCATTACGAGGCAACATGTTGTTTTTTTTTTTACTTCTGGCTGCTGAGAACAATTCAAATGTAATTAATCTTTGTTTTCTCTGACATTGAAAACACTTTCATTTGTTTAATTTCCTTTTGAGTGGGCT
Source organism: Paralichthys olivaceus (assembly GCF_024713975.1). Classification (NCBI taxonomy): domain Eukaryota; kingdom Metazoa; phylum Chordata; class Actinopteri; order Pleuronectiformes; family Paralichthyidae; genus Paralichthys; species Paralichthys olivaceus. Next base: position 21,915,940 of record NC_091105.1, on the reverse strand, counting down.
ATTGTAGCCGCAGCCAAAATAGAAATGTGTTATTCATCCTCACCACCTCCCCTTTACTGTATGTTCCCCCCTCACTTCTTCCAGTTGGATCTTCCTCAAAGATTGCGAGGGTGTTTTGTTCTGCTTCATGTTACAATCTGCTGCTGGTGGAATGGCCATGTTATACTGCTGCTGACAGTGGTCTGGTCTAGTACCTTTTGCCGCACAAGATGTTGGAGTCCAACATCTTCTCCCAGTTAGATAGATACGCTATTGTTTATTCAGGGAAAATGACTGAGCATTAAGCTCTTTTACAGCAATGCCCCGAGATTACATTCACACAGGCAGAGAGATACATGAAAATAAAACAGAACTCAATTAAAAGCAGACATGGCTAGCAAGAATGATATACAATAGTAAGAGCAGTAAAATAATGAAAAGTCACATAAGTAATAACAGTCTGCCAAGAAAGATATTAAACAACGATAAAACAGTAAAATCTGTAAAATGACAATAAAACATCAATAACAATTGGATAAAAAGATTTATAGCAGTAGACGGTGGGCCGACATTTCTTTAGGATTAATAATTTTGAAAGAGACCGATCCACTGGCCAGGTTTATTCTCCAGGCGGCTCTAAGTTACAGGCCTTAAGGTGAAAAAAGTGCAATTCTGGGTTTCACAATGGAAAGGAGAGCATATTTGAACAGCTGCTAAAGTTGCTTTTCAGCAGAATATTGATTGTTATTATGGGATAACATGCGCACAGAGAGCACGTGCTTTGAACAAAAAAAGCCCCTGAAGGTCTGGATGAAGACTTGTGTTATGATTTGATGAGATCCCAGAGATTGGTAAATGTTCACATAAAATAAAGAGCGACAAATCATTGTGCAGCTGATTGTTTCAGGAAAGATGGATTACGACAGAATCGGCAAAAACTCAGATCTGCCTGTTTAAGCGACAAGTGCCATTAGGGTGCCGGTGGAGAAGTGCCACCTCTGGAAAACCCTAATGGCTGGGGCCTGGCTTTCATGTGAATAAAGCTGTTTATATTAGGCCTCAGCTCCTACATTAGTGTCCTTCAAACGTCTACACCCTTGCAGTCGTTTGGCATTTTGAAATACTTCACAGGCCTCCTATGTAGTTTCTATTATCAGGGGCTGTGCACCAGTGGAAAGTCTGTATGTGCGTGTGTGTGTGTATTAAGTGCCGTAGTGCAGGAGCCATTGAAGGGCTTCATTCAAGAATGGAAAGTATGTAGCCATCTCTGCAGGCTGGTCGCAGCACTCTTTGCTCTCACCTGCACCATATATGCCCAGTTATGGCCAGAGTTAGACCCTATTGAGTAAAACAAACACTGCCCCCTACAGGTCTGTGGCTTTCTCTGCAACATAGAGTCAGATGGGATAAGTAATGAGAATGGATGACTAGTTTTGACAAAGTTGTAGATTTTGCTAATGTCAAGCAAGCTACACACTCGTATGGCTCATGCATTTCCTCATAAGACCACTTGATTAATCATATAGCTAACACAATAGCAAAGCTATTACAGGTTCCTTCTAAACTACGCAAACAGATCGGTGTCCCTTCTTTACAAATCTGTTTCCTTTACATTCAGCGTTCTCAGTGTGCTCTAAGTGTTTTCAGACAGAACAATCAGTCTTCACAGGGTCGAACACACAGGAGTCAGGCAGCCCTCCATCATGGCCTCCTTCCCAGAGTTTCTGATCACCAGATATGAGTGTGCGTGTCATCAGTCCCAACTTTATAAACGTTTTACACGCAAGCCAAGCCGCTCAGCGATGCTGATGGATCCACACATGCACATGTATTCATTCAAAGTCATGTTCCTAATATCCGATTGCCTGTTCTTGTGTTTTTACATACGCCAACATAGGCCCTAATCTGTAAACGAAGCATGGGAGTAAGGGAAGGGCTGCGGTGAGAGAGTTATTTAAGAACAAAGCGTGAAGTACATGAGCAGGGGAATGTTTTCAGGTCAGGTTCTTGGACTGACAAAATCACATTAGGAGTAGAAGTCCAGCAGCAGCAGCAGCAGAGGCCAGAGAAACACCATGCTGAAGACAGGCGATGATGGGAGGTTTTAGCGGCCGAACAACACGTGCAGGGCGTAAAAAAGCCTATCACAGTCAATCAGGCGTCAGCCTCTAGTCAGGGAGGAACAGAGGGGAAACCTTACCCCAGCTCTGGCCCTCCTGAGTTGGCCGGCCGTGTGCAGCACGGGGGGAAATCCACTGGATGTCACATACATCTTGATTTTTATGAATGCTTTGATAGCTCCCCTAAAGGCACTCCCATGACCAGGTGGAGGGTATTTATACAAGCATGTCAGAGAGGCAAGAACGAGGGGAAAGGATATTTGCAGATCCCCTCTGCACACAGAGAAAAAATCTTGCGGTTATTCTAATTGCAACTGGAAATAATTATCTGGCAGTGGACTCTGGGAAGCAGGTCAGTTGAACGCACCCTGCCTTGATCACCAGGTGTGAAGGGTGGATGGTTTGACTGACGCACAGCTGTCCAATGGGAGAGAGACCTGCATTCCTCCTGTTGCTCCTGTGTTTGTGTGTGCATGTGGGTGATTGCAAATGTGTGTCTCTTTTGATGCATTGTAAGTCGATTGCAGGAACATAAACATTTTTATTCACAAAGACTGTATGAATTTACACTGCTCGTGTTCTCATATATTAATACCTCATGAATACCCTATTGATAGCGATTCACTTAATTACAACTTTGGTTTTATGATCGATTATAATAATTAGTAACTTCTGAGATCCTGGACCACGGTCACATCGCCACAATGGAGTCCAAAAGAAAAGAATAACAGGAACCAGTGGTATATAGGTTTAAACTTTGCAGATTTATTTCTGAAGTGTTGTTAAGTGGATATTTAAATATTGATAAATAAAACACCAGTTTACTTGAAGATTAGTTTATCCTGCCAAGTGTCACTGACCAACTGACAAAACTTATGTTAGCTTGCTCATATATGAGCAATTTAAGTTGAGGTGTGAAATAAAATTGACACAAGCTGTTCAAAAATCATGAACACTGGACAAATGCATAGATCAACACAATAAACCCAACATTACATAATGTTGCACAATATTAGATAAGATGATCATATATGCATGTTTGCACCCTCATTCTTAACTGGATATTTCATGGTTTTTGCAAGTCTGGTAATTTCTCCTTTTTCAAAAGTTGGCATTTAAGTTGTATCACATGACCATTAAAAGCTGAAACATTTGAAAATTATTTGAATTTGTGATGCTCCACTGAAATCATATGTTTGAAACTGCAATCTAGAAAGGGCTCAACACACTCTAATCTAATGTATTTATATCGAATATGGGAACACCACTAATTAAAGTTAAATAGTGATGTTGCCATATTCCCATATAACCTAATTGGGGAGCTGGGCAACATTAGCAAACATAAGCTACAATAGGCCACTGGTTGTAGCTTAACAGTAACTTGAATTTTTTAACCACTTAGTTTCATGTGTTAAGCAATCAGCCAAATGTTCATCCCAGTGTTTCTGGGTACACTTACATTTACACACAGAGAATGTGAGTGTATGAGGGGACAGACAGCAGCTGCCAGTCCAAGACTTAGCAAGAGAAATGTTCAAATATGCTTCAAATCAAATCAAAAAGCACATAACTATGTGAGCCAGTTCCCATCAGTGCTGTAAGACCCAGGACTTTATTGCTTCCAACACTGCAATTCCATGCATTGAAGAAGTCAGTGATAATTAGGATCTGTTGAACACCTTCAGTTTCCACCCAGCACAGTAAATACCTTTAGGTCTGTAAAGGTCTCAGTGCACCATGCAGGAGGGTGGAGGAGGTCATGGTCTGGAAGATGCTCTGTGATGTGACCACAGCTCACTGAACCAAAGCAACACTTTATTCATCAGAATCAACACAACCTTTTAGATAATGAGAACAAGCTGGAGGATTTATCAACTTCTCATTATAACCTGATGTTAATCACATGTGTTATTTATGTAGAAACATGGCGCAGTGACAGTGTAATACCTCAGCTATGGGGTAAAGGAAGTGGAGAGTGAATGGGGATAAAAAGATTTTGTGAAATTTCAACTTTTTTTCTCTCTTCATCCTCTGTGAAAACACATATTCACATTAATACCTTACTTTGTTTTGAAGAGCTCAAAGAAATCGGCCTCTTCAGTCTCAGCTGTGGAAGCGGAATGTGCGCGGATGTGTTTGTTTAAATATACTGTCAATTTCTGTGCATTTAGTGTGCGCTCGTGTACAGAGTAGCTGTATGTTAGCATTTCTCTGCACCCTGGTTTGTAACATGGTAATTGTGCAGAGCGAGTACCAATGTGCCAGGTCTCAGTTTAATGAATCCCACCTGTAACACATTTGCACATTCATTCCTCTCCAAGGAGAAATCCTGTTGCCAAAGCAAAGCCTGAAGTGAGTGGAAGTGCGCGGCTCTGCAGAGTTACAGAATTTAAACGGGGAATCTAAGATGGGTGTCGATTTTATCAACCCATTTGGATCCTGTTGACTTGTGAGGGCATAACCTATATTTACAGTGGGAAGCATTGAACTCAGCAAACAGGCGAGGGAAGGAGGAGGAGAGGCCAGTGGAATGTCAGAGCGAGTTGCCTCGGACCTGAAACCCTCCGGCATGTGAAAAGGATTTCACAAACATGAGTACATCGAATGATTAATTCAACAGCTAATCTCTCCACTAACTGTATACATACCAATATCTTAAAGGATTATTAGCCCATTCATCTCAGGCTTTTCCATTCGCTCAGTTTAGCAGTGAATAACCTCACTGCAGATTCCTCCAAAGTCATTCTTCTGATGGGTTTAGGGATAGTTTATTTGTGATCACCCGAATCTGTGATTAAAAAGGGGAGCAGTAGATATGTACGCATTTTTTAGGCTTAGCTGAGATAATCATCGTTTAGCTACTGTGAAGTTTGAGTTGTTTATCATAATAGACAATTGTATGTGCTCTAAAAATAGCTTTGGTCCTTCCTTCCACTATTTTAGCCCAACCTGAAATAGCAACAATAACTTGATGGACTGGCTTGAGATTTGGTGAAGATATACAGGATACCTGGAGAATGAATTCAAATGACCCTGTTCATCCCAAGACGTTTTTCCAGTGCCGTTATTAATTTCACATTTGTGGCTTCTAGTGACTAATGGTGCGTTCAGACCAAACATGAGGCAAATCAGCACATTGTGTTCTGTGAGTTAACATAACTTGCAAATATTCCCCCGTTGTCTTCCGGAAAGGAGGTGAGGAGGAGGAGCTATTTCTTTACGCCGTTCTGTTCGTTGTCAATTGGGTTGAAGTGACTACAGTTGCTGTGTTGCATCTGTTGTGGAAACCCGAGCGCCATCGTTTGTGGATCTTTTGTGGTGTTTTTGGCTTGAATCAAGTAACATACACATTTCAGAACTAGCTCTGTTTTTCCCAAGCCCTCTCCTTCTTTGCCCAGTCTTGATATAAATAGCAGGTTGTATCATACTGCTCGGAGTGCCCACATACAGCAACAATCATTTTCTCCTCCATTTTTGATATAATGCCAAGATGACAACGCGGACAAAAGTATGTATCTTAATCTCAAATTGAAATAATTCAACTCCAGTGGGTGAAGCAAATGATGCAAATAGATACAAATTTCACATTAGCTGTCAGATCTTTGCATTGATTTTGAATGTAATCTCATTTTGTGAAAAATTCATCTTCAATCTAGCGTGAATTTGGCTATTCAAAAAACTAAAAGATTGTCATGGCTGCCTCAGGATGAATTATGATCAGTCTAATGATGGTCTGAACATTTTAATTAGTCTAGTATTTTGGTCATTTCAAACAACAGGGAGATAATAATGAGTCTCAGATATGCTTTGTGTACAGTTAAATAAAGAATGCTTACTTGCCAACACTGAAATACATTTTGTGAACTTAACTACATTACCACTGCCCAAACAAACACACGAGCATTTTTTTAATTTCCTCCCTACACAACAATTCTGAGGCAAATGCTGCAAATGCTGCACATATTTACTTGACATCTACAGTAACTGTTACAGTAACAGTGTACTACTCACTACAGTCACTGGTTAGTCTAAGAAAAAACATTTTATGAAACATGATATATGCAACTGCCCACAAAGTAGTGATTAAATCCGCCTTTAACTAACTACATTAAAGTAGAGTTTACATGTTAATGCATATTACATGGGCAGGCACCAGACTGTTGCACATTTTACTGATAATCCCTCAATTAGGACTCTGAATATGGGACTTTTACATGAATATGTTTAACTATGTAGGAAAGACATAAACTACTTCCTCCATCAAACATTCTAGGGAGTTTTAAAACAATCTGAGCTTGTGTCTTAACTGTGCTGTTTAATGATGACTTTAAAAACCCAGATAAATCCACCTATTGTTGCACTTCGACCTCATGATTCAGTGACCTTTGTTGCTCTTTTCCGTAACACTCGGCTCCATTTGGTTGTCAAAGCTGAATCACTCACGGCTGCTGCGGTACTGTTCTGTTGTTGCTCATTTCAGTAATGTTGCTCCCAGTTGGTGGTCCCAGTAATGAGCAGCGGGGGGTGGGTGGACCACATTGAATGGGATGCCAGAGATCTTTAGCTGCGCTCCTCCAGGGCCTTTTGCATTTAGTTACCCTGAGCTCATAATTGTGTGACTAAAGCAATTGTTCTCTTAATTGAAGCCATTCAGTCGCCTCGACAGGCTTCTTTCACTTCCCTCAGGTGGAACTCAGGTGATCATTGAAAACTTTCAGGTGTGACTCAGGTGACCGAACAAAGACGTAGAGAAGAGACGGATGTTTTCATATGGTTAGTCGTGATTGTGCTGTTGTTTTTAGTAAATATCTACAGAGATAAACCAAAACTAAATTAGATTAAGGTCTAAAAAAATGGTAGGACTCCGAGCGTCGAGTTAAATAGTCATGGGAGATAAATTAGCTGATATATTTGTGTTCTCTCAAACATTCTCCTGCTTTGCTATTTTGGCATAGTGCACGCCAAGAATTTATCATATACACAGTTAGAATAACTCATACTGTGTGTTGCTGGCTCATAAATGCAAACGTATGATTGTGAAACTGCACACAGGTAAATCCCCAGATGACACAGCAGAGGTCAAAAAATGTCTATGCAGGATTAACTGCAGCTCTGGGAATTTTACTGGTCAATGATGGAGTGAATGAATAAACCTGTGTGTGTACATGTGTGTGTCAGGGTCTGTAACATGTGAAAATGCCCCCTCCCTTCAAGATAATGCATCATGGATAACAAATCCTCCAACCCTTTCTTTTATTTCCCTAAGCTTGATGTCACAAATACCTTCTTTAATGGATTAGAAAAGGGTCGTTCCACCTTCAGTCCTTATAGTGCACGTGAAGCACGTCTGTCTGCAGATCACCATTTCCATTTAATTCCTCATTCTGAATAATTCACAAGCCCAGAGAGTGTTGGAAGGTGGAGGAGTCAAAGCAGAGCATATGAACAGTTGACACACAAAGATGTGTGCCCCAAAACTTGCAGATGGGGGGGGGGGGTGGAAATCTGCTGGGGCCACGGTTTGTTTTCACCTGAAGCAGTCATTTATCTTGGCCCGAGCCCAACACTAAACCACTGTGTATGTTTCTATGGTCTCAGTGGGTTTGTGTGTGCACCACAGCCACTTAAAGTGGTGGGAGGGAACTGCAGATTTCAGTCCTAATCTAGGAATTGTGAAACCGCACCATTTCCTTGCACTTGAGCAGTGCTTGGCATCTCATACGGCTGCTGAGGAGCTGTTTACATCAGGTCAGATAGAGCATGCAGATGAGTTTTAGGGTGTGTTTGTTTTAATTTGCCACGAACATGTGGAGGGAGAGAGGAACGACAAGGAGGTTGATGCAGCTGGATCCTGAACACATTTCCATCCGAAGCAGCAAGTGGTGGTTCTGAATGAAAGAGGTTTTTAGTTGCTCATGTTGACCGCAGACTCATGAAGTCTCAACACTCAAATATCTGGTGTTGTTGAGTCCAGATTTCTGCAGAGAACTTAGAAAACAGGTTGAACTGTGTCTTTATTTATTTGAAATTTTGTATATATATATTTATTTATTATGTAAATTGTATTCACCCATAGTCACTCTTGATGTCACTCTTGACAATACAGAAGTTCTATTCCATTCTATTCTTGTGATGAACCCAAGGAACACAGCCTGGCCCACGATGGCACATTTGTGTTTCTATCACAAAAGCAGTTTTTTACTTGCTTTGCAAAGTGTTTAAAAATGTGAATTTAGGACGATCCAAAGGCTAAAATTAGACTTTTAACAGTTCTTAAACTTTATCTTAACTTAAATCCCAACTCTGCCTCCTCAAATCCTGAAATTTACAGACCTCACCAGACTCCAGGTTCCTCTGGATGAACGGGACAGAGCTTGTAGTTTCTTCACATTACGGATTGTGCATGGTCTGAAGTGGTATTGAAAGTCAGTTCTTCAACTATATTTGTTTTACTTTGATACCGTGATGTAATGCACTCAAGTTTGACTGTTAAAGGGATTGAAGTGAACTTTTTGTCAATTAATTAACTTTGCATTTAGGCAACAGTATTCTTTTTTATGCAGATTTGGATATTTTCACTACTGATTGGATGAGTCTACACAGACATGAATGACTCAAAAACTCTGTAAGACAGGAATCTGAGGTGTATTTATTTAGTCTTAATGTAAATTAAGCTAAATACGAAGCTATTTGAATGAACAACAAAACAGAATTTTATTCTTTTTTTTGTTTGTTTTCCCAAAAATATCCCAATGTTAAACCGAAGAAAAGAGAGATGAAACTTTTGAGCATTCTTCAGCATCTTTAGAATTTTGGTTCACTCTTACCACTCTCATCTAAAGACTCTAGTGAGTTATCAACTAGCTGGTGAGCATCCATGACGCATTTGGCCAGTGAATGAAAAGATTCTCAGGGGGTTGGTGAAGACCAAAACACAGCTGAACAGGTGGTGAATATTGCACATAGAATTGTTGGCAAATGGTGCTTAAACAGGAGTAAATATTGGTGGGGACTATTTTCAGCTGCTGACAATAATTTGTAATATTGTAATAACTGACAACTGTTGCTTTCTATTCTCTTTTGTTTTTGGCATTTTAGTTTAAAAATATACATAAGTAATTGTCTTATAAAATAGACGGCTTCCAGTTTGGATGAGTTGTGTTGGTGTCCATGATTCACAGTAATTGCAACCATCCAGTCTCCCAGTAACACATTGGGTTACCTTAAATCAGCTCCAATTTCCTGGAAAGATGTTACACAACATCAGCAAAAAAAGAGTCTTTAAAATGGGTATTTATCGCCTGCTTGCAGTCAACAGCTCCCTCGGGAGCTTTCCTGAAGGAATCCCAGACTGCTGTGCGGCTCAGCTATCTCACTGACCTGCCGTGCCACCGGCTACTTCAACCTGGAGCCTACACACTCTCGCTATACAGCCGTATCCTGGCCATAAATCACCGGGTGGTGTGAACTCCTCTGGAATGCTTGTTGAGTTGCCAAATGATTGTTAAGCCCAAGCAAGGTCCAAACCTTATCAGTGTCCAACACATCTTTGCATTATCAGAGACAAAGCTGTGATAAAACTCATCTCTTCAGCCTCATAGATGGATTCCTACAGTCTGTGTTTCCAGTAATAAAACCCAGAAACTGCTGAAGTTACGATTAATACCTGCATTACAGCTACAGCAGCTTCAGGTGTGCATCTGCAATCCATCACATTTTGGACATTCTTGTATTTCAATCCTCACCAAGAAAATCATTGTGGTCTCCAAATGTGGCATCGCGAGTTAAAATAAATGCAGCCTGCTCAGGGGTGCAGTTCTTCCTCTTAGCAGGGGAATGGTAAAAAAATATTATTGTAGTCAGTTCAACCGAGGAGCACGTGCTCATTGCAATTAAGTCAAACGTTTTGATTTGCCAATCTCTGCGTGCCAACAGAAGCTCTCACCCGTGTCCACACCTGACTTTACACAAACAGGCCAAATCTACAGCATCTCAGAGAGCATGAGACGGCCGAGTTTCAGTCCCACGTTTTGATGCAGGCTGAATCATCAAGTGTATTTTGACATGCAAATTTGGCCTCAAGCAGCGTTCTGTTGACCCTTTCAGGGACTTGGGTGGGCTTCTGAAACACCTCCCTTAATTTGACATGACCTGATTTGGCGGATTTCAGTGTTATTGCTCCTCTTGGACGTGTGGACTCACATGCGAGGCGTGAGGTTGAGGGAGGTCTGTTATGAGAGCTGATGCGAGACAACACAGTGGACAGTGCCTGGAGCAAAGAGAGGCGGAGGTGGAGGGAGGGCTGGAAAGAGAGGGACTGTTAGACTAAATAACATGAGTGACAGGAAAGAGTGAAAGGGGAAAAAAAGGAGAAGGGATTCGGGGGAATGTGGATCCAACCTGTGTGAGTCGACATCCACTGTCTTTCTCTGGCCCTCCCACACCATCCCACTATTGTTGTGTTGGAAGTCCCTGAGTTTTGACAGCTGTGCTTGGAGTGCTGTGACGGCAGTCTGGAGGGAAGGGTGTGTGTGTCTGGCAGTGTGCTGTCTGATAGCTTGTAGTGAATGTGGACAGTTTAGTGTGCACAGTCTTGGTATGCAAATATCGATGAGTGTGTGTGTGTGTGTGTGTCTGTGTGTGACTCCAGGGGCTCAGCCTTTAGCGTAAATACATGTGTGTCATGCTAATAAAAAATAATAAATCTGATTTATGCTGCACCCTGTGGCTCTTTAATGCAGCTCATTGTGCTTTATAAGCAGGCTGGCAGACCGCTGTGGTTCAGGAGGGAGAGTGGGTTGTCTTCCATCCAGGATGTTGGCGGTTCCATCCCAGTCTCCCCCATTCCTGCCTAAGTGTCCTTGGGCAAGATGCTGAACACTGAAATGCCCCCTGACGGTCGTGCCGGCAGAGTGTCAGTGAATGGTGATAGCGAAAGTGCTGCACATAGATGCATGTCAATGGCAAAAGTGTAGTGCAAAGGGCTCAAGACTGGAGGAGCACTAAATACATAACAAAACATCTATCATAAATGCTGTTTCACATGTAACGTAACATAGAACGTAACCTTACTGACTTTCACGCAAAAGGGAGAAGATCTCAAGTTTTCAAACTCCTCTCGTCTGAGTGTCTGAAATCATTTCTATGTGCACGTTTGGGGTCCTCTCTGCATATACACATGCTTGTCTCACAACTGCTAACTTTTCAATGTGATGCCTTGAGAAAAAAAAAGTTGTGCAAGGATCCCATTTAGTTAATGATGTTGCAGCTGGTATACATTTTGTCCCGACCAGTGTAGCGGAGGGAGGCGAGCTTGGGAATAAAGCAGGAATGTGTAGTGGGTGCTAGGCAGCTGGTGGCTGAGCCCCGCTGGGTCGCAGGGAGCAAGGCCGGGCCAGCCACATGAGCCTCAGCTGATTCACACAACCACTGCCACGCACACACACGCACGGGCCAACCTGCTCGCCTGCATGGATCTGCTGTACGATACGAGGGCCAAAACATGGACGTGTGTGTGCGAAAGAAATGATGGGTGATCACGAACAGAGCCAAGTGAAATGGTTATCATCAGGCCGATAGCTTCTTCGCCCACCCAGAGAGTTGCACACTCGTCCGCAAAATTAGCTGTAAGCGTGAGGGTCAGCGGAGTTCTCTCTATTCTTTCCCAAAAGCAACTGTTGACCACATGTTAATGTAGCTGCCTCTCAGCTTAACTCTAACAAGGCAATTGCACCATCGCAGTCTGAGCTGAGTTGTTACCAGCAAAGCAAGCAGTTATCATTTCTTACCGTAACTGACACCAATTAGCTGCACGTTTGACCAGCTGTCTGACGGTAATGACAGGGCAAGAACACAGGTATCAGACTTATCAGTCTGCCCACAGCTGTGCCCCAACCATAACTTACGTACATGGCCGAGGGCCACAGAGAATTTGTGGCAGGTACTTTTTTCCTTCTGTTTGCTCTCCAAACAAGGAACCTTATCAGCTGATACGGGGAATGCGAGAATATTTCAGTGGGATTGCCCCGCACTACTTCCTCCACATCAACACTTGTCAAATCCAGGGGTTACTTAACAACCATACTCTGGATTCAGATGAGTATCAATTCAGATACTGCTCTTCTTCATGAGACTCATAACCTGAAAGAATTCCTTTGCTGACCCTTTGAGGTGAGGCAGAGTAAAGTCCATGTTTTAGGGCCCCTGTGGTGCATGGCAGGTTTTGATGGGTCCATCCCTCCTTGTTTCTGGGACAGATGGTGAGTTGCTCTCAAATGCTTAAATGAGGAAACATTTTTTTTTTCATTTTTTTCGTTTTCGACCCACTCTGAGCTTGTCTAAGAAGCTTGTAAAAGCGCAGGACTTCCTGCGGTCATTTAAAGACATGCCACAGATTGTCATCAGCTGAGTCACTTAAACACTCCCTGACATACCAGACAAAGAGCTTATGTCTGTTTTATCATCAGCGTTCAGTTCACGATAACTACAGTTGCGTTTATGCTCCTGACGAGGAGGAAATTGAAGGAGGAAAATGGGTCTAGTTTTTATGGATTGTTCACAGGCCAGAAAAGATTCACATGAAGTGACATATCTCCCATTCTTCTAATTTCATATAGGGAATTTGCTAAATGGGGTTGAAGCAGTTGACCTACTGTACCTGCACTGTCTACTGACCTACTGTATCTGCACATTCACAGTGTAGATTATCTTCCGTCATCTGTTCTTTGACGCCCTCAACTGGCTAGTAGTGGTACCACAACATCGAAAATAGTTCTGATTCTTCAATGTTAAACAAAGTCAAAATAAACCAACAGTTTTGCAAGACACCTAAAACAAATCTATTAAGAGCATAAATGGTAGCAGGACATGTAAGTATCAAATACAAACTGAATGATATTTCCCTATGAACGCATCAAGGCCAGTTTGTTGATGTACTTTGTTTCTCAGTGAGGAATGTTTACAGTTATAACCTGTTCATAACGTATGAACATTTTATTTTATATAACACAATACTAAAGCAAACATGTACACGAGTGTAATCAAAAATGATGAAACATGGAACTTCAGAATTAGAGAGATTAGAGACATCTCGACTTTGTTCACACCATGTATTGGGTTATTAATAGTTGCCATGGTACCCACATCCTCTCTCCCCACTCCTTTGTCAGAGCCTACTGTGATTTAGGGCAGTATATAAACCCTACTGGGCCAGCCCTCTGTCCTTCTCTGGCTCCTGTTATTGTTCCTGGAGCACAGGCCACAGTGTTTGGCTGCTCCAGCTGAGGAGAGAGCACCTACTGGGCTTTTCCCATGACGATGAGAACCGCTCTGCTCAGCCCAGTCAGCAGGCAGTGGCTGAGGCCCCGAGCTGCTCCCACCTCCACTCGCTCTCCTTCCCCGAGGCCTCCCGAGGCCTCCCGAGCCCCCCTCCTCCTCCTTTTGCGTTCCCTAAAGTCGTGATCTGGCTCATAAATTAGTACTCGGAGAAAAATAGGTTTTGCAAGATGAAACTCGGTTTCTGTGTGTATCAGCACACGACTCAGGGGAGACAAGAGAGAAGAAGCAGGCAGTAAATCCATTGGAGTCCACTGATAGCGCCTGTTTGCACAGCCACTGCCGCTTCCTTTGATCAAATGGCTGGGGGAGCGGGGGGTCGTGTGGCGCTGCCGAAGGTCAGCTATATATTACACTCCTAAAAGTGATTACTGAAATTCTTAAGTGAAACCATTCTGCTGCCAGGGTGTGCTCTAATCCCCTGCAGCGTTGTCTGGGCCGGGGCTGGGGCCTCTCTGTGGATCTGCGTGCCCCAGCACTCCTTTTCCCCTTCCCCACTTGTGTTTTCTATCATCGGAGCAGGCCTATAAGAGCCCCTACATGGAAACACGGCCTATCCAGTTGCAATATCAACTGCAAGGGCTCGGAGGAGGAGAGAGAGAGGGAGAGGGAGAGGGGTAGTGGAAAGGTAGTGTCAGGAAACAGAAATATGCACACACTTCAAAGGCTCAGGCAGCAAATTAAGGGTTAGGGATTGGACACGACAGTAAGTGGCCTTTACATCAGAAACAGGGTAAACAATGTCTGGATTATGTTTCGCTTCTTTCCTCTGTGTTGTTGCATAGAGACCCCCCTGCTCTCCATCTGCACACTGGCTGTGCTGTAGGTAGAGCACTAACACAACTTTCTTGTTTCCTTTTTCTTTCTTTTTTTACACTGGGCAAATCATTTCAATCGAGCCACGATGAAATGTTTTGTATCTGAGCCTCCGATGTGTGTAGATGACTGGAAAATCTGACACATATTTGATGGAACGGATGGATTGAGCGTGTCAAGAAGCCTCTGCTCAAATTCCACATTTACGACTGGTAGCTAGTCCTCGCCACAACGTTTCACTGCATCAAATTAATTACAGCAACTTATAAAACAACTGTGTTGCTTTTAAGCATGATACAAACGGGCTTCAGGAGAGAAATCTGCGTGTGTGTGTGTGTGGCATGCTTTCTATACTGCAGCAGCGTCACAGTTGAGGCCGAGCCAGCAAACATGATCTAAACAAGAATTATGTGAAGTCATGCTCTATGAAACTTTATACACATTTGCTGATCATTACCTAAGATTACTTTGTGTTAACTTTGGCAGACCCGCTCTTGGCTCTCAGATTGAAAAAGGGATGATGTATTTCCTCTTATTTATTATTTGCACTGGGCTACTGCGAGAAAAAAAAAAAGCAAGTGTGAGTGGTATGCCTATGACCGGTGCATCGATGCCAGGAATAACAGAATGAAACTTGCTCCTCGGCCTCATTAGTGTGTAGAAAACAGTTCCCGGGAGACACGACAGAGTGTAAATACATTTTAAACTCTTTACACTGCAGGATGCTACGTGCCAACTTCTCCTTATTTCAGCTTTTTTCTTCTCTCCTCTCGAAATGAGAATGTGAACGGCAACGAGCGCTGCAAGTGTGTTGGCTTCAAAAGAGTCGCAACCCCATGTTGCACGTCTCATAAATTCTGCTGAGGGAATTCAAAGAGAAATTTATCGAGCATGGCATTCACACATGTTGACAGTAAAGAGGGCCAACTGCACACCGGGTCTTGGGAATTTGTAGGGAGCACATGGCCCCCAATTTTTGCTTTGAAACCCCCTCTTTGACCCTTGTCTGCTTATGCAATGCCTTTGCCCTTTCCATCATGAGAAAAGATAGGTAAAGATATATGGTACGTAAAAGCCTATAGCTGTGTCCTATAAATAAGAAATGTCAGATACACAGTTGTAAACATGCAGATATTTATCTGCATGTTCTATGACTTGAGATTCAGTATTTCATGGACACTTCTGAAGCACATGAAGCAGGTGCACTGTGATCCCAAATAAGGCAATGTGCTATAACATCATCATTACTCAACATTTATTTATTATATGAACATGTCCCTGCCATGTGTTTCCACCCTGTGCCGCCTTTTCTCCACTTGTTTGTACAGTAAGGGAGGTGTTTATGGTCTTTGGATGTTGCCAATTTCACTGGAGAGAGGCCTGCGGAGCGCCGATGGGACTCAGAATACAGGACCACACTTTTGGCTTCTTTCGCATATTGACACAGCTGCTATCACGCCGCAATGATCTGATTCCAGAAACTATCTGCGCACACTTACACACATGCACGAACATACACATAGACAAAAGCTCATGAAGAAGCACAACATGCTTGTCTTTTCAGTGTCGGTACGTGTCATTCAGACAAAGCTTAATATTGACTTTTTTGTGGAATTATGGTGCTTTCACTTTTTGTTGGTGCCGGTCTCGTGGTGTTTCACTCAGAGGCTGCCTCACAGGACGCTGCAGCGAGCGCTTCCTCGCTATCTGCTGCTGCTGTGATCAACAAAGCAAAGGTCATTTAGGTTCATTTCAGTTTCCCCCTGCCACGCCTAAGATGAACAAGCCCGAACAAACATGAACAAAAGGAATTTTTTTAATTACATTTTATTTTATTTTCACAACCCTTCATTTTACCCCATATGTCACCAGTAGGGGAGATAGAAAAGCTTAACAAAACTCTTGAGTGACCATTGCCAGAACTGCATGTAGCATGTAGACACATTTCAAAGAAATGTACTGTATTGTTTTTCAAGTTTTTCTTAGTTTTTTTCTAAACTAATTGTAAATTTCATAAAATCCAGTAAGTTACTTTTGTTTAAAATATTAGCCATCAAATTATAGACTATAATTTTTTACAGGTATGTATATATTTGTATTTGTATCTGTAATTTTTTATCCCTAAAATAAGGTTTTTACTGTAATTTGGAGGTAAGAATTAGAATCAGAATTCCTTTATTGTCCCAAGATTGGGAAATTAACAATATGTTAATGACGAGGATGGGATAACACTGCTAGTGTTGGAATGGTAAGTGTTTCCTACAGAATGTATAAAAATCCCCAAATGTACCAATATCTTGGGAGAAAGTAGCAAAATAAATCTTTTGGGATGTTTGTATATGTGCCACAACCCCACAGATTTGTTTCACCCTGCATCATAATATAGTCAGTAGTTTCTTAGGCACACCTAGTGTCACGGTTGTGGTTTTGTTTGGTCACGTTTTGGTGTATTTTGTCACGGTTGTGTATTTTCTGTGTTCCTCTCGTGTTCCCTCCTGTGTTCCTCTCATGTTCCCTCCTGTGTTCCTCTCATGTTCCCTTCTGCCTTCCTCTGTGCTCCACCCTGTGATTCTCCTGTGTTGTTCTCTGTGTCCCTCTCCTGTGTTCCCCTCCTTGTCCGTCGCTATGTTTCACCCTGTGCCTCTCCAGTGTTCATCCCTGTCTTGGTTATTGTATTTGTGTTCTCGTTGATAAGTTTGTTCAGTGTTTCCTGTTTTATTTTGTAGTCCTTGCTCCCTGTGTGTTTTCACCCTTTGACTTCCTGCCCTCATCATGTTCACCTGTTTGTCCTGTGCCACCTGTCCCCAGTTACTCATTAGTTCAAGTGTGTATATAAGTCTTTGTGTTCCTCCATGTGATTGTTGGTTCGTCATCTTCGTCTCTGGTCATGTCCTGTTCATGTGTCCCGTCAGTTCTCGTCACGTTTCCCTGTAAGTTGTTTCCTGTCCTTCCTGTGTTCCACTCCTGTTTTTGAGTGCGACTTTTGTTTCCTGAAGATTTCTTTTGTTACGTTTACCCTTTTAAATAAAAGACACTTTTTGTTAAACCATATTTAGTTTCTGCTTTTTGGTCCTTCCCTTCCCTTTTTTCCTACCACGTCCGTTCCCTCCCCACGCACCTCCCAAAACCCGACACCTAGCTAAAATGAATGGAGTCTAATGTAGAAGTCTTGAACTAAACTGTATACTACATAAGGTGTTTCTATTATTTTGTATTGCATCAGTGAAGAATGTCTAAACAGAAACACTTATACAGGCCTGATTATTTTCATCAAGATCCATGATATCTTTAGAAATTCACAGAAATGTGGAAAATTCTCTCCAGATCTCACAATGTTAAATACAGAAGAAAAAAATCTGGATCTACTCCTTTCAATCAAGTTTCAATATGTTCAGTAGTCTTTGCATAATCCTGCAAACAGACAAACGGCATATTGAACACAGAGGTAATCAACAGACAGAAGAAGTGGCTGATATCAAGAAATCCATCTAGTTGTTGAAAAAAGCTGATCTGACAGACAGCACAGAGGCACTCATCATGGCAGCACAAGAACTAGGCACTGACCACAACATCAATAGAGGCCGGAGTCTACAACACCAAACGGGATCTCAGCCGCAGGCTATACAAAGATGACAGTCCAGCACATAACAGCAGGGTGTAAGATGTAGGGAGATGGGTCAGAGAGGATGGGCTGGACGTCTCAATGGAAGAAACCTCCAGGTGGTTCACCAAGTTAGGATCCTCTGGGACTTCCACATCCAGATCGGATAAAAGTGTGATGGCTCATCAACAGGACAACAAACGGCAGAAGAAGGCAGTTGTGATGGGTGTAAATGAAATAGGAAGAGGAGCTATGAGAGGATGAGGAAAGTGGAGGCAACAGTGTTGATACATTTGGTTGGTTGAATTTCAGTGTGGTCAGAAGTTAAATATTTATTAACCCTAGTGACTCTAGTAAACTCTAATCCACCACGGTGGCGATAAAAAGCCACCAGAGGTATAGACATGAATCAGTTCTGTGGTGGTATAAAATAAACAGAATCACACAGACTCTGCCCTGCTCCATACAAACCACTGAATTATCCACTACACCAGATTATATTAATACAGCCATGTGCAGAGTCATCTGGTTACTGTAAAGCTCCTCGGCGAAGCTGCACAGGTCCTGAGTGATGGAGAAAAGCTGAGAACGGAGAGTGAGAAAGTAAATAAAAATCTGTAGGATAATAAATTGCATCATTGGTAATTCTATCCAGTGCTGGTCTGCGGTGAGCTGCAGTGCAGAACCTCCTTTATATGCGGGGGCCCAGAGAGATCTGCTGATAACATGGGGATTGATGTAGGCCATTAAGGGAGCGTGTGTGCAGTGCTGGAGGGGTGCGTTACATCTGGCCTCTGCAACAGCACTGTATATCAGCATGTTGTCACCTGGGCTGATGTCACAGCAGGTCCTTCGGCTAAGAAAACACACACTCTGTCTTGGGCGGGTGACCAACACCAGCTCACTCACTACCCACTAATGTGCTGCTCGTGCCGAAGGGGGCGTGCTGCTTTGGGTTCGTGGCCTCTGCAAATGTAATCCATAACCAGTTAGGCATTGTGCGTGTGTAACTATAGAGATCTGTCAACAAAACAAAATGATTTGGTTTAGCATGTGGACGGAATCAAGTGAAACAAAGATTCCTTAAGGATTAAACATCCCCATAGTAGAGTCCCGCATTTGTTTACCTGAACTGAGGTTGCATGACGTAGACATTAGGAGAAATTATAATTTCACTTTGTCAAACTGGTCATGGTCAACGTAGCTTATGTTTTTTGGACTTGTCAAATGACTCTCGCTGGTACACTTGTGTGCACTTTTTTATTTCTTACACCACACACACCAAAGGTCTTGAAACAATCCAACAACCAGTTTTGGTGAATGTAAATTTTCCCCCTCTCCCTGCGAACCATCACTCCTGTGTTTTTTATGTACTTATATGTCATTTTTCTGGACTACTCTCTCATTGCTGAGAAATGCAATGTTTAACTGGCTACGTTGTTGTTGGAGATAAATTATTAAAGGAACCAAAAATGTGTTTGAGTTGTTTCATGCTTTGTGAATGTGTAAATAATTCTTGTAAATTAAATATTGAGCTACTGTAGTGCAGGTTTACCTCTGATACATTACTTAATACTACTTGCTTGGATTAATCTTTTTTATTACTTATTACTCAAAACCCACATACCCATAGAGTAGTGTCTGCATGTCTTCACAGCAAATTACACTCACTTAAAGATTTACAATTACTTCCTGGAGACTTACCTTCTCTTAACTTCTTAACCTAATCTCATCGGTTCATGTGAATCTACAGAATCTGAAGGCGAGGGACAAGATTCTGGTTTGACTAATCACGTCTGAGCAGGATTTGGTTTTCTGCAGGTTAATAGACTGTGTGGAGAGCAAAAGTGGTGGAACACATTGACAGAAATGCATTTTAATACACATCTTAATGCACATGCAGATAGAGATTAGCCATAGTGTTGTCTGAACCTAAAATGGTAAATGGCCTGTATTTATATAGCAATTAGCAGTTTGCCATTCACCCATTCACACACACATTCATACAGTGCATCTATTAGCAGCACTTTTTTTGTTCTATGGGGCAATTCGGGGTTCAGCATCTTGTCCAAGGACACTTCGGCATGCAGATGGGAAGACTGGGGATCCAAATGCCGACCTTCTGGTTGGAGGGCGACCGCTGCTCTCATGTTGCTTGTGACACAAACAGAGTCCTGGCCCATATATCTGCTGTCTATACCCAGAGCCCTAAAATAGTGGTTGCTGCCCCCAGAGGCTAATTCATCATCAGACGATAGGCTTTGAGATTGATCTTAACCTGAACCAGGGGGTGGAAACCTTTTTCCTATCATGCATCGTTTCAGTCATTTTTTTAAAAACATCCTTGTAAGCCACACTGAATTGTTAAGGACACATTATCTCACTGACCTTGTTAATCGCTCTTGACATGGAAATGCTTCTTGATGAGGTGTATGATGTCAGATGGTGGTGATGCAGCTGTTTTATTGAACAAAAATACATTCCTCAAACAAATTCTCACCTTTGATGGTACCATGCATTGTTTGCACCAGCAGTACTTCCTCCCTTGTATCAAACTTGGCAGTAATTCTATGAAGAATGGCTGGTTGGTCAGTTTCAACACAGGCCAGAGAGAAATATTTTGTTCCATTATCTCGTGCCATATCAGTAATCCATCCTGTGACCGCTCCAAGAGACTTTAGAACCACTTCACTTCAGTTGCACAGCTCCACAGCAGCAACAGCACACCCCTTCACATATCCTCTCTCTGAATAAGATCTCAGCTTCTTAGATATCAGCTGACTCAACACAAAACCTGCCTGCAGAGCATTGTTGCTGCCAGAATGTTTCCTGTGAAAGTTGCCTGTTGACAACCTTAACCCCAGAGAAGAGGATTTATATTAATCCAAGATGATTTGTCATTTCAGTTTAGCTGCATGTTTCCAATTAAGTAATGTTTGAGATTATTCTTTTTCATCATTGCAACCACATTCCCATACTGTATCTACTTTTCTTCTCACAGCCGCCATTATGCTACAAACAACAGCTACATGTTTTCTTCCTGGCAGCATACGACCAGAAGGGACCACCCTGAATGACATGTCTACTTTTTAATGTTAAAGGTACAGTGTGTAGAATTTAGTGATATCTAGATGTGAAGTTGCATGTTGCAGCTGAACACCCCTCACCTCACCCTCCTCTTCCAAACATGAAAAAGAAACTGTGGTAGCTTCAGTTGTTAAAAACTCAAAAGGTGTTTAGTTTGTCCAGTCTGGACTAATGTAAAAAACATGGCAGCCTCCATAGAGAGGGTCCCCTCAATGTAAATATAAAGTATTTAAATATAAAGGACCTTTTCTGGGGTCAAGAAAACTACAATTCATACAATTTAAATGAAACGAACTAGTGAAAACATCATGAGGATTATTCTACATTACATTTCTGCCAATAGTTCCCTTTCACCTAAATCTTACACACTGGACCTTTAAGTAAATAAACAGATAAATGTGTTGCAGTCATGAGACTTATTTTTGTATTTCTGAGTTGCTTTTTACATTTTTAGGAATTGTCTCTCAAGAAGCCTGCTCTAACCTTAAAACTTCATTCAATTTTATTTGTATAGCACCAAATCATAATATACATTCAAGGCACTTAGTATGGTAAAGGTCAATACCTTATACAGCTTTAAGACATATACAAAATTTAAAACATGTCTCCAGCATAAACTTTAATAATTTACATTATGGTGACTTGCTTTTTGTCCAAGACCAAGCGTGCGTGTGCATGCGCGCGCACACACACAATTGTATAATGTAATAGAATGACACAACACACATGGGGCTATTCCAGGCCCAGTGTGGTATTGCTACTTTAACTTAAGTGAAGTATCAGAGTACATATTGCACTGCTGGAAACAAGATGTTGCAGGACATACTGTAGGTATCATATTAAACACTCAAATGTTTTAAGGTCAGTAAGTGTTCACTTTAGGAACTAAATTCAATAAAAATGCCTATTAAATAAAAATGCCTATTAAATATCACAACCACTAACCGGGAAAAGAAATCCAGAATCCAGAAAAAGAAATTTGCTCTTTAAATCCATTATCGTACATCTCCGCAGCTGCAACTGTTTCAAGTTTTTCTATAGTAGACAAGGTGAAATACTTCACCTCATGTCTCTGTTATCACCTCATCTTATCCTGACATCCTTGTTAGGAAATAAATCACTTTGTCCGCTCAAATCCAACAAATCAAAAACTTTATTTCTCATATACAAAGGTCATCTGAATGTGCAAGATAAGTGCAGTTACAAATATGTGGTAACTGTAGCCACAGAAAAAAAATACACTCCCAAATAGCCATGTGTGTGTAGGTACTGTAGTTCGCAGGATATTCAAGTAAACCGATTAATTAAAAGTAAAGGCAAGTGGACTGATGGAAATGTCAAATGGTAAAAATCTGAATTATGTAGCATGCTGAGCTAAAAAGGCTCTTATTCTATGGAGAAGCTCCTTCTTGACGCTGTCTGGCACCAAGGCTGCAAGAGACAAAGAAATCAGTGACCATGACTCATTGTTTGGCACAAATACAGAACAATGTGTGGTACTGAGACTGTGTCTAAGTCACAGACTGTTTATAAAGATACTCCTGCAGAAATAAAATAAAAATATAAAATATCCAGGATACGAATGCTGCAACCTTGCGCTTCATTTAAAGTCAGCGCAGTAGTGATCGTGGTGTGGAGCTGCCATATCAAGGTCCCGCCTATACAGGCACTCTACCAACCACGAGTCGGTCTCAGCTGTCAGTCATGACATTTCAAAGCATTACAGTTTTTATGAATTTCCAAAAACACTAAAACCCCATTTTCTAAACAAAACTGTCAACAGCTGGAAAAACCATTAACACTGTTCACTTGGTTAGACACACTTTACCAATCTGAATCACACATTTTGCACAGCTCTATAAACACATTCACTACACACATTTAGCAGCGTGGTGCTCTTTGGCCCAGGTCGCCACACCAGAGCCCCAGAGGTTAAACGCAACTGACACCCTGTTGTCATCGTTAACACTCTGCGACTCGAATTTCAGCACACAAGCATCCAATCATGCTCGGGCCATTAAACACTGACATTTCTGGGTGGTCATGATGCTTTGCTCAGACACGAGCAGGCAGAGCATCTTGTTTATGCTGTCATTTGGGACGTGTGCTCAAAACATCCGTGAATGGTTTATCAATAACCTGGATTTTCTCTACGTTTGCCTTCCACCATACTTTCCCTACCTAAATGAATAATTTATGTACGGGGTGAAAGGTGTATGAGCGAAACCCCTTACGCAGGAAAAACTCCTCCAGTCAATGCAGCGTGTGACGTGGAATCTATTCAAGACTGGATTCTGCCTCCCAATCGATTCTACTATTGCTTAGCAAGAGAGAGGATCGCCTGTGACGAAGTTCTGTGGTCCGACCCGGCTCAGAGGCATGATGCTGATTATATTTTAGCAGCAGCTTTTCTTGTTGTCATATAAGTTGTCATAATTGCAGGAATGTGCAAAGCTCCTACAGTGTTTTGCATTTATTACTGTAGTGTGGAATGATTGCTAGGTAGTGTTTATGCATTAGCCTGATTTGTGTGTTATCTGATGGCAGTGTTTGGTTTTGGGTAAAGATAAAATAGTTTTGAATCGATTGTAGCAGGGTGCAATTGAGATGATTTGGCTTCACTTTTGGGAGATGTACATTTAATTCTTTATACTTATACAAGCTGTGGTTACCTCTTCCTTTAGGAGTGATCTCTACCATCAGGTCCTCCACAGTGACATGCTCCAAGCCCTTTTCTTTGATCACTTCTGTAAAATATATGTAGGGGAGAATTTGACATTGTTTAAAAATCACTATGAAAACACTGAGACAACAGCACAAGTGAGCAAAACCAGAGAGTAAAACAGGCTGTGAGTTAAAATGTGGAATATGGATGAATAGAACTTTAATAAAGAACTGTGAGGACACACATTTAGCAGCCCTTGTGTTTTAACAACACTTCTGAAAGTTTACCTTTGCAGTGAGCCTTCATCTGGTCCCTCCACCCACACTCAGTGAGCTTAGCTCTCAGTAACTCCTTCAGTCTGTCGATAAGATGCAGGGACATATGAGAACATGGCAGCACAGGCACATCTCTGCCCTCTGCAATATCTACTATTTACAAAACCATTGAAGTGCCTCTCTCCGGTATGTTTACAATATCAGTACATACACCAGGGGTCAGCTTTAAGATTCACCTGAAGTCTGTAGTTTTTCAGATCTGATTTTTGTCTTGGATTTATCACATGATCCTAAATTCTTGAATTAGTAGTAAGTGAGGGCTTCAAGTGACAGAGGCTCATGTTAATACTTATTTGGCAAAACAACATGACTCCTCATGTGCGTTCTTGGATCATTCAATTTGACTAGTTTTGTACTAAAAATGTATCATCACATAATAAACAGTGGACTGTTACATTTTATGTTTCATTTAAAACTTCTACAAGGAACTTTTCACTTTCATTGATTTTGGTGCCTCAGTGGACAAAGTAGTGTTTCCTCTGTCACATGTGAAAACCTGGCTCCACACAGCACGTGCATTTGTTTTGGAAGAAACGAAAAATAGACACACGTGTAGCAAGTTCAGGACCCACACCGAGAAAACCCCACCACACCACAGCTCTCATGAGATCGTTTTCACTGAAATTATTTAACATGAAACAAGGACTGCATCAGTTTACATCTTCTCAGACTATTGTCCCCCTCAGCTCCAAATGCAGACTGAGATTCCTGAGCACACGCACCAAAGTGACCAGGGGACGAGGTGTTTACATGTATCCATACTCCCCCCCTCCTCTTATTGAGGGCAAGTGGAACATCCCACCTCAGTAATGACACAGAGCCTAAAATGATGACTTTAATTTCCTAATATAATGGATTTGTTCTTGTACTATTATGACTTTACTCTCATAATATTGCAAAGAAGACCTCAGACTGTACTTCCCTTTCAGTAATACATGTGGAATAACTGTGTCTAGTCACAGTGGGCCTCTGTAAAACCCTTCCAGCAGCTCACTTGTTGAATGTGGGATTGCATGTCTCACCTCTCTCGTTCGCCCATCTCTGTCAGCTTCTGGTTCACTGATGCTCTCATTCTGGACTCTTTGCTCATGGTCTGTCACCTGCACGCACGCACGCGCGCACACACACACACACACACCATAAACAACACCACGTGTTTACATCACAGAAAAGTCTTTCACTCGGTGAGCAGCAGTGTTTTCCATGCTAACATGCTAAGCTACATGCTCAGGATGAACTTACACTCAGCGTTTCACCACACGTCACACACTCACTGTTTCGTACATGAGAGACAAGTTCACCGGAAGTTGACGTTAAGTGCCGATGACGACACAGCAACGCATCACGTCACTAAACACGACTAATTGAAGGTTGGAGGGAAAGTTTCAGAATGAACTGACCTCGATGTGTCGTCATCGACAGCAGAGCTGCTGATCTGACTGAGTTCACAGATTCGGTTCCGGGGGGAAACACTGCTGTGTACAATAGTTCCTATGGTCCTCTCAGATGCAGTACTCTGGTCAGCCACACAGCGGCAGTGTTGATGAATAAATGGAGCCTGATCAGTCAGTCCTGCAGCTCTGTGATCTCTATCCTCCTTTAATATTTCAAACCCCAACGTCACATGGTTATAATATTGATATCCTGTATTTATATTAAGTATTTTACGTTTTATTCAATAAATAAGTAGGTTGTCACCTAAATGATTAACAGATAAATAATTCTCAGGTAATTATTATTATAAATGTAAAATGTAAGGTTCAAATGATGAATTCAAATAGGAAAAAGGTATCATAAATTATGAAAATTATATAAGCATTAGTTTACATTTTTATTTTGTACTACTTTATTATAACACTATATAATATACATTTAAATTAAAAAAATCACAATTTCAAAGAATAAAGTCATGCTTTTACAATAATAAAGTTGTAATATTATAAGAGTGAAGTCATAGTATTACAAGAAAAAAATCTGTAATATTTTGAGAATTAAGTCATAATTGTAGGTGCTGTGTCATTACAG
This sequence comes from Paralichthys olivaceus, assembly GCF_024713975.1. Taxonomy (NCBI): domain Eukaryota; kingdom Metazoa; phylum Chordata; class Actinopteri; order Pleuronectiformes; family Paralichthyidae; genus Paralichthys; species Paralichthys olivaceus. The sequence continues at coordinate 21,889,978 of NC_091105.1, read as the reverse complement.
GAGGGGCAGAAGTTTAGCCTGTCACTTGTGTTAAAATGATATATGTGTTATAAAAAGACAGGCAAGAAGGTCACAACTGATGGGATGAGCCTACCCGAAGGCAACATAACAGATATTGATGACAGCAACAAATACCTAGAGATCCCACAGGCATATTGAAACCATGAGGAGGCCGCAAGGAAATCAGCCACAGCCAAATACATACCCAGAGTAAGGCAATTCCTGAAAAGTGTCAAAGCCACTATCCAGGATGAGGCAATGAAAATTCAGGTCTACATCAGGAAGATTGAAGTGAAGAGCTGCTAAGTGAATACCTCAGACAGCAGAAACCTAATGATGATGATGAGAAGGAGGAGGAATAGGAACCATCATGGAAGGACAAGCCCCTGCACTGCATGTACCACTGACAAATGAAGGAAGTGGCTGATATCAAGAGATCCTACCAGTGGCTGGAAAAGGCTGGTCTGACAGACGGCACAGAGGCACTAATCATGGCAGCACAGGAATAGGCCCTGTAAGCACAAGATCTATAGAGGCTGGGGTCTAGCACAGCTGACAAGACAAGGTGCAGGCTGTGCAGAGATGCCCCTGAGACAGCACATAGTAAGCAGGGTGTAAGATGCATGCTGGGACAGCGTACACTGAGAGGCTTAACCAAGTGGCTGGGGTAGTGTACAGACACATCTCTGCCAAGTATGGATTAGAGGTACTCAAGTCCTGATGGGACATAACACCAAAAGTGGGTGAGCACAACAGACCTAAGATCCTATGGGATGTAAGATACAGCTGCTGGTTAACCAACCGGACGTAGTGGTGGAGGTCTGGGAGAGTGAGTCCAGCAGATACAGGTACAACATCTGAAGTCTCTGTCCAGAAGAGCACAATAGGAACAGCTTAAATGAGAATGCCAGTAGTCATTGGTTCATCACGTGGGTGGAGTTTTGTCTATTTATTTATTTTTCACAAGAATACACACAAACAGGTTCACCTCTGGCTAAACGAGTGGCTGCTTCAGTTGAAAAACTGTTAAAGAATGATTGTTTTCAGCGGTGAATGTTTTCAGTCGGTCACAGTGTTTACAGTTGCTATAACACTGACTTCTCCCTGTGTTTGTTTGAAGTCGGGTTGAATGAAGTGTTGTTTACTTTGTTTCTAAATGCAGTGTGGTACCAGGCCTCGCACACAAGTACCACATGTACCATTTGTGTGAGAGGCTCTCAGAGCTGCTGGCAAACATGCTCAAGTAGGAGACCACAGAAAGAATAACAAGGATGACAGCCTCTGTTGCTCTGGAGCATCCCCTCACTGTCTTAAACCTCCAGATGAACTTCCAGTAGTAGTAGTGAACTATTAATGTAAAGTCAATTAAAAAAAGTAGGCCTAACTCAATTACAATGGTGCCTGAAGCAAACACTTAAATTAAAATTAGATATCATTTAAATCAATCCAGTTTTATTTTATTTGTATAGCACCAAATACATGAGATGCTTTATCTCAAGGCACTTTACATAGTGAGGTCAGACCTAACAGTATTATACAGAAACCCAACCTCATTAACTGGGGGAAACCTCTAGAACCAGACTCGATGTGGCATCTGCCTCGACGTGTTGGGGTGAGCCGAGAAAAATGTGGAAGAGAGGAGAGATGGGTGGAGAAGTAAGCAGCACAGGTGAATCTGTGTCTATGGAGCACAGTTATCTGGAAAATAAAGTCCTACCAGCTCTTTAACATATGCTGGGGATTGACCAATAAAGGCTTTGTGTGCAAGGAGCAGGATTTTCAGTTCTATTCTGAATTTGACATGGAAACAATGCACATGGTGAAATTCATGCTTCTCCAGATCAGACGGCATCTACAGTCCTTTGTGACACACGGCAGTCCAGCATCCTTGTTCTTCATTCCTCCTGTCCTGACTGTGTGATATCGATCATGTCTTTGCCAACGCCTGATTTCACATTCATAAATTGTGCTGGATCAACTAAAGCACTAGAATTGGAGTCCTCAGGCAGCACTGAGAGGCTCCACAGTATTATATGATTTTTGTGAAAGACTGTGAGAGCGTTTTGAGCGTCATGCAGGGAAACGTCTTCACAGCAGATGTTGGAGCAGCTTTTGATGGAAGACGGATACAATAAAAACCTGCTGGAGTCCAGAAGAGCCCTGACTCCAAGAATTTGTTTTAGCAAAGCTATCGCTGCACAGGAATCATAAAAAAAACTATGTTAACAACCTGGAAAATACATATATACATTCAGAGTCCCCAGGGGATGAAGCCTATGATGTTGGTGATCTTCTGACTGTTCCTCCCGTGCCACAACACAGTAGACATTTTATTTCTTATTAGAAATGTCTCAATAAATCTTTGATGTGATGATTTTGCAGAGTAAAAATTTGTTGGCACTTCACCAGAGGGAGATGGAGGAGAGAATCTCAATCTCGTGACTTATCAACTTGGGCCATCACCTGCTTAAAAGTCTTCAGCTTTGCTTGATGACACTGAGAATTCTCTATTTACAGCTCACTTGTAGGATTCTGTGTTCAAGATTATCAAGTATCAATTGAAGAAGTCAAAATTCCAATTTGCAACAAGGATATCTGGTAACTCTGATAAAGACAGTGACTTATCATTATTCAAAAACTTGGGCTTTCAGTTTGAGAGCAGGACTTATTGATCTAACCCAGATTTTATAACTCTTTCACTCTAACCTGCACTTCCGTTGAAACTGAAACACCATGCTCTTGTGTAAAGATATGAAAAAGACTTTAGAAGGATGATACGAGCATCGTCTCTTGAAATGACATCATATTAATTCACCATTTTTCATCAACTGTAGCTGTTGCTTGGTTTTAATTATTAGCCTTTGGCAAATTGTCTTTCATTTAGTAATGAAACCATTATGAGAGAGCTTACAGCTTTTTTAATGGAACTATTAAAATATATATTTTAAAACTATCCCACAGGACCAATCCTCACACACACTCATTTTAATTAAACGTCATCATTTGCAAATATTCTTTCCCTTCTACTAACATATTCTATATTAACAACCTTGACAATCCTCTGCCTGACAACTCCTCTTGAGTTCTTTCTTAAGTTTATCCAAATTATTTCTAGGTGGGATATGTATGTGATGTTATTTAAATGAAAGGGGCAGTCGATAAAATATGTTTCTTTTTTGTTCAAGGAATGTGTAAAAGTATTGTTTGTAAAATAGAATAATAAGGGACATGATAAAAAATAAGGAGGAAAGAAAATCCAAACAATGGTATTCACACTGAATGAAGTTATCCTGCGGGGTTTCAGTCCACTGCACACATCTCAAGAGATTCTGTCATACACAAGTAATAAGACAGAATTTAACTGAGTCTGAACAACTCAGATTTTAAAATGGTCAACACTTTTTTCTTTGCCTTATTAGCCACCACTCTTGTTATGCTCAGTTCCTCCATTTAATTAACCACTTTACTGACTTTTGGTAGCTTGCATATAAGTTCAAAAAGAAAAAAAAGAACCAGAACATCTTTGTATAGAGAAGTGACAGGACGGGAAGCTTCTAGGCTGACCAGGACTTTAAATTCAACACCTGAATTGGAGAATATACCTTTTTGAAGTTAGGCCGAGAAGTTCTCCCTGTCTGTCAGAGCGCAGAATTTAGCAGGGGCTTGCTCTCATTTTCAAGAGGGAAATACCTCCCCCTTGCATCACCTCATGACAGACTGATTGATGCCCTACCTGCTCTGGGAAGAGTAATGACCTTCCCTGAGAGAGCGTGTCTACATGACACAGAGAAAACCTGTCCGTCTGTGTGTCTGCAGACTCGCTTAATTACCTGCCTCTCTGCTGTCAGTTGTTGGGCACAGTGAGGAGTGGGTTCCACTGTTTTGATGTAATGGCTGCTTGTTGTCATTTTTACAGCTCAGACACAATCTGAGGTGTTTGTGCCTCTCTTTATTTTAGTGGACAAGCTCAAGCAGATGTGCCCTCAGGGAGAAAGAGGAGGGTCTTGGTGCAATAAAGAATTTCTCTCCCGCTCAGAGCTTCTGAGACGCTCCTTATCTGCTCTGCCTCCCCCTCTACTGTCGACATAGTCTCAGCCTATTACCACTTATCTTGGCTGGAGCAGCCCTGAGGCAGCTGGGCAGTTAGGGTAGTTAGAGACGTGCTGCACTCTCAGCAAAGCAGCAACTCACAGACGGATGCTCATCTGAACGATGATGATTTTTTTTTGTTACAATTGGGTGACTATAAACCACAAGACACGGCCCAGTGGTGTTGTTTGTCATGGACACGGCATGAGGTTCTCCACTTTGCTGCATGTGAAGCTGTAATTATCATCTCCCTGCAAGAAGTTGGAGAGAGAAACACGCTGCATGAGAGACAGAAAGCAGAGAGGAGGATAATCCTGAGACTAAACAGCAGATGATACTTCAGCGAGCTCTGGCTGTGGCCACGAGCCCCCGAGACTTATGTCTAGCTGACAGCCAAACCCACCCAAAGAAGTCCATTCAGCCCCTGATGTGCTAATAACAGATATATAGATATAGTTAGCAGGGAAAATACTATAAGAGGCAACAGGAAATGTAGGGGTGGGAACCACCTGCCCTCCACCATTAATAACCACTCACACTTTATTTTACAGTGCACAAGTAAGATGTAACGAAACCAACTTTATTTCAAACGAGATAAAACAAAAAAATAAAACAGTTTATTCATCAATTAAAGAGTTGAACAACAGGTATAATACATCTTAGGTCTAAAATGGCATAATGTGGTCTCTAATTACAGCAGCCGAATTACAGAAGTACCTTTTAAAAGTCTTCACGCTGCCTGACATATTTGTTCAGTTTCTTGGCTGTGTCGTCTCCGTTCATCAGCCAAGTTTAGTGTTATGGTGATCGTTTCCAATTACCAGCTGCTCGTTCATCTTTGCCAAAAGTACAAGAAGCAGCGGCTCCCAGAGGGTGACATTTTACACCACTCTGTGTCTCAAACTTGCCCACAGGTACTGAACAGACGGCAGGCATCACTACACCACTAATGTCATGCCATTTCCAGTAAATTGAACATCCTGCCCAGAAGAAATAAAGATGTTAAACAGTGTGTTTCTTATATATTTCGTCCTTCACATGGGTGAAAGAACATGGCCGTGCATGTTCTTTTCAGTGCATACATTAGTGAGTGAGTTAAATTAAATGCCATAATTGCTCATGACTCAGTGGTCGGTTGGTTAGTGGGTGAGGGTATACATATGAGCGAGGCTGTGCTGCATTAAGAGTGAGACAAACTCTGCCGCTAAGTAAAAGGATCATTTTGTCCATGAGTGGCACTCTTCACATTCTATGTCTGTAAAAGCACGATGACACCACCACCTCCCAGTTCTTGTCCTGCATAAACCTTTTTATTCTGACGTCCACCTTAGAAAACACATCAACTGCATTAGTTTTATCAGTACGTTTGATATTGTTTACAAACCATCAACAGCTCTCCTTGTCCCGGTCTCCAGAGGAAGTTCTTCCAGCATAACCACTCCTCAAAAGTGAAGCCAAAGCTCCTGATCACCGCCTGGTGGCTGGTATTTTCAGACATGACCTGCTGGTAAAGTCTGGAGAACTGGGCCTGGCGTTTACCCAGAGTTTGCAACAGCATCAAATCCTCCACATGATTCAGGCAAGAGGTGGAGCAGCCGGGTGCTGCAGGCGGAGGCAGGAAGTGACAGCGCAGACTTTGGCTCCAAATTTTGCAAGATGGCCATCTTTATATAGAGTCTGTGATACAGACCTGATGAATGCAGTGATTAGCAAGCATGCTACAAATGTGTTTTATTACATATATGAACATACATTATCCCTTTGCAGAAATGAAGCTATGCACTTTATAAAAACCTTTCTCATTGATCTAGTTTTGATGTGAACATAACAGCTTGAACAGATGACATGTAAAACTTGTTAGGCGAAGACAGCAAGATTTGTGCTGGGCTTCCAGGCAGGAAAAATCACTGGTGTACATATTGGAAAATGTCCGCAGATGGGTTTGAAACAGAGAAGACATATCACTTTTCTGCTTTACCCAAAATCCATTGCCACGCCTAGAACATGTCTACACATCACACCTGTCCACATTTACCTCTGGAAAACAATCTTCCAGCTATAAGATACAATAGCCAGAGGGAATATTCCTTTTTTGACCTGAGCCAAGCTAAACATCAACTGTCTCATCTTTTGTTTAGCAAGCTGACCCTTGAAAACCCTCCAAGGTAATTGAGGGAGTGTAATGGATAAGAGTTACGTAAAGCACCTCAGTTTTCAGTGCGTTCGGGATATCGACGCACCAGTTGTAAAAAACTCAAACTCCTCTACTGGCAATGGGGAAGGAGTTCATTGCCTTTTTTAGCAGGTTTTACCTTCACTTAAGAAAAACTCACCCACTTTTTAGGGTAAACAAGGTTTAAGACAAACAGAAATTAAGAAATGGAATCCGACCACTCTAAACATCACATTTAATAAATGTGCACTTGACATGTTTGCATAGGTGGAATTTACCATTCTCTTTTTCAACATATTTATTTAGGATGAGGGGTTCTTAGGTTATGAATCACTATTGAGTGTTTGGTTGCCATCCTAACAGCAACTGCTTTTTCTGTCCCCTCCTTCCTCAGTGGCAATTATTTTCTTCATGAGTGGGCTGGAGAGGGTCGTTCTGGATTCGCAAATGTTAGGCTTTGCTTTTCAGGACAAAACTCCTCAAAAGCTTTCCTCCATGAACGTATGCAAAGGCATTCCCATTTTATCCCCCCACCATCATTACTGGATAAAAAAAACCTAGAAGTGGGTGAATGGCTGTGAATTACCAGTTTGTGCTGCAGCTGCTTCTTCTCTTCTAAACCATGCGTTGCTGAGGAGTCTCTTTCAGCGCTGGTCAGGATGGGGGAGGGAGGGGGATGGGTGGGTACAGTAGTAAGATTAGTGTGATGGCTCATGCTTTGCTGTTTGCCCATGTTGGTGGGAGAGGAGTGCTCTGTGTGCTCTGAGGCTCCCTGACTTCATTAACCGGACAGGTAACTGAGCTTGATGAGTGGTCCACTTGACCAGAGAGATTTGTCCCCCTCACTCAATCCTAGAGTCAGGAAAGCCCCACGTCTCGACCATACCCACATGCCACGCCAACCAGAAATTGAAACACCTTCTAATAAATGAATTAATAAATAAAGCCAGTAGTTTGTCAGGGCAGTTTTGTCGTGATCACTGTTTCAGGGAGACAGAACTAGTTATCATGCTGTCAACAGTGATGAAGGGCCTGAGCTCAAGTGTTTGCTTTGTGACTGGCTTCACTGTCATTACTCTGCATCCATCATCACGCTGATGAGCTTCGGCGTCCTAATGATTCACCGCCGCTAATGTGTGTGGGAATGAAAAATAAGGATCAATTACGTTGCTTTTCCCCACCTCAGAGTGAGACGGCACTTTTTTTCCTCATCCAAATGTGCTCGTACTAACCAGGACGCCTTGTTACATGTTCATGTCACGTCTGTGTCGCTCGGCTGTGACAAATGGGGCTCATCACAGGTAATGTATCATATAAAAGCACATAGCTCATTCAGTCCATTGCGTTCTTCCAATGTATCACAGTCTTCTGGAATCTTCGTCCAGCAGCTTGCAGTTTGTCCGTCACCCAGAAGACAGATAAATCTGATGATTGGAATGTCTATTTTTGAAACTGTTTACCGCTGGAGTCTGGGATGCCTGGACATTGATCGATGACTTCTATGAGAGGAGAGAAAGGAGAGAGGATATTTATCTTGCAAACACAAATGCCATTAATGTGCTAAATGTCTTTGGGCAAACTCACCCCACACTCTCACACAAACTGGATTTCTCATGGTGAATGAAGCAATCACTGCCGATTGCATAAGCTTTTAAACGTGTTGGTTGTGTAACTAATCACCGTACACGAGAGCACGAGACAGCCAATTAGATGTCTGTTACTTTTTTATGAAGGATAATTGTGTTTTTAATTAAAACCTACAACAGAAATAAAAGAAAGCCTCATATCAAACAGCTGTATCAATCTAGATGTTTTAAAGAATAAAAAATAATTATATTTGGGCTCATCGCATTTCCCTTTTCTTTTATAGGAATGAGTTAAGAATTGGACTAAGAATCATTTGTCCTTGAAATCCTTGGCCTACTCAAGCTGCAGCTGAGTTACAGGTTCACTGGTCTCCTCTCTGTTATTGAAAAGGTAGAGGTCCAACATATGAAAGTGTCTGAATTTCCATTTTCGAGACCACAGACCATCCTTCCTGCTTTTATCTCCTCAGCCTCATCACTTTCCTGTGCACAACTGTTTTACACTTCATGCACATTTAAGTGATACTGCACTGCAAAGTGTTTTTGAGCTGTGAACTCTTTCCACTTCAATGCTTTCCTGCCTCCATTATTTTGTCCATCTCAGTTGTATCCATAGATTTCATATAAAAATGGATGTAAACCCTGGGTCTGGAAAAAGAAGGTAACAGGGAAGTACCTGAAACCTGTGTTCTCTCGATTGGCCAGCAGAGGGTAACTTCACTAGTCGCAAAAGAAGTCCCTACCCTACTTTTCACTTGATTTATAAATGTACAAATAAATACAAAAAATACAGAATTACAAATAGACAGTACAGCATGGTATGGATTGGGGTTTAGATAACTTATGATTGGCAGCTAGTACCATCCAATGGGTGCACCTCGCAGGTGTAGGTGGGCATGCAGTGTCCTGGAGCTCTCCTTCAGGCTCCACCCCCTGAATGCACTTGACAAAATGCCAAACTAGAGTTTTTAAATCGCTGGTTCACAAACCAATAGCTGAGGTCATGATGGGTTGCCACTTGGTTCCATCAGTGAGGGCCGGCTTAAACACAAATCCCTCCCTGTATGATGAACTAAAGTTTTAGAGCACCACAAACTACATCCTCTAATAATAATCAGCACCTCCCAACAGTTAGAACCCAAACTGAACATTATAACCTTGTCTCCTGAACAATGTACTTGTAGCCATATATATAAAATACACCGATATGAAACAACAAATATAATATTTGAGAAAATGTTATGTCCCCCCAAAATGTTGTTACTCAATATATCAGTAAACGATCTAGTTAACACAAGTTTTACTTACTACTGGTACTGGTTGTGTTTCTGGAGTATTTCTTTAAGATGGAACTATTGACTGTATATATAGATGGATGATTTAACTACTCCCCGAAAGTCACATGGGCTGCAGTATAGGTCCTAAACCCAAGCTCCTACATGTTAGTGAAGTTTAGTTTTAACTTGTTATTTGATGGTGTAAAAACAGGGTCAGACATCATGACAGCTCATGAAGGCATGTATCGGTGGAACCTTGCTACCGGTTCTCCATCGCTACTGTTCAGACTCTGGCTCAAAATACGCAAGATATTTCGAAATGCCCTTCTCATATTAGAAGGAAGTATGTTAGAGCTTATTGCTTTTTAACTATATGACACATTACATTTAATCACAGCATGGATTCCTTTATCACCAGTACAGTTTCCTCTGAGCTTATTATCAGAGTTCCTTGTGCACCAACCCAGATATATGACCACTTATGATCCTCCCTAGACTCATTTTTTAAAACTGGTCACTCCATCACTTAGTTACTGTGGCAACTACAGAGAGGACAGCATCACAGCAACTGCAGCACGGCTGTATATAGTACAGTAAAACTCATTGTATACACCTGAAAAGGGGGGGTCACTGAGTATATGTCATTACTCAGCTTCCCAGAAAAAAGGTTAATGCACTTCCTTAGTGATTCTCCTCACCCTGCCACTGCTTTATAAACATGTTTTTTTTCTCCTTAATTTAGGGGTCTATTAAGCCACAAGATTTGAAGAGAGGTGTTAATATAACAAACAAACATGAGTTGCCAATGGCTCATTTAATTTCCTACCACTGCTCTGAATGTCTTTATTATCTCTTTTCTCATTAATTCTGTTTATGTACAGGAAGCTTCCTGTTAATTCTTTTAACTTGCTCTCCTGAGAAAAAAACGCTGTATTTCATTAAAACGAGGCACAGAAACACCACATAAAGCCACTGTGTAGACATTGTTAAGGGAAAGAGGCAACCTCAGTTCAAGAAGACAGAACATATCTCAAGCCTTGTTCTTTTACCCTAATGGAGCACCTTTTAACATTTTGTCCTAAGTACAGCATTTAAACCAGCGTGAACAGAAGCTACAAACTGAACAGCTAAGGTGGAGTTAGAACCAGTTAACAATGCTGCATGATCAGTGTTTCCATTTTCCCAGAGCAAAAGTCTTTTAGAATTAATTGAAGCACTACTTTTTACTGCAATTCCTGGAGGCTGTCTCTTCTGAAAGTTGTAGAATTGGATTAACAGTGCCTTCTCCTTCTAAGGCTACATCCATACTACTAATCAACTGTCCAACTAATACACTTAACATCTACAGCACTTTTTCGAGTCTTTCTGAGTTACCAAATAGGGAAGTTTAGAAAAGCTACTGACCCTGTTTGAGTTTGAAGACTCCAGAGCTGCATTTTAATTTAGAAGCGGCATAAATGTGGATGTTTGAAAACAATTATGTAGACACTTGCATCTGCTTGCTTATTGGGTCTTTTAGATCATGTCGTACTGTTATGGAAGAAAACAATCTGCATCAGCCTCTACCAGTGTAGGATGCAACATGGATAAACAATTAAAAGCGTTGCTGACCCTGTTGTCTTTGCTAACAGCTGTTGTGCAGGTAAACTCTGCATTTTACAGTGATAAAAATGGTCGCAAATGGTCACATGGCATGCGTTGCAGGCGTGTTAGTATGGACGGGGATAAAAACTGATACAGAACTAAAATGCTCCTGTGGACAGAGATCGTTTTTAGTTTGACAATGCTGTTTTTAAATGTGGAGGTGTGGCCTACCTTCCAGTGAAGTCATTAACATGGCAGCTGCATTAAATATCTGCAGTAGAACTGAGATCCAGGAAAAATATTTTAACAAATATGAAAAGGCCAGCATTCCTGACATCATATCTTAGAGGCAGAAACGAGACATATTGTCTGGGCGGCAACTCAATGAAAAATAGAACAAATAACTCTATCTGCTTTTTCCTCATTTTAGAGCCACACTGAATGGTCATCAGTCCTCTTTGCGCTCCAGTCTGTCTGCTCTCTGTCCCTCTCGATGCCAAAATACGGCTGCCTCATCATTTTGTACAGTACACAGCAGATGGATGTGACTGCTGCTCTTTGTAAGGTCAAACAACTCTGCAATGTTCAGCTCCACTTACTAATAAAACGCAACCATCAAGCTTTTTGGACATATGAGTAATAGAAAGTATGTAACAAGTCTGTGTGAGGGAAAGCATAACAGGACTGATGAGAAAATAAACTCAATCACAAGAACAAAAAAATCACACAAAAAAAACCACAGTGGGAATAAAAAGCATAATCCAAATATTTTCAACTATTTACAACCACTACTAACGTCTATCACAATAAGGTGACACCAGTTGACAATTATTAAGCTGGAGGAAAACTGAAATTCAATCACGTAAGGCTCAATGAGTCCTCTAAGGCCACAAAGTTCAATGCACTTCAGCAGGCCGTAATGATAGCAATGAATTTTCTGTCCCAACTTTTACAGGTTCCCCCTGAGCCATAGTTTTCTTTCTTAGCTTTATCTTTACTAGCTGTGGCCAAGTACAAACACTAGGATGCTTTCAGATCAAAAAAAACCTCTCATCTTCTAAACTTACAGAACTTTATTTGGACATTTGGGGACTTTGTTTATTACGAGTGTCATTATGGCAAGAATAGAGTGAATGTCACAGGCTGCAAAGGCTTGAGATGGTATAAACAGGAATGGGACATCACTTGGCAGCATATCACGTTACCCTCATGAAGCCAAAACATTTTTTATACAATTTTGGGTTTGAAACATGGAACATTTTTCGGCTCTTCATGTCCTCTAATCAGAATCAGAAATACTTTTTTGCTTAATTTACTTAATTCACATGTACTTTGTAGCATCAGTTCTCACTGCTGTCATGAAATAACTGGTTGCCTGTTTTCTCAAAGTTTATTAATACTACCCTGGTCTCACGTTAATGTCTTCATTGGGATATTGCTGAGTCCTCCTCCTCATAGCCGTCACTAACCTCTTCTTCTTCCTCTTGTTCCTACTCGTCCTCTTCCACCTCCTCCTCCTGTATCTCTTGTGTGGACAATGGGCTCTGGTTGAGTATGAGGACAGGAGTACTGGACTGTTGCAAATCTAAAGTTTTCAAAGAAAACACGTGAGAATTTCACATTCTGCTGTTTACCTCACTTCAATGTGAATAGACAGAACTCTGTGCCCGTGCAAATGGCAATACCAATTAAACTCATGAATCTTATTATCCGTTTCACTCACTCAAAAATAACTGAGACTTTAAGACTTAAAGGTACAGTGTGTAGAATTTTGTGATATCTAGTGCTGCAATTGTATGTTGCAGCTGAACACCCCTCACCTCACCCTCTCCTTCCAAACATGAAAAAGAACCTGTGGCAGCTTCAGTTGTCATAAAAACTCAAAAGGTGTTTAGTTTGTCCAGTCTGGACTAATGTAAAAAACATGGCAGCCTCTGTAGAGAGGGTCCCCTCGATGTAAATATAAAGTATTTAAATATAAAGGACCTTTTCTGGGGTAAAGAAAACTACAATTCATACAATTAAGATTAAACAAACTATTGAAACCATCATAAGAATTATTCTACATTAAATTTCTGCCAATAGTTCCCTTTCACCTCAATCTTACTGGACCTTTAAGAGTGATTTGATTGAATAAAGTTAAACGTATACAATAAACACACAATTTAATCAAATCACTCTCAATTTATTTGATTTATCTACACTAATGATAAAAAAAATAGGAAAATTATAGAAAACACTTCATTAAATGTGACCATTTACATTGAATGTGATAAAGTTACATGGAAATGGGAGCCCCACAGATCCGTCTTCATCGTTACTCAGCTTAACGTCATCTGTGGAAATGTTGTAGTCACCAGACTCATCATCTTCACTTTCAGGGGAAGTGTCAGTCTGGTCTGTAGAGAATGCATTAAGTACAATTGTGCATGAAAACATAACAAAGGCTGCGAGTATATTTATCCAAACTGATATTCACACCAGACATGACTGAAAAACTGGTGGAATCCCTTTGTTACATTCAAAACCACCACAGTTTGTGAATCAACACAGTGTTTAGATATCAAACTAAATCTAAATTAAACAGCCTGTAATCAAATTAGGATGTGAAATGCCCTGTGAAGCTTCGAGTCATGAGTCTGAGGGACAAACGCTGGATCCTGATTCAGGCGGTCGTTCCTTTCCACATCTCGGAAGAATTCGCTAGTCGCTCCTGGACAAAAGGTGCAACAATCAGACATTCAGATTGTAGGAATATATCTCGGGCCTGGTTCAATAATTGCACCTGACCCAGTTTCCTTTGTTAAAAATCACTGAGTGTATGTGTCCCTTCATTCACTGGGGTCTGGTGCTCTCACTGATCTCACTATGGACAGCCCTTTTCATTAGAGTGCATCAGGCTATGTCTCATGCTTGTTACATGTAGTGCACTAGCATGATACCTAGAGCAATGATTATAGAAATGGAGACTACTGAGTAACTGAGATGAAAAGCAGCAACAATAGTCCCTGTTTAAGAGATGCACATTCACCATGTACTGTGTGGTTCCTTAGTTTAAGTTAACATAACCAAATGTATTTGGACATGTAATGAAATACTGTGTCAATACAAGTCAACAATTGTGTTGGTTGGCTGAGGTAATTCCAATTCAATAATGCGTTCTATGGTAATATGCTATAATACTATAATTACTAATATACAGCTGCACTATCTGTTCTCATATTTATGTTAATTATAAAGCTTTTTTGTCTTGTATGACACCAGGGGCCCCTGGGGCCACTTTGCTGCTGTGCCTTACTGGTATCCAAACCTTTTCTGTTACAGACACAAGTGTACAGGGATTTTAATGGTAGACAGTTGTTAGCTGCACACACATTGAATCTCATGCTCTTAGCTCCTGCATGTGTGGATTCAACAGGGAATTCACCAATTTATTCCACAGGTTTTTCTCCAAGCAGTTTTTGTCACTTTCTCTCAGATGTCTGTCTAAGCCGCTGACCTGAACCCTGGCTCTCCATCAGGTTTGTTTTTAGAAGAAAGGGGATGAGGTCCTGGGCATCAGCTGGTACAACCTAGGTAAGGTTCTGGTGATTTTGTGAGTACAGTCAACTAAGAGTGGTTTTTCTCACAGTCTTTTCTACCATCGGATAATGGACAAAGTATTCAAATGGACCACTTTACCTTGCTAAAGTAGCAAAACCATAATGTGTAAATACTCCATTTCAAGTAGAAGTAGAAGTCCTGTGCTCTGCAGCTGGGTGTGGTGAGTTGTATTTTATATAATAGGATCACAAAGTAAATGCGATGATGTTAAAACACAGTAATCACCACTTGAATGTTGGAGCTGGTCATTGTGGAGCTTATCAACATAACAACATACTGTCAGGCACTGTTTGTCTTGAAAAAAATTGGTTTTCTTTGAATAAAGTTAGTGAGGAAATTAATTCTGTCACGGTTATGGTAGTATTTTGTCACGTTGTGGTATTTTCTGTCACGGGTGTTGTATTTTGTCACGGTTATGGATATTTCTGCGTTCCTCTGTGTCCCTCTCCTGTGTTCCCCTCTTTGTCCCTCGCCACGTTCCTCTCATGTTCCCTCCAGTGTTCCTCTCATGTTCCCTCCAGTGTTCCTCTCATGTTCCCTTCTGCCTTCCTCTGTGTTCCACCCTGTGCGTCTCCTGTGTTAATCTCTGTGTTCCCCTCTATGTTCCACCCTGTGCTTCTCTTGTATTCATCTCTGTGTTCCCCTCTGTTCCCTCCTGTGCTTCTCCTGTGTTCATCTCTGTGTTCCCCTCTATGTTCCCTCCTGTGCTTCTCCTGTGTTCATCTTTGTGTTCCCCTCTATGTTCCACCCTGTGCTTCTCCTGTGTTCCCCTCTTTGTCCCCTCTTTGTCCCTCGCTATGTTCACCCTGTTTTCCTCTCATGTTCCCTTCTGCTTTCCTCTATGTTCCCCCCTGTGCTTCTCCTGTGTTCATCCCTGTCATTGTTATTGTATTTTTTGTTCTCGTTTATGAAGAGTGTTTTCAGTTCGGTTTCAACATTGTTTTTGTTACGTTTTGAATTCATGTTTTAAGTTTGTTCATTGTTCCTCTGTTTCCTGTTTTATTTTGTAGTCCCTGCTTCCGGTGTGTTTTCCCCATTTGACTTCCTGCCCTCATCATGCTCACCTGTTTGTCCTGTGCCACCTGTTCCGAGTTACCCATTAGTTCAAGTGTGTATTTAAGTCTTTGTGTTCCCCCCATGTCATTGTTGGTTTGCCATCATTTTCTCCATGTGTCTTGTTAGATATCACCTTGACGTCAGTAAGTGTTCCTGTATTTCCTGTTGTTTCTCCCTGTTTTGCCAGAGTGCACCTTTTGCTTTATTGAAGAATTATTTTGTTACTTTTACCTTTTAATAAAAGGACACCTTTTGTTAAATATTTAGTTCTGCGTCTTGGTCCTTCCCTTTTACCTTCCACATTGTGTTGTGGCCATGAAATCAGGTGAGAAAGAAGAAGCCTTCTCAAGTGTGGTTACAATTTTCAAAAGTTGACAGAAACAACATAACCAATGCTGTACTGCCGACTACAGTGCTTGGCCATCATGGTTAGCAATTTATTCTTGGTTGACTGGCTATTCACAATCAACTTTAAGGTGCATATTGCAAAATACACAACGTTTTACTCCAGGTTTTACAGAGAGAGCAAAGTACCAATACTAAATTCCAGGTACTGGTACTGGCTTGATTTAAATGTGGATGGTATCCTACTGTATATGCGTTTGGCGAGGGTAATTGTCAAAAAAAAAAAAAAATCACTGTTGAATCATTCTTACAAAGCATGAGCTAATATTAGACCTAATATTGTAAGACATTAATATTAATGGACATTATGGACACAAAATGGGGGAAATTAAAATGCAGATTAATAAGTATAACCCTTTGTGGCTCACAGTTCAGACAGTTAATGGGGTTGGAATTTGGCTCATAATTGAACCAGCAATTTTCCATGAGAGGATCTGCCACCTGACCCCTCAGGACCCGGTGCAGCCACCCACTGACGGACTCGAGATTTTACAGAAGGAAATGACAGAGAGCACAGAAGGTAGAAACAACACTTTTTATAAGGATCGTTGTCTTTTTGATATTTTTGAACAGTTCCTGTGGATTTGATCTTCTTTGTTCTAGTCTGTGTTGCTCAAACGGACTCTGTTTATTTCTCAGTCTAAATGTATAAATGCTGTTAAATCAATATTGTTACGCACCACCATGAGATAAGATAAGACAATCCTTTATTACACAATGAGGACATTTGCATTGAGTGGCCCTATGGGGCATAAAATCATTTACCACCACTGACACACAACAGAACAAAGAACAGAAATACATACTGCCATAACAATATATACAATAATTCATCTCAATCATGTATGAACGATGTGCAAGCTATAGTGGAGGAGTTTTCAGGAGGTTGCCCTGGCAGGAGGAAGGCATTCTGCATAAATTGACTTCCATGTGAAAATGTTTCTATGAATGAGAAAAAAAAAAAAGCTAAAGCTAGCTTGCTTATCCTTTAAGTGATAATCACATGATGACATTGGCTCTCTTGTCAAAGCTACGCCTCCTAAACATATGAGCATGCCTGACAGACAGTTGCTAAAAGCCGACTTTTCTTCCACTCGCTCGCTAACTTCCAGCTATCACATGTGGTGCATGTCTCCCCAGCTGAAAGCAAACAGAGCAGTCTGGAGGCTCTGTATAGTTCAATAGTGATTCCCTTCTCTGTGCCCAGAGGCCCATTCTCTATGAATCCATCTTTACTTCCACCACAGAGGATGTAAGCTGCATAATATCACATCAATAACACCTCACAGCTGTGTGATATTGACTTATTTTTATTTCCTTTAGATGCATCAAACAGACACTTATATGGATATAAAGACATCAACTCACTTAAAGAAGAAAGGGGAACCTGCACTGAAACCATTACATTAACTGTTACTTATTTACACTACATTTAAATGCTGTTAGTGACACACTGCAGTCAGGTTCATAGATTCAGAGAAACAAATCTTGAATTCTCTTCCTATAGAAATGATTAAAAGGTACCCAGTGGAGTTTTTCACCATTACTGACTCTATAGTGTTATAGAGCAATGTGCACAACACATGCATGTGTAACCGGATGGTTGTTTACACTGTATTTCTTGCATTTTGATTGTGATTGCATCAGGTGTGTGGCACGCCCTTTTCCCCGCACCTGTAGTGCAGTCGCGTCATCGGCCGCTAAGCGGACCTGTATATATACTCTGCTGTGGTGTAGTCGCTCTCTCTCCTCTGCCGAAGCAAGTGCGGGTCGGCGTGGTATGTGTCGTGGGGTCGTTCTCCAGGTATGTACCACAGTCTCATGACGCTGTGAAGTTTTTATAAGATGCCGTGTTGACAGTTCGGTGTGTTGAGCTGAGATGGCGTGTGTGTATGTGTCCCTTCCTTTACTTCCAGAGCTTGCCTCTAGTCTAGTTTATTGTTTATTTCTTTATACCTTGATAATTTAGGCTTATAGCCGCACTGCCTTCGTGGTTTAGACGCCGTTTTAATGTTAAGTACTACAGCTCAAGACAGACCTCAATCAGACCGTGACTATTTGGTGGAAGTTAGTACAGCATAGTGAAGGACCTGCCGAACTGATGCATGTTGCATGTTTTCTTTCGTTAGGATTTGAGTTTGCAGTTGCTTTGTATATAGATATTTTGCTTGGTTTCTTTCTTTTCCTTTTGTTTGATTATTTTGGAGCAGTGACCTCATGTTAACTTTGTCCGTTACTACACCTCTGGGTCATGAGTAAAGGCTCACTATCGTATTGTGGAAAGTAAGAACTAGCGAACTGGTTTTAAAGAGAAACTTAACTTAATAAAGATATTGTTGATTACTGTGAATAATAAAACTTGTTAAATGACTCTAAATCGTGCCTGTATTCATTTGTTTATGTACCTGGGCATGGATGGTTTTTGGGAAACCCTCTCAGAGAAAGTAAAGTAAAAATAGATTCTTTAGGTGCAAGTCCTAAGGTGGTGTTGTTGGTATTCAATTCTCTAGCAGTTCAACTGATATTGCCACAATTGCACTGATTTCATGGTATTCTTCTGATCAATGATCAGCCGCGATATATCAGTCAACATAGACAGTGAGGATGAAGCCTGCAAGTAAGCAAATATAGATGTAAATACTTAGTGACTTAAGATGGATGGACAAAAAAACAAAACAAAAGGGAGGAGTGAAATGCACTCAATGTAATTGGAAGTCCTGGACACACAAAATGTCTTTTGATTTAGTGACAGGAAAACTTAGTTGGTATTTGAGAATAATGGTAGACCCATTATAACAAAAGAAAAAACTTTGCTTAAGTGTATGTTCCATCGTGTGGGTGGTTGCTATAAAACAGACAGGAAGGAATACCCATCACATTGATCTGACCCCTCTGTGAATGTGTAAGTCTAGAATACATTAGTGTGTACTTTTATGTGCATGCATACACTTGCATGTTCTCACACAGGCACCTGGGGGCTCTCCACTATCTCTTGTTGCCTCCATCCCTGCTGATTGACACTTGCATCCAAGTGGCCATCTGCTCCTTGTTTATTCAGACTGAATTGCAGCTGGTATAAGGGGCTGTAAATCAGGTAAATTATTTAAGAGAGCAGTCTGTGTCGAGGCCCGAAGCCTGTTTGAGCTGTGAGATGGATGCCACTTCAGAAAGACGTGATCTGAAACTACCGAGGATCAAGTTAATCTGAGCCTTTCAAAGATGAGATGTTAGATTGTGTGCATGCATGAAACAATCACAGTTGCTACTGAAAAAATATAATATCCAGTCCCCATTATGATATAAAGAATCCCTCTACGCTTCCCACGGCTCCAATTGGCTGCACACAACTCAGCGAGTTGTCATACTGATTTATTCCACTTGCATATTCTTGTGAAGCTCAACTTATGATGCTAACTGAATCTGAGCTGGCTGCTACCTGCACATTCAAAAACATGATTTCCCTCCCTGATAGTGCCATCTAATATCAGTGTGTAAGCATATTGATGGTGACACCTCATTTACGGAATCCTCACAGCACATAAGTGGGTATTGATTTATTTATTTACTGATGAATAATACATTAGGTGATGATAATGAGGCTCACACTTTTTCTCTAATAGAATATATATATATATATAGAGTGATAGCAGGGTGTGATCAGTGTCGGCTGCAGGAGCGAGAGAGTGGGGGTTCTGGGATCGGTGCCAGGGAGAGAGAGCCTGATTGTGCACAGGTGTTCCAGGTCAACTAATCTCTCTCTCCCCTTTATCAGCAGTAGCATGCTGGGACATGCGGACTAGAGGAGACACACATGAACAAGACTCACGGAGTTGACGACGACAACCGGCAGAGCCAGCGTGTATGTGTACTTGCCTGTAAGACAACAAATAAAAGCTCTCAGTCATACCTGCTATCTGGTGCGTTCCTGGTGAGAGAACCCCGACAGAGGATTCTGTTAAACACATATATATATACACACACACACACACACACACACACAGCGGATGAAAAGTATTGAACACATCACCATTTTTCTCACTAAATATATTGGTGCTATTGACATGATACAAAGAAACCAAAACAACAGGAATTAAGTTATGTGTAATGATGTGAAATGAGTATTGAACACATGAAGTAAGGGGGGTGCAGAAAGGCATGGAAAGCCAAGACAACAGCTGAAATCTATCACTTATTAAAAAGCAATCCAGCCCCTCAGTGCAGATGAATATCAGCTGGTTCAGTCCCAACTGATGGCCTATAAAAATGTCTCATTGCCAAGGTGTCACACAAGACAAATCTGATGATGGGTAAAAGCAAAGAGCTGTCTCAAGACCTTCGCAACCTACTTGTTGCAAAACATAACAACGGCATTGGTTACAGGCGCATCTCTAACAATATGAATGTTCCAGTGAGCACTGTTGGGGCCATAATACGGAAGTGGAAAGACAATCATTTCACCATAAATTTGCCTCGACCAGGTGCTCCTCGCGAGATTTCTGACAGAGGAGTGAAAAGAATAATCAGAAGAGTTGTCAAAGAGCCGAGGACCACTTGTGGAGAGCATCAAAAAGACCTGGAATTCACAGGTACTGTTATCTCAAAGAAAACAGTAAGTAATGCACTCCTCCGCCATGGCCTGTATGCACGCTCACCACGCAAGACTCCATTGCTGGAAAAAAAGGCATGTTGGAGCTCGTTTAAAGTTTGCTGCACAACATTAGGAAAAGCCAGTGAAATACTTGGAGAATATAGTCTGGTCA
The DNA here is from genome assembly GCF_024713975.1 of Paralichthys olivaceus. NCBI lineage: Eukaryota > Metazoa > Chordata > Actinopteri > Pleuronectiformes > Paralichthyidae > Paralichthys > Paralichthys olivaceus. The sequence goes on along the minus strand of NC_091105.1, from coordinate 21,869,445 downwards.
GATGAGAGCAAAATTGAACTGTTTGGATGCTATCGAATTCAAACCAACATCAGTGCGATTAAAAACTACTATAAATGACAGAAACCATCTTTGAGAAAAATGTATCTGAGTGCTTTGACTTTAAGTTCGGTCCTTGTCCCGTCCTCTATGATGGCAGAGGCAGGGTTTATGGCCTCTACCGTAGCAAGCCACCAGGTGACGATCAAGGTGCTTTGGCTTCACTTTTGAGAGGTAATGTCGTCCATCTTTAGAGCCAGTCTATGTGATAGTGTGGTCGGTAATGATGTGTTTTTAAAACTTATCAGAGAGGTTATGCTGTCAGCAGCCCTGGATGAACAGCCACTGCATTGTGCTTTGCTGTGTGTTCAAAGACCGTATAAAATTAGGTTGTAGCTGCATTGTTTCTAGGGTAACAACACTGTGGTAAGCAGGTGACATTGTGTTCTTTCCTTTCTAATGTTTGTGTCTCTGTAAAACGTCTCACGGCATTTACATATCCAATGATCTGAGCCAGTCATCTCACTTAAAAAAGTGGGGATGGGCGGGGGCTTGTATGCACATGCAACACCAAACACTCACAGCTACAAAATGAAAGACAGAAGCTCAGATAACAACATACACTCATGTTCTGTGCTCAGGAGGCCATATTTCATATTTTTAAGTGTTACTCCAGTAGAGGAATGATCCTCCTCTGCTGCTCTTGTTCAGCATTCATAGCCCTTTCCAGCCTTGATTTAAAAACATAAAATCCATTCTCACAGAGCGTAGCCTGATGTTGAATGAGTTTGTGTATGTGAAAGTGCCTTTAAGCAGGTGTCTCTGCTTCTTGAACTGCTCTTGACTTGTGCCACATCAACCACACTGCTATGCTTTCCATACTGGAGTGCAGTGGCCAGCTTGTATCAAATTCAAGGAGCAATCTGCCGCTGGGATTAGTCCTTGACACGTCTGTGTTTACTCTTTTCAACGCCCCAATCTTCTGTGATGCTACACTTAAATCCTACTGCATTTTTAAACAATGAATACCATTTTACTTGCAGATTCCGAGTCACATTGTGATATTCGTTACTTCAAAACATGTTGTGTAATGACGTTTTACAGGAATTGATCCTTTTTCTTAGACTTACATGAGAAGATTGATGTAACTCTTTGAATATGAATTAGCCATCAGGTAGTTAAGCATCCGTCCCTCCATCCCTCCAGTTGTTTTGCAATTCGGAGATTCCATTTGAAAACTGATTGAGTCTCAGCAGTGCGACTAGACTTTCCCATTTGTGCTCCTTCAAACATGGCCGATCAATGTCTCATTACATCCCTGAGAAACGAAAGCTCAGACGGGGGGGGATCCTTCCCGACCCAATCTATCCTGAACCTATACGCTCACACAGACGGTACACATGTTAAAAAACCAAGGGGCAATGATACAGCCTCTGAATTTAGCTTTTATCTCTTATCTTTATCAGGAAAACCCACACAGACACAGGGAAAATGAGAAAACTCCACACAGGAAGACCGCGGCCATAACCGAGGGAGAGGAACCTTCTTGCTGGGAGGTGACAGTGATAAGGAAACTGCTGGCCAGGCTCTGTTAAATCATTGAACATAATTAACTGAATAAATTAAAATCATGTCTTTGCCATGATGTACATGTGTATATCAGTGTATTTCATCAAGTTGAAAAATTTGCATTTATATGCATTTTGTATGAGTGTGCATGGAGTGGAGAAATTTACAAAATGCTATATGAAGGAGTGACCTGGTTTTGGTGTTTTGGAACTTTTGCTCTCGGCAATATATCAATAAGTTCATTTCTCCAAATGTCAAATTATTCCTTACATGAGCCTTTGTGCAATGATAGATTACAATATCCAAGAAATTACCTGATAAATAACAAACACCTACCATGAACATTATAAATTGTGGAAATCCAACCATTGTTTTACCCTGACGTCTCTATAGTTTAGCCATCAGGGCATAAACAAAAGACATTGTTTTTATTACTATGACTCCTTTGTGTCATAGTCCTTCAGAAAGCTATCAGAAAAGCGATAAGGTCGGCAGGCGCATTTTCCGTCAACACTGTTGCCTCATCCATGACAGCTCGGGCTGATGAGCGAGTGCAAAGAGGATGATCAGAGCTCCAGCAGCCTCACAGTGCGTGGCCTGCCCTCCATTAACATTTTATTCTGTCATGCACTATTGTGATAAGCCCACATCTTCTCAAGCCCGGGTGAAAGAGGCTGACAGCTCATTCACAGCAAAAATGGCAAACGCCTGTTAATGTGTACACATTAGAGGAACGGAAAGAGCAAACAGGTGTACTATTTGACATGTGAAATGTAAATGTCAGATTTCTTTTGAGAACTTTTACTGATGATGCAGATAGGTAATGTATGCCTCATACAGTAATGTCAGTGAAAAGGCTTTTGAAAATGTATCATTCACAGGCTACTGCTTTGTGCTGTAGAGAAGACCGCAGACACTTTCTACGGACTTTATACAAGGAAGTCAGGAGGAGAAAGTCTGCAGAGACTGTGGAGCGTCTCACTCGGACATTTGCGTTCACACATGCACCTCCTCCAGAGAAAATACAGGGGGAACCGCGGAGCTCAGTGCATGTCTGAAAGCTTATTTTTCTGTCATAGCCAGCATGACATCAGGCTCACCGGGGTTTACTGGTGGCTGACATTTCTCCCGTCACGCTATCAAGTTTGGCAAAACTGAGGCTGAGCTCCCCTGGAACAACCCCATGCTGAACTTACCGTCATAGCTCACAGCTGGAGAGCTTCACTCTGCACTGTATCACATTTTTACAGAGGACTGAACAAGTGCTGCTGGATGTAAACATTCTTGATATTTCAACAAGCATTTACATTCAAGTTCATCCCTGTGATCAGTCTCCAATCAACCTTATATCAATCTGGATGTCTTTGGACTGATGGAAGAAGAACGAATACCCACAGAAAACCCAGGCAGACACAGGGAGAACTCCACACAGTAATGGAATGGAAGTCAAACCAAGAACGTTCTTGCTGTGAGGAGACAGTGCCAGAACGTTGCATCACCTTGCCGCGTCCCCATTGCTATCAATCATAATGATATATTATCTGTCTGATGACTGCACTCTTTCATCCGTGCCATGTTTTATGATGTTGGCTTGTGTCCTCATGCAAACCCACTGACGTAAGCTTCAATCTAATTCATGGAAATCTGTGTTTTTGCCTTTGTTTGTAAATGTGTACACATAACAGGTGGTATCTCTGAAATATCTGTCTGACATGTTGATTGTACAGCCATTTCAGATCAGATTCCTAAGCAATGCATCATGAAGCAACATTGACCTGCTGGCGACAGCATCTGCTGGCTTTATTCAACCTTACTCTGTCTGTAAACTACTCCACAGAAAGAGGGACAGTATGCAGACACTTGATAAATGACAAAAGCAAAGAGAGTTTCTTCCCACTCCCTGGTAAAAATAGACATGGAAGGAGTAAGAGTGTGCACGTGTATTTATGTGTATGTGTTTGTGTGAGGGGAGTGTAATGATACATAACACTGAAAATAAAAATGTTGTTAGGTGACTATACCTCAGCCTCTGCAGCTCACCAACTAACCCTGCACCACTATGACACCAGCTTATTCTGACTGGGTCTGGAGAATGGAGGTTGTTGTGAATAATGAATGTAAGCAGTTGTAATGCATGTCTGCACAAATGACAGCCTCTCACCTCTCCTCAGACAACGTATCATTATAAAATAAATGAACCGCAATACAAGTACATGTAATGCATTTATTTTAATGAGATATTTTTTATGAAACATTAAATAATGTAATGAGATGACATGCAATTATACGGACTCATAATCACTGGGACTAAGCAGAGAACCATCAGACAGAGAGCTGGATTATTGAAAATAAAGACTTTTCTCCCCACATGTGAATGATATTACGAACAGAATGGAGCTGAGCTTATTCAAGCCTCTGAAATGAATGAGCATTGAAAGTCGGATCACTGTTTCTAAGCCTGGTAATTGATTTCCTGTCTGCTGTTCTCCAAAGTCTTCTCTCTGCCTCTCTCTGCCTTCATCACTAATATGTCTCTCTTTTATTCCCACTCTCTTTGTCTACTTATGCCCCCTCCGTGCTCACCATCTCACTCAGCCTGCATCCAGCGGGCTTGTCCTCATTAATCAGGCATGTGGGCAGCATGAAGAACAAGGCTATGTTCTCTGTCAGGAGCCTGTCACACTGTGCTCATGCTTGCTTGTGTGCTTACTCATCTTTCTAGCTCCTACCTTTCCTGCGTGGCTGCCTGCTGGCCTGCCTGAAGGTGGCCATGCATCAGCAAGGTTTAATGAGCCTTAAAGGACAGGCGGTTTGACACAGCGCTTTGCTGTCCATGTGCGTCAGACCTGAGAACACAAGCTCCCCTCTGAGGGCTCCTGGTGCAGATATACTCGCAATGTCTGGTGGACAGGAAAGGTATGAACTTCACCTTGGGCTTGTCCCTTTTGCTCCTCACAAGGGACAGGTTTATGGAACAGATGATCCATAATGTGTCGCATGTAATCAATGTAATGATGAGGTCAGGTGTATGAGCTGACAATGTGATCGAGGATGGAAAAGGTTAACCATGCTCCCGAGGTTAGAGAGAATCAGTGCACACAGACAGACACAGCCTCTCTCTGAACCAAAAATAACTCCCCTCACCTCACCCTGAGGTGTACCACTCTGGGCATGAAGACTCAGGTGGAGCGTGAGAGAGGAAATCACAGACTGGAGTGTTTCCCCCATCTATTCTAACTGTCAAGACAGATCGCACCTTCACATGTTGGTGTCCATATTAACAGAAAGTGGCATCGATCCCTGAGGTAACGTTCTCCTGTGTTCTTCACAGAAAACGAGATTGCCAGGTCATGAGAGAGGTCTCAAACACTGGTATAATCTTGTCAGTGATGCTACCGACTCACAATCTCAACCACAGAGCTAAATTTAATGTGTTGCTTTATAAATAAAACCAAAGTTCACAGCTCTCTGGAGAGGAGGGTTACTCCACTCACGACAGGAAATATTGAATCAGAGGTTTCTGTGTTAAGCCACGTGTGTCTGTTAAGTGAGTGGTTTTCAAAAAGGTTAGAACATTAGAACAGCTCTCACGCTGATGCATTGTCTGATGGGAAGATGCCTACGTCAATGCAGCTACAGCACATATTTATATCAACATCAGCTCACAACTATGAAAACTGAGATATAGACGTGGATTTTCTACGATCTTTGTACGTAGACACATTTGTTTGGATAATCCACTGTGAATGAAGTGCTCCCTGTGTATCGGTTTTTAATCCTACCTCTGTTTGCAAGTTTTCTGATTTTTTTTATATCTGCCTCTTTAACTGCTTTTAATCCAAATTCTAACGCAGAGGAGCTGGTCTCCCTTTTTTAATCACACCTGCCAGACGGTCCTGGACTCTGTGGCCCCCTACAGTGTCAACAAATCCAGGATTTCACCCCAGCCCTGGCTAAATGAAACTACCCAGGCATTAAAAAGAGACTGTAGAAAAAAAGGAAAGAAAACGGAAAAAAATGCATTCTATGAGATCTGGAAAGCTGTGATATCCTGACAAACAGCAGTTCAAGATGCAAAAGCAGCCTTCTTTTCTAACTTGGTTTTGATAAATGACTCTAATCCCAGAATTTTTTTGATTTAAGGTTCTATCATCACCCACTCTCCATCTCATTTTAGAGATGCCTCACAAGAGATGTGTGAGAGGCTTTTAAATGCTTTTACAGACCCAGTGAATGTCATCAGGCAATAAATCATTCCTCCTGACCGCATTTTAAATGCCAAGAGGAACATTCATTCTTATTTTTGCAAATTTGAACCCCCTGCCATTTTTATTTTAAATCATAACTCACATGAAACCAACTACATGCAGCCTTGATATCACATCAAATTTCTTGAAGAGGTTATCAACACAGTTGGGCCCAGTATTTGAATGATTCTTAATAGAACCTCAACAGAGGCAATCTTTCCTCCCAGTTTTAAACATGCAGTGGTCCAACCTAACCTTGATCCCTCGGTTTGTAACAATTGCCGGCCGATTTCTAAACTTCCATTTTTATCAAAAGTTTTAGGAAAAGTGGTTTCCACCCAAGTTATATTTTTTATGTGTCATAATAACATCTTTTACAAATTTCAATCGGGTTTTAGAGCATTACACATAACAAAAACTGCCCTCCTCAAAGTAACCTCCTCAAAGAGCACAATTTTAATCTTTTTAGACCTAAGTGCAGCCTTTGACACTGTAGACCATGCCATTTTAAATTAACCGTCTTAAAACATGGGTTGGCAACAAGGATCAGTTGGTTTGATTCTAACCTTTTAGAAAGACTCTGCTCGGCCATCATAGGTAACTAGGCATCCTCTTAAACACACGTTATCTGTGGTGTACCAAAAAGTGCAATATAAATGTAGTTTATAAATAAAGTTTATTATTAAAAAGTGTATTATTTTATTCAAAGATAGTTTCTGTCATTGTATGTAGGTCTTATAAGACTGATGTTTGTTCAAGTGGTCATATTTCTGATAATTTCAGTTATTTGATGCCTAGAAAATGGAGCAAAGTGTCATAATTGTTAGTTGAGACTGACCCACGATATAATAAGGGTGGGACCTGGCTACCATGGAAACATTCCCCGACTGCTACATTGCAGACTGGCTTCAAATGTGCCGGATAGCTGTGTTTGTATCCAGAATACTTGGATCATCCATCTTTATGTACACTGTAAAATTTAAAAAAATATGGCAGCTGTAACATCAGTTATCTCCATCTGCTTCCTTGGTGCTCTGCAAAGCAAAATTAAATTCCTGAGAAGGTCCAGACGATTTTGATTTTGTATTGACATGAGAGGGACTTTGAAAAAGGTTTTATTATTGACATGAGGGTTCTCCGTGAATGATTTGATGAGTATGAAAATGTTCTGATTCATATGCTGTGACCTTTTACACAGGGAAAGATTGTTGATCGATATGTTAGACAGAGCTCTCCACCGACAACATCGAATGAGGGGATGTATTTCAGAGGAATCATGCTCATCCACCCAGTGGCATTCCAGAGAAATGTAGAATCAATGCCAAGGTGCATAGAAGCGGTTCTGTCTGCATGTGGTGGCCAAATACCAAGACACTTAATGTTGGGTTTTCCCTTAATTTTTCACCCATCTGTATATATTCAAGTCACTGAAATCATCACTGAATTGATCTGCTATAATTAATATTGAGTGAGACGTTGTTTTAGGCTGCATCTCATTTGATTAAGTATATAGTGTATATGTGACTTGACAATTTGTTGCACATGACCCATTAAGTTGATTATAAAGACTTGGACCTGCTCTCTAGATGTCATTTATTTTTTAATAAAAAGGTGCTTGCAATAAAAGTCTTCATTTGGTGTTATAACAATTAAATGTTGAACATGAATGCTGCGTACCCTGTGATTGCTCTGAACAAAAAGATGTAACACACACTGTCTGTAATCAGGGATGGCTTCCGTTTTATCTGTAATATATTATGTGTGTTTTCAACTCATAGTCATAAACTCCAACACTGTTTATTAAAAACTCATCAAATGTTTGTTGGAGTATAACCAACAAATATTAGTGAGCATTGCATGAAAGAAAGTAAACAAGTCAATACATTGTTTTTTCATTTCAGTTAGTGTTTTTATAATATTGAATCAACCTAATTCTTTATTATTTAAGTTATAGTTGTTTAAAAGCCTGTGTACTTAAGTCTTAATATTCACTAGAACTCAAGTCACTGTTGGTATTTTACATCTTTAATTATACTGAATATTATATAAAACTACTGGCAAATGATCTGAATATTTTTTCATCACAGAAAACAAAGGTTGTTAATAAACATTTTCATACATAGACATTAACACAAGGCATGTGAATTTACTGTTTCTATCACGACTTCTCCAACATTTCAATATTTTTATATCACATGCAGAGTTGTTGCTTTTGATTGTACAATATCTCTTGTGTTTTTTCACTTCATAGATCCTTACAAGTAGACTTGTAATGGGCTTGGAGAATATCCTGTCAAAGAAATCAGTGGAGGGGGAATAGATGCTTCCTCTGTCAAGTTGATGATAAAGACTCTTGACTGTGGGGTTTTCACAGTTCTTCTAAAAGCCCTGATAACTGTTGCAGTGCGTGACTCTCTTGTCATAAAGGCCAATTAGCTTGTGTTGCAGAACCTCCCTCCTGATGCTGAAGAAGAACTGGTACCGAGCTGCTGACAGGCAACACGGAGAGAAGCAGCGATCCAGTGGCTGAATCCTCAAATTGAAAGGACTGCGTTTTGCTAGTCAGAGAGCCTCTTCATCATTTTAAATAAAAGTTCAGTTAAAAGCCTTGAATACATCATTAATCAAATTAATTTTTTCTCCAAAAATTGTCAATGTGTTGCACACATGGAAGCCTAAATTACTTAGTGAGATCGATGACATGTACTGATTTTATCATGTTCAACCCTTTTCCACCTCAAAGAACTAGAAGGGATTCTTGCTTACGAGGATGCGAAAAGGAAAACAAGAAAATTAATAAAACAATATGGTATGGAAAAAACAATGTGCCATACTAGCTACACACGCGCGCCCGCACACACACACACACACACACACACACACACACACACACACACACACACACACACACACACACACACACACACACACACACAGACACACAGAACTAAAACTGCATTACACTTTAATAAGCCCAAAGCCAAAGTGCTGCCGAACTGCCAGTGAAACATCAGGGAGTTCAAATGTATAGGCCTGGAACGCCCTCAGTGCGACCACACAGGGGATTTCTCTTATTTGAGATGATGAGAGCTGTTTGGAGGATTGAGTGGGAGTGTCAGAATCTTGCTCACTCTGCTGTTAGCTTTGTCACATCAACCCAAGTTCAACGAATTACACTTAATCATTCTTATTGGTGCATGGAGTCCAGTGATCTGAAGTGAGACTGAGTGTTCATCTGTCCATCTTCAACTTGAGCTGAGTGTAGGGCCTTTGGAGTCTTTGGTTTAATAAATATAGAGATGAAGGCAATGCTTACAGTTTCAGTTACAATTAGCAAAACACTAAATGTTTATTAATTATTCATAAATTAGGCGGTGCTGCCCATGTTTGAAGTTGTTGCAGAAAACTGTTTCTGAGTTTTGCCTGGGTTGGGTCACTGCTGAGAACTCATCCCTGCCTGTTATTCACAAAAACATACTCAGTGGCTGTGAACTGTCTCTGTTCCACAGATGTTGCCTTGGAGATGAGTATCATTAAATGAATTACCTTTTGAATTAGAATTATGATGATGATATTAAGGAGAACACAAAAGTTGTGCCAACTCACGAAAAGGGACAGTGATTAGAAAACCCGAGTCGGGAGCCTCACAGTCATAAGACCTTTCTGCATGCTCCTCCTTGGGTAATTGTTACTTTGATGTAATTCAGAAAAAAGGTCATTCACACGAAATGAAATGGCAGGGCCATATGGAGTCATTTTAATAAGCCAATGAGATCATGATGCTGCATTCGGCCCATCCTGAATGCATAAATGCCATTCAAAGAAGTGGATGCAATGACAAAAATGTCAAGAAGAAATATTTGATAACATGTTAAGACATCATTAAGCAAATGATCAGTGAGGCATTGCTCATTAGACTAAATACAATACACTGTGTTAGATGTTATGTCTGCTATTTACAAAATGATCAAACAGACCTCACTAATGATAGAACTGCCCTTGGCAAGATTCCCTGTTAAAATCCTCCCATTATATAATTTCGATGGTGAAGATCTCATCAACTCCAACACTAAGCGAAGTCATTTCAAACAATATTTTACCAAATGAACGTCTGGGCACGATAACTGACGGGACGTGATCAATTTCAACTTAAAATACATAGTTAACCAGTTAACCTGCTCCTGGAAGATGACTCAGACATGATGACTTTGCTGGGGAGATGGTGAACGGGGGAGATTTGGGGGGGGGGGGCAGCACTCTCCCCCTCATGGCGCTTCTAATACTTTTTTAAGGCTATATAAAAACATTAATAATTACAGTTTAAATAATATTTAACATGTTATTGTAGATCGTTTAAGTGCTTTAAGATTGAATGGTTATTTGACAGAGTTGGAGCAGCAAAACTCAAAATGCTGACATTACTGGGCAGAGAAGATACAGGAACAATATATACAATTATTCAAACTTTACTTTTGTGATAAATGAGTCAAGCTGTCAGACAGACAGACTCCACTCAGCAGTAATTTCTCTCTATGGTAATTTCAGGGGCTATTTGCTGACTGAGGTGGGTTATCAGTAACAAGGCTCACAAATCAACCACCACTGCATTCTACTTCCTTTTTCATTGCAACATAAAGAAGACAGAGAGCAAGGAAATCCCTCACCGCCCCACGGTGTAGCTGCTCAGTCCTGTGTTTTATAAGGTAACCAATCTTGGTCATGGCAAAAAGCCAAAAATGGTGCATTAAATTATGATCAAATCAAAGGTCGTATTGGAAAATGTCCAAAGTTATCTCTGCTCAGAGATTCCACCTCCAGTAAGGGTCAAATTCTGTCTATGTTATGTTATGTTATATACTTCAGTAACGATGGCAAATACCAGAGCAGTAACAATAGTTTGATTTCCAGTGAGCCAAACAAACAAATCGGTCAATACCATTAGTTTCACTGTGGATGAGATGGAAACCTCCTGACTTCAACACATCCAGGCAATTACTATCAATTCTGTGTATGGTTGGAAGGTATCCAGAGGAATACTGTCAGCTTTAGTCTGTGATGGAGGGGAGACAGCAGGTCTAGACCTGTCCCAGCTTCCCCTCTGTGACCTGTTTGATTTGTCTTTTTGATGAGGAAATAATAACCTGCAGTCTGGAAGAGTACATGTCTGGTGCAGAAAGTCATTCGGACAGATGAGTGTTGGTGTCAGTGTTGTGGACATGTATACATTTCAGTCTTGATGGGAATATAAAAGTACTATAGCAATTATCAAGTTTAGAGGTACCAGAGACTGAAAATGTATTTTATGAATTGTTTGGATTCGATAGAAAATTTAGAAGATGGACATTGGACATGATTTCATCTGATGGAAGTATGGGGTGTGGCTTTATAAATCTGCAACAATGTGTTGTCAAGTATTAAATAACCAGGGTCAAGTCTTACTTCCAATGTGATCTTATATGTGATCTTGTTCCTGTGGTCTTCTCAAGAGGAAGAACATGAATATACATAAAAGATAAAGAATACTCAGACACAGTAGTCAGGTTTTGTTGATCGCAACATGTGGTGCACCCTCTGCAGAGAATTTGCAGCTTGAAGTTGATACAGACTAAAGGCAGAAAATGCGAGGCACAAACCTACAGAGTTCTCATTGTCAGTATGTCAATGATACAACACAGGCCTGGTCTACAAACAAACCATTGAAACCGAAATATCAAGTTACACTTAAGACTTTATACACATGATTCAGAAAATGAACATGGTAAAAAATCTGTATTATGGTGTATAGCTGATATGAAGAAGTTGCATGGACAAAATACATTTAAAGATGAATACATGTACTTATATGTTTTATATGTAAATAATTAAAACACACTGTGCTGTAGCGATACTTCTTCTGTCAACACTCAGAAATGTGAGGGTTTGAACAAGCTTAAATCATAGTCATAACAATGGACAGCAGCTGAATCCTGTTAAGAAATTTTACCAACATGTTTGAATTTAAGAATGTGAAATTCACTAAACAGCGAAAGGAGATTTACCAGCTAGCCCTTCAGCAAGCTATGTTAAAGTAAACTGGTGTAAGAACACAAAGTTAAATAAAGTGGAATTTTTTCTGTATTTCTAATTTATTCAGAAAAAAATAAAATTGAGATGACACACATAGGAAATAAAGAAGAGGGAAATGTTCAGCATCGGAAACCAACACCAGGAAAGAGGCAGTTTTGAAACAGTTTGAAAACATCTAAACGACACTTGATGAGTCTCTTGATGCAGATGATGCTGCGGGAGGGACAGCCCTGTCCGGACTGCATTGTAAAATATCTCTGTGACGTGAACTGAGCCTGGATGTAGATGATGATCACTATGCGGAGAGTTTGTTCAGTCACACTTGTACTGCTTTAGCCAATTCTATAAAGCCTTCACACTCTATCAAACTACCATGCAATTATGTCATACATGTAGTCCTGACGGAGGTGACGTAATGATTTTGTGCAGTGATGTTTTAAATTTTCCACTAAATTTAATTCAGAGGCTAAAGATGGAAAATATCATAGTGTCATTTTATCACCAGAGACGCCTCTTTACAGTCAACTGGCTCCTGACCAATCTTAAAAAAACAATACATGGGGATATGTTTTCAGCCAGTACCTGGATATCACGGTTGTGATTTTTTTTTCTATAATTGACAATGATTTCTGTCACACGCAGTAAAAGGTTAAGTTAAGTTTTTGTCCCGTCTCCATGTTTGTATTGTGACTTCCTGTTTTATTTTGAAAAGTAACTCTCCTCTCGTTTCAGGTCACTCGCCCTTCCTCATGTGCCTTGGTCTGATTGTCTTCCCCGATCCTGATTATACTCACCTGTTTCCCATTACCTCCACGTGTGCTTATAGTCTGCGTCTCCCCTTTGTCCTCTGCCAGTGTGTCTTGTCCCTTGTCGAGCATCACCAGCCTTTCGTCATAGATCCACAGTTACAGTCGGTTGCCTTGTTAAGAGTGGTTTTTGTTGGCGTTTGGCCTCTTAGTTTTCAGAGCTTCTTTTGTTAGTGTAGATTAGCTATCGTTAGATCTTGTCCCTCTTCGGAGGAGATTTTTGTCTATATTTATATTAGAAGTATTGTCCCTCGTTGTAGGAGTTTTATTTTAGTTCATAGTGTTTCCCTCTTAGGAGAAGATATATTTTTGTTACTAGTTCATCGCGTATCCCTCATTGTAGGAGTTTTGTTCTTTTTGTTAATGTTTGTAGTTAATTCCCTCTCAGGAGGAGATTTGATTTTGTAACTACTTTTCATAGCCTTTTTCCCCTTTAGATTAGATCTTAGTTAAGTGTAGTTTTTCCTTTCCCTTATCCCTTCACGGAAGGTAGGATTTTGATTTGTATGTTTTGTAATCATTCCCTCTTTATTGAGGCGCCCTCTGTTCTTCAGTCATTGTATTTGTGTGAAAATAAATACCCGAGCTGCATCAGCTTTCTCCTAACTCTGCATCCGAATCCTTCCTCCAAGTCCTGCGCCTGACAGATTTCATATTTGGGTCAGTCTAATTTTAGGTTGTTGATTGATAAATTCTTGAAATCAAAAGCAATCATATCAAATCCAGTCAAATCATATTATTACACACTTTCCTGGCCAGAAAAATTTAAGTAAATCAAATCTGTTATTTGATCTAATTTTTTTTTTTGCTCATAAATGTTGCTGAGCTGCATTTCTGCAGTTTAGTGGCCTCAGATTATGTCTGATCACGAGAAAAGCTGCTGCAGCATTTCTAACACTTTTTTCAGGATAAATTGTAACCACGAGATAGTAACAACGATTCACTGAGCATTGAGTTAATTTTACCACTGTCTAAGTGTCCTTTTCCCACTTAATGTGTGCTATTTGTCTTCCTCAGTGTGTATAGATGGTGTATAGATGGTGGTCTGCATTTCCTGCATGTGGCCACTGACACCACAGAAAACTCCTTCCTGGTTGGACATCACCATGGCAACATCCAGGTCTTAGAGTTGAGTTACTATTCTCAATCTGCTGATGTCAGTTAGAAGAAGATTTTGTGTTTTGAGTGTTGGACTTGGACTAAATCATTTGTTCTCCTCCCTCTCCTCAAAGTGTTTTGTTTAGAGATGCAAAAACAACTTTTCTTTTCATCCATCGGGGCGTTCCTTCATGTGTCATGGCCAGGACGACTGTCATTTTTCTGTCTCCTCACCACAGGGGTGCACCAAGGCTTCTTCTCAATGTTGAATTCTTGGGTTGAAACCTGGGTGTGAAGTTTGATGTCCTGCTATCCTTTTATGAATATGTTGTAGCTATTGTACCCCAGCCGCTATTTGCACTTTACAACATAAGAAAAATCAGATCTTATGTCACCCAGAGTTCAGCCCACCAGATGGTCCAGAATGCATCTGGTCTTCAATAAGCATTAAGAGGATTCTCATCACTAGGAATACATATTTGGGGTGGTTAAACATAGACAGGACCATATACATAGACATTTTTGATGTATATTATTATAACCATAGTTTATTTCATATTTTATGCAGTGCCTTAAAAAAAGGTTAAGGAACTTTAAACACAACAGATTCTGCTATAAAATTAAAGCATCCCACATGCAACAAATCTCATCTTGTTTTGTACACAATGAATTATTGTGTGTGTGTGTGGGGGGGGGTCATACCAATATTAGAATAACTGGGACAGGAATGTTCATGAAGAAATGAGCCTGGATGTGGTCTTCATTCTTTTGCATAAAATAGTTACTAATCTATGTTATCCATCAAAGGTTATTCGTCAAATTTAAATACCGTCCTCATGGATATATTAAGGCTCAAGGATGTAATTAAAAACTTTAACAGGACATTAATATTCCTAAAGGATTAGTGGAAGCTAAAGGCTTTGACAGGAAGGGTTAGCTTGCTGCTGTTGCTCAGCAACATTTCCTTCATCTGTCAATAGCAGATAACCAGGGCCAAGGTCACTGGGCACCTAGCTGCTCACCCCATCAGCAATATGATAGGAATGTGAGTTGGACATTTAATGTGCTGCACTGTACACACACCCACACCTGACCAGATCCCATCAAGTCAAAAGGGAAGTTTACACAGCTCTGCTCTGTTGGAGCTGCTTTGTTTTTGTGTCTCTTATCTACACGCAATATTTATTTATCTGCAAATATTTGAATCATCTGATAATATTTCAGTGACGTTCTCATTCTCATCATGTTATTATACTACTCTTATTTATAACAGTGCCTTCACGATATCGTTGAGTTACAATGATACAAAAAAAGGTTTTTATCATTCTGTAATTAAATTTCCTTCATTTTACGCCTGGAAATGTTTAATCCTAATCACAAACTCTGTCAACACACGACGTTTACCACTGCCAGCAACAATGTCAAGCAAATACCCACAAATCATTGTGTTCATGAGGAACAGGTCTGCGCTGTTTGAACTGTACAACCCAAGAGCATCTTCGCAGATAGGAGCTAAATGACCCAAGGCTCAATAGGCAGCCATATGACATTTTTCACATGTGAGGAACAGAATCTGGAGCAGCAGCTGAGGAAACACACAGGCCGTCCATGCTGAAGTAAAAGGAGGCCACCATAAAACAGTTCAGTTACATTGTAGAAAAGCTGTACAATTCATATAAAATGAATTTGATTGCACCTGTGTAAATATTGAATTCATTTATTGGTGCATTTGCAGCGATTCGGTTTGATACGTCTTTAGTTTTCTTCTCTAAGTGGAAGTTAATGTCTGCATGAGACATTCCTCACTAAAATTACGAGTCAGACACTGACGTAGATGGTTTTACCTTTTTGGTTTCTCATAATGAAACAACCTTTAACAATATAACATGACGGCAGCATTAGCATTCATCTCAAAGCACCACTCATTAAATGTGCAGTAAATCATCCTCCTACACTCATCTCAGAAGCATTATTTGAAGAAAGTAGTGCTGCCTGGAAGCAACTTAACACTAGACAGTTAATTTACCTTAAACCCTAATGACTTTCATCATAAGAGGTTCCGCTGAGATTTAAACATACTTTGGACTAGTATGGAAATCATCAGAAATTGTCTAAATTTATTTAACTAAAATGATTTTAGTTGTTGCCTATAATGCTTTAGTTAGCAAATGCTGCAGGGTTGATTTTTTACTTATTGTCTTAATTATTTTTTATTTTATTTATTATATGCATTCGTAAAATGTTTTAACAGTCAGTTGTTTAAAATTATAGCACATTTCTTAACAAGGTTACACTTTACAGACAATAACAACAACAACAACATTGGGAGGTGAAATTAAGTTATGATAGTTAAATGTCAAGAGTGGGAAGACTAAATCCAGCAATGTATTAAGTTTTCATTAATGCTTTGCAATAAAGGGCAGTTCTAAGATGAGACTTAAATGCTGCTAATGATGTTGCCCTTCTGATTTCAATAGCTAGAGTGTTCCACAGTCTGGGGGCTCAAACAGCAAAGACCTAGTCACATTTAGTCATAATCTGGGAACAACCAGTAGAGCTGCATCCACTGATCTCAGAGAGAGCGCGGTGAAATAAGGAGTGGTGAGAGACAGCGTGGTTTTTAATGACTGAGAGGAAGCAAGTATATTGAAAATAACAAAGCCCCCAAGAACAGAGCCTTGAGGAACACCAAACTTAAAATCGGCAACTGAGAAACAGGCATTTTCTACTGAAACATGTGCAAAAGAACAGAGATGTGAATATCAAAATCACCCAGGATAAGCTCTCTGTCATACTTTGATAAAACAAAGAATAAAAGGTCAGTAAGAAAATTATTATACCTTGGAGGTCTATAAACTTAAATACACAAGGAGCAGGACCTGAAATTAGAAAGCATAAGGCTTCAAATGAAATAAAATTACCAAAGGAAATAAGAGAGCACTTAAAACATTTCTTATAAAAAAAACAACTAAAGCACTGTGTTGTAATGGTTTGTTTGGTTGGGTTAGTATGGTTTGGATTGTATGTTAGTTGGTTACATTGTAAGCAAGATTACGCAAAAACTACTAGATGAATTACCATGAGAGGGATGATGTGGGTCAGTGAGAAATCCGTAAAATGTTGGTGCAGATTTAGATCGGGGGGTAGATCCATGGATATTTTGTATCCCTTTCTCTAACATTGTAAGATAAGGGCATTTGAGACATTTATCACTTTCCCTGGGAATATTTCTTGCATATTGATGAAAGAAAATAAAAAATAAGACATATTTAGGAGACTGATTTCTATAAACATGTGAATTTGGTTCGCTGTGATGGAGTAAGCATGATTATGAAATGTTAAAGTTAACGACAAAAACACAATCACAGTAGTGGTGCTATTGTGAAAGTCAAGGATATAGTGGCTCATATATTTAGAGACACATATAAGGCTATCCATTTTATTACTGAATTTGACATATTTGTGTAAAACTAGTAAATTTTGTAAATTACACCCTGAAAACAATCTTCTCTATACACATCATCTGCCACACATTGTTTTTTAGGCTTCTGCCCACCAGCCTTATCAACTGCTGACATGTTTCATAAAGGCTGCACTCCTGTGAGAGATTTCCTGGGGTTCCTGAGTGATGAGTTGTGATTACATGGCTCCTTTAATACCACGCTCTCTCTTTCTGTTTACAATTTGATTGGCCAAGGAGGTGGAAACATTAGCCTGCACGGTCTCATTTTCTACTCTTTGGTCAGGATTTAACATGGCTGATTTGATTCTTGAATGCATTATTCTGGTTTGTAGCTTTTGTCACGGGGATTTCACAGTAGCCTCTTTATTGACAGTTACATAAGATTGATGTGAGAAACAAACTCTGCATGAATGTGCACAGAGAAAGTCAAAAGAGACTATTTCTTGCCTTTTGGAGCTGTAAAAGGTTTTTAAATTCAATGTTATTCCTGGGACTTTGAAGAAAATGTCTCTGAAAACGTATTTATCATTTGTAAATATTGTATTTTACGAGATGGATTGGTTTTCAGATAGGCTTTTAAACAACTCAAACACATTTCTGCAACTATATAGGATGTTAGAATTTGAATATATATATACACACAAATAAATGTAGGTAATGAGACTTCCTGTTGTTCCGATTTGCTCTTTTACTTTTAAATAAAATGTGAAACTCTTCTATTTTGCAACTCAAACTAAAATAGAGCCCACAAATGCTCAGTCAGAACAAAACGATTGCAGGTTGTCAGACAAAGGATCAGTCCATAATCCCATGAGGTCTGTTCCATTCAGTCAATCAGCAGGTACGCTAACTGACACTGGGGAGTTTATTTGTTTGGCAGACATCACCAACAAGAGCACTATAGCCTTGACCTCCATGACCTTCCTGTGATTGGCTGTTGTGTGCAGGAGTTGTAGATTTAACTGTCTTTTATCCTCTTGCTCTATGGTCTGTGTTCATACATGTACATGAGCAGCTGTGGCTCAGGAGGATCCACTAATCTTAAGGTCTGTCGTTGGTTCCCACCTCCACTTTGCATTCTGTAGTGTCCTTGGGCAAGATACTGAACCCAAATTGCCACTGATGGCTGTGCAGACAATGTGTATGAGTGTATGAGTGTATGTATGATAGAGAAACCCTGCATATAAAAGCGCTTTATTGATGCTTGGATGGGTGAGTGTGAGTTGTACTCAGAAGTACTTAGGGTGGTCTATAAGACTGGAAAAGTGCTACAGTATATGAATACAGTGCCATGTATTATATATTAAGAATAACTATTTGTAAGATATAAACTGCATCTTTTTTAGTCTTGAGGATTTACTACATTTAAAGTAAATTGTGACAAAACTGTGAAGGAGAAGCGCTTGACCCAAGAGTGGATCTAGTCAAATTGGCAGATCCCAACTTTTTTTTTACATGATGAGATAGGGTGTTAACCTTGGCAGAGGTACGTAGCCCTCTTAGACCCCCCTTTCAACTGTAGGTTAAAATGTTTAGCACAGATCAGCCGATTGCAGGACTCACATATTTATTCAGATGACTATGTTTCAACTCTCCTTGAGTTGAGGCTGCAAAGAAAGAATATCACACAACAAGGCTGGTTCAACTAAACCAAATGAGTTTGAGTTCAGTGGTTTCACAGTTGACCCAGGACAAAGCAGAAGGGACAGAGTATAGGATGAAGGGTGAGATGATGAACATGCAACGTGTTCAGCAACTTAGACAATAACTCTTTGGCTGTTTCATTTGCTTTGACACTGGAACACAGGGGCTCAATAGTTCATCCTAAAGCAATGATTGTGTGCTGGTGAAGACTTGGGGAAGTCAAGCATGAAGGTGTTTCCTCTACAAGGCACTGTTGTTAAAGGGTAGGATGGATTTTTGTAACGCAGAGCCTGTCAGTCTCAGCAACTACATTCAAAACAACAAATTAAGGCAGCATTTCCACTTTCATTGATTCGGACTGTGTCAATAAACCCCCACGGTAGCAAACTATTTTATATCGACAGACTGAGGTTGAGGGGTCGTGTACATCATGATTTGACCTTGTTGACAGAAAAAGTGTATAAAGGGAAAAAGTGTAGCTCTAAAAATATTTTCTGTACAATTCAAGATACACATCTGTGTGTTTCTTTCTCCATCACATTGATAGTAAAACACAGATCTGCAGAAGGTAAACGCATTCAAATGGTATATCTTCTCAGTCCAAAATAACAACATAGAGAACAGCTGACTACATTGACAAGTATGTAAATGAAGAGTAGGGAAGGGATAAAGGCCATAATTTAATGTCAGAGCCAATGGCTGGAATGCTGCACAAGAGCAAAATGTTTTTTATCACAGCAGAGTTCTTTGCTCCTGCAAATTTGTTGGCATTCTGCTGGCAAAGCATAATTTCCCTTCTTGTTTGTCATCGTCAAAAAGAATCTGAAAATGAACAGCACTTCAAATGAAATGGGGCTAGTAGGCAGAGCCAGGCAAATAAATAAGGTTTATAGAGCCACTGCCATTTCACTGGTGCAGCTGTCCACTGAGGCTTTTATTCTCATGCCTCATCATCTCGACCACTCCAGTTCTGCCCAATGGCTAATTTCAAACATAGATCTTTAACTCTTTGGCAAAATCCCAGCAGCTTTTCCTGGCTATTAAACCTTTTTGATATAACTGCTCTGATAGATTTTTCCGAACTTAGTGAGTGGAAAAACATGGTTTAGTAAAGAAAACTGTACTTGATACACCAATATTACTTTATCCCTTCGGCCTTCATTTCATTAACATTGAATTAGACACACAACAAAGAGTTCCAATTCTGCACTCAATGCTCCTACCCACTGGAAGTTCTCAGTTTAGCTGTGTCTCTAATTGACCAATCATTTTTCAGCGCAATGCAATGCGTGATATTTGGTTTAAAGGTCACGCATGAAAGATTCAGTTAGTTAAGTTAAATAACCATAACAGCAGAGTGGAGATTTCAATCAGGTTTGAATTGACCTATAAAATAAAAACATATTTAAATTTGTTAAAACGGTGACCTCTGTCATTGTCTTTGTCATCTTTTTTGTTGGTAGAAACAGGTTTGTAGTGTAAAGTATATGAGCAGCGCTGGGATTTAATTAAAATATGTATAATCCTCCTGACCCAAATGTGATGCTCAAAGATCATATAATGACCAAATTAAAATAAAACTTTTACATCAGTCAATCTATGTGAGAGGAGCAAGACTAGAAGGAGTCTACAGCGATAACGACAAGTGTCTATCTAATTCATGCTGATGATCTTGAATCACAATGTTTACCTGCAGCTGACATGATTGTCTTTGTCATTGTTTTCCTTTTTTTGGTCTTGAACCAAGTATTAAAGTTACAGTTGGTAAATTGCTTCTGAAAAACGTTTTATCTTATTTGTTGAAATCCTCTTCTCGTCCTGATTGTTATCAATAAATTACATCTGAATTTAATTTTTTTTTAAGGTCTGTGTCTGTTGCCCTCACAGGATTGTACCAAAAACAACCAAACACAGCAAATGACTTCATTCAGATCAAATGATAGGCTGGTGGTGTCACTGCTCATGACCGGAGTCTTCACCTGGGGGAAAGTGTGTCATGGAAAAGCCTCTCGCAGGTTGTAGGTATAATGTCTTGATTAGCCTCTTCAGCTCGTTCAGTGGCAGACTCATCCACCCACGCTGCTCGACAGAACGCCACAGGAAATCATTCCCGCCTGTGGCTGTCAAATTGTACAATGACAACCTGTAAAGTATAAAGATTAATAATGTATACTGTGTATACTTTAACTTTAACTTACTTTACTCATGCACAAATGTAAATCTGTTCCCTGTCTTTATTTCTACATATGTCTATCTTTTATTTCGTCTTACTTGATTTTTAAATTTTATGTTGCTATGTTTATTACCTGATTTCAGGGGCTCTGTAACATTTGAATTTCCCTACGGGGATTAATAAAGTACTTCTGATTTTGATTCTGAGGTAGTGCCTGTTCATCTGTTTCGAGGGTGTAACTTTGATGAGAGGGCCAATGGGAGGGGGTGGGATGTATCTTTATGTTTTTTTTCCAAAGTGTAGCCTGCTCTAGCTAGCTTTTTTCAGGATAACCAACCCAAGCTTTCTTTGAACAAGATAGAACAGCAATATACCCACAACAGTTAGTACAATTCATGATGAGGGGGACAAGGGACACAAATAATTGAAATCCATCCATCCATTTGTTGACAAACTCATGCTGGTCCAAAATTAAATATCAGGGGTTCAGCTAAAGACAGACAGATTCATCCTCTGATGGGTGTCTGGAAAAAAATGAAATCCATCACAGCTTCGATATTACTGTCAGAACTGAAGTGATAGAACCACTGACTGACAGACATCAATAACTGTAGGGTCTTGCCACCGGAGTGGCCAAAAGTTCTGACATACAGGTCTATTTATCTCGATATAATAAAGGTATAACTAATTCTGATTCACACTTTTGTTTAAAAGCCTTGCGTCTATTCCTCTGATATTGTGTAGTCTGATATCTGGTGACATTCGAGGGTTTGTATGATCTCCACCAGTGTCATGCAAGAGAAATCTTATTGCCACTTCATCTGGAAGGTCCAGTCCTCGTACTTTTGCCCATGGGGATTTAGAAACATATACAATGCAATGTATGATTGCCGAAGGAACACCACTCCTCTCAGTGTTGTAGTGTAGTGTAGTAGGTTGAAACATAATGTGTGGCATTAAAATGTATGGCTGTTCACACAGCTCATGACATGTTATAGCAGTTGCCAATTTATGTTCCAAAGTCATTTCAAGTACATTAAGCTCTTTTCAGATCCATAACTTTGCTTTGGTAATTAATGTTATATACACACCAGTGTAGGCATTATCATTTCTTCAAGATGAGGAAGGTTTGATGAGATCTGCAGTGATCATAAATCTCATGGGGATTTCATATTGTTTGTTGACAGTGCAGTTGGCCTCCAATGATGAATTTATGTTGAAGCAAGCCAGCACATGCTAAGTAACTTCAAAATGAAGCCATCGACCCTCTGATTGATGCTCTCTGTGACGCCGTTGCTCATACAGAAGCCATCTGCGTGATTCATGGCAGCATTTTGGAGAAGACCATTTCCTCGATGGCTGGTTAGTAGACTGGTGGTGGCGGAGGTGCTTGCGAGTCAGGAACAAAAGAAGTCACAGTAGGAGACAGTGAGATGTCGTAATAATACACCACTCAAAATGCCCTGCAATTATTGTGTGTTTATTATAGGCAAGGAACAATACAAAATACAAAACAATCCATCAAACAGCAAAAAGCAGAAACAAGCTACATTTAGATGGAAATGCACACAAAGCATGGTCTTTGATGGATATACACCAGGTTTCAGCTTTTTCTCATCTTGTGTTCACATCACAAAAGCTTGTGTTCATGCTTGTGTTCAGAAAATGTCTCCATAGCTGCTAGATAGTTTGTCAAAAAAAGAACCGAACTATGTCTCAACAAAAGGGAGAAAAAAGTGCACGAAGTAGTGGTACCTTACGCTACAATCTACTATCAAAAACCACATCTTCTCAGTTGTTTCACAATGGAGACTTTTAGCTTCCACTGACTGGTTTGAAATGATAGAATACACATCGATGGAATGGTGGATTAAATTAGATATTTAAAAAATGCACTCCCTGGCATAAAAAACCCACATAACACAATATTTAATTAATTTCACATTGCACTGCACAATCAATTTCAGACAACTACAGTATAGATGAAAAAAGCCTGCTGTTCTATATGAAAACAGTTCCCTTTCATTAAGTTCAATCAGTTTCCATACCCTCTGAGTGCTCTTCAATTCACACCTTTACCAGGCTAAATAAACTGCAGGACATTTCTCTCTTTTAATAGCAGGGTGAGCTCTATACCTATACACTAAATTGCACCAGCTCAAGAATGGCACTTTGTAGAGATCTATTTACACATTCCATCATTGCTCCGTGGTTTGGCTGGGCGGATAAATCACAGAAAAGTACTGCACTCGTCTAACCCAATATATGTCAATTACTGCCACAAGAGTTATTTGACTCTTTTGGAACCACCCTCACCATCTGCACATTGTGATTACACATTTTTTCGTCATTAATAGCATAATTATACATTGGTCACGTTTTCTTCACCGGCTCATCAGAGAGTCCACAGTGGGTGCTTCAGAGAGACCAAAGCAAACATATGGTTTTTTTTCTCTCAAAAATAAAAACATTTTAAACAATTTAAAATCAACACAACAGGTTCATGTATCTATGATCTCCATCCCTTTCTTTGCTCTGACCTTTTTGAAAGGTCATGTAATTCCATGTCAGTGCTTTTCTCTCTAGTAGCAAGATTAAAATGTCACGGTGTTGAGCATTTCGATTCACTTGGATTACATGGCTTCTGTTGGGGAGGTACATGAACAAAGAGGACATCTGTTTGCTACATGCAATCTGTTAAGCACTGGTACTGTTGGTACAAGACTATCCTAGGGCTGGGTGATGGAAACAACATAAACACTGATCAGAAAAGAACAGTTCCACGATTAAAAACATTAGACGCTGATGTACTGGTAATTACTTGCATTGCTGGTCAACAACCCAACACGGAGACAATGTCATATTCAGTGTGGTTAATCATTTACACAAAACATATTAGTCAAAAATAATTTCTTTAGTGATTACTCTAAAGAAAATTTAGCAAGTTACATAATACACACACACATACAATACATTATATGTATATACCAAGTGCAGAGAAAGAAAACAATTAAAAGTTCAAATAAATAAAAAAATAAGATATTGTGCTTTGCCAAAAAGTCCGTATTTAATCACAATCAACAGATAGCTTAAAATCCACTACCGTTACCGCGTGAAAGTCCTGTACTCATAAGGGAGCTGCAGGGTTTAAAACATAGACTTTATGCAAAGACGGACAGCATGACTGCTCCATGGTTCACTGCTGGCTGCATAAATCCTGTCTCCTCCACGTTAGTGGATATGTGCCAAATATGTGCCAAAAATACACAAATAGATTTTTCTCAAAGATGTTTTCTGTCATTTCAGGTGCTTCTTATCACACTGATATATGTAGGTAAGTTTGGTTTGAATTAGTTACTCAATGCGATAAAATTAGAGTGAAATGTCCTTAACTGATACGTGAATGTAGCCTTACCCAGTTGATGACATTAGCAAAGTAGCTAATAAAGGGATGTATTGAAACTACTGTTAGTCACTGAGAAGAGCACTGTCTTCCTAACTGCCTCCCCAACTAAGACAGTTAGTGACAAATACAATTCCTTAGAATTTGAAATTATAATCCCTACTTTTAAATGAACAAATTAATCAAGTTACTGCAAAGTGTTTTGTGTTACTGCCCCCAACCTTCCCTAAATGGTTGAGTTAAGCATGAAGGCAAACTGTGTTCGCGCAGAGAAAATAAAAGCTCAACACTTCCAGCAACCTAAAAGAGCGGTTGGGAATAAACGAGGTAGAAAGGCGTGTGGTGTGGAGGTACTTTGGCTACACCTATCCCCATTACCATCATATTCAGAAAACACATGTGCAACAAACCACACTATGTTCTTAATTTCATTTTTCTTCTTCCTACATAGAAGATTCTAGCTGAACAGAATATGATTAAGTAAACTTATATTAATAATAAATATTGACACACCCACCCCTAAAATATCCATTGGTGTAAGAGTCTGCTACTGTAAATGTGGAGGAAGTCTGCTTTAACCAAACCAATTTGTGATGATAAAGTTTTTTTCTGTTTGGGTTAATGTTTATACAAAACATGTTTCTGCATTACATCATTTACTATAAGGGTTTGGTGCATCACACTCTCCAATAACATGTTTCCCACTTTCCAGCTACTTTACATTAAAAAGGTGTTTTCTACTCTTCAGTGCTGTGCAGATGTACCAAACAGCTCATGATAACTAATTTTAGTTATTCTGTAAAGAATACTAAAAATCTACAAGGCAGCTCATTTTTCTCCATCCCATCTTGCATCTGGTAAATGGGCTTGTCAATTACAAGAAACATTTCAGAGAGAAAACACCTCAGAGAAATTAGAACTGACTGGACTGTCCACTGGGTGACTGAATCCATACTGCAGCTGTCAGTCTCTGATATCTGCTGATCTGTGAAGCGTGTTTGGTTTTATTCATACTTTGACATCACTTCCAGACAGGGAAGGCTCCTCATACGTTATCCTCTTGGTGGGTAGGTACTGATCTGCTGGTGTGTTGATCTCGTCCATTTCTGTAGTGAAGTGGTCGGGACTTTCACCATTGGACGTCTCCTTGATGACACTGTAGGTGAGTGCCACACTGTAAGAGGCTGGTTTCTCCATGCGCTGGGGGCCGCAGTGACACAGCTTCTTGAAAGCAGTGCGGAATTTCTGGGACATGGCATTGTAGATGACCGGGTTGATGGCACTGTTTAAGTAGATGCAGAGACGACAGAAGAGCAGGAACCAGGTGTCCAGGTAGGCCTTGTCCAGGAAGGAGTTGACCACCACCAAGGTCCGGTAGGGCATCCACAGCAAGGCGAAGAGGATCACTACCACAGCCAGCATCTTGGTCACCTAATAAAGTTAAGTCGTGAGTTAGAAATTGCAACAACAAAATCAAATGATGGACCAGAATCCTGTGGTTGTTTGCCTCCACCAACCAGCAAAGATTCAGTCGACAAATATCATTTTAATCAGGCTCATATATGGTCACTGTGATGTTTGACCACTTACATCTAGTCAACTCATCTTTGAGTCCAAATGAACGTTTGTTCCAAATTTTAAGAATGTCACTAAAAATGTTTCTGAGATGTTGCGTTCACAAGATCAAAAACTTGTTTTGAGATCACAGTAGCCTTGACCTTTGACCAAATTCGAATCACTTCATCCATGAATCAAAGTGAATGTTGGTACCAAATTTGAAAATCTAGAAGAATTCTCAAGATATTGTGTTCACATGAATGGGACAGACCGGCACACAGGCAGCAATATTGTAAAACAGCAAGTCATGATGTGTGACATGATGTGCATTCACAATACCAGGACCCTGAGACTGAAGCAGCTGAATGGAATGCAGCAAACATTATTCTTTAAATTTATGGTTGTGGTTTTCCTACTGTAAAAATGCCATTAATGAAAAAAACTATTGAGGAATGAATCGTTGCACGGTACTCCAGCACTACAGTTTTATTTATTTTTCATTCAATCTCACAGCTTCCTGAACAGAAGTTTTACTACTGGTCCAGAAAACGGCAGGCGGACACACTTCGGCAACGTTGATGGTTAGGCCCTAAGTTAGCTACACCACTTCACTCACTGGCTCGTTGTAGTGCGGGCATGTCAGTCAAACTACATCCAGACAACGGTGGCCTTAAAATATTTAGATAAAATGTATTTAATGTTAACTTAGGGCCACCATTTGTGTACACACACACACACACACACACACACCTCTGCAGCTGGCAATTTCTCATTCTGGTCTGGAACTAACCTTGTAATATTTTCCATTACTTTCAGGTACAGCATCATCGGACCAAATCAATAAAGTAGCACAAATCTTGGCATTATGTATAGGCAACCTTTCAATTTAGGTGAGTGCATGTTATTGCATTGATAAGGTCTACATTAACTAAGCCATAGTTTTCTGCAAACATGTTAGCTAAGTTATTTTTTTTTGCTTTTCTAGGTAGAAGATTTGAATGGGCGTGTGGGAATGTAAGGTGTGTGGGAAATCAGAAGGTTCAGGCATCCTTGCCCGTACTATACTTGTCCTCGCACATTTAGATTATGGATTATTATCTACATTTCTCATGCAAATTGTGTACATGTAATGAGCTTTCAAATGAACGAGAGCACTTCAGTCATGTACACGTACATTTATGGACACATGAAACTGTTAACATGCATGTTTAAAGGTTGTGTGTTTAAAACTAACATCTGCAATACATTTCATACCCATCAAAACAGGAGACATAATCCCCATACTTGATTTTAAAGCGGAGGTTGTCCCTGTAGTTGCTGGGTTAAAAGAATCTGACAGTTCTGTTGTTGACAAAGTTGCTTCTTGTGCTGCAGATACCGATGAGAATCTGAAACTGATGTAGACGCACATAGTTATTCCAGTAGTGACGATCTTCCCAACGTTATTGAGCAGAACATCGACCTGGTTATATTGATGTTTGAACATATTGTGTTTGTGCCGGCCACAGCTATTGATGAATGACTGTACTAATTACACTTTTTGTTAAGCTCCCCATCTGTTCCAATCATCTTTAACAAACTGTCTAGCATTCTTAAAAACAACAGTGTTCAAGTTGATGAGTCAATTGTCAAAGAGCTTGCTCAACTAGTGTGCATATCCAATCCTTTGGCCAAAGCCTTTGCAAAAGATGGCCCCCTGGTTACAGCTCACTAAAGGAAAAGGTATTATAAAGAACATTTCATTGTGGGGAACCCAGATGAGTACATCTTTGATCTTAAGACCAATTGGACATTTCAGTATATCCCTATCTTGCCTTTTCTGCTTCTGTTAAGTCAAAGAAACATCAGAAAGTGTAATCCATACTCACAAGACACAGGAAAATACCTCAGGTGTAGTGCAGTAAAAATCGAAAATGTTTTAAAGGGGAGGATTTGAAATTATCAGCATCAACTTTGAGGTTTGCAATCCCTTAGGCACATCCAGATAAACTGGTAAACTTTGTGGTGTGTACTGGATCTTGAATATTTTGCCAGCTGGACGACGTTCAGCTCTTTCTTCCATCTACTTGGCTTTATTATGCAAGGCTACTGATGTAAAGGTGTATGGGTATGAACAAAGAGCCATTTTTACAGGATTTGGTCATTTTAGAGAAGCATGGTGTTTTCATTTCAGGTCTTGGAGAGTTTGTGAAAGGAGCTCATGGGATAGCAGGCTTCATTGAAAGTCAAGAGATCCTACATTCAGGCTGAGACTGTTAAGGTCATTTTAATCTCCGAACAAAACACATACCTGAGACCTGCATTATATTTGCAAGGGAGAACTCAACCATCTGTTGTGGAGTGAAGAGAGAGTGTGTTTTTACAAAGAATGTATTTTCATGACATATTTGAGGGTGTTATTCCAGTTGGGATTGCTCTATGCATTGGTGTATTCACTTCCAAAATGTTTCTGTCTCTGTCAATGAATGAATCCTGAACTTTCCATGTAAGAGGGGGGATAGAACTAATAAACCTCATATTACGCCACAGACATAGGCCTCTAAAGGGACCATCTGAGGTAACTCCCATGGAAATTGGAATTTATTGAGGTTGCTCTCATTTATAATTGGAGACTTGATACTAAAGGCAGAGCCAGCTTAGCTTGTGTTGTTTGACTTAAATGAAATTGCTGAACTCGCTGTGGCCCCTCTTCATAATATAAAGACCATTGCCTTCTTGGACTGTCAAGTCATAGAACACAGGAATGGAGATGCCTTTATGCAATGTCATTTCCATTCGATCCAAGATGGTTTTATATTACACAAGCTCAATATTGGTGTGTGCAGAGCTCGTTATATATGTGGACTTGTTCTCTTATCTCACCTCCACCCTCCTCCAGCACCTGGAGCTGCTGCGTGTTGCCTCTCCAAGGGCTTAGCCAGATTGAGTTAGGAGGACAGTTATCTAGGATGTGAACAGATCTTGTCATCTGTCCATGAGATTGTCACCATTGCTGTTATTTCACACCCTAAACCCTCATGTTGCCATGCCTCACCTTTATTGTGCAACTTTGAACACATGGGCCAACTAGCTCACACTGGCCTCTCTCATAATGGTGCTATTAAGAGTGTGTCCTTGGAATTCATGTTCCTAAAAGTTGCGAGTTGTTGAATTTTAAACATTTGCATTTTTTAATGTTTGTCAGATAAAGATAAAAATCCATTTATGTTGCTGAATACAGTGGAAAGCACTTTGATTTCACAGTGCTTTCCATTGTAAGTAATGTTGGGTTAACTGTGCAATGAAAAACCTTGTGCACTTTGTAGTTTGGGTAACGTGTTTAATTTTGCCATTACTCAGGTGTCTTGGCATTTGCAGGTCTTGGTGATGTATCCCTTGTCTTTTGAATTGCTGATGGAACAAATGCATTCAATATGTATTCATTTTTATGTTTTTACTATTGGCATGTTTGTATTTAAATGGATCTGGCAATAAAGTTTGCTTAACTGTGCTTGTATGTGTTGCTTTGTGATCCATTACAGGAGATGGAATAACCAATTTGAAATGAATTGCTTTTATGCATAATATTTGAATAAACACATTATGTTAATGTAGCAATTACCCATAGCTTTATATGTAAAAACTGAATAAAAAAGTAAGGTTATTGTAGAAGTTTATCTTAATTTAATTTAATCTGACTAAGTTATTTAATGTATAGAGTCAATGTTTAAGGCTTTACTATTTTTGAGTGAATCGAAGTCTCTCCTGATTGAACTACTGTTTACAGCTGATTATGTTCATTGGTTTAAGTTCTGAGTTGTTCTGACTTGAGATGATGTTTTATCAGTTAAAAACTCATTTTTCTCATTATTTGGAAACCATGTGAACGCACAAAACGTCCTTCACCACAATCTTATGACTTCTATCTGAAGGCAGCAAAAGTAGATGCTGAATAAGAACTCTAGGATTATTACTATTATTATTATTATCTGGAGCACCCATTGGTGTCACTAATTTACCTAGGCCTGAAACCTGTAAGATAGGTGCTCTAAGGATCATTATGCCTAGCATTAAAAACTATAGCCACTGAGCTTCAATCCACCTGAACTAAATAACTGTGTCTGGTCTGTGAACACAGCTGCATCTCCAACCAAACACTTGACTTGAGTCAACTTTACTAAGCTGCATAAGATTAACATGGTGCAGCCACACTGCTGCTTAAATATTGATGGTGTGACTAGATTGTGCCTTGTTCAAACCCAAGTTCTCTTCTTTTCAGTAAAAGCGTGTGACTTTCTGGTGATTTTATTTACAAGGTGCTGCTGATGCGTTGTGATGCAGCACCTTCATCAGAGCGTTGGTGAGTTCTGCTTTTAAAGGACGCGTCACACAATCAGCAATCAGCAAGGAAAGCAGCTACACCTGATCCTCAGAGATGCATTCAAGAGCAGCTAAGATCCACTAAGTTCTAAAGTTACAGGCAATACATTCCAAGAAAAATCAATAAAACTAAACTCCATACCACCATTAAAAAATGAATTTGGACATCTTCATGATAAATAATACTGAGAGGTCTCACTCAGTAAAACTTCTAGAAAATGTTTTTAAAGTGACCTGAAGCAAAAGAAACACTGAGGTGAAACCAGCAGATCAGGAGGCAGTGTTCATAAACAGTATCATGAAACTGCATTTGTGATATTGTTTTTCATTCCGTTACAGACCCCAACACTAAAGCAGTTCAGTCGTTCATGTCATGCATGTCTTAAAAATGTCTGTTTGAATCACCTGAATTTTCTACACAGGGCACGTAACAGCTCGCTATACCTCCGTTGAAAACAGCCTGAAGCATAGTTTTACGCTCCAGGTCTGTTTTACTGCATTTCTCACAGCCCGCTACACTAATTGTGTATTGGGATGCCCTTTGTAGACACACGGACTAAAACTGTAGCTCATGTATATGCTAATGAAAAAGAAATTGACATTTTATTAATACTTTATGTCTTCTATTTTCTTCCCATGTTCAGAGAGAACTTTCTGTAATGTACATTTTGCTTATAAGCTTCCATCTTTTTCATAGACACCAAAGATCTTGAATTCAGTGTTGAGAGTCTGAATACACAGAAAAATGATTAGCATTACCATCTTTAGGTGACATTGCAACTTATGTCAAAAGAAGTAGTTTTTTTAATTTCTTGACCAGACAAGTGGCAGTCCCCTTACATTCACTCAAGCCGCACCAACAGTCTCAAACTCAAAGATATCACATTCATGAATTGTTATCTGGGGAAAAAAGTGTATCTCACAATGTTAAAGGAAGAAAATAAAATTCCTGGATCTGTTCCTTGATCCGAATCTACGCCAACATTAAGTGGGTACCTCTCTGACCCATACCACATCCTTCAATGAACTCTAGTGGATATCTGCTCTGTTGTTTTGTGTAATCTTGCTTAAAAACACACAAACTGAGTGTGTGAATGAACAGGAGTGAATGAGCTCCCCGGCGGAGGTAATTAAAACTAGAATCACAGAGCCGTCGTCGGCCTGACTTTATGTAAAAAAAGAACATGAGTCACCCTCATTAGTCTGTTGGTCCTCTAACATCTTGTTTTTGCATGACAGAGTCTGGAGAGAAAAGTTCTGCTTGGATAAACTTAGTGCAGAAGTCATTGTCACCACATGGTCTAAAAAACTCTGGACTAAAAGCCATTCTTTATCTTTTTGCTTCATTACATTTCTCTCTTTCTTTGGTTTGATTGAGCGATACACTCTGAGCTGAGAGCACTTGAACGCATCCTGCTGCTGGTCTTTACAGGTGTAACTCTTTCCCTGTTGATTACTGATTGAAGGCTGTGTCCTATAAAAAGCGAGTTCACTGCTCATCTGATGAAAAGCCTCTGACATGTCAGCACAGTCATCAGCTCCTGCTGCAAATGAAATGACCTCAGAAATGATCAAAACTTGTTACGGGGGGATGCTGCCTTCTTTTGTCCCTTTAATTGATTTTACACTTAACAAACGTGACAGATTAGAAAGAGATTTCCTGTGGAGACACCAGGGGTATTCTGGATATTACTGGCTCAGTGACAGACTCAACCCAGGTGATCCAAGTATACAAAGCATCTGAATGTGAAGAAAGCCGCAAATATCTAAAGTTGCTCAATCAG
This sequence comes from Paralichthys olivaceus, assembly GCF_024713975.1. Taxonomy (NCBI): domain Eukaryota; kingdom Metazoa; phylum Chordata; class Actinopteri; order Pleuronectiformes; family Paralichthyidae; genus Paralichthys; species Paralichthys olivaceus. Next base: position 21,837,279 of record NC_091105.1, on the reverse strand, counting down.
TTCTCCACTGAACATTCAAGCAAGGCTGTGAGATTTTCACTTTGCTTAACAATTCTGATTAGTTGTTTCATGTAACTGGCTCCGATCTTAATAATCTCTACACCAGGGGTCACCAACACGGTGCCTGGGGGCACCAGGTAGCCCCCAAGGACCACATGAATAGCCCGCAGGCCTGTTCTGAAAATAACACAACTCACCAGTAAGATGCGTCTAAAATTTGATATGCGTTTCTAATTAAATTTAATAATTTATTTTTTATACTGTCAAATTTTTATTCCCATATTGAAGTTGTCTATTGACTATGATTTGTTAAAAGTGTTGGTCAGTGGCTCATGAAAATGGGACATTTTTCTTATGAAATGTTGTAGAAGTGATCATCTGAGAATTTAAACAATTGCTGAGATTAATAGAAATAAAGTGTTAAATATTGATATTATCTGTTTCCCACCTTGTTAAGTCATTGTTGATGATTATTATGAGAAATCATTAATGTGATTGTGTCTTCACATAGATGAGTATCACTTATCATTAATAATAATATATAACTAAAGGCAAACTGAGCAAATTTGGTATTTCACAAGAGTGTATCAAACTGGTAGCCCTTCCTATGACTCAGTACCCACAAAGTAGCTCTCAGTTTCAAAAAGGTTGGTGACCCCTGCTCTACACAATAACCTTGACCATGGATGTTTTAGTTGCTGTCCGTCTGTTAGCAAGATTAGAAAAAATGAGAGAATTGATTTTCTTGAAGCTTGTAAGGGTGGGGGCCAAGAAAGATTTTATAACCTTCCGGTGCAGATTGAATTAAGATGGGGGGAATCCAGGTTTGTTTTTTGTGAAGAAATGCTTGTAAATTTCAGAAATATCTGTCTGGGGCTCATTTATCTGTTCAACTTATCACCTCCACGTGTATTGTTCAGTATCCAAGGAAGTGGAGTGTTGAATTTGGTGCAATTTGGAAATGTGATACATTGCAAAACAAATTATTTTGAATAAACAGACGTAGTAGCGGTGGCTGGGACACAAGTGACGTTGTCGATTACGGCTCGTTCACGACAGCAACAGCAGCTAATGCTTAAGTTCAGGGTCTGCGTCTGAGCGCCACTGAACTTTGAATAAACAGGTGAACAGCTCTTTCTGCAGCAGCGGGGGTGCAGCTTCAGAATTGTGTGGACTGAGTCCTGCAGCTGGTCTTTATTTGCCATGGCTCAACTACAGCAGGTCACTTTGAGCTGCAACCAGCATCACCACAAGCCAAACAAACAGCCCATTCCAAACAGGCAAGTTTAGAATTGACATTACACAGAAAATGATCCAGATTTTATGAATCAAAATCTGTATTTCTAGGAGGGTGGTCTTTCAGTTTCTGTACAGTGACAAATATTCCTTTTAACTATTAAAGGAGAATGGATTTTTTGCCTATGTTTAATGGGAGAGCTTTGCAGAAACTTCCTCTGCACATGATCACCTGTATGTATCTAATTTCAGTACATGTGGATGCAATACGATGATTAAGTGGCCTGTCAGCTTTGGGGGAGGTGCTCTCTGGGTGCCTTTGTAGTATCATTAAGCGATAGGGTAAACCCACATAGAAGAATAATTATAGTTTGAGAGGGAAGTCATTTCCATGTAAAAGAAGAGAGCTTCAATACAGCTTTGCAGCTTTTGTAACTTGAACATTTTTGAAAAGACAACTGCAAAGGTTTTGTGCAGAGTTGCGCCATTGTTCTGCTACTTTAAAAACACCTCATGAGTCATTCATTATTTATTCAGATTGATTTCCAATGTGAAAGACTGATTAAATCTGTATATGTGCAAATTTAACAAAGCCTGGATTTGTTATATTATCAACCAGGTGATAATCCTGATGTGAAACTTCAGGTTTGTAATTAAATCTCCTCCACATCTTTGTTGTGATGTTTGAGCTGCACTGAGGTCAGTTTAATTGGGCTGGACAGGGGCCCTGCAAGAGTCACCAGTGAGCGAAACACCCTGTCCTCATTATTTTTTGACCTTTGGGTAATTCACCAACGTAAATGGTATGGATTGTCCCTTATACGTCCACAATGAGCATTTAATGCAGACAAACATGGTGGGTGTGTGTTCAAAGATAAAAAAAAAACAAACCAAAAGCCTGTTAAGGTTGGGGTTAACTGATTTAGAGTATGGAGCTTCCTCAGGGCACCACACCCCCCCCTGTCATTCCAGGAAAGCTTCTCCTCGTGATCTGATAAACAAACTTCGAGCTCTGCTATCTACCTGAGTGTCTGCCACAGTATGTGTCTATGACTTCAGAGCAACCACTGCTATTTTCAACTACTTCAGGAGGATGAAACACTTATAAAGGATAGTTTGAATTTAGATTTAAAAAGTCTCAAGTACATGTTCTTGGTACAGCAAGCAGAACAACTCAAAAAGCAAGAGTAACATTATTTCATCAGTATATCACCATGAAGCTCGATTTCTTTTCCTTATTTGATGAGAATTTGTTATGAACCTGATTTTGGACTGATGATGTGGACTGATGATATCTCCCATGTGTTTGGGCTCAGAGAGCTCTGCTGCAAAAGCAAAAGATTTTTTAAACCAATCTTTTGTTGGTGTTGACTTCACACAACCCCTCACAAATAAGATTTCTATTCTTTCTTTACTTTTTAGTAGTATTATTATGCACTACATGTAAAACACACATACACCATGAAACACTTGCTTTATGGTCATTTCTGTATTTCGGGGCAAGGGTCACCACTGTGACACTTTAATAGAAATAATCTATTCAAATGGGAAAACCAGGTCATTATGCATACATATATATTATGTATGTCTTGCACTGATGTTAGGCCTCATTTTAGCTACGTAACATGCTTTGTGAAATGTATATTTATTAATTCAGCTTTCTCCATGACTGAAATTACATAACGTAGATGACTACTTTGATTTAATATTGATTGATTTAATCAGAGATATTAATTTATATTGACAAATAAAAAAAATGTGATGGAGAGCTGAAAAACACAACGGCTTGAAAGGCTTGATCAGGGCACTCTCCAATGGAACTGCTCGTTTAGATCATTAAAAAAAGAAATAAAATAAATCTATACACAGGCAGATTTATACCAGAACACAACTTTTTTTTTTTAATTGTGCAGCTTCCAAATTTGAAATGTGAAATGGCAAAGCATTCCATTATACTGATCCTGTGAAAATCAAACCAAACTGTAATTGGGATGTTTGACAGAATAACTTTTGGAGCAGATTTAAATAAGATCCAGGATTTTTTTGTTGGGCGTTTTTAGTCATTTATGTAACTGTCTCAAGAAAGAATGCAGGGATCTGTATGAGAAATGAACAGGTGACATTTGGTGCAGATCCAGAGGGTAGGGGAGCTGAATGATATCACTATAGTTTCTGATTGAAGGATTAAACTGGGGGGGGTGTACAGCTGACCTGAGGTCGAGCTGCAGCTGCGCCCCCCCCCTCCTGCACAAACAGAGTGATAGAGCTGGAGAACAAACAGTGGCCCACCTGTCTGCGGGAGGCCGCCGTGGTGCTGCTGGAGCCGCCGGTGCTGATCATCCTCCCTCCCTGGCTCATCTTCCTCTTCCACTTCTTGGTGCTGCCGTCCTTTGGGTCAGACGGCAGCGGGTTCAGGAACAGTATCCTGGCGATCAGCCCGTACAGAACAGTGGCCAGCATGAGGGGCAGCACGTAGAACACCGCGAAGTCCGTGAAGTAAATGGGCAGGTAGTGACTTCTGGACACTTTGTAGGCGCAGCTGAGCAGCACCGTGTTGTCGTACACCAACTCTTTGGTGTCCGACAGGAAGAGCCACATGACGCAGTAGACCGAGGTGAGCGCCCACACCAGCAGGATGATCCTCTTGGCCCTGGACAGGGTGCACAGGAACTGCGCCTTGATCGGGTGGCAGATGGCGATGTAGCGCTCCACGGTGAAGGCGGTGATGGAGCAGGAGGACGCGTTTATCCCCAGGTACTGCAAGTAGGTGATCCCCAGGCACCCCGCGTAACCGTACACCCACTGACCGTACAGGGCGTCGGTGATGTTGGGCAGCCCGGCGGCCGTCAGCACCATCAGGTCAGCCACGGCCAGGCTCACCAGGTAGCAGTTGGTGGGAGTGCGCATGTGTTTGGTGGTCAGCACCACCAGGATGACCATTACATTCCCCACGATCCCCACCCCGCATATGAGGCACACCAAGAACACACTGAGCACCTTATACTCTACAGAGTAGTCTGTCCACTGGCCCAGGGTGTGATTGTCCTGCACCGACGTGTCATTCAGCACGGTCATGTTATCCATGGTGAGGTTTGCCATTACAGCGAGAGGCTGTGACTCTGTGCGCTTTGACGAGAATCACACCAGGCATTCAAGATTAATAAATCAAATCATCAGGGCCCTAAGAGCCACAAAGTGCCAACAGGAGCCCGGTTATAAATCCTGCAAAAACTTCCTCTCATCCAGATGTAATCCAGTCACACTGCCTCTGCGTCTTCTCCAAATCCAGCCTGTGATGCTGCATCATGAAACTGCAGCACAGTTCTCCATCAGAGCAAAATAAAGAGTGTGAAGTGAAGTCTCGGTTGTTGTTGGCAGAAGTTTGCAGAGCGAGGATGTGTTGCAGCTCCGCTTCGCGCTCCTGTCTCCCTGCTCACCCGGTCATGACTGAGCGCGTCCTGCTCAGCTCTGCCTCTCAGACACTGTGCACACAGCAGCAGCAGCTCTCTGTGCACTCACACTGAAGCACCAACTTCTTTTACCTCCTCTGGTGGGGACTCCCCGTGCAGGCGGGCGCATCTTACTACACACATGATGGTTTTATTGCACAAAGTCACACTGCCTCCTGTCATTTAGATTTCAAGACAAGATGAACTTTTGTCCTCACACGCCAGAGAGAACTCACTTCTGACACCAGCAGAGGGTCAGAATGAGGTGGATGAGAAAATGTAAAATGGGCATGAAATAGAAAGAAAAATAAAGTTAAGATACAGAGAATATGTGCATCATATACACCTTTCACTACAGACAGAAATATGTATGTAGAGAATCATACAATATGATTGCACAAGGATGTTGTAGGCTATACAATATAAAGAAATACACGTGTATATATGTGTAAATATATGTGTGTGTGTGTGTTTGTATGTTATCTCTTTGTATGATACCAAACATATTTTTAGCAAACACACCATGGCTGAGTATTTCCATCTTAAGAGCACATTCACAGAAATCACAGCCTTGTCCAATAGCAAAGACGTTTGTGTGGTTGACCCCACTTGGCTGCAATCGACTTAAAGGTTCAGTTCGAAGGATTTAGTGAAATCTAGTGGTGCAGTTACATGTTGCAGCTGACCTCACCCTCCCCTTCCAAACATAAAGGAGAACATGTGGCAGCCTTCAGTTGTCCTAAAAACTCAAAAGGTGTTTGTCCCATTTGGACTACTGTAAAAAACATGGCAGCCTCTGAAGAGAGGACCAGCTCCTGATGTAAATATAAAGTATTTAAATATAAAGAGCTCATTTAGGGTAAAGAAAAAAACTATTTGTACACTTTTGTTAAAACAGCTGGTGAAAATAACACTACAATTATTTTATATTAAATTTCTGCCAATAGATCCCTTTCACCTAAATCTTACACACTGAACCGTAACTTTTCATCGTGAGCCAAGATGGAGGAGACCCTGATATTAGCTGTGTCGAAAACACTTTATGATGTCAGACATGGAAGTTATAAACTGCCCCATTAAAAAGATATGTCTAACCTCTCCCTAACACTGCTGGAAACAAATACCAGTCTGAACATTTTGTCAGACAGGATTTATGATACAAACCTAGACAACCGATCCTGTCAACTTGTGGGTGGAGCTCAGCAGCTGGAAAAAGGCTCCTCAGCTATAGGTGAGCTGTGAGGGTGGGCAGACGTGGGGCGGGGACATTTTAGCAAAGTCATGTAGCCCAGTCTCGAAATGTGGAAGAAGGGGGGAATAGGTACACTTAATCATTTGAAGGCCATGAGGGGATATTTTCATGACAAACCTTTTGAATGTGTAATTTTGAAGATTCTGAAGTTCTAGGTGTAATAAGTTACTGGGACAAAGACTTAAATGTTTCTGTAGCTTATTTACCAAAAAGTTACTAATGTAAGAGAACAAATAATCCCATAAAGCACAATAAAATCAATCTAAGCTTCTTGTGGCATCAGTCAGGCACAATGTTACCCAATTATAGGACTGTTATGATGATGGAGGTTGATAAAAATGTCACAAAACAATGGACGCGGCCCCTTTAATGTTTTGTTGTGCGAATTTGCTCTAATGTTCCATCTTATGTGGTGGATCCAAAATGCTCACAGCATGACTTGGAATCAGGAGAAGCACAACAGCAGCCTGTCTGCTTTTGTCTCTTAAGATGTTTTGCAAGGCGTAGAGTACAGGCTAATTTGCATGAGAACAAAAAGGCAAAGTCTGGCTACGTTCATAGAAGTGGGCTTTCATTTGAAAAGGGCATTTTTTGATAACTTGTCTGATACACTAATCAGCAGTTGTATTATTGTAAAATGTAGAATTCATCTTTGAGCAGTTTAAGGTCAGCAACACGTTTTATTGATTATTCTTGTGTGCTAAACTGGTAGCTGAGACTAACGCTGGTTGTTTTCCTCTGCAAGAGGGTCATGTGATAGGAACCTGACGAGTTTGCGATGGCTACGTTGTCACCAGAAAGACCCAATCAGCAAGCTGTTGTGATTGTTTCCAAACGTCTCCGTCTTTGCCTGTCCAGACTAAAACACAGGAGTTTTTAAACTTCTCAGTTTTAGGCTCTAAAACTCCATTTCTGTGTCAGATGTAGGGTTGATGTTTTACAAATACAGAGTATGGATGTAGCCTCTGTCTCTTTGCTTCTTTCTCAACCCTACCAATCTACCTGTCTGGTTGCTCCTGTGTTCCCCTTTGTCTCTCTACCTCGCTCTCATTCTGACTTCCTATATGCATCATCGACAAGGAAAAGAAATGAATGTTCAATGTTAGGCTAGATTACATCACTGCAATGTAGAAACAGGTGGGTGAGGTCTCAGGAGTGTTACAACACATACACGGCTGCTGTTGTAGCAATTCTCTTCCCTTGAGATAAACACCTGTAACATTATAGATAGATCTGAGGTAGACTCATGGGAGAAAACGTTCTCTGCTGTGTGTGTGCGTGCGTGTTAGTCTTCAGGATACTGTGGAACAAACTGAGACGTACATGTTCATGATTTAACAGTTTGTGACTTGTATTCTCCGTCCCTGTGCTGGTTTAGTCCCTGAGAAGATAAACAAACTGGCTGAGGTTTCAGTCAGTCGCTCAACACACATCCAGATAAGTGTGATTGTTATTCCCTGGGAAACTGCATGGGCTCGAGTGAAAATGGGAAGGATGGAAATGGCTCAGATTTCAGCACAGTAGGCCATGCAGCTGTTTATATTATGGTCTATATAACCATCCCAGGAGGTTGCCTTTGCAATTGGAGCTCCTGCAGTCTGCAGGAAAACCAGCCTGGAAGGAAGCAAGCCTCAGTTTAAAGGACTGAGGGGAGATTATCAGACAGATCTGTAGATAAAAACTAAGATTGCCTGACTGTTGACAGTGGTGTTGTTCGATATCAGCAGTGGATTATTGTGTTTTAAGTGCTCCCTAGTCTCCTTCCCTCAAGCAGGTCAATTTTCTTTGGTTAACCCCGACATCCCTCTAAAGATTTCATATCAGTGTGCACGTAATTTACTGTGTAGTATTAATTCATTGTCACCTCGTATCGATCCTCTCTCTGTCTGTTACATCAAATCAGTGGAGGGCTTAATTAAGTGTTCTGTTCTGGTGGCAGATGATCAGTCCTCCTCGCTGCCTGCAGGGGGTCAGGGGGTAAAAATAACACAATTCACAGGTGGGTGAGACATATTGTCATCACTGCCGACAGGATATATCCACCTGGGGTGTCAGAGACAGCAGGCTGGCCAAAGTAAATCAGAGCCAGTATTGATTCTCTTAAATATTATAAATTCCTGTCTTATGGAACTAGTTTGACATATTGTGAAATGCATTTATTTGCTTCTCAGCTAAGAGTTAGAGGAGAAAATGATTACCACTCTGATCTCTCTGTGCTAAACATATAGATATAGCCAGCAGCTGGTTAGCTTAGCTGAGCAGAACAACTTGAAGCTGGCTAGTCTGGCTAGTCTGGCTTCCCTGAAATAACCACTAGGAGCATTCATGTGATAATTTAAGTTTGATCATTTGAGTCAAATAGTTTTAATTACATGTAAAACACTTAATTGGAAGGACAATTAACAGTATTTACAAGTTGTTATTTTCTTATATTTACAGAGAGAATAAGGTGCAGTGATTAGCACTGTCCAACCAGAAGGCACCTGGCTGAATGAGGTGTGTGTGGGTTTTCTCCAACCTCCAGGTTCCTCCCTCTGTCCAAAGACATGCATAGTGGGATTAGGTTAATATAGATTCTATATTGACTGTGGGTGTGAATGTGAGTGTGTATGGTTGCAGCTCCCTTTGTGGCGGATAAGGATAAGCAGTATAAATAATGGATAGATGGATTTACAGTAAGCAATAAGATCGCTTTTGATTCTTTGTATGTTAGAAAAGTAAAATCTATGTATAGATATAACATTTCTTCCAGGCTTTATTTATATTGTGCTATTTGGGAGTACATTACTATTTTGGCGACCCTTCTACTTGAGTTAAAGTAAGTACTTGCTTTTAAATCTACTTACACTATTATAGTAGTAAAAGTACTTGCAAAGTGTATCCTACTGCCCAAGCGTCCACCTCTCATTATTGATTGTTTTTTAAATTTGAAAAGAAGAAATATGAACATGTAACAAAATACATTATAAAAATACACAGTAGCAGGAAGTACATGTATCTACTTAACTTTGCGTAAAGGCTGGAGGGAGGGGGAAACAGATGTGTGAAAAAACACACCCTTAACTAATTCTCTCACTTGTTCAACAATAACAACAACAGAGCAGTTCCCTAGTTGCCAGTAATGAGTCACATAACCTCAAGTCAAAATAATAATGAGAGACAGGACTTGATGTCCTCTCCACTTGATCAGTGTATAGTTTTCTGCCTCGACCCTGATATTGATGCTGCCCCCCCCTCTCCTTTAAATATCCTAATGGGTCTTTACTGCCACCTTATGGTTATTTGCTTCTACTGACACATTAACCCAGAGCAGCTGAGTTACTGTAAATATTTAGATCGTGACACATTTTACAAAGATAGCATTTATCTGTGTGGTTTATGGAACTCTCTAAGTATTAATGGTTCCTCACGGCCACGTGGCTGTATTTGACTCTTCACTTTGATTGAACCTCTTTGTGTAAATGTGAGTATGGACTGCAAACTTTCACTGAGCTGAATTAATTGGATTTAATGTTTGTTTATTTTTTGTACTTTTGAATTCTTTAGCATATTCTCTAGGGTTGGGAGAGGTTTTCTTTCCCTTTGCCTCTAAATTCCTTTATATTTATGAAATGCATTCCTTCAGACTTACTTGACTCTGATATTTCACCTCCGGGGATTTTGTTCTGTTGCTTAGCAATCACTGCAGGACATGAAACAAACCATGATGTAGAACCGCCTGTCTAAAGCTGTAAAGGGAATACTGCTTGTCTAGTTCTACAAGAACAAAGAAATGTTATACGAGAGGCTACAAATTTCTGAATATCTACAGTGGGAACCATTTACAAATTCTAAGCAGTGACTTCTGTGTTAATATGATGCATTATTCATCTACTGCAGATTTTAGGAGCCAAGTCATTATGTTCTGTATGTAAAATTCAAGGCAGATATCCCAACTGAAATTCAGAAGCAAACATTTTATCAATGACAGTGGTGCCAGCAGATTACTTAGTGCTTGGCTTCCGATGTTCACCAAATATAAATGATATCTTTGGCTTGAATTCCAGACTTTCTGATTTACCTAATTACTGAAAGTTATCCTTTGCTGTCTGAAATGTCCTTCTTACTTTATTTACTGCACTAAGTATATAGAGCTAGACTGAACCTGACTGTGTTAAAATGAATGGGATCCGGCAGCTAAAACAAAACGTTTGCTCTTTTTATAATGAGGAAGCTATTACAACTGGGAACATCAGAGTGGCTGTAAGAAATAATCACTGCTCCAGATGGAGATAGAGAATCAGCAGACAGGACGGACAATTATCATCAAGAGTTATTGAGGGCGGTATAATGCAAAAGCAGCTGTGGCATGTTGGAAAAGATCTCATTAATTATGATAAAGAGATGGATTTATCATAATGGAAGGATCGATGAAATGGCAGAATTAATCTTTTCTTATCCTTAAAGGATGGCGCGAGGAAAACCATTACTGTCCTGTTGTTATCCCACAGTGTCTGTGGTGAAGCCAGCCACATCACTTCAATTTTAATAAGTCACTTTAAATAACCTTGAAGGCCCAAGTTTTAAATATTTCATTACATGTGCCACCACCACACATGTAGTGTGCCCTCACAAACAGGAAAAAAAGAAAAAAAATCCAGACTGAACCTCAGTCTGCGTTTCTGTGAATTCTCTTGTCATGCTGCTGTCTGCCTGCACTCTCCTCTGCGGAAGGCTTTTTAAGAGCTGCTGGAGAATTGCGTGCTACACTCACCAAACAAACCCAGGGGACTGTGTTCATGCTTATTAATAATCCACAGTTCTCCGTGGCACACTACCCTTCCAGATACCTCAGGACACTCTCTGCCTGTCTGTGGTGCAGATACAAACTGTTCTGATTTAACCTGTACGACATAAACACGCTGATATCTGATAACACTTTTAAACTGACAATTCTTTTTGTCTTATATTAAAAAAATTGTTGATTAGAACAATTGTTTTGCATTAAACATCATTTCTAACTATCTAACCCCCCTTTTTTATTCTTGATGTAGTTTTTACTACACATTTTTATCGTATTATATTGATTTTTCATTTAGTTTGTTTACCCGGAATTTTACGACATGAATAAGTCCCAAATTGTTTTTATTTTTTATTTCTTTATTTTTATTGCTTTTGAACACCATTCCTTTGGAATGGCATTGGTTGGGGGGTTGATCCTCAGCACACCAGTCGGTTAAGGAGATGGGAGCAACGGGATGCTTCCAAACATCTCATCAGTGGAGATGCGCCCTTGTGTGGCACAGGATCGATGACCTCACCAAGGTGTGGCACAGGGTCGATGACCTCACCGAGGTGTGCTACAGGGTCGATGACCTCACCGAGGTGTGCTACAGGGTCGATGACCTCACCGAGGTGTGCTACAGGGTCAGTGACCTCACCGAGGTGTGCTACAGGGTCGATGACCTCAGCGAGGCAGCGCCAGATGTTTGGCACCTCTGCCTCAATGTAGACAGCCGTCTCCACTATGTCCTGCAGCCCTTTCACGATCTGCTCCGCTGGCAGGACTCCTGCTTCATGCAGCCGCCGCAGCAACAGGCCCATCTTCCTCCGAGAGTCACTGCTGCTCTCAAACGTCAAGTCCACAGCAGAGCAGACAAACACATGGAGGAGTGAGGGGCTCATTTGCTCTGCCACACAGCTCATGGCTTCTTCTAAGTTGCCATTTGTAAGAAAATTGACAATTACCATCTCTGAAAAGGTTTCACTGTCGCACGCAACAGGCCTATAGTCAGTGGGCTTCCTTGGTCGTGGCATTAGGTGGAACTTTTCCTTCTCTTGGGGAGTGGAGACTGATGCTTTATCCTCGGTCTTAGGAACTCTGCCGCCAGTCAGCCCGAGGAATTTTCTCTTGGGGTCTGTTGCTGTCTTCAGCATCAGAGAAATCCTGGAGGATGTCTTTTCATCCTTGGCAATAACATCAATCTGGTCATAGTGTGTGTTCATGACCTTCTCGGGAGTTACTGTCTCCAGATTCATGCCAATAATCTGGAGGAGCTCACACAGGCACTCAAGAGACTGTTCATCTTGGTTCTTCAGGAGACCCTCGATGCAGCTGTGCATTGCAGCCTCGCTCAAAATGCGAGCGAGAAAGAGCTCCCCGATAAATTGGATTGTACCAATGGAGCGACGAAGTGAGGCGTCATCCAGCTCTTTCTTCATCTGCTCCAATCCCCTCTCACTCTTCTCATCAGTGTTACCTTTGCCAAAGATGTCTTCGTACTCTGCGCGGCAGCGTCTGGCGAGCAAAATAGTGAAGTTGACAGAAGTTGTTGAGTCAACTGTGGGTTGGAACTGGACCTGAGGAGAAGAAAACATAAGAAAACCTTGTTAAGGCTAATTCAACTCACATGTGGTGGAAAACATTGTTGTTTGTATTTTAATATATACAGTGTAAGACGATTGCATTGTCATAGATGCGTGACCTACCTTTGGGAGGCTGCTGCACATCCTGGCATAGAGCTTTGCAGAGTCACCCATTACGGCACTCTCAAAGAGGAGGTTGACGACTTCTTGCAATTCCTCCACTGTGTTCAGCCACAGTTTCTTCAGCTGCCCCACTGAGGAGTGGAACGTTTCAGGAGTCAGGCTGCTCAGGATACTTTTAACAGCCCTGATGAGCTCCTTGTTCTTGAGCTGCTCATCTACCTCAGAGGGACATCCAAAAGTGGCCTTGACAGGCTTGATTTGAGTCTGTCCGCCCTTCTTGCTCTTGAGGTTAGATGAAGCCATGGCGCTCTCCTTCCTTGAGGAGACTGAGGGCTTCACAAAAACCCTAGGATCCCTTTGGCGGATACTTCCCTTCACTGTGTGGGACAGAGGAAACTTCTTGGTGGAATCTGCCATGTTTTTTTATTTCTTTTAAGATCTTTTTGTTTGTGTAGAATTAAGTAAATGCTAACAACAAGCTGCGTCGAGAATACAAGTTAAACTGAGCAAGATGTGTGTTGAGTAGACAAAGTGAACCAAGCCAAGTGAGCCACATAGACCAAGTGAGGTGTGAGCATTGATGTAAAGAGATGACATCAAAGTCATAGTCATGCCAAGCTCTCTGGTAATTCTTTATCTTTGATGCTATGATGTGACCCAAAACGATTTGGGGGGGGGGGGGGCTGAGTGTGTGTGTGTGTGGGGGGGGGTTATAAAACATATTTTCCAAAAATTCTAAATGATGTTTTTAAATAATCATAACATTTAAAAATGTATATTGTGGGTGTAGTTTACTTTAATATAAAGGCTTAGCTGCCAGTGTTAAGTTTCCTTCAGCTGCTGGTTGTGAGCGTCTCTAAATCAATAAATACATTAAAAACAATATTACTCACATTTAAAGACCAGTTCAAAGGTCTTAAAATGTGAGTAATACTCAATAATACGTACAGGAGTAATCAGCAGACTAAATTATTGTATGATCACTCTGTCTTCATTACTACATTATTACATGAACATCTGGAGTCATTACTACATTATGACATCATTACTACAACACTATAGTCAAACGTTTGGTATTTGAAGCATTTTTATTTGTTACTTATAAACAGTTCACTCTCTTTTATCATTATTAAACATCATTTCTAACTATCTAACCCCCCTTTTTTATTCTTGATGTAGTTTTTACTACACACTTTTATCGTATTATATTGATTTTTCATTTAGTTTGTTTCACCTGAATTTTACGACATGAATAAGTCCCAAATTGTTTTTATTTTTTATTTCTTTATTTTTACTGCTTTTGAACACCAAGTGGAATACTTTTTAATGGTAGAACAGGTAACTTGGCTTCCACATAAACTTCTTACTTCCACAAGTATAAAGCGAGGAAGACAGTGCAGACGAGCATTAGACTTAAGATTATGACACAACAGACCATGAGGAAAGTAGTCATGGTGTTCTCTCCACAGCAGCACCCTGTCTTCAACACAATAGTAGGTGCTTGCACTTGTCCCATCAGATGTTGTCCAGCCTCATGGGGGGGGTTCATCATCAATGGGAGGGTGACTGTAGTCCACCGGAATGAGCATTCGTTCCACCCAGGTTTGTGGCATGGTGGTGTAGACTCTGGAAATGAGCTCCGGTTAGCAGTGAAGCTAAATGAAGGTTTTTATTTGTTTTAATTGTTCATTTGCTTTTGCTTGCAGTTGTTTTCTTATGTCTGTCTCATCAACACATTGTCGATATAGAATGTGTTGAATACATAAAGTTTAATTGATTGATTGAATAGTTATAACCACAATGTAAGCAGTTGTGGGTCAGACCACATCTACATTTTGCCACACACCTGTAGGGTTTCATGATTGCATCTTGCACAATTAAGATGCTATTGCGTTCAAATCTGTCCACAAATAGAAAAAAAATATAAATAATAATAATAATGTTCATGATATGCAGCCAGTTCATTTCTAGATGAAATTTATTTAAAGTTTCACAGAACAAAACTTACGTCCAGGAATACGCAACAAACAATCATTTTTATTGTTAAACCAACAGCTTGGGGTAAGTAGTGAGTCAGGTCCAGAGGAATGGCAATGGTTGGGGGGTGGATCCTCAGCACACCAGTCGGTTAAGGAGATGGGAGCAACGGGATGCTTCCAAACATCTCATCAGTGGAGATGTGCCCTTGTGTGGCACAGGATCGATGACCTCACCGAGGTGTGCTACAGGGTCGATGACCTCACCGAGGTGTGCTACAGGGTCAGTGACCTCACCGAGGTGTGCTACAGGGTCGATGACCTCAGCGAGGCAGCGCCAGATGTTTGGCACCTCTGCCTCAATGTAGACAGCCGTCTCCACTATGTCCTGCAGCCCTTTCACGATCTGCTCCGCTGGCAGGACTCCTGCTTCATGCAGCCGCCGCAGCAACAGGCCCATCTTCCTCCGAGAGTCACTGCTGCTCTCAAACGTGAAGTCCACAGCAGAGCAGACAAACACATGGAGGAGTGAGGGGCTCATTTGCTCTGCCACACAGCTCATGGCTTCTTCTAAGTTGCCATTTGTAAGAAAATTGACAATTACCATCTCTGAAAAGGTTTCACTGTCGCACGCAACAGGCCTATAGTCAGTGGGCTTCCTTGGTCGTGGCATTAGGTGGAACTTTTCCTTCTCTTGGGGAGTGGAGACTGATGCTTTATCCTCGGTCTTAGGAACTCTGATGCCAGTCAGCCCGAGGAATTTTCTCTTGGGGTCTGTTGCTGTCTTCAGCATCAGAGAAATCCTGGAGGATGTCTTTTCATCCTTGGCAATAACATCCATCTGGTCATAGTGTGTGTTCATGACCTTCTCGGGAGTTACTGTCTCCAGATTCATGCCGATAATCTGGAGGAGCTCACACAGGCACTCAAGAGACTGTTCATCTTGGTTCTTCAGGAGACCCTCGATGCAGCTGTGCATTGCAGCCTCGCTCAAAATGCGAGCGAGAAAGAGCTCCCCGATAAATTTGATTGTACCAATGGAGCGACGAAGTGAGGCGTCGTCCAGCTCTTTCTTCATCTGCTCCAATCCCCTCTCACTCTTCTCATCAGTGTTACCTTTGCCAAAGAGGTCCTCATACTCTGCGCGGCAGCGTCTGGCGAGCAAAATAGTGAAGTTGACAGAAGTTGTTGAGTCAACTGTGGGTTGGAACTGGACCTGAGGAGAAGAAAACATAAGAAAAACTTGTTAAGGCTAATTCAACTCACATGTGGTGGAAAACATTGTTGTTTGTATTTTAATATATACAGTGTAAGACGATTGCATTGTCATAGATGCGTGACCTACCTTTGGGAGGCTGCTGCACATCCTGGCATAGAGCTTTGCAGAGTCACCCATTACGGCACTCTCAAAGAGGAAGTTGACGACTTCTTGCAATTCCTCCACTGTGTTCAGCCACAGTTTCTTCAGCTGCCCCACTGAGGAGTGGAACGTTTCAGGAGTCAGGCTGCTCAGGATACTTTTAACAGCCCTGATGAGCTCCTTGTTCTTGAGCTGCTCATCTACCTCAGAGGGACATCCAAAAGTGGCCTTGACAGGCTTGATTTGAGTCTGTCCGCCCTTCTTGCTCTTGAGGTTAGATGAAGTCATGGCGCTCTCCTTCCTTGAGGAGACTGAGGGCTTCACAAAAACCCTAGGATCCCTTTGGCGGATACTTCCCTTCACTGTGTGGGACAGAGGAAACTTCTTGGTGGAATCTGCCATGTTTTTTATTTCTTTTAAGATCTTTTTGTTTGTGTAGAATTAAGTAAATGCTAACAACAAGCTGCGTCGAGAATACAAGTTAAACTGAGCAAGATATGTGTTGAGTAGACAAAGTGAACCAAGCCAAGTGAGCCACATAGACCAAGTGAGGTGTGAGCATTGATGTAAAGAGATGACATCAAAGTCATAGTCATGCCAAGCTCTCTGGTAATTCTTTATCTTTGCTGCTATGATGTGACCCAAAACGATTTGGGGGGGGGGGGGGGGCTGAGTGTGTGTGTGTGTGTGTGTGGGGGGGGGGGGGGGGGGGGGGGGGGGGTTATAAAACATATTTTCCAAAAATTCTAAATGATGTTTTTAAATAATCATAACATTTAAAAATTTATATTGTGGGTGTAGTTTACTTTAATATAAAGGCTTAGCTGCCAGTGTTAAGTTTCCTTCAGCTGCTGGTTGTGAGCGTCTCTAAATCAATAAATACATTAAAAACAATATTACTCACATTTAAAGACCAGTTCAAAGGTCTTAAAATGTGAGTAATACTCAATAATACGTACAGGAGTAATCAGCAGACTAAATTATTGTATGATCACTCTGTCTTCATTACTACATTATTACATGAACATCTGGAGTCATTACTACATTATGACATCATTACTACAACACTATAGTCAAACGTTTGGTATTTGAAGCATTTGTATTTGTTACTTATAAACAGTTCACTCTCTTTTATCATTATTAAACATCATTTCTAACTATCTAACCCCCCTTTTTTATTCTTGATGTAGTTTTTACTACACACTTTTATCGTATTATATTGATTTTTCATTTAGTTTGTTTCACCTGAATTTTACGACATGAATAAGTCCCAAATTGTTTTTATTTTTTATTTCTTTATTTTTACTGCTTTTGAACACCAAGTGGAATACTTTTTAATGGTAGAACAGGTAACTTGGCTTCCACATAAACTTCTTACTTCCACAAGTATAAAGCGAGGAAGACAGTGCAGACGAGCATTAGACTTAAGATTATGACACAACAGACCATGAGGAAAGTAGTCATGGTGTTCTCTCCACAGCAGCACCCTGTCTTCAACACAATAGTAGGTGCTTGCACTTGTCCCATCAGATGTTGTCCAGCCTCATGGGGGGGGGTTCATCATCAATGGGAGGGTGACTGTAGTCCACCGGAATGAGCATTCGTTCCACCCAGGTTTGTGGCATGGTGGTGTAGACTCTGGAAATGAGCATCGATTAGCAGTGAAGCTAAATTAAGGTTTTTATTTGTTTTAATTGTTCATTTGCTATTGCTTGCAGTTGTTTTCTTATGTCTGTCTCATCAACACATTGTCGATATAGAATGTGTTGAATACATAAAGTTTCATTGATTGATTGAATAGTTATAACCACAATGTAAGCAGTTGTGGGTCAGACCACATCTACATTTTGCCACACACCTGTAGGGTTTCATGATTGCATCTTGCACAATTAAGATGCTATTGCGTTCAAATCTGTCCACAAATAGAAAAAACTATAAATAATAATAATAATGTTCATGATATGCAGCCAATTCATTTCTAGATGAAGTTTATTAAAAGTTTCACAGAACAAAACTTACGTCCAGGAATACGCAACAAACAATCATTTTTATTGTTAAACCAACAGCTTGGGGTAAGTAGTGAGTCAGGTCCAGAGGAATGGCAATGGTTGGGGGGTGGATCCTCAGCACACCAGTCGGTTAAGGAGATGGGAGCAACGGGATGCTTCCAAACATCTCATCAGTGGAGATGCGCCCCTCTGTGGCACAGGGTCGATGACCTCACCGAGGTGTGCTACAGGTTTGATGACCTCAGCCAGGTGTGGCACAGGGTCGATGACCTCAGCGAGGCAGCGCCAGATGTTTGGCACCTCTGCCTCAATGTAGACAGCCGTCTCCACTATGTCCTGCAGCCCTTTCACGATCTGCTCCGCTGGCAGGACTCCTGCTTCATGCAGCCGCCGCAGCAACAGGCCCATCTTCCTCCGAGAGTCACTGCTGCTCTCAAACGTGAAGTCCACAGCAGAGCAGACAAACACATGGAGGAGTGAGGGGCTCATTTGCTCTGCCACACAGCTCATGGCTTCTTCTAAGTTGCCATTTGTAAGAAAATTGACAATTACCATCTCTGAAAAGGTTTCACTGTCGCACGCAACAGGCCTATAGTCAGTGGGCTTCCTTGGTCGTGGCATTAGGTGGAACTTTTCCTTCTCTTGGGGAGTGGAGACTGATGCTTTATCCTCGGTCTTAGGAACTCTGCCGCCAGTCAGCCCGAGGAATTTTCTCTTGGGGTCTGTTGCTGTCTTCAGCATCAGAGAAATCCTGGAGGATGTCTTTTCATCCTTGGCAATAACATCCATCTGGTCATAGTGTGAGTTCATGACCTTCTCGGCAGTTACTGTCTCCAGATTCATGCCGATAATCTGGAGGAGCTCACACAGGCACTCAAGAGACTGTTCATCTTGGTTCTTCAGGAGACCCTCGATGCAGCTGTGCATTGCAGCCTCGCTCAAAATGCGAGCGAGAAAGAGCTCCCCGATAAATTGGATTGTACCAATGGAGCGACGAAGTGAGGCGTCATCCAGCTCTTTCTTCATCTGCTCCAATCCCCTCTCACTCTTCTCATCAGTGTTACCTTTGCCAAAGAGGTCTTCATACTCTGCGCGGCAGCGTCTGGCGAGCAAAATAGTGAAGTTGACAGAAGTTGTTGAGTCAACTGTGGGTTGGAACTGGACCTGAGGAGAAGAAAACATAAGAAAACCTTGTTAAGGCTAATTCAACTCACATGTGGTGGAAAACATTGTTGTTTGTATTTTAATATATACAGTGTAAGACGATTGCATTGTCATAGATGCGTGACCTACCTTTGGGAGGCTGCTGCACATCCTGGCATAGAGCTTTGCAGAGTCACCCATAACGGCACTCTCAAAGAGGAGGTTGACGACTTCTTGCAATTCCTCCACTGTGTTCAGCCACAGTTTCTTCAGCTGCCCCACTGAGGAGTGGAACGTTTCAGGAGTCAGGCTGCTCAGGATACTTTTAACAGCCCTGATGAGCTCCTTGTTCTTGAGCTGCTCATCTACCTCAGAGGGACATCCAAAAGTGTTCTTAACAGGCTTGATTTGACTCTGTCCGCCCTTCTTGCTCCTGAGGTTAGATGAAGCCATGGCGCTCTCCTTCCTTGAGGAGACTGAGGGCTTCACAAAAACCCTAGGATCCCTTTGGCGGATACTTCCCTTCACTGTGTGGGACAGAGGAAACTTCTTGGTGGAATCTGCCATGTTTTTTTATTTCTTTTAAGATCTTTTTGTTTGTGTAGAATTAAGTAAATGCTAACAACAAGCTGCGTCGAGAATACAAGTTAAACTGAGCAAGATGTGTGTTGAGTAGACAAAGTGAACCAAGCCAAGTGAGCCACATAGACCAAGTGAGGTGTGAGCATTGATGTAAAGAGATGACATCAAAGTCATAGTCATGCCAAGCTCTCTGGTAATTCTTTGTCTTTGATGCTATGATGTGACCCAAAACGATGTTGGGGGGGGGGGGGGGCTGAGTGTGTGTGTGTGTGTGTGGGGGGGGGGGGGGGTTATAAAACATATTTTCCAAAAATTCTAAATGATGTTTTTAAATAATCATAACATTTAAAAATGTATATTGTGGGTGTAGTTTACTTTAATATAAAGGCTTAGCTGCCAGTGTTAAGTTTCCTTCAGCTGCTGGTTGTGAGCGTCTCTAAATCAATAAATACATTAAAAACAATATTACTCACATTTAAAGACCAGTTCAAAGGTCTTAAAATGTGAGTAATACTCAATAATACGTACAGGAGTAATCAGCAGACTAAATTATTGTATGATCACTCTGTCTTCATTACTACATTATTACATGAACATCTGGAGTCATTACTACATTATGACATCATTACTACAACACTATAGTCAAATGTTTGGTATTTGAAGCATTTTTATTTGTTACTTATAAACAGTTCACTTGCTTTTATCATTATTAAAGATATTTTGTAGCAGCCAATTGTCCAACCATCTCATACAAAGATTAAAGTGACTGTTAAATCAGAAACTATTCAGTAACTACCAAAACTAAGTTGCAGGCTCAAAGGTCCAGTGTGTACGATTTAGGTGAAAGGAAACTATTGGCAGAAATTTAATGTAGAATCATCCTCATGATGTTTTCATTAGTTTATTTCATCTTAATTGTATGAATTGTAGTTGTCTTTACCCCAGAAAAAACACTTTATATTTAAATACCATTTAAATATAAATATATTATTTAAATATTTACATCGAGGGGGTCCTCTCTATGGAGGCCTCCATGATTTTTACATCAGTCCAGACTGGACAAACCAAACACCTTTTGAGTTTTCGAAAACTGAAGACTACCACAGGTTCTTTTTCATTTTTGGAAGGGGAGGGTGAGGTGAGTGTTGTTCAGCTGCAACATGCAATTTCAACACTAGATATCACTAAATTCTACACACTGTACCTTTAATATATTTTATTATTTTAATTATAAAGTTTTTATATGCACAAATTGATACATGTGTTTCAGCATCATTTATCTTTAAACAGAATAAGTTAGCCCACAAATCCAAATATTTGCTAACCCAGATAGCGTACTTAGGTCATTTTATAAAATATTACTTTCATTAACTTATTATCATCTTTCCTGTCTATACTTTTTTCATGCAATGGTCAAGCTGGAAATGTACACCGCATTTTTTCCTCTTACAAGTCTCAACATGTCGTACATTAGCATGCTGACGTTCGCTTTGTCTGTTGGTTTAGTTATGGGGGAATTCATTTCATAAAGGACAGATGGTAGAAAGATTCCCATGTTTAGTTATGGGGGAATTCATTTCATAAAGGACAGATGGTAGAAAGATTCCCATGTTTTCGACTTGGAGTAATAGAGTTCTTTGTGTGTGGGTTAATAAATACTGTACTTTGACACCCTTGACAGATGAAATAAAGTTAAAAATGTATTCCAAAAACATCTGTCTTTCTGTAAGTGTAACCCATATATTGCAAACCGTTCATCTAATTGCTGTCAAACTTGACATGTGTTAATTGTTCACGGCCCACGAAGAGCAGTGTTGAGTTTGTTGTGATTTAAACACGCGATAAGTTCAATATGAATAAAAATGTATCAAACCGTCAAACAGCACTATCAGTCATTGTGTGCAGGGCACAATTCAAGCCACTTCACTCTGCATTATAGACTGTTTATAAAAAGCTCTGCACGCAATGTCCAGCACACCGAAGTGACTATATTGTAGAACAGTTTGAGGAGGACTCACTAATGACAAGGAATAATTGTGTCCAAACTGGCAGGTTTAGAAGAGGCACTGTACTAATTATTACTTTTGATGTAACTGCAAGTGTCGTCTTTAAGCCTGTTGATGATGCTTCTGTTGCTCTTTTCTCAAAGTGGTAAAAAAAATTAGCTACGCTGAAGCTGTTCAATGTTTTATGAGAGCACAATGCATCTGTTATTTATAGTGACATATTAAGGTGTAGGTTTAGAAGTGCTAGTTTTGGGGACCTGGGGGCTTTTTCCCAGCAGCAGCCTGTTTCCCACTCGTACAGTTTTATTCATTCATATTCATCGATTTTGCAACACAGTCTGCTACTGTCGGACGCTGAGCAGCTGGAGCAGCTGGAGGTGAGGTGAACCCATTTGGCGCCTCATTCATTAATGCACTTCATTATAGTTCACAGGTCTTCTTTCTACCATATGCTTTCAGAGGGATCCCCCCACCACCACCATATCTGCTACATCCATGTTTTATTATCTTTATTTGGTGTATAGCTACATGACTGTGGCAGGAGACACACTCACACACTCACACTCACACACACAGGATTTATAGCCTTTAGAAGCACTGACTCCCCAGCCGCCCCTCCTCTCCCCAGCCTGGTGTCCTTGCCAACAGGAAAAATGGTGCACTGTTGCAGACAGATAGCATCTGATTGTCGGCTGTTGTTAACCCCTCAGATGTGCACAGTCAGATTTCAGGTTCCTCTCTCTGCATAAAAGCGACTTGAGTCGACTAGTGTGACCTATGCACCATAAACCGTTCTGATCACCTGCCTCTGTAATATCTCAAACATGTAGTCTTTCTTTTTTTCTCACCACTCTTTCTCTCACTTTACTCATCTGTTAAATGGAGTCTTGTTGGGAAGTGAGCCAAAGCCGTTTTCGCAGCCACTAGGACTCCAGGAAAAGTGGCGACTATATTTATAGCTGCTGCCTGGTTGTGCTAAAGAAGGTGGAACAGTCGGCAAATGAATATGCACTTTAAAGTGGGATTAAGAACTGAAATGGCTGATGGTGGCCCATGGGGCCTACTTAGCATTTAGTTTACTTAGCATCTAGTTCACAAATCACAAGAAAAAGAAAATACTGTGCTAATTGTTTGGGTTTTTTTGGAAGATGCTATCAACACTTAAGGCTCTGAAGGCGTGCGAGCTGAACTTCCAAAGATTAAGCCCAGATGGGGTCACAGATCGGATGACCTATTAGATGTCTAGATTAAACATGGATTAGGATGGCTTTGACATACTGACCAGTAATCTTCTGAGAGAGCACGGTCGAACAGATGGTACGTGATACACACAGTTCAGCAATACTCTTTGCAAAACACAGCTGGAAAGATTTTTTCCTCTGATATGATGATAGCATATCAGTGCAGATTATTGTGTGCATGTGCATGATCCTCAACTGTGTGGCCACACAAAGGTTTATTCAAATAGTCTATGGGATAGAGTGATTAAGGGTGCATATTTTTATATTATTTCATTTAATGTAACATACCGTAAGCACTTGCAGTAAACACATCCATATAAACACATGCACTATGTAAGGGAGGCAGCATTTGGCTCACCTGGTAGAGCTGCCACCCCAGTGAGGCACGGCCTCAACCTGCAGAGGCCCGGGCTCGATTCCAACCTGCAGCCATGTATGCCCTACAAGCTTACTCTGTCCTATCCATTAAAGGCGAAACACGCAATACAAAAAATACATTTCGAAAAAAATATATGAAAGGATATATTACAGTCCAGTCAGTGAGAGACATATAATGAGTGAGCACACACACACACAAAAGGCAATGAGCAAAGACTTAAAAGTTGAGTGTGTATCCAGGGGATTCTCCACCAATAAAAACACACTTATGACTATACACCCCTGCCAACCACCACACACCAGATCCGACATCAGACTAAGAATTTAACAAAGCTTGGAATATTTACTACAATGAATATGACATTCAAAAATAAGGGTTTTCTTATGTTAAAAAATAAAGAATGAAGGAATGGTCAGAATGTAATTTACCAAGTCGTAACAAATTTGTATTATCTGGCAAATTAATTTGGAAACGGCATGAAAAAAACCCATGTGTTATGTGGCTGTGGCTATAAAAGGTGTTGTCTGCTAACCAGAAGGCCGGCGGTTCAATCCCGGCCTTCCACCATTTCCAATGAATGGGTGAATGGCAAAACTGTGCCGTAAAGCACTTTGAGTGCAAGAGTACTATCCCCTCCCTCTCAGCCCCTCAAATCCCTATCCCCGCTCATGGGGACTGTAGTGATCTCAATCGGCTCACAGACAGATAGCTGCGCTCCTGTCAGCGCCACAGCGCGGGCAGCTGAGGCTCTGTGTGTGGGAGGGACTATAAGAGCTGCTGCTCCACAGCATCGTGTGGGGAGAGAATATAGGCTATTCAACGCATATTCACTGATAAGGCACCTTTAAAGATAAATCCGCCTGCGTTATGCGCTGTCACCATCTATAGTGACGAAGAGGAGGAGAAGACGAAGGGGATGCTGAAGTAGCGCGGTGAGTTCACGTCTTTCGGTCTCAGGGAGGTTTCTGTTTGGGGATCTGGGAGGGGGGGGGAATAGAAATAGATAGGAGCCGGATTGTGCATGACTGGTCCACCCTCATGCAGCAGCTCACGGCTCCTGCAGGACTGAGAAAGTGTGCAGAGACTGTTCCTACACGTATTCGGGAGAATTGCTTGTATTCACGGCAGATGATTGTTTTCTCGACAGCAGATTAAATGTGGGTATGTTCAGTTTGTGCCAACATTTACATCTGATCTAGTTTTCGTCATTTCCACGATCTATTCACTAAATGCAGTGACGGTTTTAAACAGAATTAGAATGGTTATATAGCCTTAATCTCGGTTTATACGTGGATTGTTTTCCTAATTGGATACAGAGGTATTTGGCTAATCACAACCGCTATAAGCGCCTTTCAAGAAGGGTCCGCGGATTTCTCTTTAACGATATAATCAACTTTAGGTGCTGCTGCTGATTTTGGTACAACTATAGGTACACGTGCATTTCGCGCACCGTTACGCACAAGTTTTTTGCGCATTAGTGGATGTGCGGTTTGACGCTTTGTAGTGAGGGGAATCTAATTAAGATGCACCATTTAACTTGGAGCTGTGCCCTCTTATTAGGGATGCTGTGGAGGGACAACATCGTGGGAGGAAGGCTCAGAGTCAACCAGCGGGTGGCGATAACCGAATGGCTTCTCCGGAGCCGCTTCCCGCAGATGAGGCAGGGAAGCGGTCGGATCCTCCCAACGTCCTTGACCGAGTTTCCGGTGTACCGCACGTCCGCAAGTCGGCCGGATCAACAGGAGGAGTGCTCCCCGGGGAGGCTGACTGTAACCCGGCCCGCAGCTGCCATGGCCGGTGTCTTTCAGCACCAAGGACGGCGCCGCGCAAGGGCGGCGCGGAGCTCAAACTCGGTCACCTCGGCGACGAGAAAGTGCGAGTTTGCTGCGATGAGGAATTAGAGACATCTTTCACCTACATTGATGAAAATGTCAACCTGCGGCTGGCCAGCCCGGACACGAGCTGTAAAAGTGTGCACAGACCCGTGCGCAACGGCGAGCCTTGCTCAGAGACGTTCCCGGAGCTTTCCTTCATGTCCGAGGACGATCTCTCCTTCGGGGAGGGCTCAGGAAGTTCTATAGACTACGGCTTTATCAGTGCAGTCACGTTCTTGGTGACGGGGATCTCCCTGGTGATCATCTCCTACGCAGTGCCTCGGGATGTAGTGGTGGACCGTGACAGCGTGTCGGCGAGGGAGATGGAGAGGCTGGAAATGGAGAGCGCCCGGATAGGTGCCCACCTGGACCGGTGCGTCATAGCGGGACTGTGCCTGCTCACGCTTGGCGGCGTGGTGCTCTCCACGCTGCTGATGATCTCCATGTGGAAAGGGGAAATGTACAGGAGAAAGGTCATCGCTTACTCAAAGCGCTCCGCCAAACATTACGGCTCCATCAGCCTGAAAACTAGGTCCAGTCCCAGCCACTCATCTGCGCACTTGTCCCTGGAGGAGGACATGGAGGAAACTTTGACTTAAAATGCTGCTCGGCATCCCAAAAAAATGCTTTGCATATATAAACCTTTTGTGTATAACTGAGGAATTAATGCCATTTACATTCTCTAACATATCCTACTACTGTATCATACACTCAAAATAGGTCTGCAACATTTTGTCCTGTAGAAACAGATCACATGTTCTATTATGTATCCACTGGAGAGCAGAAAAGCACTCTAATGAAAAGTGAGCAATAGGTAGAAAAACACAGTGTGGTGTCAAATTGTTCTGAATTGATTTTACCACACCACAGCATAAAAGTGATGGTTAAGAGCTTTGTGTCACAAACCCTGGTTCATGTGTTTTTGTACTAGGGATGCAAACTCCTGAGAGCCTCCATTTATTATTAAGGCTATTCATATTTAATGTGAATGTTTCCTACAGCAAAATTGTTCACAGACACATTTCAGGAAGTCCGGGAAGTGTGTGTCCCCAGGGCAGGAGAGTGGGTGTAAAGGGAAATTTATGGCCGACCTGTCCCTGTCCACTGTGATGTGGGAGAATCAGCTCACCGGTCCACATGGTAATATCCAGTGACAGTCCCTCTCTGGTGCAGTGCTGAGGTAAGCCAGTAAGCCTGGCATCGTGCATGTGAGCCAAAGCTCCACGTCGGTTTGATTGTACTGAGCAATTTGACTATAGGCCTCATTCGGCAGTGCTGACATGCAGTGTGCTCTCTCCTTGGCTCTCTGCTGACTCTCTGCTGCTTTTTCCCCTTCATCCTCCTCAGTCCTCTTGACATTCTTGCAGATGCACACATGGACAGCGTATTATCTTATTAAATCCCCTTAAAGTACAGTGGGAGATTGTGGAAAAGTGAGCATGCAGAGTTGGTGCCGTTGTAACACACTCAGTACAGTGACTTCTGCAAAGGGCCAGTTGTTTACACTTTCTAATGAAGTCCCACCCTCACATTCTGAATGAGCACACAGTGAAAAGATGGCCTTCATTTCAAGACACACAAAAAGTGACTATACCAAACTGCAGATTCATTGATGACGAAAGATGAGTAGTTGAAAAATAATTAAAACTAAAATCTCTTTATTTTTATTGAGATGGTAAGGTAATAACTCATGTTCTTTCTTGAATGGCTGCACTGCACATTTCACTACCTGTGAGCTCAAATCATCTTCCTGATGATTTTAAGCACCAGCAGCCCAATTATCAGCACACTGACAACTGTGCTCTCCTGGTTACTGTTTGCCTGACTCCAGAAGTTAGACTACGCCGGACTTGTTTTCTTTCCAGACTTAATGGTAATAATCAATTTTAACACTTCAATGAAAGCAAAGTTAAATATTTGTTTTTGACTTCATCTAAAACTGCTGTTTTTACATTTCAGGGTTGTGTTTTTTTACCATTCTCTCTTTTTCCCCATCTCTCACTATGTAAGAATGGACTCAGGAACCTCTAATCACACATCAAAGAGTCGCCCTACTTCCAAAACCTTAAGCCTTCACCACTTCAAAGAGCAAATTACCTCTCCAAAGTGAGGGATCATTCTTTTTAAAGGTTATATTTGATGTTATCATGAGGATTTGAGAAACCCAAAAAACTGCAGGTGGCACAAAGAGTTTAGAGAATGAGATATATCATGTGCAAAACATGTTTATGCCCTGGTGATCAGGATCTTGGTTGAAGAAAATCTGAGTTTGTGTTTTACCCGGAATATGTCTCGCTAATGGATGCAAATGCAGTCTGTAGAAGCCTGAGGAATTAACGCTAAAGAATGCAACGTAATTCTCTTCATAAAGTTTTTGTGTAGGATCCCTTTGTAAGGATCATAAATCATGCGTGAACCAGTAGAATTTATTCATATTTGCATATATTCATATAAACAGCCTAACGCTGCATTAGACAAAGACATGTCCTAATGATTCTTCAGCAGTGACACTTACCTTGGTCTTCCAGGCCGTGTGACCCCGAGGCTTACATTCAAAACGACGTGAGTCAGCCTCTCTTAATGAGATGCGTGGGCTGATCACTCTATGGTAAACAGCTCCAGGCCCCACACCATTGCTGTGCTCTCATTCAGTTGCATTGCTTCTGTGTACACTGTCACTACATCTGTTACAAATGCCAGTCAAGAAAAACATTTTTCAAAACATTTATTTTTCCGAAGTGAAAAGAACTGGATCACTGATTCTGAAGGTATTCAGCATTATCGTTCAAAAAAGTCTTGTTGCTGCAACGAACTGATGCGTGTCTGTGTTACTCAAGCTATTCATTTTCTCTGTCTGTCACCACAGAGGCGACAAGCGTGTGTGCTCCCTGAAAAACACCCATTACGTTTACGAATGGCAATAAAATGCCAAAATGAAGAGATTTCCAGGAAAGGTAATAAAAAATTAATGATCCAAATGAGGCAACGTTGTCCCGTTCTCTTCACAGAGGCTGTAAATCCACGACTAGTATTACAGATGTTAAAGCCATGTTTCGTTAAGCGAGCTTTCCTGGTGTCGTTGGCTGTGGAAACATGGTGCAATGCCCAAGTGCTGGACACTCATTCCTTCCCTCTACTGTTGCTCATAACAATACATTCGTATAAAAATTAACTTCTTTCAACACATAAAGGGGCGACCAACAACAATGTGCCTGAAATTATGAATGAAAACACAGAGTGATAAATTCTTTGATAAACTCTAGCAATATTGTTGCTCCATTACACATGCACTACGTCAGTGCTTTGCCTTCAGTATCAAAGTCATCTCCAGAGGTGGCATCATCTGTGAGAATGTCACTCGTGTAATATACACAGGATCTTAAATGCCTGAGGGGAAACCATTAACATTGCAGACTTCAAACGACTCATCCACAGCATGTAACTGCACAAATACTCTGTAGGTTTTCTGACATATAATATTCCTCCCCCAACATCTCTCCTATACCTTCTTTATCCTCCCCCCTACTTCTTTCTGTCCTCCCTGTGGTTGGCACCGTGCCTCATAGCCAACTCCAGGCTTCCCCTCATACAGCCAACTAAACGTGTTTGGGGGGGATTTAATCAGGGATTTGCTTGAAGCGACAGCATTTTACACGCCAAGCTCAAATATATTTCCTGAGGTTTCATGCATAAGCTCTTTATCCTTTAGCAGTGCACAGCTAAATCACCCCTTATTGATATTTGGTTGGCTCCTCCGTAAGTCGATCCCTTCAGGTAAGGCCGAGGAGCAGCTGAGCTGCTGCCATCAGCTAATTTCCCAAAGGTGTTATTGCACTCCCTCACCTTGTCAGTGCTAATACTGTGTGTGCACAAGTATGTGTGTATGCAAAACTTTGCACCATAGATCAAAGAGCTGCTGACCTGAAAATTCATTTCAGATAGTTTCTGTGATGATGGTCTAAGTAAGTCATTTAACACTGGGAAGAATAAAACTCTCTGGAAAACGATTCTAGGCAGAGCCACGGAATAATGTAACATCCATATACTGTACAGAATATGGAAAAGGAGTTAAAGGAATAATTTTGCTTGTGCTTAAAAATGCGCTTGTTCTTTACATCATTTTAACTCTGCCCAGGTGGTTATGTTTTCATTCATCCATTTGCTTGTTGGGTTGTTTGTAAGCACGGACATAGAATCCACAGGATCAAATCCTGGTGGAAGGGTGGGGTATGTGTCAGGGAACAACCTTTTTCAGTTCTGGCATTTTTGACATTTTTACTGAATCCTCAAATAGTAATTCACGGATCTTAATGAGAAAGGAACAAAAATAAATTATTTTTATCCAAATAAAAATCCAGAATTAAAATGTAGTTTCATTAGTAGACTGTTGGGCCTCAGTGCTAGTATGAACTCCACTGAGTGCCCTTGTAGCTTTATGTGGGGTTATGTTTTGGGTTATATGTCTTGGCTGGGTCCAGTGAGGTCCTGTAGTCTCTAATGGTTGCCTGGACACCTAAAGGTGATGACATTACTCCAGGAGGTCGAAGGTCACGAGATCGGTCCACATGTAGAACCACAATTTGTCAAAATAAAATAAATACTTATTCCTCAGTTACTTGTTCTTGAGCTGCGGAGATGGTGGTAAACAGATTTAGTTTCCCTTGGACGGAGCTACAGCTGCTTCCCTGTTTCCAGTCATTTTGATGAGCTAAGCTAATCAGCTGAGCATATTTCCCAAAAATGTCAAAGCTGTCCCCTTTGAATATGTGTCCAGTGCATCTGTGTTGTGTGTGCACCCACATTTTAAGCTACAAGTAAAGAAGACAGGCATACATATTAGATATATTCTTATCTGTGGTAAGCTTGGCCCCCAGCTGGGTGGATCGTGAAGTCCCCAGTTTCAACAAAAAAAAAGTTTCCACTCTGATTGATTGCTTTGGAGGGGAAGACAAAAGCCAAACTCCTCAGGGATATGCCTTCATTCTGGATGGCTTGCTCCATAGCCTTACTCAGGCAGGATATTTTCAGTCAGTGTGGATTTTTGGGGAGTTCATTGTATTGTAAATATAGTTCACAAAGCCTATTGCTCAGGATGCACTTAGCTAGGCTGTTTTACATTTAGCCCGCAAGAACATCCTCGTTTAGCCCCATCTGAGCCCTTTCCGGTGGTTTCATTTTTACATGGCATTAAAGCGCATGAGAAATAAGTTTATTCTGCTTGTGTGTGTTCCCTTCAAGGCAGTTTATTATTAGATACCCCCTCTTCATCAGTACTCTCTTGTCTCATCCTTTTTCTTGTGTCATACTATTTTGCAATCCTCAGTGGCTCAGCAGTTTCCACTGCCGCGTAGTTAGACCGAACAAATACCCTATTCTTACAAGAAAAGACCACAAGTGGTGCTCTGTGTCAAATCAATTTATGTCTCTGGTCAGCTGTGTTTGACATGGCTGATTCTAAAACAGTCCTCCGAAACGCTTTGTCATTTGCTCACTGGTCAACCCCACTTATGCCTCTTTGGCCGCCTCACCCCGCAGACGGCAATCAGGCCAGCCCTCACAAGAATGTCTGCGGGGCCACTTCCTGTGTTGCGCTCGGCACCTTAACATCACTTTCTCAGACAGATGAACTATCAGCGCTTTGGCTGCCATGGTAGATCAGAGAGGAAATTGAGGTGATCGTGGGATCAGTCTTACAGTAAAACCACTCCACTGCTCCTGGGAGGCAATACAGGTTTTGTCTCTGTCTCTCTCAGCCTCTCTATTATCCACTACAGGGAATTTTAAATGGGCTCTTTGTAATGGCAGTGATGTGGTCAGACAGTGGCTGCTATAACAATAATACAACCATTATATTTTCATCTAAATGCCTCCTCAGCTTAGCAGATGTGGTTAATGTGGACATATTGCAGAAACAAAACACAGGCTCAGTTCACCTCTCGTTTAGCTCCTTGTAAATCAGTTGTGCTCGGCTCCATTGATTTAATTTGTATCAAACTGCTAATGCAGGGTCATGTATGGCCTCCTGTGCGTGCATGTTTCTCCCATTATGCTTATGCATTTACCTCTCATTACAATAAATAATGCGACTTTGCTGCGGTAAATGTTAGTGTAAGTGGACACGGCCTTTAGAAAGACGCCAGTGACGCAAGAAATCACCTTGTTCAACTGTCACTGCAAAACAGAACTCTGTGGAAAAGCGTGCTGCACAATCCAACACATTCATATCTTTTTTCTGTCTTTATTTGAGAGCACGGTCTTTGAGGTTGAGAACAGGATTTATTGGTTCCACCTTCAGATTTTGTAATGCTGCCACTCAAAACTGCACTCGCACCCTGCATGTGCTCAGAATAAACGCTTCCACTCAGATCTGAGCTCCAGCTCCAGCTCTTCTCATCACGCTCATGCTATTTATGTGCACGGGTGAAATGTCTGCTTGGTTTTGTGCAACAAGTCTGTCAAAATTACCAAACCAATGACACACCAGGTCTAGTGGAGACAAATGAAATTGTGTCTGTGAAAATCAATAAGTCCTGCTCTCAAACTGAGAGCACACTCTTGAATAAATATATGAACAAAAACATTCATTGTAAAGTAGACTATATTATGTGTGTGTTTGACTTTCTTCAGCAACCACCCCTGTATAGGTTGAGTCAGTGGACTCAATAGCAGCTCTGTGAGGTTGTTCTTTCAGCTAAAGTTACAGAGGGGTGATGTGTCGCCACCTCCTCCCATGTAGAAAAATTAAAGAAAATATCATCATCTTGCCCTGGTGACGTCTTTTGGAGTCACAAATTTACACAGTGGTAATGAAGGGGAGCTGTCAATCAAAACCTAACCCTTAGCATCAAATAACCACCAAAAATAACAGAAACTATTTTTTGAAAACCCATTTGATTTAATTCTGGCTTTTTATTTATTTATTTTTTCCCGCCAATGTCCCATCCACTAACATTCAGGAGGTGGGGTTTATGGCCTGTTCTGCAATCAGCCAGTAGGGGGCAATCCCAATGTTTTGGCTTCTTTTGGAAAATATCACATCATCCATCTTTAATTACAGTCTACAGCCGTGAATGTCTGCACATATATTACCTGTCTGTCTATTAGATGTTGACAGTACCTGCTGGTAGTCCTTCGAGACACTGTGCTTTACCCCTCAGCTTGAAGAGGAGAAATTATCTCTAGACAATCAGCTCTGTTTTGACTAAAAGTCAGGCAGCAGATAGAGGATAGGCTCTGGACAGACAGCAGAGCAAGCAGCAGGCGCTGCAGAGCTGATTGTCTATGCTGCGTTTTCATTTGCCTCCAGTGTTGGGTTACCAGTGAGGATCTGAGCTGCTGAGAGTTGATACAGGCTGGTGGAGAGAGCCAGCAGGATGTGAAGAGGGAGGATGCTGAGGGGGAGGACATCACAACAGACATTTGCACATATAAGCTACATGCATGTATGGAATTTTACACTATACTTCCAGCTCAGCTCTGCTTGGCTCAAATCATTTTATTGACGAGCTAAGCGATATATTCCAACAGCAAATGGATGGTACCATGGAGAAATATCCATTATAAATTAAATGTACCTATAAGTTATACTATGTTGAATAAATGGTGAGTGTTATATCACTGCATTATAGAATAATAATATTAATGATCATTTTTGTTCTTCAAAGTGCTACGTAAAGAGAGATTCCAAATTGCTTCAACAAGAGAAACAACAATATAAAAACATGACATTACATTAAAGCAAGTCTATAAAAATGGGTTTTAAGAAGGGATTTAAAAGCTATATTAGATATATATTAACCACTGTAATATTAAGTACAGAATTAATGGAGGGGGGGCATAATCAACTTTTTACCATAACCAGGCCCACCCATGTCATTAAAATAATCATATTCTTTAAAGATTGAACAGTATTCTGCACAGTCATAAAATAGCATTAGTGTAGTAATAGCAGACATATGAGTAATAATGGACTCTATGGACTAAAACAAGTTTAACAGTCAATTAACAGCCTTGACTGCTGTGCTCTGATTCAGAGACATAGTTCTACAGATTGGTTGTAGAACTGCAGGTTGTGTTGGGTTGTATTGTGTCATATATTGGTTCAGTGAGCAGCAGAAAGTCACGGACATATCATCTGAATAGTCAGTAATAAAAACTGCCAAACTAGCACAGAGACGTAATAAACAGGTGATATGAGGTCTTTCAAATGTACCAGTTGAAACTCTGACAGTGCTGTAATATCAACTCTGTCTAACCTGTATGAGACTTTGTTCCACTAATGACAGAGAAACAACAGCAACAACAAACCTCATTGCACTTGCTGCAGATTATGATGACGTATGGCAAAATCCAGCTGCAACAGAAAGAACATTTCATCTTCATGAACGTTTATTAATTAGTGTATTTGTGCCAGTATCTGCATGACTCAGAGTCCCCAAAGCAAGATCAGTTACATATGCAGTAATATGCACTGGAGATGAGACGCACTCCTAATGGCTGTAGACAACCTGAAGATGGCAGCATTGGACCTCACAATCCGACGTAGAGTCTGATATCAGAGCGCAGCACTTATTGCCCTGTCAGCGTTGAGTGCAAGATGCTGTGAGAATAGGCTGTGTGAAATCCCTGGATTACAGAGGTGAGCTCTGTAAATCACCGTGGTTCTGTAAAAATGTACACACTTTAAAAAAAAAACAATGACGTGAAAGTTTAGAGCGAGCCTCTCTGCCCTGCTCTCACCGATGTAGTCACTCCCCCCTCAATCTGTTGGCATGCCCATGAGTACATTTATTAATGCAGGCACACACTTCCTATAGAGGTTTCCTCGTAGAAGCCTTCCTTTCCCAGTGTGTTATTGTGCAACATCTGGCTAAGGCTGTATTGATCTTGGCTGAGGTCAAGATGAGGGGGCGAGCAGTGAAGGAGGGAGTATGTGTACGTGTGTTTGTCTGTGAGAGAGTTAAGTGCACAGGTCTTTTTTAAGGACCTCTTGTTTGTCCCAGTGAGCATTTACCGTCAAGTGGTGCTCTAACATTCGAGTAGAGCGGGTGGTGGTCCCGGAGGAGATCAACCAGCCAGAAACTGAATAATTCATTCAGGCCTGTGCTTCCTCACAGCACCAGCAGTCTGCTATGATGATGAGAGGTTATAAAACAATCCTCCAAACATCCACCACTTTCTTCTCAACTTCCCTGTCTTTTGACCTTTGTGTTCTTGCTGTTAATCTCCAAGCACGATCGCCTTTGTTTATCAATTCCAGTCTTTGGGACCAAAAGTGTTACGCAACTGATACACCAAAGATGATGATGCCCTGGATCTGATGTCCTAACGCAATAATACCTCCACCCTGCTAATTTCCCTCCCCCCCCGACTCGATGTTGTGCCGTGAGGGGAGCTCTTTGCGGGAAACTCTAGCATACAATCATATCTGCTCACATCTCAAGTTTCCCAGTGGCACAGTGCACCGATGCAAGGCAGTGCATCCTCATCATCCTAACCTTCAAATCTTCTGTTCTTCTCCTCCTCCCCCTCTTTTTGCAACTCTTCTCTACCTCTCTCTCAAATTTCCCTTCCCCACACTCACCCTCCTGGTGCTCCACGTTGCAATGTTGAGGAGGGAAATAGAAAAAGTGACAGCTAGGAATTGAAATCATGCGTGTGCGTGTAATTGCGTGACCGAAAAGTCGTCCGCGTAGCCAGTAAATCTGTCAAACATGTCAAGCGTGTAATTGCAGGTGTCTCCGGTCTCCTAATGATTTTGGAATTTTGCTTTAATAAAACTTTCCTCCTCTGCTAATTGATACTGTGTGCCCTCCTACCCCTTGACAATGCAAAACATGTGGGTCTAGTCAGGAGCAGCTGTTAGTCCTCTAGGAGAGGCAAACAGTCTCAGTGCCAAAGTTTCAAAGTGAAGGTCTCAACATCCAGGGCTTATGTTGTTACAGTTCATGGTAGATGCATGAAGAGGCCAGCAATAAGGCAAAATGCAATTCTGTCTTAGATGAACAACAACGTAGTAATGGAGCCAAAATGAGATTTTCCTGATTAGCATGATGACCATATCAGAACTGCTCTGAACGATTACGTATACATCATACATACTAGTATTACATTACTTACTCAACAGTAGAGAAGTAATCAGCTCTTCTTATTGGTTTTGTAAGTCAATCCAGCTCCATCAGTGTTGCCTCCAACAGCTCTGCTTCTCCCACACATCAGTGTTTCACATGCAGCGATAGAGAGCTGTTGTTTCAACAAGCAAAAGGAACAAGCAACAATCTGGAAACATTTCTACCACCATCATGTAGCTTGACCCCAGACTAAACCCAGGTGATTCCTGAATGTACTGGTGACAAGCCACTAGCACAGAACATGCAGGATTAAAAGGTCTGCCTATGTTTTATTTCTTCTCATTTGACAAAGATTCAAGGGTTTAACAAAGGTCTGGGAGTCTTGCAGTCAATGAGAATTCACACTACACAACTGAGGTCACACACTATACAAGATATTTCACGTGGAGAAACGCTGGCTGATCCCCAAACAATATTTGGTCACAAAAACACACTGGAAGAGACATAGTGTCTCCAATGATCCTTCAGTACCTACATGTACCTGCACCACCTCCAACCCTGTGCTCTTGTTGTTGCAGAGTCTTCGATGCGTCACCGAGCCTCTCTAACCACATCTTGGAAGAGTTCACACATAGTGATAGGTGACTCTCAATCAAGCACTTTAGTTGGCGAATTGCAAATCGGGCTGGAAATAGTGCGTGAAGGAAGCTTTAAGGGACGGGGCGTGGTGCAACAGAATCAACAGATCATTGCAATGACTGCATTTCATTCATTTTATCATCCTTTATTCTATTCTCGGAGAAAACAATACTATTTGCAGATGCTGTTCGACAGTAGTCAATCATTAATACATTGACCTTCATTCACTGTGAACTTAGAATCAAAATTCTGCAAAGTAAGCCTGCTGTCACCTCCTGCGGACAAAAGTTTTTATTTTATCTTTCTTCTGCAATAGATGATGTAATGCACTCTTTGGAGTAAACAATGCACTGACTGACTAATTCGCATTAAAAGTTTAAATTCAGTGGCTCAACACAGTGCCGATTACGTCACCCCTTGTGTGCTGTTATTCATTTCTTGCAGCGTAATTGAAGCAGCCTCAGATGATGTCATCTAAACACAGGACTTCCATTCAGAAGTTGTTTTGTTGCTCCCGTACATGACCGGGCAGACCGGCCCCATCACCATAACTCTAATAAATGGACTGAGTATGGCGAGCTGAGAGCATACTTGGCCCCCGCTGAGGAGATTGGCAGGTGTTTGATATTCATTGAAGGCTACCCCTTCTGCGTCTCAGTCTCCCAGCCCCCCCCCCCCCTCAAGAGGAACATCAAAGTCTAAATCATAGACGACCGGACTTGGAACCTGTAAGGAACAACGGATGAGTCATCTTGGGCAGACAGCGACAGAGGTGACTACCTCTAACCCATCAGCTCAGGAGATTAATGACCTATCAACCTATTTATTGACACAAACAAAGTGACTCCTCTTTTCTTATGCCAAGGGCCTCTCTCACTTTCTCTTTTCATCTCTCTGTAATGTCTTCTGCTCTGTCACCCTCGCTCTCTGTCTCTCTCTCTCGCTCTCTCTCTCTCTCTCTGTTGTGGCGGCCAAGGTTAGAGAGGCGCAATGAGAAAGGGCGGGCAGTCGGACAAGAGGGGGGGTGGGGGGTCTAAATAAGTCTCTGTCCTGCCAGGACGTCCTCCTGCCAAGGTTTGCCTTTGGCTGGGAGGGATGGAGGAAGGCGGGGCCGCTGGGTGTGGAGGGTGGTGTGGAGGTGGGAGGTGATGGGGAATGACGTGATCCCCTTTATCCTGGCCAATAAAACAGAGTGGCCGGTGAGATCCGGATCCGTACGTGCCGTCAAATTCAATAAGGTAGTGCTTTAATGTTTTCTTTTAATCAACCAAATTGCATTACACACTGCCTCCTCCATGAGGCTCCACAGTGTAGAGGAAGGGGGGGACAAGAGCGGCAGGGATGGTGTTCGGGGGGAACTAGAAGCAACGAGTGGGTGAGTTCCCAGTATCTATAGGAATTTTGGATTGGAATCTTGTGTTGCATGTATGTTGAAGAATTCCTAATGTATACTACATCTCAAAAATGCTCCTCTTTCAGTTCCCCTTCAATGAGCGGAAGCAGGGGCCAGTGTGAATTCAGGGTCAGACTGGGGATAGACACGGTGTACAGACGGACTACGTCATTCTGGTAATGAATGCCAGCTCAATTTTGAGAGCATCGGCCACTTAAAAGGCAGAGCACTCTCCCGCCTGGACGATGGTGTCTCCTATCATGAGCAATGCCCTCGGCAAAGCCTTCCTCCCCTCCGCCTCCTCTTCTTCCTCCAGCAACTTCCTCCTCATCATTCCCTCCTCACCCTCGCTGACCTCACTCCTCCTTCCTCCTCTCCCCCCAATTGATATGACTCACCCTTTAGTGAAGGTACATCGGGAATGCTCTGCTAAACACTCCATCATCAAAACCCCTTTTACCTTTCCAAAGCTGGATGGAAGAACGCAGCACCCAGCCGGGCGGAGAGAAATTGTATATCTGCGTCATGTACCGTAGTAATCACCAGCCGCCGGATCAGCTTGCTGCCCCAGTCCACTAGAGTTACTGGGATTTTAATTCTGATTGGGGTTTTACAGTTGCATGTTTAATTCCACCTTGGAACAGGCATTGCTGTTGTGGCCTGAAGGATTACAGCCTGCTGCCGCTGTCGGCCGCTCATCCGTGGACAGATGAATCTTCACAGAGAGCAGTAATCCACCGAAGAAGGGTGGCTTTGCCACTCAGCTGCCTCAGCCACAACTTTAAAGCCAGCTGACATTTAGCATAATGATCAGTCAGAGTGGCCGAGCGTTTAGACACAGGAAAGGTTTCCCGGACACAATTAGACCACAGTCCTTGCTTGGGCTAAAAATGAATCACAATACACAATACCATAGTGTAGTCCAGTTATCCATCTAATGGTAAACTGTGAGTGGAGTGACTGGAAGAAAAGCCTCACTCTCAGCTGTGATATTCTGGTGGTTTATCCACAAAGCTTGAAATGATGACCACAGTTACAATACTGCACAGTGTATAGTCTAGGATACAGGCAGCATTTTGCTTTTAGCAATCCATCCTGGTATGAGTCATTTACGGTATGCTATTAGACAGAGGGGTTACCCAAGTTTTCCGATGCTGGAGCAACACAGTGATTACAAGAATGTAATTCCTCAGCCCGTCCTATCAACATTACAGAAAATGATTTTAGTTTTATACTGAACTTCTGTCAATAAAACTCCAGATCAAATGTAGAATAATAATAATGCTCAACTGGTCAATTGGCAAATTCACTGGTTTCCCACAATGCTGTCATGCTTGCCTCCTGGTTGCCTCCATTAACTGGCCAGGCTGCCTGCTTAGTGTGAGGGTAGCCAGTGTGTGAGGATGAGGACTTCATGGCCAGTAAATTAGCAGGGATGAAAGGAATTTCAGAAAGCAGTCCATTCAACAACATTTAACTGATGTACTGATGCCAAATAGAAGGGATTTCAATGATTGGAAAAAAACTTAAATGAACATTCTTGTTATTGGCCAACTCAAAGGCAGTTCTAGGATTACAGAGCCAGTCATGTAAGGCTTAGAAATACTGTGCATTCAGAACATAGCTTAAAATACATACATAACATATGTGTTTTAATTACCTTGAAGAGCCAACCTAGGCTCATGTGAGGCCACCATCTTTCTCCTGTGTTACTAAATCAAGCATATTGAAGCTTTCAACAAAAGGAAAAAAGTTTTTTTTGTTAATATTACAACTTACACGATGATGTTAGATAAAGTGACAGTAGAGTAGATATCTGATCTTTTTCTGTACATGAGCAGTGAGTACATTTAAATCAGATGAAAATTTACATATAATTTACATGATGCTTTAACAAACATGAAGCTAAGCGACTTTCACCCTGACTGTGTGCGATCAATGCAGCCTGCAGACCTGCGTGTCAGGGTGTTGCTCTACAATGTAAAGAGCAGGAGAATGCAAAGTGAAACAACAGAAACAACAACAACAACATGCTGCATGGTTCATGTTGAACTCACCCCCCGAGGTCCCTGATGGGTGGATGACTTCAGCTGCAAAGTCACTTTGACTCAGTGAATCAGGAATCAGGTAACGGGATCAGGCTTCATTAGGTGACTTCAGCCAAGCTGGCAGACAGCCAGGTGAGCTGGACGCACAAATGGACATTGATTTTTCAATAAGGGCCATGGAGCTGTCAGCCAACCAGGCCATGGTGATATCTTCTCTCGTGGGAATGGCCTTCTCCTGTTGATGGCCTGACTGGCACCCGAACACAGGCCACCACATCGGTATCCACTTCATCTCCATCTTCACACATCTCCCTGGCCCAATGCCCCCTCACTGGGGTTATTGGGTATTTTGCTGAAATGCTACTAAATCTATAAAGCTAAACATTAGCATGGGACTTGGTTTGTATATCAATGTAATTGTTGTTGATGCCAATATCATGTGTGTTGCACTTTTCATACATTGCTTGAGCATGATATATACATTATAAGTATTTAAAGGGTAAACAGGTAATTGGTTTTAATGTTGTGGCTGAACAGTGTTGAAAATAGTAGTGGTACATCTGTGTCATAGTCATCACTGGTGCACCACAACTTGGATTGTGCTATACCCATCACTGTGATTAATCAATAGACTGTAAAATGAAAGCATCTTATTTTCTTGTAATGCTTAGTTGTGCTCTGAAATCTTTATAATATAATAAGCAGTATATCTTCTAGCAGGTTAAAAAGTAGCTGCTGCCTTCATGCAAGGTGCATGGGAGAAAGGGAGCGGCCCCACTGATCAATTAAAGCCTGGTGAGGTCACTTCGAATGTAGCCAGCTAAACCTTAAGAGATGAGTAGAATGTTTTAACCACCACCAAAGCAGGAGAAGAAACTGTGTTGACTTGGTTATAAATCATCTCCCATGCAGGAAACTGCAGTATTCTGCAAAAGAGTACGGCTCAGGTTGCAAGCCCAAGAGAAAACTAACTGAGCACAACCCAAATGTTGGGCTTTTCAGTTTGTTCATTTTTCTTTTTTTTCAAACTCAATGCAAACCTGATGCAGTTATAAGCTGCAAAGAGTTTGTGTTACCCTGTTCCTGACACGAAAGGTTAGTGATTGTTTTCCTGGTTATAAACACATGCAGTGTAGAAAATGAAGTCGATAGCCCAGCCAATGTCACAGAACTCGACCTGAATCTGAATATTGTTTTAAAAATCTCGTCCAAATCTGGCCCAGGTCCCAATGGCCTTGGGTCAGGTATCAACTTTCTGTTATGCTGCATCAAGATGGCAAAAGATGGAAACACAAGCAACCTGTTCCACAACTTAAAAAAACATCATGTCTGTGAATATGGAGAGGCAACCTGCACCTGGGCCAAACCAGACAACCAGTGAAGCACAAAATGCTCCAAGTTCTCAGTGGGGTGAAAGAGGTTATAATCATGTTTTCCTGTCAGGTCATCCATATTTATCTGCTAAGGTTCTCTGTTGGCCTCCTTTGACCCAAACCTGAAAGGTTTCCATCCATCAGGCCACCCTCAGGTCTGCTCTCGTCCTCGGCTATCAGCACCTCTACGAGTACAGCCATCACTTAGTTGCCCACATCCAGCACATCCAGCAGTGAAGAAGGTGGATCCAGACCTGACTCTACCTACAGTATAACGCTCCAGCATGCAAATGTTAAATGTTGAACAGCAGGGAGGACAGCGGGAATGAAGGAAGAGCAGAAAATGAGTCAGCAATAATAAAGATAAAGAGATGAACTTATCCTGACATGGTCATAACTCTTCTGCTGGAGTTTTGACCTCAAAGCTAGAAGTACTTAATGACATGACTTGGTTTCTTTTATCTAGAGATGTCTGAGTTATCAAAATATTAAACTGTGTTCGCTTTGTGCAAAGTCCTGTTTGGTCAGGCTGATTGGTCGTTCCAGTCCCACACTGACATGCTCAGATTTACCCTGCCAAAGCGTCCTGGAGCTGCATGTTGAAACACGAACAAAACACTGAACTGCTTGAGCTTTGCAGAAAAAGGAAAACTGTTTGCAACCAACCACACACAAATCTAAAATAAGTAATTGTTCCATTTTCCTCAAAAGCCAGTGTCCGTGTCAATTGTTGGTACTTGGTATGCATGAATGACGCTGACTCTGATGTAACAGTATTGTATCTGTTAAATTCATTATAATATGCAGCCAAGTAAAAAAGAGATTCAAAATCTGATCCTGCTTGTTGGGCTCAGTTTCTTCAAATTACCTATGTTTTAGCAAAGAATAAGGAGTTCTTATTACATGAACAGCAGTTTATACACGGAAATGTTAAACCAGGAGATTATAAATCTTTCTCTCTGACACACATGTCCAGCTGAGCAGAGCTTCATTTAGGAAACAAACATCCCTGTAGTAGCAATTGGCCGCTAATAAAACCTCCAGTTTGAATTGGATACCGGGGCCGTAAAAGAATCACCTGCAGGCTTTTGGAACCGCTTTACCCTCACACATCAATCAAGTCACAGTTTAGTGCTCGCACTGGCCGGATTTTAATTTCTCTTTGAGCTTTATTGGAATTTGATTTGCCAAGATAAAGTTAAAGCCATTAATCTTGCTCTCCCCACGCGTCCTCTCCAATAAACTCACTGAAATGGGCGCAAATGTCTCTTTGCTTAAAACCTCTCCAATGTGAATGAGTGTGTAGGTATTTGCTGACACAATTTTGTGCTTTATTCAAATATTTGCTGTCAGAATCGAACATTGAAAGAAACGGCTGCAGATGTTTGAAATGCGGACAAAAACCACAGCGGTAATCGCTTTCACAGCTCTCAGCGTAAGCCCAAACCATTGGGGCTGAAGGAGCTTTCTGCATGTACTACATTCGTAGAAAGTACTAACAGCCTAGCTACTGTATGA
The DNA here is from genome assembly GCF_024713975.1 of Paralichthys olivaceus. Taxonomy (NCBI): domain Eukaryota; kingdom Metazoa; phylum Chordata; class Actinopteri; order Pleuronectiformes; family Paralichthyidae; genus Paralichthys; species Paralichthys olivaceus. Next base: position 21,795,263 of record NC_091105.1, on the reverse strand, counting down.
ATGATTCTTCCAAGATCGATTTCCAGTTTCTCCAAGATTTGAATTTTCCGAATATTCCAGAATGGTCCCAAACTCCAAGTTAGCTATGTCAAGCCTTAAAAATGTTGTATCAAATGTATTTACTAATATAAAAGAAAATGATAAATCATACCCTTGAAAATCATTAGCAGGCTGTGGTGTGCTGACTTCATATCTATGGGAAGTGGCTCCGCTCAGTCATCTTTACTCAATTGTTTCTCTTTGCATCTTGGACACGTAGTCCCCTTCCACAACTGTCAACATCAATTACCCATGGCTTTCCCCTGCATCTACATAACCACCACCCCACCCCCATCACTGCGACAAACACATGTGCGCCCACACTTTTAAAATTACTCTCAATTCTCCACCGTTGTTGTAGCGTGGCCTGGGCCCAGCAGAAAAGTATCTGCCGCACAAGTCGCAAGTGGAAGCTGCAGCAAATTCGAGTCCTCTGGAACACACAGCCACTTTTCACCTCGCCTCTGTCTTATTACCCATACATTTCTCAAGCAAATTTTTCCAAAACTGTCGAGATTCTTGCAGCAATTAAAGCATTTCTCTCATTCCCCCTTGCTTTCTTCTCCATCCTTCTGGCAAGAGGCATGACCATGTTGGTCAGGTTGTCTCAGTGTTCCTGGGCCAAAGCTGACACAACCAATTGGAGGAGGCAACTGTGATCTGACAAGTAAAAGGAACAGAGGATTAAAGCTAGGAGGACGTCTGGGGTTCGAGGAGTAGTGAGAATCGAACAGGGCGTGCCATTGTTTCTCAACCAACGATCGCTTTTGGCAGCTGTTGGGCCTTTTCTTTCCTGAGACCCAAAGATCCATCCTACTCTGGCAAAAGGCTCATAAAAGAGACATAGAGAGATCGCAGGGAAAATAAGAAGCATTTGTGTGGCTTGAGGGCTGTTGGCATTTCGCACCGAACTGAAATGTAAACCCTCCTCTGGGGTGAAATGGTGATGGTGAGAGGAGGAGTGCTGTGACGTGCACTCGTAATGCTCTCTGTAAAAATGATGAGTCATTCATGCTTAGTACAAGCGTACTTGATAAAGGGAAAGTTTAACATTATTATGAAGATGACAAAGCAGTTGCTTGCAGTTTCATCCTCTTTTATTTTTTAAAAGTGCAACAATTTCGGGATCACTTGGAGCCTGGTAGAACTTGTTCCCATTGGCCTCATGGACAGACAGGACTCAGAATTATTCCACATGACGGCACATTTTCCACTGTGCGTCTACTTTGCTTCTTTGGGCCTTTATAGAGTGGTCAGTGGGATTATTTTCCTTGATTAAGCCTTTTTCATTTTTTACTCAACTTCTCCTTCTTCATGTGACCTCCCAGTACTAATCTTCAAGGAGCTGCATTCAGACATGCGCCACGACACTTGTGATGGAAATTCATCATGTCCGTGTCAGCCCTGTATAATCACTCTTACATAAAGGTCACACTGGAAATCTAACTAGGTTGGACCAGGTAATATTTCTTCCAGGACATGAATTAATGTTGAAGCATGAACGTTGAAGCATGCACAGACATGAGGGAAATTGAGATGTGTCGTGTTCGCTTAATTAAGAGTGCTCCATACATTCATTCACTCAATTTCCATCACAGAAAGAAATTGAAATAAATTCAAAAGCTTTATCATTTTGTGAAAAACACATACATACTTTATTTCCCAGGGATTAATGAGATGCTATGTTTTTTTAGATCTATGTGAATCTTAAGGCCTTAATTTGTACATCAACAGCAATGCGTTGCAAAACATTGTAGAGATCAAATTAAAACATCTCACATCTGGCAAAGAAAGTTGGAATCAGAATTAAGTGTTGATGACCTGGTGCCACTTTTACTTGGTAAAGAAACAAAAGATGAAATTCTTGGGTAGACTATTGATAAAGAGGATAACTTAGTTCAGGAGCTAAAACTGTGTCAGAGCTACTACTGCTTCAAAATTTGACATTGACAGCAACACGCACCCTGATTGGTCAGACTTGTATATTTCAGAAGCAAAACCTTGACCTTTGTCCGAAAACAACAAAAGCTGCAATATCATTCAGAGTCAGAAATGTGAAAGCTTACATTGACTCGCTGCAGGTGTGAAAAATATTGATAACATGATTACTTGCATCATGTATGAAATGCATCTGGTGTGCATAGGCTTTTCTGTACAGTCAATATGAAGCGAAAACTAGCAACCAATTTGCTTAGCCTAAAGTTACAGAGGGAAACTGTTCTATACATATTTTCTGTAAAACCACAATGAATTGTTTATACACATCTGCTTTTGTGTGAATTAAATTAATAAAATAGAATGTGAGCAGTGTCAGTGCTTGAAGCTGAATTATATCATTGATTTGTTGTACTACTCCTATACAGAATTTTCCAGTTTGGGATCAATAAAGTACAGCTATCTGTCTGCTTGTCTGTCTATCTGTCTGCCTTTCTGTCTGTTTGTCTATCTGTTTTTTTTTAAAGCCTCACAAGCAGAATAAAAAAAACGCTGTCTATTGCTTTATATTTAAATTCTCCTCAATGCCAGCTTCATTGTGGCTTTTTCTACAGACGTCCAGTCATTTCTGATTGAATAAAATTCATAGCTCTACGATCAAATTCAACTCAAATAAAAAATTTTAAAAAATGCATCATTTCACTTTAATCAGGATACAGCCTGAATTGCTAAATTATTACAATAACAAAACAGCCATTTACTCCAGCCAAGTGTTGCATATCATATGTGCCTTGGACACTGATTAAAAATAAATTAACATGGATGAGGCTCTGGTCGCTCTGCAGTGAAAGCAATGGTGTAGTTGCGGAACACTACACTTTATCATTGAAACCAAGGGACCGGACAGAGGGAGACAGAGGTATAGGGCAATGGAGACAGCCTGTGTTTGACTCCTTTTAATATTGTTAACTGCTTGTCCATTTTCATTTGTTCCTGGCTTGTACAGCACTCTAAGTCTCTGTCTCTCTCTATGTGTGTGTGTGTGTGTGTGTGTGGGAGAGAGAGAGAGAGAGCACATGTACTATGTATAAGAGAAAGGAGACAAAGGACAAACACAAATTTATCTGACAGCTCTGGACAATGTCAGACTCATCCACATTAGAGTGCATACTTTGGATGGGATCTGCTCATTATTTATTACTTTACTACTGCTTTCATGACCATACCAAGCTTCCAAACATCATTAACAAACCAAGTACAAATCCCGTCTTATTTATACAGCCAGGTGCACCGAGGGCACAGCAGGACAAATATAAAATATCCTGGCAATCACGCACTGAGCGGGTTTGACGATGTCCAGGTTGGAGAGTACTAACTCCACTTAAGGTCAATAAAGTTAATCATAAAAGGCTGTTTATTTTAGAGTTCCGATGTTTGGTTTCCATTTCTAATTCTCATGGGAAAGGTTTATGCTCAAAAAAATGAAACACAAGTTGCTTTCACTTAAATATACATTGTCTAAATGATGTTGTTGAAGGGGCTTTTTAATGGACCTTAGAGGATACTCCAATATAAGGTCAGAACAGGGTATGGGGTGGCTGATGTCTCATAGCTGTGCAGGTCCTGAGAGAGATTTGTGTAAATCGACGCTGAGCAAGTGAGAGCTTATTGTGAGTAATTAGGGAGAGATGAAATTGAATGCGATCCTCCAGCAGTACAGCATGCTGCGCTAATGTAACACAGCGCTCGTCAACTGAACGCCACAAAGCCAATATGAAAAACATCTGTTTCAACATCTCCCACTTCCCAGAGCAATGGGCTGAGTGGGTTGTGGCACTGTGACCTTGACGGGGTTCCGTTTCTATTCAGCTTCAGTGGCTGCTTTCGTGCTATTGCCTCTGTTGCCCCCTGAGGCAGAATTATGACTGGAGGTTTGCTTTTGTTCTGTTATGACTGCCGACCATTACTGCTTACAGTCAGTCAGTCAGTACTGATTCTCATTATATTATTACTGGGTAAGGTCAATGTCCTGCATTGTTGTGTTTCCTCAAACGTGTGATATCAACACCAATTCCAGGATTTTCTTTCAATGAATAAGCAAGCACTAATTAGGTAGCATTAACAGAACGTTTACAGAGAATATGGAAAATGATTCTGGATCACGGCTTTGGCTCCAGCAAAGGCAACTTTGGGAACTCACGGAACAGAAGTTAAATTTTACGGTAGCTTTTAATATAAAAGCTTTTGACAACTGGGATGATTTGTGTAGTTGCATCATTTTCTTGACAGTCTAAACTTAATGGGTGGCATTTCTGTCAAACGCTGAAATCACAGTGCAAGGGAAATCAGCATGGACATCTAACTCAGCTGTGGTGACAAGCTTGCTGACAGGCCAGTTGTAACTACAGGCCGTTTTCACAGCAGACATGTTGACTTTCCATAGAAGGAGAAACCCGGACTTCACTAACAATAACTAAGATTCACTTATAGTTTATGTAGAGACCTGGATATGGAGCAGACCAACATGTTAAAAGAGACAGCCATGAAATTGTAAATAAGATTGGTTATAACTGCAGGCCATTGACTGTACATAAAGAATGGACACATGAAAGTGAGGCCAAATTGTCTCCATGCCCCCTGTTGGCTGGCTGCAGTACAGGTTAGAAATCCTGTCTCCTCTATGTTAAGTGGATGATGTACGGACCAAACTAAAAAGTAAAATTACATATAAAATACATTTCTCTCAAAGATGGTTTCTGTATCCAGATAACATTTAAAATATAAATTCAGTTGTCAAAACTGTGTTACCGACATGCTAGTCGTGGCTAGTTAGCATCCCTCAAGATCTTTTGATGTGTGTTGAGACATAAAGCTTTAGTATTAAAATAAACATATGCACATTTACACATACTATTCATACATTGTCGGCAGAGCCGTCTGGGGCAATTTGGGGTTTAGTGTCTTACCCAAGGACACTTTGGATAGCAGACAGACTAGGCCTGTTTGTGGATGACCCTTTCTGCCTCGACACAGATATGTTTTCCTTATTCATAGCCTGGTGTTTCAGTTTGAAAACAGGACTTATTGACTTCACTTTCAGATTTTGTAATGCTCTCATTCAAACCCCCTATGCTTACGCTCAAATAGCATTTGACAAATTTCAGAAGAAAAAAAGAGCAGAGGAGAAATCCGAGAGCAGGCATTTCACGCAGGCAAGGAAAGCAATGTGAAAACAAATAATGTGACACAAGTTGCAGAACTGCTGAACTTGCACTAAAACAGAGAGATAACATGGCAAATTGAGGGTGATTATAAATCAGACGGCTTCTTTATTAAAACTGAGAAAATAGACAAGAGGGAGAATAAGGAAAGTCCTCAGTCCAGCCAGATGACGCCCAGGTTCCTCTGGGTCAGATAAAGCCCTGGCATCCTGTTTCAGAATTTACTATACTGACGCTCTCTTTTGGGAAGATAACTGCAGTAGCATCAACAACTTGACATTTCTGTTGAGATTTACGCATAGGAAGCCATAAATATGTTTTCACTGAAATCCTACTGCTCTCAGCTGCTGAAGTGACTATAAGTTACTGAGGAGTGAGCCTGGGGTGTGCTCAATAGTTTCCGAAGAGCTAGAAAGGTAGAGAGGCACACTCACACCATGTCCAGTATCCTCCCGCCGTCTAATAAGCATTAAGATGCTGTAGGATGAGACATGAATGCCCAAAGCTGCTTGATCACATCTGTAATCTGACGTGGGTGTGCACCTCCTCCATAATGCCTTTGCCTCAGAGGATGTTTCCTCATAGATCACATTTAGTGCATGGCTGACTACCATTGTGGTAGTCTATTGTCTTCCTACCTTTAAGAATTGTTTATGAGCAGATAATAAGTGTAACACTGCCATATTTAGATCATATTCAGACATGTATTTTTCCCAAGTCACTAGTCATGAAAGTCATTTAGAATTTTCACATCATCCTGACATGGTTTATTTCACTCAGAAAAGATAATAATTTATTTCCTGAGTGTCATTTCAAAATGAATTACAAATTCTGTAAATCAAACTCTTGTCAGGCTGCAACAAAAACTTAACGGATGAAATAGAAGGAAACACAAGTTTGGCCTCTGGGTATTGTTATACATTCTCTGTGGTTTCGAGGCACTATCTTTGATATTTTCACATGCTTCTCTTGGGTTTTGGGGCCAAGCAAACAATCTGGACCGAATGCTGGGCAGGAGGAGTCACCGGGAAACCCAAATATTGTTTCACAGAAATCCAATACATGGGTACAAGTATGACAGCTAATACGTTGGGCCCCGTCCTTGCTGTGCACCACCCACAGAGCGGCAGCCACTAGTATGTAAAATCCCACCCTCTGTGTGGATGACCTCACAGCTCGGACCTCTGCTGAGGCCAAGGTCTCCAACCAGCGTCCAATAAGCCACCCCATAACTCGCTAACACTCTTTTCATTCATCCTCCTCACTCTTTTGGAATACAAACACCACATAGCTGCAGTAATGCGGAGTAGGGTGCTGAGCGTCAGTTGAACACTGTACTAAGTGTGTCCAGATTAGCGTGGGTTGCGGCCTGGCGCCTCCATTGTTCTTCATTGTTATTTCAAACCCTAAAAAAAAAAACATATGCAGGATGGTTTTTGCTGGCTGAGCCATCAGTGAGTAAGTCGTGTGAGCTCTGGTGCAGAGGTCTTTCTTGCAGTTATGTGGCCCCAGACTTCCAGGAGGAGATAGCCACACCACTTTTTTGCTGCGTCATAGCCCTTTGTCAGGCATAATTACAATGTCAGTCTGTTTAAAAAGCAGCCTACCGGGAATGTGAGGGCCCCATTACTGCATAAAGATCATGCGCTAGGGGCCATGGGGGCCGTAAAACACTCATCTGCGACCAGCAGTAAAAGAGGCAGCAGAGCAAAAAAATGGCACTCTGACAACATAATATTTAGTGCAATAATAATCGCACCCCTTTTGCTTTTATTGCATGTAAGCTGATTGATTCACTGCCATGAAGAGAGAACACATGGAAATATACTTGTCACAGTGTGTGTCCATGGCAACACAGTTTCCAAAGACTAACCTTACTCATGCAGTGCCAAAAGTGTGTCTTAGGTTGGAAACATGGAAGATCAGAGGTGAGTGTGAAGTGTCAGTTATAAACATTAGATCTCACAGTATATTGCTCCTCATGTTGTGACTTTTTATGTTTGTGTTCTAGTCACATTTTTTATTGAAATGCAACTTATTTCAATAAATTTTATTGTAACTGAGCAAAAAGGTGTTTAATATGTTTCTGGGGACTTTCTAATAAACTGGCTGTTGGGCAGTTTACGGTCACATGTGACAGCTGTGTGAATAAATCTTGTAGCTTTCTAATTTTAGTGAGATCAATTGGCTCTGACCAAGCCAGGCCATTTTGTATTGTGCTTGTCATCATTTCACCATCCTGCTCTGTTTAACAACTGGCATTATTAATACTAAAAGTCCATGGACACAATAACACAGGCCACAATAAAGACCAAAAACTCAAGCAAGTGAAAATAATTTTGCTTCTATAAATTGAACTAGTGCAGTGTCGGTCCTTAACCTGCCTGTTTGGAAGGGGCTGTTCTCTTGGCCTGTGTTGAAGCTCTGGAGCTAGAATTATTCCTCGTCATCAGTGAGTCCTCCAATATACTGTCACCATTTGATTGCATGCTGCATGTTGTCTGCAGAGCTTTTTATAAACACTCTATGGTGCAAAGTAAAGTTTGAAAACTTTGGGTTCATCCTACCTGGTTTATCTGCAAAGATGATTTTATAATCAATGTTTTTCATAAAAAGAAACTGAAATTTGCTTAATCAGTGTTCATGTATGTGGTTTATACATACGTTTGAATGATTAACTTAAACAGTGTTATTGTTTCATTACATGTCAGCTATTTCTGAGGTTTGTTAGGCGATCCACACAATCTCCACACCCAAGTTTACAACTTTTCAAAATAAATGCTGTGTAATTCTCATCAGTATAAAGCATTGCAGTAACAAAATGAACATTGTGTTTACTATAGAGACATCTTGCTAAAGAGGAAGGGATTCTATAATTGTTGTTGCCCTGACGGAGACCAGCACCTCTGAAGGTCTGTCAGTCTGATATTGTAAAATAAAAGTTATCAAATTATCAAAATTCAAGATTCTGACCGCTGCTGTAGTTTATCAGAGGATATGTAGGAGGACATGGTCAACTCTGTCCGCAGACTTCAGACACACTGTTCTACTAACTGCGACAGAGCGCTGGTCGCTCGCTTGGGTACTTTACTATAGAGATGTCGAGTGTGAAGTGGGTAAGATTAACAGTTTGTGAGATACACCACTCCCTTCACTGGTCCTTCAGAAGCTCCACCCCCCCATTCATAAATGTCTTTTCATTTTGGCGCCCATGTTATCACGCTAGAGCAGACACACTGCTGTGCCTTGAGCCACACTGCTCTTCTAGAGAGTCAGGTTCTCACCTTTCTTTTTTTTTGCATAACACACGTGGTTCACATTACATGGTGAAAATGATCTTTCACTACAGTTTCAGTCTGTCTCATATTTCACAAACATAAATATTTGCAACATTACTTGTACCTGTTTCAAAGTAAAAGCACTTGTGTGTTTCAGCTGACTGGAAGACGCACAGCTTCATGATATGGCATTTAATGCATATGCTACTTTTATTTGAAGAAATACAACAGTCATGCCAGATACCTATAGGTTTAGGACAACAGGTGATGAGCAATAGACTATCTCTCTCCGATGTGCTCACTCTCTCTCTCTGTCTCTCTCTCTCGTATAGCAAATAAGCAATTTACTGCTGTCACATGTGACCTGAGTGTAAGGATTGACATCTAATGATTCAATGATTTCAGTCATTGATCCGGGCAGTAATGTTGACAATCAAAAAATAAATACTAAAGTTAGTTTTATATATATATATATATATATATATTATATTTGAAGCCCTCCTGATATGACTGAGATGCGAATTGAACCTGGGTCACTGCTATTAAAGGCAAAAGTACATAGCCCTCCACCACCCCAACCACAACAGCCTTACTTTCCACTGTGCTATTTCTATGTCAAACCACTGCCTGTTTCTTGTCATGTAATCCTTTTGTGGTGGGAAAATGTATTTCTCACTTGTACAGTTTAAGATGTTGGACTCTTTCTGCCAAATTTTAGGACACCACACTCACAAGATTTGTTGCTCATTGGAAATGATAACAGTTCATTTGATGCCCTTGATGCCAGTTAAAATGGACGAGAATAGCCGGGGATTTCCCCAAGATAGACACAACTGTGAAGCTGAATTCATTATGTAACATTCGTTCACTCAGAGGTAGGTTGAGATCGATTGCTTGTCTATGCATTCGAAGGAGAGGAATAGCGCCAAGCAGGTCTTGAACTCGCTTTAACAGTGAAGCTGTATCTAGAACAAAGGCTGTTCCTTGTGATTGAAGTGGATGTGAATGGAGGCCCAGTTCTATTTTGTCTGCCATCATGTCAATTTCAATAGAAGCCAGAGCTGTGCAAAGATATGGCTCTGTGTGGTTTCAAAGCAAGAAACAGACCCTGTAACAGTAAGGCAATAATAATCGGCAAAAGTAACAGTCAATAACTATGAAACTCATGCAAATTGACAACTTAAATATATATTTTCTGTTGTCCAATCTGACAGAACATTGCGTTTAAATTAAATAATGATAGAGCAGAAGGTATTACTTATTGAAATGTAATATTCTGAGAACTTTATAGAGTTCAATCTTCTGTTCAATGTTAAAATCATGAATGTCAGCGGGTCAGGCTGACTGTTGAATTCCATTTTCACCTCAGTCAGAATAAACATAAACGCATTGAACCAAGATTATATCTTAGACAAACACACACTGCCGACACCACATGGAATGCTCTAGAAAATCCGATCTTGTCTGATCATTGGTTCACAAAAAACTCTGCTGCTGTTCCAGCCAAAAGCGTAAAGGGCATGAGCTACTAAAAGACGAAGTGGAAGATGAACTATTTTAGAAGAAACGCTTGATCCCTTCATCCGAGCAAATGTTCGGACTGGAGGCCTGTCTTCAGAGTCTTGACAGTGTGCCACAAGAGCAGAACACAGCAGAAAAACAGGTCAATACTGACTGTTAATGCTGTGATTGGATGGTTTGTGGTCTGACCATTGAGAAGACAGAACAAAATAACATTTTACTGGGGTTCATAAACGTCTCATGGATGTTACAGTGGCTCCTCCATAAATTTCAAACCAAAAGAACGTCAAAACTACAAGAGTGACAAAATAAATAGATTCAGAAGAGTTAAATATTACAACTGGTGTTATACAGGCAATAAAAAAAACAATAAAGATCAATGAGTGGTAAAGGATTATTACGTAGAGAAGATCCAGGAAGCCACAGTGCAGTGTGGATGAGTCCGCTTTGCCTGGAACTCCCCTCAACCCCCTCAGTCGTAGAAAGCATCTTTTTCGCCCTTGCAACTGTGAAAGTCATATTTGAAATTAGATCATTTGTGAATAAATGTAATTTTTTGTCAAAAAGTTGACTATTCATAAAAGAATTCAGCTAATTTTAGAATTAGTTTCAAAAGGTCCATGAAGAGTTTTTCTTCTCATCAGTCTTCATCAATGAAAGTGATGGTTTTCAAATTATGATGTCATCCAACTGACTTCAACCATCATCAGGAGATCCAGGTCAATCTAACTAAGAACCTTCTACAACTGCCCTGTAAATAAATTATGACAATGTTCAGCTTTGTCAAGACTTAGATCTTTGCAAACAAGATGCCTTTTCTTCATGTGATTATTTCGCACTTTGTACAATATTTATCATTAACAAAAATATGCATGATTTGAAGATTCAGTAATATTAAGGCTTTTATTTTTCGGACCAGGGTCAATTCTTCCAAGGCTTCTGACGTGTGTGATGTCACATTTTGAACCAGGTACGAGTAGAATAACTTCCTCCTTAGTCTGATATAAAGTTTACTTGTGGGATAATTTAATATATTTGTCTTCAGCCATTGCTCACAGTTATTTTTACGCTTTTAAATGATATGATGTTGATACAACTCCTGCTGAAGAAAATGAATGAACAAAATTCATAGAGCTGAGACATTTTACAAACAAAAGGGATTGTGATCAAATTAAATACTGAACCAAGCAGCGAAGCTCACCAAGTTCACCTCTCTTCAGCAAAATTGGGAGTACCCAGGTTTGGTATTTTTTTGCATTATATTGCTTGATTTTTTTTTTGTCCTTTATTAATAAAAAAAGATTGCCTTTCACTTAATGTGAATAATCTGGTGCATCGAAATGTACCTCTACATTAATCACTATACTACCTAACATTTATTCATGTCACCTTTGATGAGAAAAGGCCTTTAGTAAGATAGGTGTTGATTTTATTCAGTAAATTTGTCAGCATTAGTAGTAACTGTGCTGTTATACAGTAAGTGTTTATAATAAGTTGTACACTACCAACTAGACAGCTACAGTGACTCCTGCCCAGCAGCTTTATTCAAGACATAATCAATCTTCTACATTATTTACTTACTTTAATGTTGAGTAAGCAGCACTAATGCACCACACTTTTAGACTTGTCCCCAGTAAAACAGCAGTACGCGTAGATGACTGGGATACTGACTTTCAGTGAGAATAAATCTGCATCCAAGCAATGTAGCAATGTCCCATTGTCTCGTGTCACATCATTGTCCCATCAGTCATAGAAAAAAATGATCTTAACCACATATTTTGTAATATACATATTTGTTTTAATTCCTTGGTGCTCACCGGGGGGATGAGAATTTGTTGATTTAACTCAAGACATTGGCACTGATCATTGGTGCAATATCTGTGTGGACTTGCAGTTAACCAGCTGCAGGTCTGACATTGTTAGTCTGCATTTCTACCATCTGTGATTCCCCTCTGTGTTGCTCCATGTCATGATCTGAATCACAGAGTAACGTGCAGAGCGCTGCGGTTACAGGATCGCCTGTTGCTGTCAGTATTGGCCATCTGGTTATTTGCTGTCACCACAGATGAAATAGAAACAGCCAGTGTTGGCTAGACGCCTCCTCTGTATAATGTGAGGTGAACACAGCACGTGAGCCAGTGCAGGAGCAGCCAATGACTCAGCAGGCATCAGCACATGAACAGTGGTATACAAACGTAACAGCATGCTGTGTCTGCCCGAGTGTTGTAAGTTGTTATCAGGACAGACGTTTTAAACCACTGACTGTATATCAATGCTGTAGTGCTTGATAGAAAAAAGAATAAAACATATAAGTGTTTATGAGGTTGACAGTACGTCCTGTGACTCCTGGAAACGCAAGAATGTCAGTCAACTGTTGCTGTGGTTACCTGCATTCCACAGCCTTAACTCTGCCTGTGTTTCCACACATGCATACTGAAATTATTCAACCTCCATAGCTAGAATGTTACTGCTTAGAAATGATCATACATCCGGATGCCAGAATGACAACTAGAATGGCACCCTGGCAGGGCATAACTCAACATTTCTATCCATCCAGATCCACTCCAAAATTGTATTGGTTCTTCCTTTGGTCATCTTCTAATACTCGGCAAACTTGCAACGTGTGTGTGTTCCAAGGTGCCAGAGGGTTCACGAATGAGCCGCAGTGTAGGAGGCCATCAGAGGACATTTAGGCTGAAAACATGGTGTAAATGACGTGGCTTTCAGTCAAATATAAATGTCTGGGCTTGCGGACACATGGATAACACCACATGGAGGCACGTTTGGAGGCATGTTATGTTTTTTGTTGTTTTATTACATCTGAAGAACAGGTCACAATTGACTTCAATTGTATTGGATTCTGCTGCAACGCTGTTTACCCCTGAGACTCCAGAAGTGTTTTGTGGACACTTTACCCGCCCCTTTTCTCCTTATTCTGGCCTGGTCAGTATATTATTTTTGCCCTGAACCGTTTATCTATCTCATGTTGTGAGGGAAAAGATGTCTTCATCTTCAACAGATAACACCCACTGGTCCTTCTCCACTATTCCCCCTGCTCCAGGTAAAAGTTAACACACACATGTGGAATTTAGCCCTACGGTGGTTGGAAAGATGATCTTCTGAGAAGTGTGGCGGACTCCGCAACAGAAGCCCAGCTGTTACCAATATATAACTCAGCATGAGTCATCCTGCCAAGACCCCACAGATATGACGCCCCCTTCCACTGTCCTGTCGCTGCATCTACCCTCTCTGATCGTCTTCAGATGTTCCTCCTCTCCCTTAGGGACCGTGAGAGGGCAGAGCGAAGATGGAGCAGAAACAAGGAGAATCAGTCATCTCCTGAAGGCTCACAGTGTTTCATTTTATACACTGGTTCCTTAACTAATGCCACTGATCTGATTTGTCTACACTAGAAATATGCTTCAGCACGGCCTTATCCACTCAGCAACTTTGAATTATTGAAAGTGTGAGAGTGAGTGAGAGAGAGAGAATGCGTGTTCTTTTAGCATGAGATAATAATAAAGAATGAGGATAGATTAAATGATAAATCAATTATGATTTAATACATGACACCATTTCATTTTATACACACACACACACACACACACACACACACAGGGGTGATGAGGACCATCTGGCTGACCGTTATCTCAAAGAAAACCCCCGGCAGGTGCCAGAAGCTCCCAGAGCGCAGACAGATCACATGGAAGGTAACAGAGTTGTTGAAAGTAAACAAATTTAGCTGTTGGCGTTTTATGTTGCACTTGCGGTTCGTGGGATTTCATTATTGTTGGAAGGACATGCAACCACAGGTAAAAAAAGAAACTGCTGAACGTCTCCAAAACAGATTTTGTCCAGACCCACAGACAGGGCACAGGAAGGTGAAGACCCACTCATATTCAGAGAGACTCCATGGTGTCAAAATACTGATAAGTCAAGTTTAAATCTCAACAACTGATCTAACACTTGATGTGCAACTAAGGTACTAAAATACTTGTAAGTGTAACTCAATGGGAACGTCCTTATCTGTGTTTTTTTAGAGATCTCAGTGATGTGTGCAGTGTGATGTGATGTCACTCACAGTGGTTACTACTCACAGTCTCTGAGAGTGAATGAAAGCATGCACATCCAAACTTGATGCTGGATAGAAAGCAATGAAAACCAGAAGGAGTCAAGAACTGTCTGCACAGAGTTTTTAATTTCCTCTAAGGAAACCCTGAGCCCAAAATGTCATTGTCTCCCCATAAACGTTTAATATGGATTAATAACAATTACCATATTTATATGGACAATTGATTATGATGTTGCTCATAGAATATTTAATTAATATATCCATTTACATGTTACAGAGTGTTTTCTGTCTTATTTTGCAAACAAGATCTTGTTCCATCTTGTAACTGCTGTATGTTGATGTCACAAAATGAAATCTCCAATAGGAAGTTATCTTGTCATTAATGAATGAAAGCCTTTATTGTCAGTGTACAAGATAATACAACGAAATTTGAAATGTTACTTCTGATCAGTGCAAGGTAATAATTTAGGGTTACAACCAGTTACAACAGACTTTAACATAGACACACAAAAGTATATAGTAGTATAACATATATATTGTTTAAGAATAAACAATATAGACTATAAAAATAAAGATGTTTTCTAGTTATTGCATTTATTTTGCACTTAAGAGTGATTCGAATAAAAAGCATGTTAAACTATCAGTGTTGTGGTTAAGTGATCTGATGGCCCATGGATTTGTTTATTCATACACAAATGTCCACATAATGCCACTGACATTGGACATTTGATGACCTTATTCTGGTTAAGCTTATTAGAAAATGCTGTTTACGTGGCAGTGTCTCATTCAGACTATTATCGTAATTGGGTTAATATTGAAATGTTGCTGTCCATGTATTTGTGTCTTTTGTCGTGTCACAGTCTGCCCTCTGTTCCTCCAGCCTCTGTTTTTCCCGTCATCTCCTCAGACCTTCTTCTCACATCATCAGATTTTAGTCCTCGTAATGTTCCCTTGTGGTCCTCCTGTTGCCAGTTCATCTGTAAGCCATTGAGAGTCATTCGGTCATGAAAAGTGACTCCTGACTGAAGGCCTAAATTTGAGTCCTCTGCCTGCGCTGCTGGTCAACACACATTAAATTGTTATTTATGACAGTTAGTCCTCAAGAAAATCCAATACCTTCTTTGGTACAGTTCCTTCTGCTTTAAAAGATTAATGCAAGGAAACTGAATTTTGCTGCAGTTTAAATGTCCCCGTATGTTTGGTGGCAAATTCTTCAAAGACCAAATGTACTAATAGCCATCTTTGCCAGGGGTCTACAACTCATCCTGCCAAGCTATTTGGGAACTCTATTTGAAAATATTAAGTGGAAATCAGTTTGGAATTTAATAAGAAATATTGTGTTACGGACAAAACCAGAGAATTTCATTTTAAAATTAAACATTTGATTTATCCTGTAAGCCACATGCTTTCAAGATTCACAGACAATATTGATGGAAAGTGTGTGTATTGAAGTAACAGAACTGAGACTGTCATCCATTTTATGGATGCATATGTATTGAATTATTTTGATTAGATGTAAAATACAACACAGAGACATTTTGACTGGTTCAACCATTCATTTCGAACACAGTGTTTTTACAATGAAAATGATATTGATTGTAAAAGACCATACTGCTTTGTTTGTATGGGAACTACTGCATGAGTTAGGGTTTGCTTAAGAGACAATCACAGAGACCCTGGATACATTTGAGTGTTTATTGATAATAATGTGCTTTAAAGAGAAATGGGGAGGCTGACCTGGAACCAAGAGAAATATCAACCATCAGAGGAGTCTAGAGTCCAGACTCCAGGTCAGAGTTACCACAGAAAGAGGAGTGTGGCTGAGGGGCTGGCTTATTGTGACAGGTAACTAAAGGGCGCAGATGATCCTGGCAGACAGTAACAACGATGATAAGCACAGAGACGGGCCGCCACAAAAAAAAACTTTTAGAACACAAGCTGGAATCAAACAAGGTTTGGCTGAAGCATGAGAACCCTGAGGTAAAAGGACGTTCTTCCAAAGTGGTCTTCAGACTATTCCCCATTGTACTGCAGTCAACTGAGGGAGTTTACTGCAAAGTCCACAATCCTAACAACATTTCACCAATTCCAATGGACTAAAAAGAAAACACCCATACAACATTTAACAATCAAATTCAGTCATATCAGAGGTATTCAATTAAAATTCGACGTGGTCAAAGATGTAGTTTGAGTTTCCCCTTTTCTTCTTTTTTCTTAACTACATTTCACTTATGAACAAGCTCAGCAAATATTAACAAACAAACAGCTTTAAACAGCTTTTCTCTTTGTTCCACAGCACAGGTTAAAATAAGAATACCATTAATGCGAGATAGGTTGTGCAGGTTAAAATAGAATCACTTCTACACGTCAAATTTTAGTAATACTTCTGGTTCCGGACCGTGGTCCACCTATTTTTAACCAAGGCTATAGAGTGATGAACTGAAGAATAATTAAGAAATGATAAATTGTATACACATTTTCTTTAATGTCCTTGCTTTGTCTTGCATTTTTGTCCAATTAGCTTACCCTTATTTTGTTTGAGGATGATTGTTTGGTGTGAACATGATAAAATAAAGAAACTAGAATTACCGACCAGAGGTTTGATGCCAACCAGTGTCAATGAGTTCACACTGACAACTCCTGATCGAGAGCTGATTTTCCTCTGATCCAAGCTTTTATCCACAAGTTCTGTAAAGCATTGGTGACTGGAAAATGTATGATAATGACTTAATGGGAAGAGAGAGATCTGATTATTCAAAAAGTGACTTAGGGTCAAAAACATGTAACATGTAATGAACCCCTTTAATCAGGGTGGCTTAATTCTATTGACTCTTTTGTTCGAGATGTTAGAGACTCTATAACAAACATCAACACTACATATTCTACAGATACACTTTATTCTATTATTCATTATCAGTTAACTGTGAGAAATGTGATTCATTACATGACCTAATATGTAATAATGACCAACGTGCAGTGCCACTAATAACAGCTCCCAGGGATAAAACTCATGGATTTTGGTCTTGTCTATAACTACATCTGGCCCTCACATCTCACAAAATGTTCCAACTTCAAATGGTTATTCTCTGCTGAACACACTTATTTATTTATAGCAATACAACTTCAACATGACTTAACTGTATACTAAATAAAATGTAGAGAACATTTTATTAACCGTGCTCCAGATCATAACTATAATGGAATTTTCACAAATTGTCTTAGTCCTCATTAAATGTTGATGGCTCTCGCACTGAGATGATAACAACTGGAAATTACTTGGATTTGGCACTGAAAAAAAAAAATACATCAAAGTTTTATTTTAGCCTCATTTTCCCGATGTTCAGCCAAAGTCAATGGTCACAAGTTCAAAAAATCCAAGACTGAAAACAATGATGAAATAAGTTGTTTTACTGGCATTCAATAGCTGCCAAGCTATTTTCAGAGGCTACAATGTGTTTTAACATTCAGAGCAACCGGGAATGATTTTGTACTGACTTGTGTTCCGTGTCGAGACTGATTAGGGTCAAACACTTTATGTATTTAGCGAATGACACAATGGTACTCGCATGTCCTTCTGGGTAATACATTACTTAGATTACCTTGGTCCTCTAAATCCCCTTCCTCCTCTCTCCTCTATGAAAAACAGAGAAAGAGAAACAGAGTGGATGAAATAACATTTGCATACTATACAAAACGATCCACTAGTTATGTTTGTCAGGAGACTTCTGGTGGAAGATAGATAGTGAGATTCAGTGTCTCCTGTGGTCTCTGAATGTGATGAATTCAAAATATTCACATATTTTCCTGGACACCCTATCTCTTTCGTGCTCCGCTCAAGCCAGCAGGCCATGTGTATTGGGCTTCACGCTTCCCAAGCCCCTTGCCCGCTTTCTACTGACCACGACTTCCTACCACAGGACCCCCGCCGTTCAACGAGGCCCTCAGGCCAGACCACTCATCTACCCAACATAAATGGCTCTGTTTAGTAACTCTGAGCCTTTTGCAGTTCGCCAAGCACTCTCCAGGAGACAGATTTGACATTGAGACAAGGACCATTCTCGCAGATTCAGAAAAGGTCAAATCTCTCCGGTGTCTTTCTGCACCATTGTCAATTTATGGTGGTTTAGATCAAATATTGCAAGATAATTGTTATGGACTTTGAAGTTGAAATAGCTGCTCAAAGAGCTCTTTGACCAGCATGATGATTAACTTCAAGAGTTTTCTGAAAACAGCTAATTGCCCCTCTCAAGGTTGTTTATCAATGCTATTTGCATAGTGAGAGAGCAACAACCGTGTGTTGCACAAACAGAAATATCAACACAACTTTCGAATGGATTGCCGTGAAAATCTGTCCAGTCATTTCTGGTCTACATTTTAGATTTGTGTAGAAACATCTTGAAAATGAATTAATCCAAAAGAACGTGCTAGATGCCCAGAGGATCTATTTGAATGACCTTTAGTTATTCTAAATGTGTTTTAAATGTGCCCATAGACTGTATATAAACATGGACAACGAGTCTCCACTTCCTACCGCTATCCCAAAATATCCTGGATACAAACGCTGGCATCTTACTCATTTGGAGCCAGAGTCTGCTCAGCAGCAATAGGGGAGAGGTACGGCAGAGACGTTGTGTCAATATACTCAACCAATCACGAGAGAGTCTCAGCTGTTGTTACTCTGTCTGTTCATTTTAGGTTTAAAGGTTCAGTGTGTAGAATTTAGTGACATCTTGTGGTGAAGTTGCATGTTGCAGCTGAACACCCCTCACCTCACCCTCCCCTTCCAAACATGAAAAAGAACCTGTGGCATCCGTCAGTTTTCATAAAAACTCAAAAGGTGTTTAGTTTGTCCAGTCTGGACTAATGTAAAAAACATGGCGGCATCAGTAGAGAGGGTCCCCTCGATGTAAATATAAAGTATTTCAATATAAAGGGACTTTTCTGGGGTAAAGAAAAGTGCAATTCATACAATTTAGATGAAACGAACTAGTGAAAACATCATGAGGATTATTCTACATTAGATTTCTGCCAATAGATCCCTTTCACCTAAATCTTACACACTGGACCTTTAAGCCTGTTTTTAAAGCGTCAAATAACTAATGTAAACCAAACTTACCTGGAAAATTAACAGTTGAATATACATCAATGTGTTAAGAGTGATCTAAAATGATTTATCATGTATTTCCACCTGTTAACATGGAGGAGGCTATATGTATGACCTATATGACTGTTGTTAGTCGGTTGGTTGGTTTTACCGGAGGATTACACAAAATCTATGGAACAGATTTCAACAAAAAAAGTCTACAGCTGCTGGCAGTGCTGTCTCAGTCAGGCAAGTGAAATCAATCATATATGTCACAAAAATATTCTTGCATAACAAAGTATGGTCAGTTGAACATCTCAGTTTGGATTGGTGGATCTGTGGTGTCAGGTAACAACACTGCCACAATCACTCCAGCAAATACCAGCCAATAGAAGACAGATGGTGCAACACTCTGGAATTAGGTTATCCTTAAAAACTTGACCCACATGCAAAACCACAATTTTCACGGCACTTGGATCCAGCATAGATGTTTAATTTTGAAGGACCACCATGATCAGACTGTGTTCAGTGTGTGTGTGTGAGACACAACTGCAAAGCCTCAGTAAAGAAAGCGTGGCAAACGAGTCAGGATCCAAGGGTGTATGAGGTTAATAGTGAATTTATTATTTATTATGGTTTTGTCAGCCGATCGGTTCATGGTCAATTATTCTAAGAAAAAAGAGACACGCTACAGAATTGACGCTTTGTTCATATGGTTAAAAGAGACTGCGCTTGATGATTCTCAGAAATGTCACGTTTCTGGGAATGTAATGGGCACAGTGTCCTCAGGTTGGACCACTGGTGTTACTAGAGATCATGTCAACATGGATATCATGTTGGATCCTCAGACAGCACTTTGACACTTCTTGTATTGAGCCATCAGGTTTATTTGAAGGCTCAGACAGCCATGGAATTGATTTTTGTGGAACTTACTCTTGCTTGTCTCAGACCTGCTAATGCAGACCAAACATGCCTACATTCTGACGATGTGATGGTTTCAACATAACAAAGTTCCAGGAAGTCATTATCCCAATATCATATTATCTGTTCAGGATTTTATAAATATTTGTTTATCCCAAATGTTTTGAATTCAAATTAATTCAAAGAAAAAAGAACGACTGATTTGAAAGTAAAATTCCTCATTCATTTTCATGATTGGCTTCTCAGAAATCCTTTTGAAAAAGAGTTTAAACGTGGAACCTGGAGTCAGGACGACCAGTAACTAGATGAATTGTGTCCATCAAATATTTGATTGTGAGCAAAATAAATATTGGAAAACAGAAAAAAGGCAAAGGTAAAAGGAGTACTTTTTTTTTTTTTTTCAAAGTCAAAGATAACTTCATTGTCAATTCTGCCGTATGTACAGGACATAGACAAGATTAAAATGCATACCTGGTATATAGATATAAGTAGACAGAACAGTTCACAACATATTAAGTGCTCAAAACATAGTATGCAATCATAAGGCATAAGGTGGATTTTACATCCCATAAACCACTCTTAACCCACAAGTGGGCCACTAACACTACTCTTCAATTCATTGCTTGTTGTGATTTTTCACCCCTTTGGACTTTTTGTCATCCCTAAAAAACTGCAGCATGTTAAAAGGAGACATCATGGCTGCTCTTTGGTAAACCTGATGTAACGCTGAACCATCCGGTTGTAGCCGACATGACTTTTGCAGTCTTGGTAAACATTTCCATGGTAACATCAAGCTCCACCAATCAGAGATGTTTTACCTGGGGATTGTGGGTAGTCTAGTACTTTTCCTTAACATCGGATATAAATTCTTAAAATGCAGTTGATATCATACAGCCTTTCAGGGGCATATAATATTGTTTCACAATCTAGTAGTTGAAGTCTTCCTCAGATGGTTACAATATTATGGCTGATAATCAAAATCTCTATTCAGAAAATGAATGGGATTTTAACTCCTGGAACCACAAGTCATATGTATTTTTAATTGGTGCAAGATTTTGGGGATAAATTACTGCTTAGAATTAGAATAGGTAAATGTCAAAATGTGTAAATAAATAGAGTATGTCCAACATTCAGTATACTTCAAATCCATACATTATATTATCCATCTCTGTTGTTTTCTTCAAGTACTGCTGTTTTAAAACAGCATCACCTATAATGCATATGTTATATATTATTGTGTGAGGGATGTAAGTTTACCTACACACCTTCTTCCACTTTAGAAATAAAAGGATATCCAGTTATCACTAACATATTGTGACAAAGAATGTGCTGCGGTGCAGCCCACTATCGTTGATGTTATTCCTCCCTCCGTGGTTGGAGGTGGAGATGGTCTCTGTGGCTGACCATGCTGGTACAGTTTTGACCAAAATAAACATGCATAGGTTACACTCGTTGACAGATGAGTGCTGCCGTCTTGCCGATACTTTCAAATGTGGCTTGCAGCACTCAAGAGCCAGGCTGTCCATGCCATCCCTGCTGCTGGAGCTAGACGTCCCAGATGAGGAGCAGAAAGAGAAAAGAAAAAAATCAACAAATGAAGTTAGAACATGCAAGACATCATCTCTAGTTGTGAGGAGAAGAGGATTTGTTTAAGGTTATAGAGGTAAAAAGAAAGATGGCTGAATGTGCACATTTCAAAAAGACATGGTGACACTGACTTTATTCGTATTGTTTACCGGTATGCATTAGAAAAGCACATCCAGTCCTTACATGCAAAGAATTTGGATAACAAAGCAACAATTTATTCTCAGCCACACATATAACAGATTCATTCAAATAAAGAAAATCACAGATGCATACTTTTTTAACTAGTACGAGAAATAAGAAGAGATGACTGAAAGAGTAGTAACACATTAATTATTTTCGAAGTATAAATAGTAAGATGAAACATCAGGTCATAACTATCAGTAGGAGGTGTTGTAGTTTCTTTTACTCCATCATCATCACTGCTACGGCTGCTAACTCTACTACTGTGCACTTTTTGCAACAACTAAAAATAACAGTACCAGCAGCTGGGGATTCACAGCCGATGGCTCGTTGTCGGTCTTACACTCTCCCCTCCGGCATCCATATAAAGCTCTGGCTTCCCACTTGACTGGCTGATGATGAGTGACAGCATCCCTGATTCCCAAACTCCTGAGCCTTCCAGCAGGGAGAGAGGAGGGTGGGCTAAGGGTGCCAGGGAGCTGGATCAGGGCATCTGTTCGGGATGATTTGGTGCAGGTCGCACTGGACAGCAACACACAAGTCAAAGCTTTTCAGGGCCTCCTGATGATAGACCATTTGCTTTTCATGATCTGTTAACAGACTAGAATCATTCATTCCAACCCTTAAGTCTTGTTAATATTCAACCCTTACAGAGGGTGGTAACGGCAATGACGTCTTTAGTAGCAGTGAGGAAAAGTAATGAGATGGAATGTCTCACCAAGTGCCAACCCTTGATCTGTCAGTTTGAATTACGTTGGTGTCTGTGAGACAGTGTCTGTAGGAGTCAGTCTGTTTCATGAATCTCCAGGGAATAGCCGTCACTAAAGGGAGCATGGGTCCCCTTACCCTTCAGCTACGAGATCAGCTGATCTGCATCATTTGATCTCTTGTTCATTTCCCCCATATGATTTAGCAATTTACAAGTCAAATTCAGCTTTTCAAATGAAAATACACCACAATCAAAGTGTATGCTTCCATCTGTACTAATTGTGATTCGGAGGAGGAAAATGCATTTTCCTGCTTCAAGTTTTACCCACCAAGCATTCAGGTAGACTTGCAGACTCTGCTCTGCTAAGGGCTTGACAATACTCCAACAATGTATCAAAAGAAAATAAGAACCATAAGAGTGTTGACGCACGAGGGCAGGACAGTTATGCTCTCAGTCGAGGAACTTAATAATTTTGGTTTTTTAATCCCACTTGCTGAGATCTCTCGGAGGAAAAATGGGCCAATTTGGGCTGCAGAGGAAACCGGACCGGTCTCCATCTTGGACTGAATCATACCCTCCACAACAAAACAAATTTGCATCAATGATTATTTTCCAAGAAAGGAGAAAAATCTTGCAGAAAGTTTCCAGAGGTAATAACAGAGTAATTATTGACAAACAGTCCACAAAGGTAACTCTACCCTTCTGATGAGTATGCATCATTCGGCATGTGATATGAATTACTTGTCCAGATCCTTGTAAGTGTTGCAGTGCTGTATGACACAGTGTGCTTGATGTGAGCAGCCAGTGACGGTTGAGATTACTGAGCTCTGCTAAAGTGTCTCAGTCACCAAAGAGAAGGTAAACTATATCAGACCTTGCAGAATCTGATAGCTTAAATAAAAACCTGATCCCACCGTCGGTTCGCTGTGGTGTGGTCGATGGTCCTCTGGATGTGCTGATACATACATAGACATGACACCCGGACTGGTGTCATTGAAGTAATTCTACCTAGTGCCTGTGTGATAATATTACGGGGAAAAAACTGCTTTGAATCCTAATATTGACTGAATATTGGGTGGATCCATAGCTACAGAAAAGCACCAATACACTGATGTTAAAATATTTAACTCGACCTATCAAAAGTAAAAGTAAAAGTCATTCTGCAGAAACATTTACTTTATGCTAGGCTAAGTCAGTATGGTGGATCAGGGGTGGATGCACTGGTGGGGCCAGGGGGGGCACTGGTCCCAGATGAAATATCTAATATATAAGTATCTTTATTTTAGAGTTTAAGTTTGTGTTTGAACAAGGAACACTTTGCTCAAAGCTTTAGAGCTGGCAGTTACCAAGGATTGGCTTAGATGTGCACCTTATCAGAAATGAATGGCCCCTAATGTGTTGGGTTGGTCGCACTCTGAAGGATCATAACATTAAACAACACCACAGAAACTAGTTCAACTCCAGCATACCTATATACAAATGTAGTTGGTAGCCACTGGCTAAAATTTCAACGAGGTAATATGCTGTACAGTACATTACATGTATCTGATGTAACAGTACATCAGATACATGTATTGGAGTGGAAAGTACAAAACTTCACTCTGAGCTGTGCTGTGGCAAATGTAAAGCAACATTAAATGGATAAACTTAAGTAAAATGTAATTAGCCTAAAATTATACACACGCTACAACTACTTCTCTTGCTTACACTATGAGTTAATGCAGTTGTTTTCCACCACTGGTGTTACAGCTGCTTACTGCAGCACAAAACAACTATTGTGAGAGTGAACCGAAGCAGCAGAGGTTTTGTTAATATCTTGAAACATTGGGGGGCTTGGCCCAGTATGTAGGCTTTCACAAAATGAAATCAAAACAAATGAAATGAATGTAATCTGATTTCCCACTCACCTTCATCATCATATTTATTGTCAGTGGCAGGAGAAGAGCCAAAAGAGAAGTTACAACAACATCAACAATATCATATTATTTTCAAGGGGAAAACTGGACATGAACTGATCCAACTGAGTATATATATATATATATATATATATATATATATATATTCTTTTGAGTTATGGGGCTGTAGCCTGAGACGCCCAGGCCAAACGACGCCTATGCAAAGCTGTAAAGTTTCAGGCCAGACAGTGAAACTAACCCTTGAGACTCACTGTAAAGCTCCTTTACAGGAAAGCTACAGATTTGGGTGATAACTCACTGAGATCCACCCCTCTGATTTTTCTACATTGAGATTTGACACATTGTTATTAGACATTGATCACAGTTCTTAAACCTGCAGCAGCATTCTAGATCTCCAACCAACAACCATGTGAAGTATATTGGTTGTCTGGCTCCACGTTGTCTATAATTATTCCTTCTCTGAGCTGCTTTTGATGCATAACTGATGAATAATTAAGGATGGTCAAAGTGGACATCTGCCAATGTTGATTATAATGCTGTGTGCGTTCTGCAAAGTGAAACACATCTTGCAATGTCAAACGTGTTACAATCAAATGCAGCACGACCGACTCTGGAAATTCACCTTAAAGCACCTATAGCATGATTTTAAGTAAAAGATCCCACTTTGTCCTAAAAATGAGAATGTGGTGAAACTAGACTCTACGGTTTGGCTCTCTTAGAAACCAAAGACAAACTTTAGCCAATACTAATACTGACAGAAGGTCACACAGGGCAGCCTCGATTTAACTGATCAACTGAGTCATTTAACATAGGAAAGAGTTGATCGAACGCTCATAACAGTTAAGATTTAACAAGTCACATTTTTAATTCTATGCATATCTAGTGTTCCTGAAATGGAGAAATACATAATTAGGAATGTTAGCTGTCCTCAGTCCAGATGAACAAAGTGTCCATTAAAAGGCAGCGATAGGTAATTGATTTGTGGCCTAAGTTGGTTGTTTTTTTTTTATTCTGGCAGGGATTCTAACTATTCATTTTTTCGAGAATCCAGCTCCCAAACCGAGGTCTTTTCATTTTGTTTTTCTATTAGTCTTTTGGCTATACCTCACAGTTTCAAGCTTTCTCTCCATGTTTGTGTTCCTTACTTTACGTGCCTCCAAGAGAAAAGAATCCTCCACATGCAGAAATCTCCCCCAATTAGCATATATTTAAAAAAAAATCCCTACCTGGACGTATAAGTGGAAACTGGCTCCAAGATTTACATGGGTAAGAACTGTATGAATAAGAGATTCTGTTTGGTTTACAAAAACTACGTAAATGTCTGAGAAATGTTACAGTAGCTGCCAGCGAACTGGAGAAGCACTTTGTCGTTGTGCCGTGGCCCATGTTGTACAAAGTCCAAACGCTGTGGAATGAGGAGTCTACTGCTGTCTGGAAGATAGAGACTGAGTGGAACCCATCACCATTACCTTGGCTGTTTGTGGTCGTCCGCCTGCCATATCCTTCTCCCCACAAGCAGATGGTAGCACCGCTAGCCTGCCAAGTTTACACTGATGAGAATGTGTGTGTGTGTGTGTGTCACAAGTATCCGTTGGTGCATATGTGTGTACGTGACCACACATAAAATTGTACGTGGCAATAACACGGTAGAGTTCATTCCCATCCATCGCAAAAGGCAACTTTCAAATCCCCCCATATCTTCCACAACAGAGGGTGCACTCGGTGTTTTCGTGTCTATTACAGATCGTGTCATGGCGAAAGAGAGTGATGGGTCTTGACTGGATATATGTGAGGAAGGGTGTAATACGGTAACCTTACTGTGCTGCAAAAAGTACACGGCAAGTGAACGGTGGGTAAGTGAATACCGTCAAAGCGAGTCAGCAGACCACATTGCATGTCAGTGTGTCCTGCAGATTGGAGGCTTGAACCTCTCACTGATGCCATAATTTCCACATATCACACAACACCAGGCTGAATCAGACCCTTTTACACTGGTGATCCCTGTGTTTCTTTTAAACCTCTTTGAGATTGCCAGTTAACATAGTTGGGGAAATTAACAGTGACCAACCACCTCAGAGACAGCGGAGTAGACAAATAGCTACCATGAGGACGGAGCAACCAGCCAACTGATAAATTAAGTCGTGCATGGCCGCAGCTCTTAAGAGGACATATGGATGTAATTAATAACACTACCCCATCTCCTAGAAATTATGCTTCTATACAACTTACTACGATAAGAAATACATTTTGTAGACGTTTGCTGGTTGGCTTATGTTCAGAGGCAACACAGGTTTTGAAGGTTTGAGGTGCTGCAGCTGAAGAGGCACCAGCAAGTGGTTGGAGTGAATGGTGGATGTACAAAGCTCACGACTGCCATGAGACTGAGGTCTGCATGCAGAGTCCTCACTGTGGTTCAAACACATTTTGACACATTATGACTGAAGTCCCTGTACATTTCTGTCTGTATTAAACCAGAAACAACAATCCTGAGTATCTATAAAAAGCTGTCATCACTAAGCAGATATGCAAGATTATTTGGTAGAAAACAATTATATGGTTTGAGCATTTTACGGATATGTAACAGTGTCAATGTATTTTGCGATTTGCCTACACATAAATTCAAAACACATCCTCATAATATTAATGGGAAACGTTTTCCAGTAAATATATTTGCTGTTACAGTTTAGTAACAATATGGTTGCAGATTACTAACAAGGACAATATGGTCTTTGACTCAGAGATAATGCGTTGAGGACCTGAGGCGACATACGTCACAGTGTAACAGGTAGAAGAATGCTGAGCCCGGAGCTATAAGAGTGCAGTGTTGTATTAAGTGTTACTGGCCTTGCTGGTGCCTTCAGGGAGTCCGTGTGTGTGACCTGTGACCAAGACATAGTTGTTTAGTAAGAGGGGAGTGTGTCTGTGTAGAGCACGGACATGCAAAGAGTGGGCCACAGTGTTGTGTGGTTAAATCAGGTTGCAGCTTATGAGGTTTTATTGCTCTGTACACTTAAAAATAATGCATTGGATGAACATAATTTTATTTTGCCACCTATATTCCATCTAAACAAATAAAAATATTTATCTCTATCTTGACTGTGTTACTTGAACACCACATAGATTTGTGGGTGGAATTTCATTTGACTGTTTACATTCATATAATGTTTGTAGCTACTTAGTCTAGTCAGATTCATTAGTTTACACTGGTTAAACACTTTAGTGCAACAACATTCAGTCTTGTTGTAGGAACTAGTATCTGTTATGTCTTATACTAATGTCAGTCTTGTTCTTTTCGTTGTTAGTGTAAGCATTCATTGTCATTAAATTACCAAATGTTCACTAAAGGACAACATGCAAAACCATTTTATATTTTATTTAACATTTGGCTTTTACAACTGTCAAGATGCTTTTTGTCTCAGCTTTCCCCCTTTAACCATCTCATGCTTAACTTCTCTTTAGTTATCATATTACCAACCCACAGGCCTCAATCTACCTGCATGCCACCTGAGAATGCAAAAAACAACAGTCCTAATTGCTAACACTCATATTTTCCAACCTTTTCGAGGCTCATCAAGAAAACAGCCTTGCAACAATCTTTCAGGATTTGTGCATGGCTCCTGTCATTTCAAGTTTTAAAACTCAAAGTGCAACCATGAAACTTTTTAAACACATTTATGAAAATGCAATTAAAATAGACATTGGAATCCACAAAATATTATTGCCCCATAACAAAAAAAGTTGACAAATAATCTGGCAAGATGTGTGCATGACTATAACAATATGTATTTTAACACCGTTTTAAAAACTGAATTACTACAATCTACATGTGTCGTGCGAGTACGACTGCTCCACTCACAGAAACTATTTTAGAAAACAAGTGTGTGTGCAACTGCTCTAGCCACAATTGTCCAAAACTAAGAGATATGGACAAATACCAGGCTTCTATCAGTCTTCTTCAAGCTGATTCACTTGTTTTTCACAAACTGTGCCTTGGAGGACAACATCTGCCCATCCAGGTTGAGGAGAATCGTGTGCAGGACTTCAAAAGTGCATTTGAGCTCTGATGGGTACCTCAGGTTCAGACAGTATATCAGTCCAAATAGCAGAGCACAGGCAATCGCAATGTTACCCAAACCAGTGAGGACATCCACACCTTCAATCAGGACACCGATGTCCTCTGGGTTATCTCCAGGCTCTGCACCCACCTTCTGTAAGACGTACACTCCCATCACAGGGTTTTTGTTCCTTCATAAAGTACCTGATTCCCGATGTCCGTCGAGAAGCTGGAGGTGTAACAAAAGTATACAGAACAGTTAGACAGATTGACATGAGAGTGATTCCACTCTCATATCTGCCAAGGCCTTTTTCTAGAAACAGTAGACATATTTCTAAAAATTCTTGGGTCTCCAAAATGTTTCTATTTCTCTTTTGGGCAGGTGAATGCAATATGTTGTTTAAATGGGTTTGGCCATTTGGGAAGTGCACTCATTCATTTTGAGAGTCAGATTAGAGAGACATGACTGCAGTGTATAAATATGTAGCTGAGGCCGGCCAGGTTAGCTTGGCTTAACTAAGTGTAACGCCATGGAAACATGGAGAAACAGCTGAGCCGGCTCTATCCTAAGCTAAGAAAATCCACCTAGCAGCACCTCTGAAGCTCACTGACAAGCACACTAATCTGAGAAGATGGATGCCACTGTCACATCTGTAAACTAAAAATGAAGCTACAACTTAGTTCAGCGTATATAGGAAATCAGATGGTCTGGTTTTGTCACATTATCAAGTCAAGTACTTGTGAATGCACCACAGTGAATGCACCACATTTCACCATTGTCACCATGGGGGTAGTAAAAATAAAAAAAGTCAGTACTCACACAATATCAAAGCTGTAATGCGCAGGAATGTGTGTCCTATTGTTCCCAGTTGGAATGAGGTTTATCTTAATGCCATTGAACTCCTTTGACAGCACCGTAGTAAAACAGTATTTAACATTCCTGGATGGTATCATGTCAGTGCAGACACAGATGAGATGTCTCACACTCTCTATGGAATAAAATAACATGTTATAGCCTGTTTGTATTCATGAACCCATATTAAACCTTGTCTGTACAACCCCAGGCCTCCCCTGCTTCCACATACTCCCAGTCTCTGCTGCATCCCACTCAGGGTATAAAATATCCCTCTGTGGTTGCCATTAACATTCACCCAGGAAGTTCAATCAGTAGCCAATTCTGGTTTTCCCTCCTTTTTGTAATTAGGCCCCGGGCCTTGTGTGGGGCGAGCCTGTGCATTCTGGCTGAGAAGACGCTCTGAGAGGGGATTTGTGGTTTGGGAAGCCTGGGCTGGAAAGAACAACTGTCTATTGGTGCCAGTAACTTGCCCCTCTCTGATTTGACACATGCGCTACACTGTGACTGAGTTTACAGACAGGATGCAGCCTCGACATGCGCACGGGTCGAGGCCTCTGACAGAGAGCTTGGAGCTGAGAAGCCAGAGCAACAACCAGAAAGGGCCAGTGGAGGCTGCAGGATATCCTCTGGAAAAAGATTGCAGCCGTCTGGAGCCTCCTGGTCAAGAGGCTTAGGGGTACAAGCAATGCCCGAAGCCAAGAGTTTTAATTCCACAGGCTCTTCATATTGCTGAAATTACCACAGTCCCACACACAAACACACACTCACATGCGCCTACAAACTCAAGCTGACACAAAGACATGCCTGCACATTGTCTGCGCAGTTATAATCACACTTTCATAACCACAAATTCTACTCCCCTCCCATCCTCTCATCTCTCTCTCTCTCATGCACACACACACACACACATATAAACACCACACACATACACAGAGATGCTGTCTTGCCTTGAGAGAAAATTATTTCCCAGCGTCGATGCCCTGGGGAGGAAATTAGGTTCATGCATTCATGCTGGTGTGATTGTGTAGGAGAGAAATAAGGCAGAGGAGACATTGTGCAATGACCAGAAAGAAAAGCAACACTTTGCTAGGTGACCCCCACGGTTCATACGCAGTTCTTGCATTTCATTACACAATTAAAACCTTCCCGTTCCCACTCCTCCTTATCAGTATGTAGTAGAGCACAGTATGACTGTGAATGAAGGATGGAATTTGGTCAACTCTCAGCACTGTATCCAAAGCAAGAAAAAAACCTTCTTTGATGAATGCAACCGTGTCCAACATTATTTTCCACAAAATGTATTCCATCGTGAAACCCAAGTTAATTTGACATGACAAGCCAGGCAAATCAATGCAAATACAGCAGAATAACAAATGTGCTTTTATTACGGGTGTACATGTGTTGATATTCAAAGCTAATTGAAAGCGATCAAAGGCTTGGAAGCACTCAGAGTTGCCGATTATTGTGAATTTGTAAAGTGAGTTCTGGATGGCCAACGTGCGTGGCGAATGGAGGGGTTATCTCCTCGCAACTCTCCCTTTACATGTCAGGTGTCATTTGACTGATCCGTCCTCGCTGATCCAACTCTCTGATTTTTCCTGCATCTCCATTCCCAGAAAAAAGGGAGTGGGTCAGGCAGTCCCTGCTCGTAGCCAAAACACTATTTCATCACCAGGCCCGTTTGTGTGACTGGACAGGGCAGGATTAGGACTGCATGCCTCATCCATCTTTAGCACTCCCAGCATTTCCCCCTAAAACAGACAGAGATGGATGAGCTAGCTGGAGCCCTGCTCTCCTTTTCCACTCACTCCTTCACTTTGGGAAACCTACCCTGCTCCTGTCCCGAGCATCATGGAGCAGCTCAATACTCCTTTGTATACTTGCAGCCCTCCATGTTCCTCTTCCTTTACCTTGACCCCCACCCCCACTGAACTGTCTCTTCTTCTACCTTCACTTCATTCTCCTTTATTCCTCCCACCTCTGTAGCCTTTTTCTCTGACTTTTCCTCAATGTCCTCAAATGCAAGCTTGACGCTGTAGCATTAGTAAAAGGTCTGTGGCCCGGTGGGAGAAGGTTGCCCATTAATCACAAGAGTGACTGTTAGAGACCAGCTCTTCCTGTCCACAGGTGTCCTCATGCAAGACAATGAACCTGTAGTCTGCTTTGGATTAATGTGTCCCTATACTTACAGACCAGTTTTTGGGCTAAATGCCAGCAACATGCTCACAATGGCAAAGTCAGGGGATCAACCAAAATTGTTAAAATTCATCCTGAGGGGAAAATGAATGTTTTTACAAAATGTCATGGCAATCCATCCAATAGCTGCTGAGACAATTTGCTAAAAACACCAGACTCTACAGTCAGACTCTTTGTGCAGAAGCCAGGGGGTCACCAAAGTCATTAGGATACATCCTCTGAAGACCATGAATGTCTGTACAACATTTTGTGGCATCCACCAGTAGATGTTTTAGATATTTAACTGGATAAGTATGTGTATAAGAGGGAATGTTACTGGTGGTACAGGCCAAGTCAAGGGATAACACACATCTAAGGTTGATCCTCAAGGCACCACAGACATCTGTACAAAGTTAAATGTTTGTGCCCACACTAGTTGCTTGACACAGAGAACCACAACTGCCGGTAGCCCTGTAGTAGAGATCTGGAGTTTAGCAAAAGCAGTAGTTATCTTCAGATGAGCATTCATTCCAGTGTCTCTTGCTTTCACTTGGGTTGTCTGGGGGATGGTAAACAAAGTTATTTTTTTATTATTTTAATAGTAGCAGATAAATACTTCCAAGAGGACAAACCTTAACAGAAAATAACCTCCCACCACTGTGGAAACATTTTGTATCTCAGTGCAGGCCGTGGACAGTTGTAACTCACTGTCATCTCCCTTGCTTTTGATTAATAGGCTGATCAGGCACAGCTCTATCCCGGTGTAAGCTTATCATCCCAGGGCTCATCCTGTTCGGCTAACCTGGCCACTGAAGAGCAGCCGAAGACAAGCAAACCCTCTCCAGGGGCTAATCTCCCAGGGAATCCAGGATTATGGGCAGCACTAATAACAACTCCCCTTCGCAAATTAAGATGAGCCAACGGCTTAGTGGGGTTAGAAGGTTCCCTCCTCGCCTTGCTGTCTTTTGGTCCGGCTCTGCTGTCCAGGTATGGACTTACAAGGTATTCATAAGCTGTGGACTACTGGGACAAAGATTGAAAAGGCTGTCAGGAGCTGGGGGTGTTGTAAATAGTGAGGCGAGAAGTGATGCTTAGGTTTTTTTCTGACTCTACAGTGCACACAGTGGCCAAGATGCTATTTTTCTTGACTCTACAAGGATGTGTGGAAACTGGAGGCAAGGAAAGTCTTTATTTATCAGGTTCATAACTGATAAATGGTGCGTAACCCACATTTGTTCTTGCTCAGCAAATCAGAGTTGCAGACAGGCGAGAAATAATATTACATACAGGTTAAGTTCAGTGCATGACAATTGTAGCCTACTTCCAGGTGCATCCAGTCACTTATTGCTGCGCAGCCAAAGGTTTTACCCAACTCACTAGTACTTCATCCAGACTACAGATGGCACTATTGCCTCAGTGTGGTTGGCACTGGAGAGCATGACGACCCATCAAGCTGATTGACATTTATTCTTCTTTTAGGTTCATAAATTACCGTTGCAAGAACAGAGATTTACATTGGAGCTACAACAAAAGGAATCACTTTGCTTCCAGTCAAAAAGTGTTCACCCTGTACCTCTTCAGCCCTTTTCCTGTAAAAAGTAACTCAGTTTATGCTCAAAATGTCCCTTGGCTTTCACAGGTTCCACCAGATTGGTGAGGCAAATCAAATGCAGGCTCATTCATCCACTGACCGAGGCCAGAGAGCATTAAAATCTTTGAGAAAATGGCTTTTCACACTCCGGGCTGTAAGCTGGTGACCTCTCAATTTAAAGGCTGTCCAAAAAATAAACCATAAACTCAACACTCAGGTTTTCCATCAGTCGAAGAGTGAAGTTATGAGACAATTGCCATGACTTAATAAACAAAAGAGATGGAAGTAACAGCTGATCCTGCATGGGTGAGCGGCAACTTAAGAAGATCATTTGGATCAATTCAAATTCAGCAATTACAGAACCAAGTGAACTGAGTGTTCTGCTCTAACAGCAAAGGAAACCAGGGCTGCCTCTCGCTGCACTGAGATGTCTTTCTTCCCTGCCTGTCATGCATGTTCCCAAATTCGTAAAAAGATTTTTTTTTTCCTTTCCAACTTGTGGCGTGTTAATTACTGGCAGCATTCTCCGAGGCTCTCTAAACTGAAATGACAGAGGTGTTCTTCAGCGTGCTGAAGTCGGTTCAGCTGCTGGCTCGGATAATTGAAAGGCAGGATTTCCCAGCTGGAATCACTGGGGAAGAAGAGGCCCCTGTTGCTGCCTTCATAATGACAAATGTCTCTCTCATCCCTTTACAGTGTAGTTCCAGCAGGTTCAAATGTGTCAGTGTGCTGGAGACAACGTGACTGTTTAGTTACATGGAAATCCCCAAATACAAACCATTAAATCTGCACCTACATGGTTAAAAACATTCATGAGGAAAATGTATTTTCAACTCCACAATTAGTTCAACTTTTATTAAGACATTATGATACATTTGACAAAAGGAAAAACTTTTTTTTTAATTAAAGATTTGTAATTAACAGACAGAACAGAGACGGTAAAGCACATCAGTGTGAACAGGTGGGATCTCCATACTGTCTTTATAAATAGCAGTTACTGTACAGCTTGTTATCTTTACTGGTATCATATGATGTGGTAATTAGTGATATCATTTCAAGGTGAAACTAAAAGATAGAAAGGGATGGGCAGAAATAGGTTAGTCCAGTCTGAGGAAGATCACAGGGTTCATACTATTTAGTACTTGTTGCTGTTGTGGGTACCAGCTGAGTGGAAAAGAAACGCCTTCCATTGAGCGTGTCAATACACTCAATTACAGAACCAAAAGAGAAAGAAACAGTAAAATATCTGGTTCTGGTCACATTGCAAGGCTATTTGAGCTGCCATGTTGCGTCAATTGAACAGAAAGGACAAAGACGGGCACAGATGCCTAGGGCACCTAGGACATGGTGATCTGCATGGACTCCAACATCTCTTCCACTGCCTTCATGGAGCATTTGTTCTCCTTAGTCCCGCGACCGGCCAGCTGCATGTCAGAGAAAGAGGGTGAAAGGCAGAGACAGAGAGATAGCAGGGGAGGGGAAAAGAGAACATCAGCTCATCTGCCAACTAAAGTAATGAACAGCCAAACACACTTGAACACAGCCTCACGGAGGCATTGATAAACTCATCCACCGTACACCACGCTCCACTTACTGAGAGAAAACGTCCCTGTCCCAGAGGCAATAAAGATCTCAGAGACAACAACTGTCATTAGATAGAATTGGTACAAAGTCATTCAAAGAATAAAAAAACCTGAAAGGGTTTCTCATGAACAGTTGCATAAATGCCATTTTTCAGTGTGTGTGTGTGTGTGTGTGTGGGAGTGTCTGTGTGTGCTCAGATAAGGATGCCCAAATTTGTCCCCTTCCATAGCCTCTAGTTCAGGAGTACATAACACTGCCCTCTAATTTTAGTATCGTGTCCACGGGGGTTCACAGGAAGTGCCGCAAATTATAATCCACAAGCACGTACAAGATAACTCATGCATGCGCACACAGGCACACACTTTCTCTTTCCAATTAATCTTGGCAACAGACGAGGCATCCCCTCAAACACAACACAACTTCCTTAACCTTGGGCAGGGGACCAGGAATATAATGAAGGGTGAGTCCAATTAACCTCATCTCAGCACATTTGTCCACCAACAGAAATCTTTATGAAATGTCTCCAAAGAGGTATCAAACTGCTGCATTAGTGGTGATATGAGACAATATGGCCAGCAGCTCCATCATATGCAAGATTTTCTCATTTGCCATTGTAGTCAATGAAAACTGTGACACATTTTTTGCAAGTTAAAGTCTTCTGTGACATGGAAATTAAGCAAGGTCACAGGTCTACAAGGCTGTGTTAGCTAATGAATGCTATCGTTAATGGGCTATCTTAATCACAATGACAATGCAAACAAGCTAATGTTAAGCAGCACTTAACAAAATTGCGATATAATTTAGGAGACAAACAATGGTGTTCCTGTATCTATTCATCTCAAAGTACCTTTAATGCTGATATTGGAAAAGACACTGTGGCAGATAAGAGTAGCCACTGACCTCTTGCGATTTAAAACCTGTGTAAAACACCCATTAACACCCACATCTTGCCTTTGTCTTCATTGGGAAACAATCGACAATAACTTGCGGGTCAAACGACTCTGCAAAGTTTTAACCAGCTCCGCCTCTGATTAGCAGTGAAGGAAACGTGACACCAAGGTGAACAAGCTAATTTGGCAAGATAGTGAGGTAATAGAATACCTTAATTTTTAGTGCGTTTGAGACGTTGAACATCAATCACTGGAGGAAAAACAGAAACGCAAACTCCTCTACTGGTGATGGGAAAGGAGTCAATCATCTTTTTTAGTTAAATCTCAAGAAGACAAGGAATTATCACAATCGAGGTGCACAAATTCGACAAATATATGCAGCTCTGTAGTGTCCTTGAAGATGGACAAAACACCATGACCCCAAGTCCTCAAGGTGAGAGATGTTTCCTCCCTTAGACTGAAGCATTGACACTGACACTGTAAACACCATTAGTCCAACACGTAAAAACCATATTGGGGTTTCTTCCCCAATACACCAACAGAACAGACCCTCCTCTACATGCTATCTATATAAAATAAAACACAGCCCAATCCTACATCCATCATGAAACACTGATTGTTATTGCTGTGACACCTTAATTCGATCAACTTTTGGTCCTGCCCAGGCTTTAAACAAACAGGAACTAACTTCACCCTATACTCTATTTCCATGGCAGAACGTTTTTCCTTTTTCTTTTGCCAAACTCCAACTTAGAGGGGGCAGTTGGCTAAGGTGTGCAATTGGCTACGTAATTTCCAACTGTGACTCATTCTTCTAGATTTAGGGCGTGCGTGTGCGCATGTGTGTCTGGTAGCTATAATGATTAGTGCATTTCATTGCCTTGCTGCCTAATGCACCATTACCTCGGGCCCGGTAGTCAATTATCTCCGCAGCCTGAGGTGAGACCACCACATTAACTCCTGCCCCGTTCTAAAACAGTAGGAGCAGACCAGACAGCTCCACGTCTATTTAGAGCATATGATAATAGAGTCATGACGCAGCGGGAGACCGTGGTCCGTGACAGAAGAGTTAATCAGAGAATCTGTTTGGAGAGTTAGGGCAGCAGGGCAGGAAATGTCGAGCTGCTTTAAAGCCTCCTGCACCTATAACCCACATATCTACAGGTCTTTTACATGTCAGCCGACCCCACCGAGGTAATTACTTTTCTTTTTTGTTTAAAGAGCCCCAGTCAGTTGTGACCTCTCGCTGACGTCTGCTCCCACTTGCACTCACCTGCCCACCTTTTTCTCACACTGAGGTATGACAATCACCAGGTACCAGGGCCTAATAAAAGTGGACGACTGACACGAGCAACGCTTTAAAGGGGCTATCAATCAGCCAGCACAAGCTCACAGCGGCCCGCAGCTGTATGACTGAGGCCAACACTGCCGCTCCTTTTCAAGATCTCAGAAGTCAGTTAACTGGGGCGAGGGAGCGAAACAATTAAGGAGGCAACAGTACACCTTGTCATTTACCTCCTTCACACAGCAGCCGTTAAAAAAACATCTACAAGTTGACATGTGCGTGGAGCCGAGCTTGCATACACAAACTGTGCACGCACACACTCACAGCCGAGTTGAAATCCAAGTACAACCCCCAATTACCAGGCAACTTAAACAAATACAAGAGGTTGTACACCAGGGCAGGAGCAGAAGGGTGGGATGCAGCTCATATCATGTTCCCAGAAGGTCAGAGCCGTGACTGACTGAGGTGTCTCATTATCAACACCGTGGGGTCAGAACCATAGAGTCAAACTCTTTTCACAATTTGTACACTGGTCTCAAAGAGTAGCTGAAGTATTTCAATCTGACATCTGACATGACAACTCAACCAAAAACATTTTCCTCAGGGCCACTAGAACATGGTCTATCTATCATGGTGATGCATACACATGGCTTCCCTGGCACTGATTTCAAAGAAACTTCAGTAACTAGTTAAGGCCTTGGCTGGTAAGCTGTTTCTGAAACACGTTTCATCTTATTTGTTCAAATCCTCTTCACGTCCTGAAAGCCATCAATAAATAAAGGTGTCTGAAAAAAGCCAGTGTCTGTGACCCTTGCAATAAGCATGGCCAATCATTTCATTCATTCTGAATTCACTGGTGTACCTGTCCGTCACTAACCAAGGAGCGTATGACACAGCAGAAGACCGGAGTCATCAAGCAGAAAGACAAAAGCAGTTTTCAAACATGACCTCCAGAGGATCTCTGGAGAATTGGGTTCGGATTGCTCCAAAAATGTACTTTCACACATTCACAACTGATTTTCTGCTCAAACGCGTTCATAACAACACTGAAATCACAGCATCAGAGCATTAAGTTGAGGGGATGTTCAGCAAAGACAGGCCGGATGTAACATATTAATTCCGCTGCGGAGATCATGTGTGTTTGTTTACAGTACACCGACACCAGCCTCGGCTCTTATCATCAAAAGCTCTTTTGACATCTTCGTCTGTGTCCTCTAGGTGTATGGCACTGTTTTCCTTTCTGAGATATTTGTTTTCTCTTGTTTTGTTTTTTTCCCCTGTAGCGTATTATAAGAGAATACAGTATATCAGATCCTTTGGACATTTGCAGATTTTTTACTGAAGGAATAGTCAGATAAAGTCTGCAGAAGGTCCGGAGGCTCTCACTCAGACATTTGCGTTAACACATACGGAGCATGTCGAGTGAATCTCAGGAGTTCACTGCATTTGTGAAAGCAGCTATACACTGCTATAGAAGAGATGATAGCCAGACGTTAGTGAGTCAGTCACTGAAAAGTCAGCTTCTAACAGTTGTCAGGCAGTGCACGTTCATGAGTTTTGGGGGCATAGCTTTGATGAGAGAGCCAATGTGAGGGGGTGGGATGTGTCTGTGGCATATTTTTCAAAGTATAGCCTGCTCTAGAGCAGCTTTTCCAAGATTACCAACCCTAGTTTTACAATAATTTAATGATGTGAATGAGCAACTATGCCTTTTCTAAAAAGCGGTCATATTCAGAATACTGGACTGTTACAGACACGCAATAGCTAATTCACAACAGCCAACATCATCAATCTCACACGTGTGTCCTCTGTCTGTGGTTAAACCCTCTCTCATACCTCCCTGGCAATAAAGAAAATATTTAAGCAAGGACAACACATGCTACACTACTGGTTACGGTACTGTCTAATACCTGTAATGACTTTCAGATGAACTTGCAATGCTGTTGCAGATCTGTTTCCAAGCTTGTTTGATGTACTTCCATATATCCAAGCAACTGGCAATAATGAGTTCATAATCAGTTTGAAATACAAATATAAAATTTGGTGTAATTAGTGTGATAGGAAATAGGGTCGTTAGCCCTTTCACCTTCTACTCAACTTCAGATTTCCAGTCATAGCCTGATTCCTATTTTGCTTTACTGACGTCCTTCAAACATTTGGACATTGCCAAGTTTCCTCAAAATATGATTTTCATTTTCAAACACTTTGTCCCTCTCCCTCTTTGAGGCCCCTGATAAGATGAAACCTTTGCACTTAGAGATATCCATCATGTCCCCTGCTGGGATCAAACACTTCTTGAGACAGCGAGGTAAGGTCAGCAAGCGTTCTGATCAAAGTGGCGAGTATTGTGGAAC
Source organism: Paralichthys olivaceus (assembly GCF_024713975.1). Classification (NCBI taxonomy): domain Eukaryota; kingdom Metazoa; phylum Chordata; class Actinopteri; order Pleuronectiformes; family Paralichthyidae; genus Paralichthys; species Paralichthys olivaceus. The sequence goes on along the minus strand of NC_091105.1, from coordinate 21,756,012 downwards.
AGACACATTCGGGTGACTAATTCTGTTGACCAAAACTGCCTCTGCATTTTTCTTTTTATTAAACAGATCTATCTCTGTGTATTAAGAATGAGCCTGAACAAAACAAGCTGCACCTCCTTGGTCGTGACGGTTCATTTCCAACTTGAGCGTACGGGAACAAGCAGGAGCTTCTCTTCCACAGGAGCTTCAGCCACTCTCTGTGACATTACTCACACGCACATGTCTGAGTGCTCGACGTATGAAATGTGTCTATGAGGCGAGGGGAGCCAAGTGTGGTGAGACGAGGTCTTTAGAGGCTCAGCAGGGAACCTCTCTCTCTCAACAGGACCCACACATGCTGAGCAAAGAACCACTTATTACATGTTTAACTGTCGGAGCCCAAATAAGCAACACATATGGGCTCGAATGGCAAAATAAGATTTCTTTTAAATATGCTTTAATACTCAGGGTGCCATAACAACGTCGTAAACCATTTTAGTTAAACAATCTAAGCAGCTCCTCACTTTTTCCCCTCAACACTTTGCAGATACTAATATGCGGGCACACGTGTACACTTTCAAATGGACACACATCTGTTTATTGGCCCCTAGTAATGAAGTTTTAGCAACACCTCTCTGGGAAAATAATTGAAGTTGTTGATTACATTTTACACAGTTGGGAAAACAGTGCAAGACTTCACTCTATATTCAGGCTCGTGAATTTGCTGCGGATCAGTTCAATTTGAAGATCACTGAAGCAACGAATTAGACAACTCCCTGCTACAGTCTAGCATGACTGCCGTCCTCGGAGAATCTGCTTGTGGCTCCGTGAGAAGCTCATCTGTGAAGCCAGGGTGTGGGATAAAGTCTTACCAGACATTGTGGCCTTAAGTCAACACATCAACAGTAAATGTACCCAGACACACTGAAAGACACCAAGGTTGTAATTTCAGCGCTGCAAGTCAAAGGCATCCATCAGGATTGCTGTGCATTCACGGGTCACTTGGTGGTTGTGAATACTTTTTGCATACTATGCAAATGAGGGGGATTTCTGGATGTTTGGACATTGTGTGCAAATACCCCATGAAAGCTCAAACACAACAGAAGAGTCATAAAACAATATGGTCGGTGGTTTTCAGTGTCTGGTAAAATGAATTGTGATGTGGGAAAAAGTGAAAACTCTCAGTCGTAGACAGAGACACTAAAGATATGGAGGCAAGAAATAATATATTTTAAATCTAGATGCTGTTATATCAAGTCTCACCTTATAGGCTCTATTTATTTGAGTGGCAGCCCAGGCAGCGTACTTCATATTGTCCTTCTTCACCTTGGCACTAACTTTAGGACTGGCAGCGATGTGACTTGCAGACTAGAGGAAAAACAGAAAGCGGGAAGAAGAAGCAGAAGGAGAGAAGAGGGAAGAGGGGTGTTCTTATATCAAAACTTGGTGAAACAGCAATAAAGGCGTAATTGAGATGAATGTGCAACCACTCTTACCATCTACCACTCCACTAGTCATTGTGGCAGAATGGAGAGAAAAAACAGACCTTGGCCTGATGACACAGGAGAAATCATTTATGGGGGGAAAAAGTGAGCGTTTTAATGCTTCATACGTAAATTGTCACTTAACGGGGGCCTAATTTCTCCAACACCATCGATTCCTGGTGATGAAAGGGCATGGTAAGTCTTCGAAAGAAGGAAAACCCGGTGTGCAGCGAGAGGAGCGCCGTGTGAATCACGGTTTCTGCCTGCCCCGACAGCTTCCCTCCGAACCACAAATCCCATGTCTTTCCCATGTTCCTGCCATCATCTCCACACAGCAAACCCCAGAGGGCTTACCCTGCCTGCACTTCAAAGCTCTCCCTACCAGCGTGCTGAAACTTTAACTACACACCAATCAACCTGGCCCTGCTTTTTCTATAAAATGGTTTGGCTTCTGTATTTTTTAGTAAGCATTTTCTTTATTTCTTTTTTCTTTTTTTTTTTCGACTCGAGAGAAACCTCAATTTAGATGATGTCAACGCAGACAGGCTATCCCCACAGAGCAGCGTGCACCATTATGGAGGGGAATCCCCACACAAGTGTTGTGAGTAACTAACCCACAACCCAACTGTGGTCAGTGCTACCAAGTCTGGACTCAGATGGTGAAAGTTTCATGGCCTTTCACTGAACCTCTTCCACCTGTCAGTAGCCGGACCTGCGATCAGAGCTGACAATGTGCAAAACACACTCTTCAGACAGATCAGTGACTGAAAATGGATTAAGGCCTCCATCTGAAGTAGAGAATAAAAAAAACTAAATTTGTTGGAAGCGATTAAACAAAAACAAAGAAGAGCCTGCAAACTTATGCCACTCTGCATGAAACGTTTCGATCCAGAGCGGGATCTTCGTCAGATCTTTTTCTTGAAGTATCCATTAAAAAGTAGAGTGTCAGTAGAGGACCTGTCAGGAAGCTGTGCAGGGCCTGCTCTGTCTCCAGACAAATGTGAGAGTTAACAGAAGCGAATGTCTCGGTTTGGAACCTGCCATGCTCCTCCTCATGTATGATGCCTAAACCTCCGGAGTGGTTTCACAGGGTACAGGGCTGCTGGGAGGTGTTTGGACTACCTGAAGAATCCCATTGCTGCGTTGAGGAAAACACTGGGCCTCTCTGTGTTAGACCTGCTTCCACTCTCAACTCTTTATTTGCTGCACTGCTATGTTTGTGTTTTTATGTCAGCTCTCAGTTACATGTGATGCATTGGTGAGAGCAGACAACATCCTATTTAAACAAATACGTGGAAGAAAAGGCTGTTTGGCCAAGACTACAATCAAAATGGCACCAGGTCGGATAGTTACAAAATGCTTACAGCAGTTGTCCTCACTCTCTCTCTTACTCTTTCTCTGTGCGTACTATATTTATTTAAGTCATAAACATAAAGAAGGTCTTACTAAAGGGGTATTATTACTAAAGTCAAGAGCTCCAGAGGGGCAGACTTTTCCTGTGCTGGAGTTCACCGTCTGAGTCAGCAGTGAGTTGACCTGTCTGACAGCCCCTTCTTCGCTCCCCCCCAAAAACACATTTACACACACATACACACGCACTAGTGTTACATGACACACTCAATGGCCAGTCTCAACCTTGACAAACCACAGGGTAACAAAAAAAGGTTCTGCTGTTGTTTTTTTGCTCTTTCTTTTCACTTTCTCTCCATGCAGAGCGGTACTCACCATATACAGACCAAACAATGCCCTCATGTTTCGGTTGTTCAGCCTCAGCGCCTGGGCAAAATACTTTCTGGACAGCTCCAAGTTTTCCAGTCCCCCCTGAGTGTACTTCACCTGTGTGAAAAGGCATTAAGCTGTGCTGAGGGGTAGTTCAAGCAATGACAGCAAGACATCTGAATAAGCAACACATGACAACCCCATGTAAACACTTCTCCCTTCATGAGCTTATATTCCCAATGACGTTAAAGTGTGTGTCAGTGTCTCTGTTACAGAGAAAGGCACCCTTCACAGAGCTCTAACATTTATTCCACAGCTTGCCCCCATGCTTGATGACGGACATCCAAGGGCGTACCTACCTCAGCGTACTGCTCACAGTACAAGTGATTGTGAGGATTGGTCATCATCAGCTCCTCCAGACAAAACGCAGCTTTTCCATAGCTGTGGAAATGACAAGAGAAACAGTAAGCCGATTGATACAGCTGTGGATATGTCATCCTTTAGCTTGCTCAACTGTGAAGCACAACATCTATGCCCAATAAATTTACAGGTATAAATCTGAATTGAAAACTACATGGGGCATGGGTGCGACAGACTTATAGCCCACTGGATGTTGCAGAGGTCCGTAAAGATCCACCACATGACATAAAGTTTATTTAAAGGCTTACAGTAAAGGTTAGTCAGTGCAGACAGCTGGAAAAGGTAAAAGCCTATCTAGTATGGTGATTCTCCCTCCTTTGGGGACACTGAGGATCAATCTTCTCCATCTGTGTGTTTTTTCAGCCTTTAATGTGTAGTTAACTACCTTCCTGAGGTCAGCACTACAGTAAGAGCTGGCACACTGTGCCTATACTCAGATGAGATCACTTCTCAGCAGCAGACTGCTGAGCTGTTGACCTCACACTAATCTGCTGCCACTCCACTTCTAATACACAGTTTCCCCTTCACAGTACCAGGCCAAGTTGAGCTAAGACACAATATATCACTGAAACACAAAGCCATAAAACGTCTACAAACTTAACAAATAGAAGGCAACACACACACACAAACCAAGGCAGAAGCAGACCTACCAGCAGAAAAATAGGGCTGCACTGGCCTTCTATCAACCCATTCAAACTAATTCAAAGTTACTATCATTTTTGTGTAGCCAAGGATTCACTTCTTGAGCAGACTTTTTTTATTCTGCAAGACGTTTGCAGTTAAAATACCAAAAGAGGCCTGCATGTCTCACCAGGCTTCTCAAGATCTCCAGAACCTCTTTGTCACTACGTGTGAGATATGATGCAAAGATGCAAGTTTTAGCGGGAACCAAATGATCAAAAATACTGCCTGCCACAACATGAAGAACTAGGCTATTTAAAGTCTGCCATAGTAACTAGCTGAAAGACTAACAGCATAGGAGGGGAAAGGAAGGTGCGGACAGAGAAAGAAAGAAATAAACAGGGGGAAGGGGTTGAGTGGAGGGGGGAGATCAGAGGGCTTGGATGGTTGGGGGCTGCTTACAATTACCACTTCCTCTCCATAAAAACTTTCAGATGTGCTCGTGCAGTGGCCGTGGCCTGCAACAAAGCCTGCTCCATCAGCCATCAACCAGAATCTTGTACCGGAGCCAGACCCTCACCTCTTGCGCTCTTCCTCCGAGCCATCCAACCCCACTGACACTAAGCTACTCCCTACGGCTGCTCCTAAGCTCCCTCTTTACCACAGCTCTTGAGTAAGGTTGTAGCCACCATCATGTGCGAGACTGTAAGAATCGTATTTGTTTCTTTTGGAGGTTAGTAAAAACCATCAGCAGTGGGCTTTCCCCCATTTTAATACCACATTCTGACTGCATATAAGACAAAAATGGATTCAGACTGTCTAAAGTATGTTTGAAAAAATTATTACTATTTATCCTGTAATTTTGGATGACCAGTCCAATTTTGCTGAACAGTCTCACAGGCTGGGTCAGAATGAGCGCCAATTGCAGATTCCGACAGCGGCTCCATGCAATGCTTGCAAATAAGCAAAAACTATCCTGAGTCTAAAGATCGTTGGCGTGAGGCTTGTTTTAGCAGTGTCAACTCAGAGGATATTAATTACAGTTTTAATCTGTTAACACTGATGTCTGCTGCAACCCTAACAACCCTGCAATGGCAGTGCAGAGACACACTGCTTTGTTTATTTTTAGCTCCCAGGGTGTTGTGCAGTGAGGGGAGGAGAGTTTATTTCTCTTGCTCGCTTCTCCATCAGCCTCTGTTTGCTCTGGCTTGGGGGGGAAAAGAAAAGTGCCACCACCTTCTCCTGGGAATTTCACAGCAAGTGCTCTCTCTCCCTCTCTCGCTGCCTCCCGCTGGAAAAGAGTGGCGATAATACCAGGCTATCCGGAAGAGGAGGAGGAGGGGAAATGGGAGTTTGTAACCCAAAATAAAGAAAACAAAGAAATGAAATTGACACGCCTATAGATAAGGGGCTGTGGGAGTGAATGGTGTGATATTAGAAGTGTGGGGATAAGCTGAGAGATAATCCGCTCACCCCTGGATTTCCTCTGACTACTACAACAAGAAAGCCTCTCAGACAAAAGCTGGAAATATCCAATAAGTAGCCTTCTCACCGTTCTACACATTCCTGCTCTCACTACTTTAGTACCAGAGCAACCAGAGTTAATATGCACACACACACACACGTGCACACACACGTGCACACACACACACACACACACATACGTAAACACACACACACACACACACACACACACACACTTTTAACACATAGGACAAGATGGAGAATATCTCTTGAATTACCATGATCAACACACCAGAACAACACATAGCTTAACAGGTCAACGACAGATGCAGCTTCAGCCACTTCTGAGCCCCAGACAATTACGATAAAATGTGAAAAGAACAAAATGGCAGAATGGCTGTTCATAACTCTAAAGCCCAACAGTCTCCTTTTAAAACCATATTAAAACTCACTTTTTTCATTATTTTCCACAAAGTTTGATTGAAATTGGTTGAGTAGTTTTTCAAAATGACAAACAAGCAGACAATGCTGTTGTCATGATTCTTGCAATGCTTTTGTCCGTCTGGCACTTCTCCTTAGCAACTGAGATATCAGTTGGAGGTCTGGGAGTCTTTCTGCTCTCACATTCAGGAGTGGCGACTTAAGACTGAAATCCTATTAAACTACTCTTATGTGACAAACATGGAAAGGGCTCCTTTGAGACCCCTGGCTGAGTTTGGCATCTCACCGCCTTCTATTGTGGCCAAACCAACGGCCCTCTGGAGATCAAGCCATCAGTCTGAAGAGTTAAACTGACATATTCATCCCAAACATATGGTGGCTGTACTGCAAACACACAATCATTTCTAAGGAACTTTTTATACGCTAAAATATAAAATTAAAGGAATAGTTCACATTAAATAACTAGAATCACAGAAAAAAACATCAGCTATGCCTCTACAGTATGAATATTGCTCTGCAGGGTGTTTGGACGTGTTCCTTGTTTTTTTGTTATACTTTGCCTCTATGATGAAAACATTTATATTCAAATCAGTCGTTCTAGTGTGTCCAGCACGGTGATACCATGCCGGTGTGTTTAAACGGATATGAGAAGGGGCACTTATGTTTCTTCTTTGGCTTAACTATTCAAATAAAGGGTATGTGGAGATTAAACAGACAACGGCATTGGCTCGAGATCATTTCCTGACCACATCACCTCTTTTTCTACTGCTGAGATATTTACCATTTCTTCTTCACCATTTCATTATGTGTTTCTTGCAATAAAACAGATTATGGTATGCATTCAAGTCTAACACAGATAGGTTGTAATTACATCATTACTTGAAATCTGTGTTTCGAGAAGGCAAAGAGACACAAAATTAGACATTTAATGTAATTTGGCCTTCCACATAAGAAATTGAGTTAATCCTAGATCCCTATATACAACACACAAAATATACAAAAATTAGTTTTTTTATATTGTAAATGTAAGCAAATTCAAATTTGTCACTTTCATTGTCACAATTCATTCTTCGGGTCCATTCAAAGTGAATTTAAAATATGTTGTATTTAAAAAAAAGTATTTACTCATGTTCATTAATGTAGAGTTCTGACAGCTCGTGCCACGCTTCTTGGTCCCCAACAAACCTGTGAACACAAAATGTCAATAAGTTCGGTTGCTTATAAATTCATTACAGTGAATTCAAATCAGGGAATGTATTTGTAACATAGTTAAGTCAAAATGCAAGTACAATATTACTTATTACAATACCAATAATGACAGTCATCCAACTCTCGAGGTAAAGGAAATGGATTTCTAGTATTTTATGCACAAGTTGTGCCAGCCCAATTGAAAGCAGAGTAGGTTTTTAATTAAAATAAAAGCCAGGGGAGGTTGAGAGGAGGGGGTGTCTGACCCTCTCCCCATCTTAAAGAAATACTAACTGCTCCAGATACTCGTTGAGCTCCCGGATGGCTTCGGCGCTCTTCCCCTGGGCCTTCAATATGGAGATCTTACGCTTCCTTGCTGCCTGAAATGCAAAGAGTAAACAGGATTAGGACCTCAGCTCCTCCAGTGTTTGTCTGGAGGGGGGTTAGAGGAGGAGTGAGTGCAAGAGTTGTGAGTTTCAGTGTCTGCATTTGTGTATTTTTAGTGTTAGTACTCCTATGAGACCTGATCAAATGAAATAATGCTGATTCATCTTGTGATCACCTATAAGGTGAAACAGCATTTTAGTGTATTACAACAGCAACTGTGTAAAAAGACAAAGGGTGCAGATACATTTTACACCTAATTTAACTTCATTCATACTGGGGAAGTGAAATGAATCTAAGTCAACCAAGATGAAGGGGAGATAGTGGCCAACACGAGATGGATACGTACATTATGAGTCAAAGTGTAGGAATTGGAGTGAGTTCAGTGGCTGAGATAAAGTGGTGAGTCATACCCTAACCAAGTGGGGAAAATGGCACACTCCCCCAAACCCCAACGCCTGTCTTCCTGCCGACACGGCACGCAGCGAGCACTGCACCGGCCCAACTTACATCAGCTGAAAATTGCTTTCCGCTTCGCTCCGAAGTTGAAGTGACCTCAAGGTGGATTAGATTCTCATCAATCTGAATTAGAAAGTATTACTCCTGCTGCTCTGACTTTACCAAATGTTTTACTTACCCACCCCCAATATCTCCTCCCTCCTTTGGTAGTGAGTGAAAATCTTAACAGGAGGCTGCCACTCCATTAGGAGTGCACCACCCTGCCACAGCCTATTTTATTTATGGACTGGCAGTTGATTGAGTGGGGCTTCCTCTTCGATACTCATAACCAGAGCTACTGATGGCTGTGTATGAGTCATGTCTCGCAGGCTGTAAAACTGGACCTCTTCTGACACATCCATCATAAAAAATCCACTTATCCATCAAGCGGAGACAACGACTTACAGAAAAACTGCAGCCTCACCTCAATTATTTTTATTAAATGATTAAAATCTATTATGAAATTGTTGAGCAACAAGCAGTGAAAGGTCATTATTTCCTCTTTTGCATCATCTGACTATAAAACAAAGAACTTGATGCTATGTGATATTCAGGAATTTATGCTCATTTCCGACCAAAGTATAAGCATGTGGGATCTTTCCTCATCCAATACCAAAAAAGAGAAAGCAGAAAAAAATACAACAAACTCTATAGTGATGTTGAATGTGGAGTTCCGCACTTGTGCACTCCCACCATCGCCACACCCACCTCCCTTCTTTCCCAACTGTTTTTTCCTTTCCCAGATAAAGAACCATTTGGGGCTCAAAGGAACATATGGAAGTTGGTAGCCCTAAGAGTCACACAGCACTTTATTAAACGAGAAGCAATTCCAAACCACCTCTCTCTCCTCCTTTCTCTAACTAATGATCCAGAAAAACCTGGCAGTGGGTCTGATCCCTCTGTTGTCGTGATTCTTTTTTAATTAGCGCTCTGAGGAGGCCTTAGGAGTGAGGAGTAGATTATTTACATCACCCCTGGCTTTTTATGACCTACCGCAACCTCTCTTTATAATAAGAAACATCACAAGAAGGGTGGCACACCTAGCACACTTTATCTACGTGAAAAAGGGTGGAGGAAAAAAGAGAAGAAGAGCCAGACTAAACAAATGTTTTATGATGCTAGAAAATGTTCTTGTATACAAAAGCAATTAAGGTGTTTATTTTCCACTATGATCCTTTACAAAACATATATTTCATTTTCAAGTCAAACTCCAATACTTCTTTGAAATAATTTGCATTTGTGGTCAAAAATTCTGAACTGAGGCTTTCAATTTCAAATAACCTGACCCAGACAAATACAATCTTGTTCTACGATAAATCTGTAATTGCATATGATTGTGGGTCAACCTCAAGTCGTCCATATGACCTCAGTGGCTTATTTTACAAATACTTGGTAAAATGAGAGTGTTGCGATTCATTTTTAATGCAATAATTGAATTCCTCCAATTGTAAACAAATTATCAATTGGCACATCAGTGTATGCAAATGTTGAGGGTGCTACATGATCTAAAATACTCACAAGAAGAACTAAAAAGGTGGAAAGAAAATGCATTTACGCACGCAGACAAGAATTTTGCCAGATCATTGCTGTAGGTATTGGAACATAGCAAGCAATGGAAGGGCTAAGAGTTTGAAACATTTTTTGGACACCGCTATGGCAAAAAAAAAAACCTTGAGCAATTTTTGTTGATTCAACAATTTTGGTTAATGGGTACCACATCTATTCCACAGCCTGTAATTACAACAGCTCAGTTTCCAATCTCTGCTTCGCATTCTGGGATGCCTCGCAAGTCTTCCTTGTGGTCGCCAATTTTCCGCCATTTCTCAGGCCCATCCCTCGCCCGATTCTTAAGAGTATGTTGGAGAACATGCAGGGAGGAGATAGCCCTCGCTGCAAAACAGGTGACCTGAACGATGTCATAATGTCATCACTCCACCCGCCACTGCTACACCCAAGTCATTAAGGACAAGGATTGTGGGAAAAAAAGGTTTAAGGTTAACATCCCATGGACAGAGAACCTATTTGTCTGTTTTGTTCCATTCCCGGCCCCATGTTTGACTGACATCCTACACTCGCCAGGGTGGCAGTATCCAGCATTCAGGGACCAGGAAACCGACCGTTCCCTTTCCGAGGATGTCTCTGGAATCCCCAGAGGATCTGTGCTGTGTCTGGGAGGTGCCGTGGGATTCACTGAAATTACAACTCCCATTGTAAAAACAGTGGATGGATGCTAAAGCAAATTGTTGCACACTACGACAATGACTTTAAAAAAAATTTGCTGGAGCAGCACCCATTTTGCATATGAAAATGACAGCCTTACAAGAAAATAACGTGAGTTGTGGTTTTTACTTCAATCTTGTCTCGGACAGAATAATCGGGGCAGAGTATTTTCAGATAATTCATTGCAAATTATCCAAATGTTATTTTCTGGTCAGATATAGAACAAGCCTCCAGCATAATTTAGGAAAGTAGACTATCACTAAACACAAATGTTTCTGCAAGATGTAGCTGTTTTTAGCATCGTTAAAGATGGATAAACCACAGAACTTCTGAGAAATCATATTGGTTTCTAGTCTTTCAGTTTGTTGTATGGCTTTTGTTCTTGGCAACATCAGCATCAATAGAAATGCACAAACTTGCTGGTCAAAGATATTATAACTTTACTCCAGCCCTTCAAACTGATGCATAGCTTTGTGAAATGCTTTACTTAAAAAGAAAACCCTAACCCTGAGCACTCCTTTAAATTGAAACTGAGGGAACAAGCCCATGAAAACAGTCCTATCTCTCGTTTTAAAGGTCCAGTGTGTAAGATTTAGGTGAAATTAATTTTTGGCAGAAATTGAATATAAAATAATCCTAGTGATGTTTTCATTGGTGTGTTTCATCTAAATTGTATGAATTGTTGTTTTTCTTCACCACACGTTCTCTTTCATGTTGGGAAGGGGAGGGTGAGGTGAGGAGTATTCAGCTGCAACATGAAACTTCACCTCTAGATGTCACTAAATTCTACACACTGAATTTTAAAGTCTGACTTGCCAATCCGACTTGCAAACAGCAACAAAAGTGTTACATAAACAAAGATGGTCTTGACAAAGGGGAAGGTGGGAGTGAGTATGGTGGGAGGCAGCAGCTGTGGCAGAGCATGCTGGGAGGCATAAAGATGAGGAGGCTGTTCCTCTGTGCCACAGTGAAAGCAGTAGAGGTGGGGTACATTAAAGAGAGGAGGAGATTATTTTGGAAAGTTTTTTTTTCAGTAAGGCTTCTATTTGATTAGAGCAGACAGCTGAAGATATGGAGAATCTTCACAAGGCATCCAAAGCATGGATGTCTATGCTGTTGTTTCGAGCTAGACAAATGTTTTACACATCTAAAGCGATCCATATGTCAGCGTGGTACAGGAAACCCGTTGAACATCTTTGGGGTGAGGGGGAGGGGTACGGCCAAAATAAATAAGGTCATGGTTTCTTTTGAAAACCCTTTAAAAGATTTATTTTCTTGCGTGGCCACATGTCCTTATGGAAACAATTTACAGCAGGTACATTATATTTTGAGATGGTGGTGTGGGATTGGCTAGACATACTGCTGCAAGTCATTTCACAGAGATGAATAGAAAATTGAGGCGAGAAGGAAGTACAGAGAGTGCTTCAGAGAAATTAGGGTTATTCAGGGCTTGTCTGCGTCAACCTATCAGCATGACTCTGCACCCAAAGCCAGTAGACGACAACAGAGAAGGTGGGACAGGAGCTCAGTCCTGTTGGTCCAGCGTGGGGGTCTGAAAGGTCCAGTAAATCACTGTCTTCAAAGGCCAGAGCCTTATTTACACTTTATTTCCACCAAACATGTCTGCCATTGACTAAGACCATGAATCACCCCCACCTCCCCTTAGACACTTTTCAGTTGTGTGGGTGATAGGCTGATCAGCACTGCGGTTGAGGTCAGGGAGGCCAAGGGGAGTTTAACTTAGCAAACTCACACCACTGACACCAAAGTGCTTTGGCAGATTTAAAGCCCGCCAAAAAAGCTGAGACCACAGAGTGAAGCAAAGTAGAATGCTAAGCAGAGAGATTTTTCCCCAATCTGCCCCGACTCCTTCAGTCTTACCGTGTTGGTGGGGTCGTCTTGAAGAATGGAATCATAGTGCTTGTTGGCCTCGTCGTACCTTTAGAGAAAGAGGAAAGAAGACAAAGTTGTTGTTTTTTGTTTTGTTTTTTAAACCAATCCCAGATCCTAGTCCCCAGTTGGCTAAAATTAGGTGGTGGGGAATTCAAACAGAGTTCAAGGTAGTCAAGTTTCTGTATACAGCGTGGCAGGTTCCTGTGATTACAGTGAGGCTGTACAGAAATCAGTGGTGATCTAAAGGAAGAAATAAACACTCATTTAAGTTTAGGTTGCTGGTCACACAGCCAACATTGTGAGAAGCTTATATCACTTCACAATGAGTCATGAAATCAATACAAACAGAGTGTACTGTTTTGAGGACTGAATTTTCATTTGATTGGATCCAGTTTGATTCACCTTTAAACAAAATCAAATTGCTGCTCTTTCCAAGTCCACAGTAACTTTGCAGGTCCAGTTGTCCGTCTCTTGGCCCAAACATAATACGACAATACACACATATGAACTTGATAAGCAACAATATCTTCACAATACGCAGCCTGGCCTACACTGTTGGACTGTGCCCACATAATTCTGTTTAAAGAGGGAAATTTATGAGCTGTAAATATCAAATCATATGGTAAAGAAATCTGGGAATAGGAGGCATGTGAACTTCAGTTGTCATGTCCAATCAAGTGCTGACAGATGGAGTCTTCAACGTTTTTTACTATTAGGGGCAATCTGCAGAGCTAAAATTTTAGCAGTCGAAGGAGGGGTTCAGTGATCAGAAACTGTCCCGCCCACAGCCGGCAACAGACAGAAGCAACTCTGGTTTCCATTAACGCTGAGCAGCCCCACTTCCAGCGCTGCTGCTTCCCTCACATTCACTTTATTACTCAGCCACACTTTGGGAGATTTCAGATGGCACCAGGCAACCACTCACGAGCCACTTTGATTTGCTTTATTTATTTAGGAACCAAGTGTACGTGTGTGTGTGTGTGTGTGTTTGTGTGTGAAGGGGAAGGGCCTTGCTGTTTGAAGCTGTGTCATTCAAGTGTAGCTCTGTCTGCTGCCAATTAGATCCCAGTGTGCCGTTTATTTAATCCGACAGTGCCGAAGCAATCACTCTCAATTATCACATAAACTCTGACATAACCGATAAACCAGCAAATGGTGATCCGGGTGGGGAATGTGAGTGAGGAAGTAAACAGATTGAATTACCCTTACTTCAGCTCAGCGCAGACTAAAATACCCCCCTTGTTTATCTTTCTTGCTCATGCTCCATTCTGCTTACTTTTTTTATAAACTGCAGATTCAAAAAGAAAAAAATATCATTGAGGGAGGAGGAGAATGGCCTTGTGGCAAAAATTTAAATTTTACTACATGTCAATATTTAGGGGACATACTCGCAGCCCAGACACTGAAAGAGGAAGGCAAAAAAACATGAAAATAAGGATGGGAAAAAAAGATGAGGAGTGACAAAATAAAGAAAACAAATAATGAACAGAAACCAAAGAAGATTGAGGGACCCCCAGAATAACAGTGGGATCCGACCACTTCCTTCCCGGGAATCCCTAACTCAGGCAAAAGGGCCACAGGACTACCCAGCATTGAACCTCTCCTCTCTATGTTCCCCTCCTCTCCTAAGGAATGCTGGGTTATCCAACATAAACACACCCTACCACACACACACATACTGTAGTGACGCACACCCAGACCATTGTACCACTTAGGATCTGGTAACTGTTTCTTGACCCCAAGCATCCCAAAGTATCATAAATAACAGCAAGATCGTGCTTTTTTGTCACCTCTTTGTTTTTATCTCTGGAGCGGTCCAATGCTTACCTTTCCAAAGCTTCCAGCCTCATGCCCGATAATCGCTTCACTCTGTGGCTATCTGGAAACTGCTTCCTCAGTTCCTGCAGACAGGTCTGTAAGGATGTGGGCAGAGGGGAGACCAATTACAGTTGGCTGTTACTAAACTTTGTGTTACACTCAAGCTCTCACACGCTTACTTCGGCAGATACTCGTGATTTTTCAACATGAACCACCTGCCTTGAATTGTTTCAGCTAAACAAACCTAAAACAGTGATATGAAAGCAGACTGTCAAAAATAAACTTCACAGTTTATATGTTACCCACTTGGGCTACCTTGCTTGCCATTAAAAAAAGGAGAGTGAGGATACTTTCCTTCCTCCTCTATGCGGAGCTTGAATTTGTTTGATCAGAGAAGTGTAAGAGGTGAGGAATGGCTACAATCACATTCAGCATTATTCTGAATGAGATGGAAAAGTCTGCAGCGTGATCTGAATCGCTTGCGCTATCCATCAGCTCAAGTCTGGTCCTTGTGCTTTTTTTAAACGTCTGGCAGCAGAGCTGAGAGGATAGCCAACAGACAACTATTTCTAATGACTGAGTTCTGCCTTCTTCGTACTCAATGAGTCATTCTTTTTGCCAAAGGATTTGTCACTTCCATACTGATTACAGATGAACCATTTCAATTACTCTGACCTCTTGTCTTTTTTTATCCTGTGCACATTTGACTCTTTTTCAGAGCTATGAATATTTCAGAACATGAACTCAGAAACATCACATTAAGCTTTAGGAAGGCAAATAAATCCTGGGGGAAAAAGGTACTAAATGATGGCCAAGTTCAGCTAACACATGAAGCATGCTTCGCCTCTCATTTGCTACACCCTCTAATTCCAACTCTCAGCAAAGAGTTTTTCCAAAGTACAGACAGAGTAATACCATTTGGCCAAATAAAAATCAGATTTTCACATTTGGCAGAGAGGGTGCTGCAAAATAGGAATAGCTGTGAGAGAGCGTACATTTTGCTTTTGAAGCTTCTGGGTGTGTGAGGAAGTGCAGTAAAAACTTACCAGTGCCAAGTCATCCCGACTGCAGTCCAGCGCTGCGATCATCACCTGCTCATAAATAATCCATACTGGGCAGAAGAGACACACACAAAGAAGACAGTGTTAACTCCCTTTCCATTCCGCTGTTTGATGTAACATGAAAAAATGATATATTGAACCTGTGCGCTGTCCTCGTCAGCTGCACACAAACAGGCTTCCACCAAGTGAATCAGCAGCTGAAGAGTTCATTCAAAGAACTTTCTCAATTCATTTAAAATGGAATGCTCCATTTAACATGCCCACCATGGTAATGACAATGTCAGTTGTTAGAAACAATACATGGACTTCAAAATTGGACAGTGCAGCAATATTAACAATTTGTGAGGTTTTATAGTCATGGTGTTTGTTGGACCCTGTAATAAATAACTTATTTAATTGCATAACAACATTCAATTTAAGGAAATTGGGTTGATATAACCTAATTAAGATTTTTATGTTTGTTATGATGACCTCTCACTTTCAAGAAAGTCAACATTGTTGCAAACACTGTTCATGTTTTGTGAAACTAAAGCAGCTGAAGAAACATTTCTCTCTCATCCCCTTCTGTGAGCAGAGTGACAGAGTTACTGTCACATGGCCGAACAAATTTTAACTTCCAACTGTTTTTTCACTAAACATAAAAAAATACTGATTTAACAGTTCCAGTATAAACAGCAGCGTTTCCCAGTCACTGATTTATTTATGATGGCACAATATTAACCAGGAAACTTACATATTGTTTTTTTCTATTTTGTATCACTGTTTCAAATGGGTAAAAGCTCATTTCAGTATAGAGCTGAAAACAGCTTATTTATTCGCTCTACCCCTCTTTGCTCCACTCTATTTCTCTATCTCTCTCCAAAACACACACACACACAAACACACTGCTCTTGGTCACATTATCAGCTTTGCTTATATTAGACACCTCTTTTTTCTGTATTTTCTCCTCCATGATTCTTACAGAAATTACAGAGCTCATCTAAACCGTTTTTTAAATAAATAAAACCAATATCAAGCAAGTCTGTAAATGTCAGTATTGTTACAATTAAAAACTTGTAAAGTAAGACATGTTGAGCACCATCACCAACACAACCATTCTTTTTTTAATTACTGAAAAATGTGAAAGATTAAATGTTTGTTATTTTTGAAGCTTTGTTTTTTATGTATTATTTACTTGTTAATCTTATTAGGTATCATTCAAATTGATTGTTTCACTTTTGGTAACTCTTAGTAAGATAAAACATTTTACTGTGTACTGTAAAGTTGTTATATATAAGATGTTAGTTTGTGTTTAGCAAATTTAGATTTTTTTTTAAAGTTTAAGAGCACATTAAAAACATTGTTAGAAAATGAAATGTTTAATGAAGCCTTATAATTTTGCCAACTGTAACATTATAACATACTGACTAATGGCTTGGCTACAGCAGCTTATTATTGGAATTCGTAAAACAGGCTTGACAGACTGCTCTGACAGCAAACTGCACATGTTCAGCCAAACAAACATCCTGTGTTAATTGAAAAGAAAAAGAAAACCCAACTCCACCCCAACACTGGAAGGTTATGCCAAAACAAACAAATGCCTGAAGTTTTTCTTGACTTTAATGATGCCAACTCTTGTTCTGATAATTGCCATCCCATTTCACAGCCAATTTAAGAGTTGGTTTCAATTAAACCATGGCATGTAAGAGTGTATCCGACTCTTCTAAGGAATGTATGAATCATAATGAGAATGGGGGAAAAGAGAGTTTTACGAGGTAATGCAACAGGACAGAACTGTCCCAGAAGAAATCGTGACTTTTTTGACATGTTAATGGTTGGTAGAACTCACTGCTTTATATATAAAATGAGAAAAGTAGCTTAATGTACTCAGTGAATTACTAGACAGCAGAGATTCCCTAAAGGACACTTTTCACACCATTGTACTTGTCCTGTTACTCTTGTGTCAATAATACCCCGTGTTTTTGTACATCTACATATTAATCATGTTTCAAAAGCATTTTCTACTTTTACCAATTATCTGCTTGTCTTTGTGTTGTGAGTTGTCTACTCATCTTCTACATCACCAAGCAAAGAAAAAGAAAATTCATTCATCCATTTCCAAGTGAAGTATTCTTTCTATTCCCTCAATAATCTCCAGGTTGTCTTCATTATCAAAGCGATCTTATACTTTAGGAGTGAGTCTTTTAGTCATGCCTGTGCCTATTTGTGTTTAACCAGATGAACACACAGTTAATAACATGAGCGTAACTGTTTTTGCAGAGGGATGTTCAGTGGTTTCGGTTTCTGCAAAGCAAAAGATCCCGATTTGAAAATATTTGTTTTAATTTGAAACACAACTGGAGGTTATACTCATCTCTTACTCTAATGTGTGACAAGGGAGCAGCTTCAAGGGAAAGGGGATAAGCCGTTCATTGTGTTTTTACCAAAACAGACATGTTTTCTCTGCTAACAAGAGTTGGTCATTAAGGGCAAAATTATGTGTTTAGAGCTGGGCAGTAAACCAACATCTAGAATTATGCTTGTGCATTGTGCAAGCACAGTGAGGAGGTTAACACACATAGTTTATCTACCTTAAATCTTGTAAAGAAGTCTAAAACCGCAACCTTGACTAAGGAGCAAAAGTGAAGTATTTAAATAGGAATAATAATGTGACATTTGCCATTATTTTTATCTATATCCAAAGATAT
Source organism: Paralichthys olivaceus (assembly GCF_024713975.1). Classification (NCBI taxonomy): domain Eukaryota; kingdom Metazoa; phylum Chordata; class Actinopteri; order Pleuronectiformes; family Paralichthyidae; genus Paralichthys; species Paralichthys olivaceus. Next base: position 21,738,135 of record NC_091105.1, on the reverse strand, counting down.
GAACATTTTTACCTGGATATAATTTTGGCCATTTAGTCCAGCTCTAGTATTAAACCTGTTTTAATGTGTATCCTTCGTGAAACAATTCTGTAAACTTTATTGCTATTGTATGCATTTATGTAGTTAATTGGAGACCGCTGAATTAAACCATTCTTGAAATAATGGAAAGAGAGTGAGAAACTATATGCGCTAATTCATTTGGTCTTGACACACTTACTGTCATCTCCCAGTTTTGATGAATGTTCGCTGATGAGTTCTTCGCCAACATCCACTATTTGTTCACTATTCCTGCAGTTGTCTTCTCTCCATTTGCGCAGCTTGTCTCTCATCTCTGTGGATGTGAAACCATGAGAACAGTTGTTGTCTGTATCAACACACATGTATAAAGTCTGCTCCTGCAGCTGTGGGGCTGTGCAACACACGACTCAAGCTTTGCTGTGATAACGTTTGCACTGAATCATCATCATCTGAGCTGATGGGGCATGCGACTTGATGGATCGGGGATATTCAGACACCCTGGGAGAGTGAATGGATACGTAGTATTCATATTTTCGCTTAATGTGTAGAGTAAGGTCAACTTTTAACTACTGTGATTATGATTGTGCTCCGTGTTCACTCATACGTGCACGCGACGTGGTTATAACGTCATTATTACATCGCTGGTGTTACTGCTGCTGTTCTGTCACAGAACCGGACATCTATTCAAACGTAGCTGCAGCTAGCGTTAGCAGAAGCCACCATGTCCGGCTAACGGGCTCCAGACGGGGACTTATCTGAGTACAAACACACAAGCTCTCCACACGAAGCTCGACAGATATCAACAATAACTCATTTATTAAGGCAGCTGCTGAGCCGGTGTGAATTCACTGAATGACTGGGTGAATCCCGATGAGTTAGCAGACAAAGCTAACTAGCATTAGCTACGCACTTCACGTTGCCTTGTTGGCTTGTGTTTTATCCGTGTGGGACAACGACGACTCTCCCTCATGGACGAACGCGGACGCACGTGCTCCCACATGAGCAGAACCCCACTGGTCTCACTGACACGTGAGGAGAATCTACTTTGTCTTCAGTATCTTACCTTCCCATCCCACATCGTACAGTTCTGACACCGACGCCATCTTTTTTTTTTTTTTCACAACATACGTCGTGTGCCTACGTCACGGACTTAACCAGCTAGGGGCATGGCCTGAGGACATAATATTAATATTATTAATAATAATAACGGTCAATACATTATGTTTTATTAATGGTAGTAGAAGAATAAGTAAGTATTTAGACTGTTGTTGATGTGATGTGGTTCTTTTAAAAGCTTATATATTTATATCGACAGCATCACTTATTCATTTTGTTTTTTACTTTTTTATTTAAAAGTCTATTTAAAGTTAAGTTAATAATATACAAGAAGAAGAAGATAGACATTTTTAATATGTTATTATTATCGGTAGGAGTAGTCATGGTAGTAATGATAGTAGTAGTAGCAGTAGTAGTAATTATAGTAGAACAAGAATAAGTAGTATTTAGACCATGTGTTTTTTGGTTCTATAAAGCAAATGATGTGGTTCATTTAAAAAGCTTATGTATTTATATTAAAGCATTACTTATTTATTTTGTTTTTGAATTGTTTATTTAAAAGTGTATTTAAAGTTAATTTGCAATAATATACAAGAAGAAGAAGAATAAATTATTAATATGTTATTATTATCAGTAGGTGTAGTCGTGGTAGTAATGGTAGTAGTAAAGGCAGTAGTAGTAGTAATAGTAGTAGAAGAAGAAGTCGTTTTTAGATCATGTGTTTCTTGTTCTATAAAGTAAGTGTTGTCGTCAATGGCACGACTTAATAATTTAGTTTTTGACTTGTTTATTTAAAGTCTATTAAAGTTTGAATTGTTGAACAACAACAATATTAATGATAATAATAAACCTACATGACCATTGCACTGTTCAGCAACATAGAGCATGATAGTATGTAGGTTACAGCATTTACAGTCCAGATGATGTCTTTGTCATTCCTCTCCTAAGAATTGGCTGGGAAAGTCGTCTCAGCCTAGAATTTATCAGTGTCCTCTGAAAATATGAAATGTGCTTTCCAAGCACAAATACTCGTTTATCCTGATTTCCCTCAGGAGCTTCTGTGAATCTCATCCCCATGGCCGCGTCTGCCCGCTTACACACTTCTCTCCTACCACATTAGATATTTGTTGCAGTAAAAATTTGCTTACAGAGACATTTCAGTGATCTGATGTCATATCCAGAGCACATTGCCCACAGCTAAGCTTTGTTGACGTTCTGTTGTGAAGGGGCCACGAGGAAAGAATTTTATGTCTAAAGGACACTGATTTTGTAAAAAACCTTGCATCATCAGTAAAGGGCAAGAGCAAGTGCACACGAGAAGAATGAAATGTCATCAACTCTTTCATGAATACAAATAAGAAGAATGTGTACAGTTTAAGTTACGCTCAGCTTTGGTGATTTGTGCACTTGTAATTTTCAAGTCTGCACATAGCAGTCAGTTGATCTGTGGTTGGGTTTTCATTGGAACAAGAAATACCAAAGAAACCACATCAAAACAATCATACACTGTCCTCTGGGGCTGAGGGCTTCCCCTGTCTGCCAAGGTGCCACTGAAGGCCAGGGCCCTAATAGTGACCTGCAATAAACACTGTGCAGTGGCTGTGACTCCTGGGATTTTCAGGGCATGATGGTAAAAGTGCTCTGTGAACAAGCTGTCTATAACTCTGAGATGCAGCTGTATTTGGTGGAGGTGAAAAAAGCCTCTTGACATAAGGCGTCTGTTTAACTTGGAGCTGCGCTCTTGTACAGAAATGTCACAATATGGGAGATCAGTTGCAGCCATCTGAAAACCCAAATTGTACTACTTGACTGCTGCTTACGTAGGTTTCCATGCTCTGGAAGCCCCCACATATGGCACATGGGACAGGCATATATATATTTTCCTTTTCAGTCTCCATGTTTGAAGAAAAAAATAAATATTCCAGTAGAAACACTTCACAGCCATTATATTTTGATTTCTGACAGAAGCAATCAGAGTTGGCAATCTTTAAAATGAACAGTTATGGACTAAAAAATTGAGGTAAGGTTGAGGTGCTCTCTGTGGTTTTGAAATAGTTCCTGTTCCATCTACATTTCTTTTTTGTTGGTGTTGTACAGAGGGTTGCGGAAAATGAAGACAGATGCAATTAGCAACAATGTTTGGACTCAGCCTTCTGGAGCCGGCGGCACCGTGTTTACTTTGAAATCTGATTAGGTCTCATGTCTGACCAAGTTGCTTTCACCTCGTCTCAAATAAGTCTGTACAGATGACTTTAACACGCTTTGCCTGTGATGGACTCCCTCTTTTGCACCTTTGACCTCACCCATATCCTCTGTGCAGAGGCCCCGAGCGGGAAATTGTGACACACCACAATTAGGCTTCCTCACTGCCTTGCACTTCTCCGTCCTGGCTTCAGTGTCAAGAACAATATTCCGTTTTCCAGAGCAGCACCATGCTGGGAGATGACATTACTTACACAGTACGGAGCTGAGGATGTACTGCTCCCCTGACACCTCATGGAGCTTGATTGCTTATTGTGGCTGGGCGTATTACCATGTCATGTGTTCTGTGTGGCTGGATTAGTTTTAATCGCTAATCATGCCATCCCATTAAATTTGAACAAGGCTTTAAAGTTACAATGCGTACAATTACCTCTAGCGCACATTGTGGTTAATGTGCTTAATTCATCATTAGAATGGATTGTGTACCTACTTGATTTTATTACAGTGAAAAGGTTGAATTGCGCCACTTTATATTTGAGCCTAATTTTACACAACTCTCATACAGTATTATTACACTGAAGATTTGATCATTGGCTGTTTCGTAACAATTAAGACAACTCCGAGCCAAATATTTCATTTTTATTTCTCAATCATATCCAAGAATCTAACCTTCTTCATTCTTAGTTCCAACAGCTGGTGGACTGAATTGTCATTCCAGCAGCATTTATTTATACAAGTCTCTCTCAGCCAGTCTACATTGAGATTGGACATTCAGAGAAGTCGTGCTGGTCTCACTTTCTTTCCATTATTTCAAGAATGGTTTAATTCAGCGGTCTCCACTTAGCTACATAAATGCATACAATAGCAATTATTACAGAAATGTTAAATCTACAGGAAGAAGAACATGCACACCCCTCCCCTGTGCAGGAAGCCTGCAACTGAACAGCATAATCAGTCATAATCATTATCAGATTTCACTATTTTACTGGTTAGAATGCTCTAGACCACAAATTTGGAGATAGTGCCATGTTCTCTGTAATGTCATGTTTTCAAAGAAAATTGCAGAGGAAGAGTGAAGTTATGCATAACGAGCGAGCATGGGAGCAGAGCTTGTTGAGGAAGAATTAGCAATGATAGACTTTTGGGATGCTACTGATGTGTGTGAGCACAAGTCATTCCTTGTATGTTTGGCAGACATGTGTTGCACAGATGTTCTGCCATGCTCTGTGCCATTGGGTACTCGCTGTAAGTTTATATTGTTTTCTGGCTCATAGGCCTGGTCGATAACCTCCATCCCGTTGCCATTGAGTGTGACAGCGCTGAAGTCAGCACTGGCCTCTGAATCAGGAATACGGGCGGCTGATTTATAACCTGACACACGCTCGGAGCGAGGTGGTGCATATCTAAAAAGTTTGCAAAAGAATAATTGAAATTCATATGAGATACTGGAATTTGGTTTCAGAGCAGGGGTGCTTGGCTTTGCAACATCTAGCACCAGGTCATTTGTCTTCAGATCTTATTGATTTATATTTTGACAGATATTAGATCGAGGCCAGTGGTGGGTGTCTTTGGCAGTGTTGTCTCTTCTCTCTCTCTTTGAATCATCTGTTGACCAAGAAAGCTTTCAGGGAACTGGAGAGTTGAGGTTTTTCTTGGAATATTTGGCCCTTAAATGCAACACCCTTTAAGCTTATCCCATTGAGGCTGAGGAGCATTTTCTTTAGCATAAACAGTGATGGATAACTCTTTTGCATGCAGAAATGTGTTGGTGTTCATGACAGCAGATCAGCAGTGAACCTGGATATCATGTGTGGTCAAAACCACTGCTGGCTGCAACTGCTTCATCCAAAAAAACACACACAAGCTTTGATTCACAGAGACAGAAATGGTAGTGGACTGTTTATGTATACTCCCCTTTATGGACTTGAAGCTGCGATAAGACGTTAACCTAAATTTACCAGCCTGCTGGGTGGTGCGGGTGCTGCTGGGGAAAAAAACGTATTTTATTTACCCTGTTGAACGGAGGAGATTACAAAGGAATAAAGCTCACAACAAAGTTCATAAAAAAGTTCACAACAAAGTTACAATTTTAGGCTACCTGCCCTGCATTAATACAACTCTCTTCTTAAGTCTGACTCTGTGCTTTACTGATGGTTTCAATCGCTCGATGCCCATTTTCCCAACCCTCTGCAATTCCTGGGTTTGGCTGTGATTTCCTCTACAGGGATGCATGAGCAACCTGGCACTGCCACTTTTACAAAACAAAAGCTGAGTTTATTTCAGGCCCTGATAGAGTCAAGTGGTTGGATTTGTTTAGTTTACAAATGTCATAGGCGATCTGAGACTTTTTCTAACAAATGTAAAAACTGAGTAGAGGTTAGTTTGGAGCAGGGGATAAACTAATTATACATGTATTTTTGTGAGACCAACATAATGGTATCAGTGTGACATCTTGAAAGAACTGAACAAAATCAGAGGGAAAAATATTTTCTTTGTTGAAGATTTGAAACAAGAGAAACCAATGCAATTTGGCCCTCGTGTCAGTGTTTGAACGACATGAGTTCTTGTCATTTTGGATTTAGTTTGTGGTATTTGACTTATCTGAGAATGTGTATTGGTTTTGCCTGCACCAGTGAAGATTTTTCCCACTGCTTCCTAAACTGATATTGTGTAATAACAAGTATTATTGCCTGCACATAAAATGTAAGCACACAACTCACATTAGACTTAAATAGGCATTTTGATTCACATCTTTCTTGATGAAGAATTACTCTTTTTTAATTATTTTACACTTAAATTAGGCTGGGATGTTTTCTTGCTTGGTAAGGGACTTTACAAAAGTTATTGTACTTTTCAATTTGTAGAAAAGTAAGACCCTCTCTGTTTTTTTACCATCTCTGGACTTAGAAATTAACAATCACATTAATATTTGTGGCATCTATTGCACTTCTGTCCATCCTGAGAGAGGGAGCTCTTTCATTTGGCTGTCTCTGATGGTTTTACATTTTATTTCCCCCTGTTAATAGGGTCTTTTGGTTGTTTTCCTTGTTTAGGGTTAAGGACAGAGGATGTTGCACCTTGTTAAGCCCTATGAGACAAATTTTTCTTTGTGAATATGGGCTCTACAAATAAAATTTGATTGATTGATTGATTTGTATAAATACAATTTTTAAATAACAATAAGTCACTTGTACCTATAACTATTAGGAACATACCAGGGCCAGTTTTCCCTGAGCCATATCCTTATCATGGTAACAAAAACAGATGTCATTGTTTTTATTGCCCGAAAAATGACTTGCTTAGTTTGAGGAAAAGATGGTGGTTTGGGTTAAAATAATTCCTTCCTTCCTGTAAGCGGACCTTTGTTGTCATGGTTACAATCATAGACGCACAGTTTAAGTTGTGGAACAGTCATAGAATAAAGAAGCAATGCTGACTATCAGTTTGATAAAGAGAACCAACTATGGTTTTGTTACTCACTCTTTATATTAAGTCACCTGCCTTTCTTATTTGCTGCCGTCATAATTACCACAGCCACTACGTCTACCAATAAAACGTAACTGGGTTGTAACAAGCTGCTTGCATGGATGGTCATATTTTACAGGGCAGTAATTTAATAATGCACCCCAAATTAAAATTTGATATCTTCTAACTTCTAGCATGCACCACCAATGTACAAATGAATGCAACTCTCATAAACAGACAGAACTATTCCCTTCTGTTTACAGCAAAGTGCACTTAAATGAATCATGGTGCATATAGACTTTTTGATATAACTATATTACATCTACTTATTTGATAGACACGTTTAGCCAAGTAGACATAAAACTGTGGAACAACACTAGAGCTTAACTAAAGTAGGTAACCTTGAAGTAAGTACTCAGCGAAATCTGTTCAAAAAGTCAAAGTGAATGAGGTCAGGTAAAAGCAGCAAAAGTCCACAGAAAGTGTTAAGTAGGGGTGTTATGGTGTTATAGGTGTTAGAAGAGAGGAAGAGATGAGTCTGCAAGACATTCTTGAAGATAGAGGGACGCCCCTGCTTTATTAGCATAACTTGTTCCATCATTGGAAGAACCACAAATGAGAACAGTCTGGACCGTGATTGCATTGTGTGCAAGGATGGCAATGCCAGACCAAGTGCCTTGGAGTGTATTATATTATATACTATATATGTATTATATAGTAATTATATTGCAGTAGCTCTATTGTAACTACAAATATATATATATATTATTTATTTATTTATTTTAAGCCTCAAATAAAATATTAATTTACCTTCACTCGGTCACCCAAAAAAGTCAGATCACTACCCTTACCCCCCAAAAAATTGAAAACCCCTTACACTTGTGTGACCCCCTTTCTGGCCATTATAATTCTACAGTCCCAAACTTTAGAAAGGTATTCTAGGTAAGTGTCATCAAGATAAATGGGGGGTTAGACATCAAATGTCATGATTGTGCAGCTATAAGTAAAATTGGAACAAGAATTGAACTTGCATAAACTTAAAATACTGCGCAGGAACGCACAAGAGGAACAGGGAAAAGGTAAAGTGAACACAAAGGAGGCTTCAGCAAAGTAAAATCTGTGGTTTCTCTCTTTTTTTTTATATTAAAGCGAACTGCCACTGAGCCAGAGCTGACTGTGTCAGAAGCACCCAGTAAAACAGCATCTGGCCGTGGTGAGTGGTGTCTTTTTATGACTCATTTCTACCTGCTGTCAGGCAGCAGGGAGAAGTGAGAGCGGAGGAGAGAGAGCACCGCAGTAACAAGGGGGGAATTGTGTGAGGATACAAGACAGTGCCGTGTGGTTGTCAAGAAAACAAGGTCGTAGTGAAACCTATTAGAAATGGGTCATTTAGAAGCTGATATTGGCTGTTGTTGGTCGGGTATATGGTCGACACATGGGCACCTTTACGAGGCAGCTTCTGAAATGGAGGGGGGAGGAAAGAGGATGGTTCATATGCACAGAGACGGCATTCTAACCTTGTGGAAAAGTCAATTGATTGGAAATGATCTGGTTGTTTTTGTTCAGATTTAGCTGGCTGGTGTAAGTGTGGGTTCTTGGTGACTACATTTGCCCTAAGATGGTTTTAGTCTCATAAAGAAGTCACACACTGGCTTTTAGGAGAAATATCAGTGGTGCCTGGAGGAAAGCCGATGTTTTCACATTCAACAAAACGTTCACTTGGATCCCTCTCAAAAAAGAACCATTTCACTGTATCAACACCACAATGAAATTATGAGAATCTTGAAAGGTTTACAAGTCACAGTTTTGCATCCTTCTCAGAGACCAAAAAAAAAAAAAAGTTGGAGGCACTTTAGGGGTTTAGACATTTTAACAGTATAAACAAGAAATCAATAAATCAAAAGGAAGATGTTGAGTGGTGCAAAAGAACAGCATATGATCAACATTGATGTCTGTCTCTACGTCTGTCTGTTTATCAATCTGTCTGTCTATTTATATCCATCTATCTATTTATGTCTGTTTGTCTATCTATCAATCTGTCTATCTATCAATCTGTCTATCTATTTATATCCAGCTATCTATCTATTTATGTCTGTTTGTCTATCTATCAATCTGTCTATCTATCAATCTGTCTATCTATTTATATCCAGCTATCTATCTATTTATGTCTGTTTGTCTATCTATCAATCTGTCTATCTATTTATATCCATCTATCTATCTATTTATATGTCTGTCTCTCTATCAATCTGTCTATCTATTTATATCCATCTATCTATCTATTTATATGTCTGTCTATCTATCAATCTGTCTATCTATTTATATCCAGCTATCTATCTATTTATGTCTGTTTGTCTATCTATCAATCTGTCTATCTATTTATATCCATCTATCTATCTATTTATATGTCTGTCTATCTATCTATCTATCCATCATGTATTTTATATAAGCAGGCTAAAATCAGCATCATACCATATGTTTTATCAAGGATGCCCTCCCTCTGTCCGTCTATCTATCTATTTGTCTGTTGTTCTGTCTGTCTATCTATCTATCTATCTATCTATCTATCTATCTATCTATCTATCTATCTATCTGTCTGTCTGTTGGTCTATCTATCTATCTATCTATCTATCTATCTATCTATCTATCTATCTATCTATCTATCTATCTATCTATCTATCTGTCTGTTGGTCTATCTATCTACCTACCTATCTATCTATCTATTTATATGTCTGTCTATCTATCTATCTGTCTGTTGGTCTATCTATCTATCTATCTATCTATCTATCTATCTATCTATCTGTCTGTTGGTCTATCTATCTATCTACCTACCTATCTATCTATCTATTTATATGTCTGTCTATCTATCTATCTATCATGTATTTTATATAAGCAGGGTAAAATCAGCATCATATCATATGTTTTATCAAGGATGCCCTCCCTCTGTCTATCTATCTATCTATCTATCTATCTATCTATCCGTCTGTCTGTTGGTTTATCTATCTATCTATCTATCTATTTATATGTCTGTCTATCTATCTATCATGTATTTTATATAAGCAGGGTAAAATCAGCATCATATCATATGTTTTATCAAGGATGCCCTCCATCTGTCTGTCTATCTATCTATTTGTCTGTTGTTCTGTCTATCTATCTATCTATCTATCTGTCTATCTGTCTATCTATCTATCTATCTATCTATCTATCTATCTATCTATCTATCCATGTATCTATCTATCTATCTATGCATATTTCTGTTGGTCTATCTATGTATCTATCTATCATGTTCTCAGCATCATATCATATACGTGTTTCATCGAGGATGCTGAAGGCGTCTCTGATTGGTCCGTCCCTCTGTATTCTGCTGCATCACACTTCCGCTTCCCTTTCTCCGGAGCAAAGATGGCGGAGTACGACCTCACCACCAAAATTGCCCACTTTTTAGACCGTCATCTAGTTTTTCCTCTGCTGGAGTTCCTGTCTGTCAAAGAGGTACGACCCATACCCTCACGTGAACACTTCGCTGCGTGTTTTAGTGGGTTTTAGGCGGTAATAAGGGGTTTGAGGGGCGATGGAAGCCACGCGCGCTCAGCGCTCGGTCACATTTTTAGCAGCTGTGTAAAGCCACCACGCGTATGTAACCGGAAATCCATCCAATTGCCTTCACATTAAAACGGAAAACCGCGCCTACCTCGACAGAAACATTGAAACTGTTCTGTAACCGCATATAAGAATGTACTGAAACATATAACAGGTGTAGGATGTGTGTCACGTCGAAACACGTTAAAGGCCGCGCAACACATCAAACCGGAAGACTCTTAAATTCTACATTTGAAAAGTACAATACCGGAAGTAGTGCTTGTTCACTGTGAGTAGCTTTATTAAACGCAGCCACACGCTGCTTCTATCTCATCGGAGAAAGACACTCAGGAGTGTGTTGTTCTTAAACTGTACAATAGTAGGCTGTGCTCAGGTGATATATCTCCGAACATGTGACTACATATGTTAAACCGATCACACAGCAGCTCAGCAATGTTTCTGCCTAAAGGAGAAACACTCCGATCAATGCTCACCCAGACAAAGCTAGCCCTGAGAACCTGAGAACGTGGTTATCCATTCAGTAACATCAATGTAATTGAATTTATATTAAAGGAACAATTGGGAAGTGCTTATTAGCTTGACATTAAGCTATCAGTTATTATTGAACCCTGCTCTTAGCACATTTATTCAGCTTATAGGCCAGGATCTCAGAAACCACCGTTAGCATTGGCTAACCATAGAAAGCTAACATGATCGTTAATTCAGTGGCCAGCAAAGACATATTTGGGCAGAAATCATAGCCAGCCTATCATTCTGGCTCACCCATGTGTTCATTGATACACAATAAAAGAGATAAGTACATAGGTCTTAGCTTTTATAGGGTGAGTGCACATGGGCCTCTGGAGTTCAGGCACCACCTTTAGGAATTAATGGAAAAATGGGTTGAAAGCTCATTATCCACATAACAATTTGTGCCTTGTAAAATATAAAAAATGCTTGACAGCAATTTTCGTTAAGCTGTTTTCAGACATGCTCTGATCTCTGGATTATTTTCTAAAATTATACGGCAGGGCTGTATGTGATAACACACATGTCAGGTTACTGCGGACATTCCCCATAGTTTCTCTTGCCATTCCACTGACAATACAGCAGATTATTTTACAGAGATTCTCTGGAGGATGTACTATAAATAAAAACACATCATCCCTGCAGCAGAATTTAAATGTTACGTCCTGCGTGCTGTGCCACCCCTCACAACCGAGATCTCTGTGTTTTGAACGTGTCTGACCAGATAATGTCGTGCTGGATTGTTCACATGTGAAAGGCAAACCCAGGACAAAGTCTGGACCCCATTGTGGGGAGATTTTCCTCATGTCATGTTTGGGAATGGCTTTATTTAGTCAGGGCCTCCTGGTCAAATAATAAAATTGTACAACACCCCCTCTCCCCACCCCCACCCCCTCCACCCCACCTCTGTTTTCTGTTACTGACTCTGTTTCTTAGATCTACAATGAGCAGGAGCTTCTTCATGGAAAACTGGACCTGCTCAGTGACACAAACATGGTGGACTTTGCCATGGATGTGTACAGAAGCCTTTTTCTTGAAAAGGAAATTCCCCATAGTAAGTGTTGACGCTCGGTGCATCTCATCCCTATTTCTCCACCCCTAACGCATCATCATAACAGAAATCATAAAGGGCTGCTGCGCTACACCACTTACTCCACTCAGAATTGATTTAACAGTAAAATCTTGTGTTACTGCATTTTCACTGCGGGGTCACACACCATGCATATGTTGGTGCTGTAGCTAATGACTCTCTTAATCCCTGTGTCAGCTCTGAGGGAGAAGAGGACAGAGGTTGTGGCCCAGCTCAAGCAGCTGCAGTCTGAGACCGAGCCCATTGTGAAAATGTTCGAGGACCCTGAGACAACGAGGCAGATGCAGTCCACCAGGTAAAGTCTATTTTCTTCCTCGTTATTATCCTGAAAGTAATTATGTACAATGTGATGAAGCCTCAGTGAGGATGTGAAATTTGCGTGATGTTCTTATCATTATTTTAAGTTTATGTTTAAAACCTGTTATTTGAAACAGTAGACTGCACATCAGTATTGTAGAGGGATTTTGTATTTTGTGTCCATTGAACTGAATTTCGAATGGGTAAGGCGTTCAGCCTTTTCAGTGCTTAAGCTGAGCAAAGTCAGCAAAGACATAAGTAAAAAGACACAGACACAAAATGTTGTGGTTAACCTTATTAAGACTGTTTCGTTGTCTATGCTGATTAAAATAGTTTGGTCATATTTGGTCTTTATCCTTTTCTTTGTTTCTTGGCGAGAGTGTGTACAGTTAATCAAAAGCATTTTCCATTTTCATTTCTTTTCAGTTTGTACTGCTTTATGATATTGCTTTAGTTGGGCTTTAGAAATATGTTTATTTAAGCCATAGATTTGTAGAAACTGTTCGGTGGGATCTGAAGACAGATAATAACAACATGGACTTAGTACATGTCTATGTTATTGCTAGTCCGCTGTCAGTGTGGACTAAGGAGGAAATCTTTTTGGATGAGGAAGCATGGGCCTGTCTGAAGTTGTTCATAATTTTGTTCCTCATACCATTGGATTTTTAAAACAATAGGAAACTCATCTGGGGTCAATAAAGAATTTGCTCTAAGGCCAACAGACATGCAGCAGTCTTATATCACCATTATGGCCTAGATTATACTTGATGTAATTGCTTGTTTTTAACATTGTGCCTAGATTGGATGATTATCCCGTACTGAAAATGAGAAATAGGTTGATATTTGAACCTCAATGCTCTGTCCATTCGGCTTAAAACACACAGATCCACAAAGCTTTTCACAGGGTAACAGAACCTATTGTTCTTGGTCCTTTTATTGAGTGGTTAGCCAGTAGGCCGATATGCCTGACTAGGCTTTATTTTGAAAAACTACTGAAGCCAGAAAACAAGCCCAGCCATTATAGTAAATCATTTTATTATCATATCTATAAACAGTCTGTCATTATTACACTCCATGGATTATGGTTGTCATTAGGGTGATCTATGATTTGTGTTCCCATTTGTTTGGGGAACTCGTTAAAGGGATAATTCACTGAAAAATAAAAATTCCCTCATTCTCTACTCACCACTATGTTGATGTAGGGCTGAGTGAAGTGTGTGATTCCACGGAAACACTTTGGGAGTTTCAGAGAAAACAGTGTTGCAGCCTAATCCAATACAAAAACATGGTGTAAATGAGGCCGTTCGAGTCTAATATGAATGCCGGGGCTTCCTAACACTTTTATGACACCACACGAGCAGTATTGAAGCATGTAACGCTCTTTTCTGTAGTTTTTTTACGTTTGAAAAATTGATGACCAGTTACTTCAATTGTGTTGGATTTTGCTACAACACTGTTTACCCCTGAGACTCCAGAAGTGTTTTGCGGACTCAAACACTTCACCCACCCTTCCACTTGCATAATGGTGAGTAGATAATGAGTGATTTAAATTGTTTTGGTGAACTACCCCTTTAAAGCAATGAAACTAATTTTGGTATATTTTTTGTCAACATCCTGCTGGTGGCTCCTTGACTTTGTCAGTGCAGAAGGTGGCAGTACCGCTGCTTTTTCATGAACAACTGTCTCTTGTTGGTCATCTCAGCATCAGGCTCTCACTTACATTTTAGATGTGAGGTATTTTGTGTCATGGTGCAGATATTGTTCTTTTTGCACATTACCAATGCAGTTTGATGTATGATTTAAAGGGAAATGTCTTATCTGTAAATGACAATATGTGGATGCAAAACGTTTTCTGCTCAACAGAAGGAAGAAGCTCAATTACCCAAAAGTAAAACAATGAGCAGCCACAAGTGGGTTTCAGGCTTGACAAAGCTGAGCTAAGTCACACCAGCAAGTTTAATTCTGTTTAAATGGGTGACACCAATGTTAAATTAAAAAAAGCGACCATGTAGTAAATATTATCTTGTTTTGTCAACACTGGTAAATGCATTGAAGAGAAAAAAAATTCACTTCATTGCTGTTCATCAATATTTTTGTTCATAAACAGGAGTTGACACCCTGTTTTTGAAAAGCAGGGGTAATGAAGTGGAAGGTGTGATAATGATGCTTGTTTTTTATTTTGATCCAGGTTGGTTTTCTGACTCATCTTTACCATAAGTACTAGAATTGTGTGCCAAAAAATGATTGTCAAACAAACCATTAAAGTTGTTTAATTATTTTTTTAATATGTATTATATCTATAAATATATATTATGTTATTTCTTGGGCTAGAATTGTGCATCAGATTTCAGTACAATACAACTTTATTAATCCCTAAGGCAATTTGGTTTAGTGCAATTGAAAGAAAGTGGGTACGGACATGCACTGAATTGGGCTCATGTTTCTAGGGAATTATTTGCATATTGTTTCCAGTTATTCGGCCAAGGTTCATGTTTCTTTTATGACAATTAATAAACCTGCACAAACTCAATGTTGTTTTACCCCTTGAGAGTTGTAACCGTAATGACGTTTTGGTATATCTGGACACATCTGGAAAGTGAGTGGCTCAATCATATTATCAGGGCAACAGACTGACACGCCACCACAGTCTGTCATTTGTTTGCCTCCAAGCAGGAGACAACTTTTCCTAATGTGATGCAGAATAAATGAAATTAACTAAACACACATAGCCCAAACCAGAAAATGCACTCTTGCTTTCAAATTCTAAAAATGCACCTACTCTATAATGACACGTAGTTTCAGTGTGGTGTCCGCATAAATACCCAAATTTTAGCTCACAGGCAAAGTTGTTAAATGCCGTTGGGATAAAATGGTTAAGAAACGCCAGAGCATTCCTTTGTTTTGACAAAGTCATAGAGACTCAAAGGCTGTGCTGAGAAATCAGTATTCACATTATTCAGCAGACATAATTTGTTAGACATGGCTAGTATAGATTTGTAGTAGCCAAACCAAATGTAATAAACAGCCCATCACACTGTTTTAAAAGTGAAATGACTCTTGATTTAGACCAGAAGTGGAAAAATATACCTGAATGGGGCTCCAAACACCAGGACGTCGGCCAAACAGCGACTCAAGTTAAATGGCCTCTAACTACAGGAACTGTCTTGCTCTTTTTTTTGCAGAGATGGACGAATGCTCTTTGACTATTTGGCAGAAAAACATAACGTAAGTTGGCCTGATTTGCTGACATCTCACTTCTTCACTGCATTTCCCATGGCTCTTGTGTGAACCCATGGTTGTTTTAGGGGTAAAGTGGGAGGGGCAGGGAAATGCAGAATTACTTCCCAAAACCCTTAACTCATTTTCAGGGTTTGCAGTTGCTTGCACAAATTCTGCGGACATTTACATTCTGTGGTGAATTGTTAAGAATAAACGGAGTAGCTCGAGACTCATGGATAGAGCCGCAAGAATGCCGGAGGTTCTATATTTACCATGATGTTTGGCTTCTTACCCTCCCCTCCGTCGGTCCCCTCCCACTCCGGTATCCCGCTGACCTGCATGCTGTCCTCAGTGCACCTCCACACAGCCCAGGCTCAGGGCCCCACAGCCTGCAGTGGGAAAGGCATAGGCGCCTTTCGCTGCCTGTCACAGTTATACTGAACCTTAGTGAATGGGCCTGACGTCACTACACGTTGCCCTGAGATACTGGACGGCAGGAAGGACGGTTAAATATAGGAAGACCCGTAGGCTTGAAATGATAGCCCTATATATATTTATGCATTTCTTATTTAGTTCACATGACCACTTCTTGGCAGATTTGTTGCAAAAGTTACATTTTCTCTCGCCATGGCAAAATACCACTGATATGATACAGCAGTGTTTACTCTATATTCATTTAGCACTGGTGTGCCACCACAGCAGGGAAACTATGTCACTACCACAGATAAATCTGACATTAAAATTAGATTTGCACTTTACTTACAGCTATCTAAATATTTTGGTTTTAACCCAGATGTTTTTTTATTAGGATTAAAAAAAGCACCCTAACCCCAACGAAACACCAGCAGATATGACACAAATGTGGAATTTCCTTCGGCACAAGAGCTGCATTAAATTACAGTGGAAGCACAATGTTTCAATTGAAAATATGCTCATGTATTGTCTGACTTGGTCTGGCAACGATTCACATTTTCTCTGTTTGTGACATCGATATACTTGTATTTCTCTTGAAGTTTCGTCAGGAGTATTTGGACACACTGTACAGATATGCCAAGTTCCAGTACGAGTGTGGAAACTACTCCGGTGCCGCAGAGTACCTTTACTTCTTCCGCGTCTTGGTAAGTTTTCCGATTTTATCACACACACATCCAACACCAGTCAACATTAATGGTGATGTTTGCTGATAACTGTACACCATACCTCACTTAACAGAGTATCTCTAGAATTTTATTATCCTTCATTATAAACTGTCATACACACTTTATAATTCCTCAGAAGGCAAATGCTTATATAGGACAAGAAAGGAACACTTAGAAGTAATTGAATTTGAACAGCTTACGTCATTGCCTCTTCAATTCACTGCACGTCGTCTGTATTAGGAGGAGACTGCTGCTCTAGGACTTGAGTAGGATCTTTAACTGGGCCAAGTGATCAGTGGCGGACTGCATAATCTGTCTGTAGTTTTCTCAAGGGGTGGGCCTCAGTAGACGGTTTATTGATTTGAGCACTGTGGCCAAGAGTCCCTTGTCACGACTTCAGAGCTTATGGTGTGCTTAGATATGCATGGTATGGCTTATTGAGCAGGAAGAGGGTCCCCCACATTTTTTGAGGTGTTTCTAGGGCCGTGTGTGTGCACGATAGAGGAGGAGTGAATTGTCTTTGCTGAATTTAACATAAAAAGACAGATTTTTGAAATAAAAATAGTTTGATTAAATAATTCTCTAGACAAATCTTTTAAAAAACCAAATAATGCCAAAGTATGTTTTGCAGCGGAAGATAATTACAGTTCACAGAGAGCACTGGCAAAATAGCTTGTTAGTGCACATGCTCACCCCTCTATTTCCTCTATAAACACAGAGACTTTTTGCCTGGGCTCTGGAGTTTGTGGTTTCTCTTCCTTTGCCCTCAAAAAGAAGTAGAAGATGGTTCAGTGGACTAGGTGCTGCTTAACTAAAGTCTTGAATGCAATAGTCTTTTCAGTTTAAATTGTGAAAGGAAGACCATCATTTTAGAGTTGATGTTTTAGATTCATGATCAAGCTATTTAAAGTTTGATTGTTGAGCTTTATCTTCAGTACAAGGATAGTTTTAGATGACAAACAAAGATGTAGACTGTAGCAGAGCCAGCTGCGTCTCTCTCTGTTATAATAGGTAGAGATAGAAATCTCTGGAATAACAGACACGTCAAGAACAACTACCAGATGTTTTCAGCAGGTGCTGTTGACTACAACCACAGTTTTTTTCCTGATAATGTAAAGCATTGTGCATCCCTGCGAATGTTACAAACTACTGCGATTAATCCCTTCTGTTTTACAAAAACAGTGTTCACACCACCTTCGTTTTAGAAATAGCTCCGTCCAGACGAGAACACAAACACATCTACAAACGCTCTAACAGGCATGCCGGTTCAGGAGGTGGCAATTAAGTGTACGTCAACATCCATCAAATACTAGACAAAAAAATTGTAAGCATGCTCAGCTGAGCCCAGGTCCAAGTAATATTGGGTGAGACAGACAGAATTGTGGTAATATGATACAGTAATGATAAATGTACCTGCTAACTTGTAATTAGACCTCACAGTGTTCATCAAACCTAGAGAAATTGGTTTGTACCCGCCATTGTTGTTGTTTCGGGCTAATGCTCATTACTCAAAGCAGCAGTGGACATGCGAGAGGTAAGCTGTGACATCATCGTTTCCTAAACGCTTCGTTGTACACACAGATACACAGAAAATCTCTACTTGCATTGTTTGTTTGTCAACAAGAGGCCCAAACGCAGAAGTATGAAGAGGCTGTCAGTCAGTAACTGCAGATATTCTGAGGTTCTGACCCCTTAATTTGTGTAACACCCAATCACAAGTGAGCTGAAAGAAACACAAGCAAGAAAAACACTATCAATAACTATTTATAGAAGAAAGACAACAATAGAGACCTTTACTGTGAAGATGCTGAGCGCTTTGAACCACTTAGCGAATATGGGACAATTTACAGAGAATCTTCAAGCTTGTATCTACCTTCTTGTTAATTTGGTTCATTGTTCCATTTGGACTAAAAGCAGATTTCCAGCAGAAATGGAGGCCTTTTTGGATCTCAAGATTACACTATTTTGGTGTAATCTTGCATCAAGTGTTAGTAAGTTCAAGTCAACTGAATGGCCTATAATGACCAGTGGAACCAGCCTGCATAGTCAGTGGTTTCCCAGTGTCACTCACTTGTCCTCATGCTTTTGTTTGTCTTT
Organism: Paralichthys olivaceus; assembly: GCF_024713975.1. NCBI lineage: Eukaryota > Metazoa > Chordata > Actinopteri > Pleuronectiformes > Paralichthyidae > Paralichthys > Paralichthys olivaceus. Next base: position 21,719,448 of record NC_091105.1, on the reverse strand, counting down.
GGTTCAACATTTAGCTTTGCGGTAAAGCCAGGACTCGTGCCAAAACCAGCCCTTGAAGAATGGGCAAGAATAAGATCAACATTTTTTCTATTCATTAGAGTGAAAAACATTAAGACCATCTTTTGTTCCCATTATAATTGGCATTTGATACTGCACTGTGTTGCCTCTTGTCTTTCGGATGTCAGTGACTCTGGCTAGTCATGCACATTCAGTATGCTGGAGTGTCCTCTCCTGAAAAACTTGGCAGTGGCTCACTACAATGATGAACTCACTTCACTACAAACAACCCACTTAACCCAAAGCAGTTGGGTACTCCATTTGATGGCTTTTTCACCAATCTGCTCAAATGTGTAGAAGGAAGAGTTGCATCCGAGAGTAATTCACCCAATTGTTCCACTTCCACTCCCTCCCCCCTAAAAAAAAAAAAAAGCATTAAAGGAAAGTCTTCGAAAGTTAGCAAAGGACGTGTCTCACTTTTCCAGCAGTTGTTGTTTATGGCTTTGCAGCTCAGTCTAAATAAACCAAAATTGCTCTAATTGAGGGCTGTTGTTCGAAGTCCAGCATGCTGAGCATAGAGGGTTTTTTCCTGTTTTTACCCCTCAAATTGTTAGACCCCTTATTTTAAGTTCCAGCCAGATCGGGCTCTGGAACTACATATCTGTTGCGTCCCCCTACAATGCAAGAGGCTTTTTAGATGGGGGGGAAAGGTAGAAATGGATTTCATTAGTGGGAGCCTGGGTACCGCGCTCCCCCTCCCCTCTTTTTTGGTGTTTTGTGGACCTCCCATCCTAACAGGCCCCTTGTCTGTCTCTCCCTCCCCCCGTATGGGAGAGGTGAGGCTCCATAAAGTCATTTAACGTGGGAAACCCAGTCAATTAAACGAAGGAAGCCAGCCTTGCAAAATCCATGCCTCAGGTCTTGTTACAGTGCGGCCTAGCCCGAAAAGAGCAACTTATTCATATCATCACTTAATGCAGGGATTGGATGTTAAGAATAAAGATTGAGTGTCCTGTCGGATCCCCAGCACAGTAAATTTATTGTTGCTGGTCAGTGAGCGAAAATGTGCCCATTTCACAAACCAATGGAAACTTAAGGTAACTGCTGGAAAAACCCAGGTATTGAAACTTTTCTAGCGTGGCCACTAGTGAAAGCCAGACTGTGTGTGTGTGTAGAAAGCTGCCATAATGACCTGGAGGTCAGCCAAACGTAGCAGGCAGGGACTTCCAAGAGGGAAAAAACTAACAAACAAAACACAAGAACAGATGAAACTTTGACCTTTATCCTGGCAGCGAGGCTAGCCTTTCTCCTCATGTTATAATACTGATCCCTCCTGTGACTTCTGAAAAAAATCATTCAGAACGGACCTGCTTCTCTGAATGGATAGATGAACACATCGTCTTACTGTGTTCTCCTTCTTGGTATTACCACAAGAGTTTTTCCAAACGTTTTCCTCTTACCTGCCATCGTCTCCAATTATAGCAGTTCACTGAAATGTTATCGGAATGTAACTGGTCTTTGCCGAGTTGAAAATAAAAACCCTTTTATATCTGAATAATTTTACCAATTTGTGGAGTTCCAGCGGAAACCTGTTCTTTTTTTAGTGTTTCCTCCACTTGCACATCTGTCGTGTCTCACGGTCCACTCCAGCGGCTGTCCGTCGGCGTACGGGGGTGTGTGGTTAGCATCTAGGTTTCTCTGGCCGCTCAGCAGACACCCACCCTGACTTCCTGCTTGACTCATGTCACTGTGTCTGGTGTTTGGTGTTATCGTGGACTGCTGTGGTACAGAGTTTCCCATGAGCCCTCGGGTGTTGTCCAATGTGCACAGGTTCAGAGGCATTCTCAACCTGTCTTTCATTACCGATTCTTTTTTGTTTGTTTTAACCTGTTCTGGAAATCAGAAACAGTAGCCTGTGACATTTTTCAGAGTGATTATCTCCACAAAGATGTGTCTTGTTAGTATCAGTTCATATTTCAGCCTAATTACCTTGTGACCACGACAGAATGGTTGAGAGTTACTGAAGGTAATCTAAGGATTTTCTTGCTATTATCACCTTCATAAATTTAGTTAAGTTTGCAAAATTGATATGATTTGAGTTTGAATTTGATATGACTGGTTAACTAAAAACGATCACAGAACATTTCTTAGTGTTTCTTCAGTCTCATAATGAATGTATTGCATGTTTTAATAATGGCTTAAAATGCCTGAAATTCATTTTTACCAATAAAAGGCCATACAAAGTGTTAAAATCTCTATTTAGATTAGGTCACCACAAAAATTTCTCAACTGTGGCAGGCGGAAGACAATAATTATCCCATTATGTTTTAGTATGCGCTGCATCGTTGGTCTGTTTCCGGTTTCGAAAGTCATTCAAACTTGTGAAAATGGGGAATCTTAAGTTAATTACTGTGTTAACTTGAAAGAAGTATCTTTTGACTTTTGGCTTTAAAAAATTTTAGATACCTTAGGTACCTTGTTATATGTATAATCATTTGGCCAACTAGTACAGTGCCCATTCTTAACATGCCTGTTTGGAATGGGCTGTTTGCTTCTCCTGTGTTAATGCTCAGGTTCCAAACTCAGAGTCATTCCTTGTCATTAGTGAGCTCCTCCACAGCAGTACAATAATATGATAAGAAAAGCGATTTGACATACAAGTAGGAAAGTCAGACCCCTGCATATTGTAAACGCAAACACATTTGTCATAAGCGATATGGTGTAAGTCAGTACAGATTCAGACAATGTCTCCTGTCACTGCCTAATGGGTGCTAAGTGTGTCTGCCCCATCCTTGAAATTGATTATTATATTTTCAGGTTGGTCGTGCATCTCATTTTTCATTTAATTGCAGTCACTGACAGAATGTTGGCTTTTCAAGTTTGGTTTGTTGGTGTTATCATTTTTTTTAATGTAGCATGTGTTTGTTGGTGATATAAGTACATAATATAAATTATGCTTGTATTATAATCATAATAGTATTATAGTATTTTATATAATATAAAATATATATATATATATTATAATAATCGTATGGTACAGGTTTCCAGCACTCCTTAAAAATGTATAAATAGTCTAAAATTAAAATCAATTACGGTATTTAATTGTATTAAATTACCCATACATTTTCTGAAAAGTATTACATTTGCAGGCAGAAAATGGGGGAAATTGTCACGCACAGTTCCTACCATAAAAACGTCTTTAAAACTTTAGTACTGAGACACTGCCAGCTCGATGTTTCTAATCGCCATAATCTCCTTTACGCTTAATGTTGTGTATTCATGTTGGCAGAGCACGACAAAGCACCACTCAACTTTGTGTCTTGCAAATCAGTGGTCAGTTATGGAACTGCAGTGAGCCCTGTAATGCCTGACAGTAAAGTCTCTCCATGTCAGTTGTAGTCTGTGAACCACTCAACAGCAGAGTTTATTAAAAAGATCAAGTGACTACAAATTCCAGAAAGAAGCAGTGAGAGGCCATTAGACATAGTGATTTCTAATTTATATTCCTCTAGGTTACACTGTATTTTAAAGAAAACACCACAGTTACAATGGAGAGATCTTCCTGTTGCAGGCAGCGCACAGATAGTGAAGTTAGTTCATCAGTGCTGCTGACTTTCTTGTGTGGTAGTGAGCACTTGAATTTTGTGCAACATAACAGTCATGCCAAGTTTCATGTTCAAGTCAATGAAGCGTTATCTGCAGACATGACCACAACGTTGTACAACAAACAAACAGACTAATATAATAATAGTAACAGCACTGGTGATAACAATGATAATTGTAAATGAACAGGATATCTTATTAAACTTTTTAATAGGTTTAAATAAGTTAACCTCTATCAAATAAATTGTTTTGACATTTTGAGATCTAAAATTACATTTATTGAGGTCTTAAAAGGTCTTATAAAGCATTAAATTTGACTTTAAAAATGGTGCAAGAACCCTGTGGTAATTCCTCTGGATTTCTGGACCTCTGCCTCATCTGTTTTAATGATTATGGGACCATGATGCTAAATCACTCGCTCTTTCTAAAATGCAGACAATTTTAATGACATTTGAAATGTTTGCTATAACTGGGCCCAAATGATAATTGGAATTGATTATAAGTCTATCATTGCTGATATGCAATTAGATTTGAGGACCTTCACCAAGACACAATCAAGTAAGCTTCACTGCTGTTAAGATAGTTTACTTCTCCCAAATTGTACAGACAGCGTAGTGACACTCCTGCTTCAAACATGCCTTCAGTCAACGTAGTAATTTAAAAAATCAAACTTTTATGGTCAGCTGCAATGCAGCAGTTGTCATATCTAAAAGTGCAGCAAATTTGGTTTTATAAAAAGATAAACAGTGTTTCATGATTCATTTCTCACTTTCTGTCAAGCTCCATTCCCTTAGGATGACATAATTTAATCAGGTTTTCCAGTATAAATAAGAAACGCTACTGCAGCGTGCAGCTGTGCCACAGACGCCAGACAAGTAGTGGCAAGCCTGGTCTCACATTTTATGATGTTCCCTGAACGCTCCGCCAACCTGTATTATTGCTTTAATCAGCATTTGTCTCTCAAAAAGTGTGGAAAAATGTTTTTGCACTGTAATGTTATGTATCGCATATTTTATCAAGTGTCCCATGTTGTCTGTTCCCAAGGTCCCATCTACAGACAGGAATGCCCTGAACTCTCTTTGGGGCAAGCTGGCCTCTGAGATCCTGATGCAGAACTGGGAGGCAGCCATGGAGGACCTCACCCGCCTGAGAGAGACTATCGATAACAATGTAAATGCCCCACTTCTCAGAATTTGATACCTCATCTAGATTCCCTTACATAGACTGCATATTGACATTTCACTTTCAGTACAGCTCTGCCGTGGCATTTTATTCCTCAACCACACGCTCTCATCTGACTACTTAGGAACTTTGATTTGAGTATAAAGTGGTTGTCTGAGTTTGATTGATGGTCATCTCGGAGACAAGAACACTTAAAGGGCTAGTTCACCGAAAAATGAAAATTCACTCATTATCTACTGACAACTATGCAGATGGAGGTGTGGGTGAAGTGTTTTCAGTCCACAAAACACTTTTGGTGTTTCAGGGGTAAACGGTGTCACAGCCAAAGTGACCCCTTCTTCAGACATAATAAAACTGAAAAAAAGCATAGCATGTGGAGGCATGCTATGCTTTTTTTTATTGCTCATGTGGTGTCATCCAAGTGTCCACAAGCCCCGACATTCATATTTGACTCAAAACAACGTCATTTACACCATATTTTAGTGTTCTTGGGCGAGGGTGTGTACAGTTTTCCGGTGTGTGCGTGAGAACATAAATGTGCCTCTGAGGAGGATATCAGAGGACATTTAGGCTTAAAATATGGTGTAAATGACGCTGTTTAGAGTTGAATAGAATGACGGGGCTTGAGGACACTTGGATGACACCACATGAGCAGTGTGGAGGCATGTTTTATTTTTTTCCAGTATTGTGTTTCAATCTGAAGAAGGGGTCCCGTTTAACTCAATTGCATTGGATAGATAGATTTTTGGAGACTCCAAAAGTGTTTTATGGACTCAAACACTTCACTAAACTGGTGAGTGGATAATGAGTGAATTTAAAATTTTCTATGAACTATCCATTTAATAATTTTTATTTCTGGTACCTTGTTGTAGAAAAGGGCAGCTACTGTTTTTTGCCATGAAACAAATTCTCATTTGACTATTTATATATTTTTTAATCCTTTTCTCTTGTAATTCTATGTCTTGTCTAGTCTGTCAGCTCCCCTCTCCAGTCTCTTCAGCAGAGGACATGGCTCATTCACTGGTCTCTCTTTGTCTTCTTCAACCACCCCAAGGGCAGAGACAATATCATTGAGCTCTTTCTGTACCAGCCACAGTAAGTACATTTATAATATTAATTTTCAATTTCTTGGTATTGCTTGCTCTTTTTACACCCAGGAAATTAAAAACTAATGAAAGATTGCCTGGAAGAAGTTTTAAAGATTAATTTCCACTAAACAAGGGTGACAGGAAAGGGAACAATCTGTAACTTCAAGTACACCAAAACGAACTTGTGTGATTCATTATGATTCATGTTTTGGAAAATCCAACTAAAAGCTGCCACTTTGTGCTTCAGAGAGTGTATAACAACTCTCTTATTGTTTTGTTGTTTCATATAATTTTTGTCTCCAGTTCTGTTATTATGTTGTGTACTTTCTCCCTGAAGTGTTGTGTGACAGATGGAGCTTGTGTGTGTTATTAAAGTATCCTATCTCCAAATAATTCTTGATCCTGAAAGCATTTGTAGAAAAGGTCAGTCAGTCATTTTATACGTGAACTTCATTTAGAGAAAACCATTTCCTTTAATAACACATTTTTGGGTGGTGGGCTTCTTCATGAACCCTGCTGGTATTTTTTAAAGTGGTTTCAGAAGTGTGTGTTTTTGTGTGGTCTGTTTACTCTCCAAGTCAAACGAGGCCATGTGTATTGCAGATCGGAAACTTTATACACTGTGTTAAAATTTGCACACCACCTATTTTGATGTCTTTGCTCCTTCCCCCTGTTCTGATTGCAGGCTTGTATAATTGTACAGATGATTGGGCTCCACAGACAGTATGACAGGCGACCACAACACAGCACACTCAAATGTCTGGTTCCCTGAATTTTACTCCGTTTTTAATTTTATTGTGGATGATTAAGGAGGCCTGCCCAATAATTACTCATGAAAAGCTCACCCAACCATCTGTGTGGATAAACTGAGGTAGTTTTGTGTGCTTTGCAGTTTCACAGTCTCGAAACCTCATGTTTTCCCCACTGAGGCTTGGCTCGGCTCTTGTTTCCCATCTTTTGACCAGTACTTCCTTTGGCTTAAGCTGGTGACCAGTGGCTGGCCTTCAGCTCCATATTTGACCTCCTTTACCCCTGCAGTCAGCAGATGTTGATCCAAAGCTTTGTGTACTGTTGACGCTGGCCTCGGAGCAACTAAATGCTCAGCAGCTATGGTACAGGTGCAGCCTGATGAAACACTATCACAATAGTATATCCTGAGTAACTCGATTGTAGGGTTGGTTATCCCTTGGTTTTTTCCTATACTGGTGCTAAAATGCTACTTTTTAAACAGTACTGGTGCCTAAACAGTGTCTGAACCAATATCTTTGTCTTTGGAAAAAAAAGCATAAAACACCGACCAACGATGAGAATGGCTTCTTTTTTTTTTTATTGTTGAGGCGAATGGGACGTTGAACTATTATGGTAAAGGTATAATTCACTTATAAATATAAATGTACTTCATATATATTTAAAGAACAAATATCACACAATCATGTAATAAATAAAACCAAACCCAACAACAATACTTTAATACTACATAAGATTTTCACTGCTTGATATAGTAAAATACTCCAAACTCATCATCAATCTCTCTCAGGACGCCCACACTGCACTCTCACGTGCTGACAGGAGGAGTCATAAAGAACGGGTTGTTGTGCTACTTGACTTTGTTGCATTGTTTGCTATTATCAACATCCTTAGCCTTTCCCTGGTCATTTGCCTCATATACAAAATACTTCCAAACAGCACTTAAGCTCTTTTTAATTTTTGACTATAACTGGTCGCGAAGGCACTTCAGCAGCAGCACTTGCCATGTTGAGTTAATTTAATGCTAGCAACACCAGCTCAGTGTGGTGAACGTCAGCTAGTGTTCGCGTGTGCAGCTGCTAGTGAGGGGGAGGGGCTGTGTGCCTGTCTTCAGCGGTGCTGTGTGGAAGTTGTGTCAACAGGAGGGGGCAAAGATGGCACTTTTGGAAACAATACTGTTGCAAATGAGTATCTAATCCGATTCAAATTTTTAGTATCGATTAATATCTGAGTATTGATTTATTTGACAACCATAATAAGAAAACAGGTCTGAACAATTCTGCAGTTTAAAGGTTCAGTGTGTAGAATTTAGTGACCTCTAGAGTGGAACTTGCATGTTGTAGCTGAATACTCCTCATCTCACCCTCCCCTTCCCAACATGAAAGAGAACCTGTGGTGAACTTCAGTTGTCATATTATGGTTTTAGTTTGTCCAGTTTGGATGACAGTAAAAAACATGGTGGCCTTTACAGAGGATTCCCTCCATGTAAATATAAAGTTTCTTAAATATAAAGGGCCCATTCTATGGTAAAGAAAACAACAATTCATACAATATAGATGAAACACACCAGTGAAAACATCACTAGGATTATTTTATATTCAATTTCTGCCCAAAATTCCACACTGAACCTTTAAGTACACGTCCTGAGCCTGACTCAAAGTTTTCTTAAAAACGTCTTAAGAATATATTGTAGAAAATTCTCAAGATATTGGTGAATGAGACCCAATGTTAACAAGGCACCTGCATGTGGTGTTTGTTAGCAGGGCAACTATTTCAGTACCTAGCTCAGGGGCAAAAGTGAGGCACCAAAATCTGCGTTGTGATTCGGTCTAATACGTACTGACCGTGTCGAAACAAGTGACTGATTGATTTTAGACCTAAGACTTTATTATCCCCTTGGGGAAATTTGTTCTCACAGCCATTCCAGTACAATCAACAGTGATAGACACATTTCAACAGAGGCAACCCACAAATAGGACAGGGTGTCACTTGAAACAAAGCATAAACTTAAAACCCTGCTGTACATAGAAGTTTTATTTACAGAGGCAGTTTAGGTGCTGCAATGGCAAAGGGGACAAAGCACTGGATTTTGGTACCCAACCCTACTTGATTGTGTGTATTACCCATTTAGTTGTTCAGCATCATTTCCAGACGGGTTGTGAAATGGAACCTTGTTTCCCTGTCCCTCTTCTGTGTTCTCCCACAGCTTCCCCCCTTTAAAAAGAGGAAATTTAAACTCCGACTTGATTTCTTGGCTGCATGCCTCAGTAGCATCTTCAGCAAACCACTGCAGCGATGCTTGTTGTTTCAAAACTCAAACTAAAAAAAGATGAAGTCCCCTAAGTGGGGTTGGATGAATGTCCCCCAGATATGGTACAGTGACTCATGCAAGATTGCTTGCTACTAGAGCCCCCCCTGGAGAGTGAGTAGGTGTAAGTTAATCAGGAACACAGCACGGAGCATTGCGGTCTTCCACGGGAGTCAAGCAACTACAAAGGGAGAGAGGGAGGGACAGAGCTCTCCTATAACCAGGCTGACGGTGGCTTTGCCGAGCAGCCCACTTCTGTTTTTAGACCCAACATCAGAACTGCCACAGGTCTCCTGTCCCTTTAATTGTTTCAGCAAATTAAACTGTTGTCGGCAATCTTTCTCTGAACACCATGTGTTCCTCTGGACTCGGCAATAGGGGCCCATTCCACTTCCTCTGTGCTGATTTAATTTGGTCAGTGGGGGTTAAAGGGGAGGGTGAAGTTCAAAGATACATATTTAAAAAGCAATAAAGTGTTCTGACGATGTCGTTGATGTTGACTGATTGCCATTTTGACAAGGAAAGTGGAATGTACTTGTGTGTTTGTGTTTGTGTGTGCGCACAGACCTTACATGTTGTTTTAACAACACACAGTCTCAAGAGTTGGTATGGGATTAGCATCAGCCTGTAACAGCGTCGTGTCTCTTGTGTTCAGCCCTTAGCCAGTTGACCTGTGGTTGAAACATCAGTCCCTGATGGATTGAGTTTCAGCTACTGGGCAGGTCCTTGCTCACTGATCTGTATCTTCTTGTCAGGGTTCCCTTTTCCTCCTTCCTCTCATCGGACACTAATGAAAGAGACAGCCTAAATCTGGGACCCACGTCCAGCAGGAGGGAGTCCTGTTGGGACATTTATCTGTTCAGCTGCAAAAGCTTTTTCTCTGTTCTAAATGCCAGGAGCCCAATAACCAGCCAAAATGTTATATGATGTGTCCTTGTAAAGATCATGTCTTTGCTCTGATAAGTGATTACTTTTGTGCTCCCTCATTCCAGGTACCTCAATGCTATCCAGACTATGTGCCCCCACATCTTGCGTTACTTAACCACAGCGGTCATCACTAACAAGGATGTCCGTAAGCGTCGGCAGGTTCTAAAGGATTTGGTGAAGGTCATACAACAGGTAACAGACGCCCTTTTCTCAAAGTTATCAGGGCATTGCTTATAGGCCACACAGGCTTTGGAAGTATGAGTAACTGATCATGCAACCCGATACCTTTGCTAACACTTCTTTTAAGAGCAGGGAGTGTGCTTTAGAGCTTGGATCCAAGCTGGGGAATCTATAAACCCATTAATTCTGATAAATGGTAGTGAACTGACTGAATACAACTTACCAGAGCTTTCTCTGCCAATGGCAGCAGATAGTTCAGCGATCTAAGCACCATCTTGGGTTGTGGGTAATCACTAAAACATGTGCTCAGTGCTCTGCTCTATGGCCTCAGGTCAGGTTGCGACTCCTTCTGTGAGCATGATTTGCAACTGTTCAGAGTTCACAATGTGTTTCTGCTCAAGTCCCTGTAAACTGTTATGTTTATTTAGCTATTGTGCCCAGCAGGTGGTAATTTTGACTATACAGTCACAGCACTAGGATTCATGTTGTTTTTTTAGTGAATATACACATGTTGATTTCACAACCACTCTAGGTGTTATTTTGGTACTTGTGAAAAGTCATGTTTCACATTGCTTCTTGCTATATATCTAAATACGTTCTGAACCTCATTGTGTATTTCTGCTTTATTTGCATCTGAACATAGCTGAACCCATATTACATTTTTCTTCCAGGAATCCTACACCTACAAAGATCCAATTACAGAGTTTGTGGAGTGCCTGTATGTGAACTTTGACTTTGACAGTGCTCAGAAGAAACTCAGGGAGTGTGAGGCGGTGAGTAACCACTAACGTGATCTCAACATCATTCATTTGAACCTATTGTTCCCTAAACTATGAGAACGACTTTTTTGTGCCTCTCTGAAAATACAACGGTCTTCTCTGCGAATCTCTGACTTTTACACAGAGCATCATCCTAAACATGGTTTGCAATCGCATGATCTCTGTCTGACCTTCCGCCCGTTCGCACAGCTTTCTGTTTACTGGAGTTCAGCGTGGGTCCGGTGCTGACGGAACAGTTATAGTCAGTGCCTTGTATCTTACTGTCAGAAATAGAGATCTCCTTGGACACCATCTCTGACTCAGACTGCAGTCAGATATTTACTATGGCCTGTAATTGACCCATGAGGCCAGTAGTTAACAGTAAAAGCTTTATAACAAAATCCTCTACAGAGGCATGCAAGCACTCGTTTTAAGAGGGAGATCTGTCAGAGCTCGATTGTTGAGAGCATTTATTTCAATTTTGGTTTGTAATTGCTAAATTTAACTGCCGTCCTTGATGTGAGAATAGAACCAAGATTGTATTCTGTCTTTTATGCTGACAACAATGCAGAGCACATTGAATGCTGTGATATGATTTCATGATAACATTGGCTCAATCTGATGATATCTATTGCTCAATGAGAAAAAAATACAACAAACATGTCGCAATTTAATTTCATCGTATTGTATTTTATTTTATTATCTTGTATACCTCGATACAAACGCTTGCGATTTTGTCAGAATCCTCCTGATATAGGGATCAACTCCACTGAACCTCAGTCAGATACCAGCAACCCTCTATATCTTTTATTGTCAAAAACAAACAATACGTGTGCCATTAATAGATACTGACAGGATTAATATTGAGCTGATACTGTTTCGTGCTGCTGAATTAGTGATTCCACTGCCGCAAACAGGGTAAATATATTAATATACAAGCGACATCTGAATAATGTAACACCGACTATATTGTTTTTTCGTGGATGAACCCAATAATCTGTCAAGTGAGTGTTTATTTTTCCATTTCAAAATATCAGTGAAACAATTTAATACAGTTTCCTTAAGCACCACGACAGACTCAAAAATGACAATTGTGCTGAATCAACACCCTTGATACAGTATTATAAAAGGGAATTATCAAACCTTTCTACAATATAAAAATGCATTTTGTCAGTAAGTATGTTTTTGATTAGGGCAGGGTGATAAACCAGTAATAATGATTATTGCAACATAATTTTAATCAATAACAATATGTCAGTCAGTATATTGCTTTTTTAATTGTGCAAGCATGGCGTGGATGTACAATACATAATCCGTTTTAATGTTCTAATCTGAAGAGACATTTATCATTATTTTGATTAATGTTAAAATATTTATCCGAACACTTCTGGCCATATCATGCAGACATACTTTTACATCAGAGGGTCAACAAATAGATGAAATAAGCTGCTGGTGAGCTACTCGGGGGGAAAGTTTCCCTCCGTGACATCGAGTCCAGGAAGCGAGTTTTGCTGGTCAGATTCCAGGGACACAGTAAATGGACAGTAATCACATTTAAAGAGATAAAGCAGATGTCTTAGCTGGTGTTGTGCTATATGTATATTTTGCGTAACTTTATCTACTGAGGCATTCTTTGCATATACACTTTAATCTAGTTGTCACAGATGACTTTATACTTGACCTGCAGGACTAAAGGGTTATTTGGTCCCCTTTTCATTTTTTTGACTCTTGAAGATTTACCTTCAAAATGATGTTTCTCTCAACAGGAGTAAATGTTGAGAAGTCACATCAGCGGTTTACTCAAGGTTCTGTTTCATTTTAGCCTATATTTAAGTTACTACAAAGAGTCTTCAGTGCTTTTAACACATGAGGAAGTTATAACCAAACTCATCCGGGTGGATTTGTTTTTAAGTTATACCCTCAGAAAATCTGCATGGTCAGAAAAAATCCACATTATGTTGTAAGAGAAACTAGATTTTTCCTGTGCAAAGGCCTCTAGGGACCATCTCCAAATGATGACATGTACTATCAACAATATTAGAGCTGTATCCAATTTCAGCTTAGACATCGCAGACGCCCTCAATCACCGACATTCGTTTAACACTTGCATGCACTTGCACTGGATTTGGCATGACCTTCCCTCATGGGTTTCTGTTTGCAGAGACTCCTCTGACGTTAAAACAGATGCTCAATCCCTACTAACTCTGAGGTCATAGCCCCAGTTATTCCAGATGCTTTTAAGTCTGGCATACCATATCAGAGCCTGTCCAGTAGGCACAAACACAATTGACCCCGTTCAGTTCACAAGCAAGTCTAGCAAGGTGGGTGGCTCCTAAAATGTTTAGCAGCACCTTTAATGCATTGCCCGTGATGGTCTGCAAACATTTTTCAAAATTGTTCTCTTTGAAGTCAGTGCCATTTTTTCCCCTTACAGAAATTCACACGCAAGCCTTTAAATGGCACATTATTGTGGCGGTAAAAGGATTCATAGGCCGCGCAGTGATTGAGGTAAATGGATACCCCACTGGGATGGGCTGTTGTCTTGATGAGCATTTGTAATGCATCAATTTTGAGCCATTCAGTAGAGTGGCACCCATCTATTTACTGATTGCTGTAATAGCAAGATGTGGGTATTGTTTTCAGCTGCCTTGTCGGCAGTTCACTGTACCATGTACAATAGTTCAAGCCAAGGGGGAGGGGGTGAACTGTCTTGTACAAGCTGTGTAAGTTGTCTTTTTGGTTTGTTTCTTTCCCCACTCCACCTGCATCTGGAATCACTGTCAGATGTTAGATGCTTGCATGTCTAAGAATGAAAAGTATAGGCCCACCTATAGTCAGGCCCTCAGATTTCACATAAAGGTCTCTTAAAGCCCCTTTCAGGATTTGTTTAAGCTTTGTGGTCTGAATCCCAGATGACACTAATTAGGGTACTTAACTCTTCAAAGTTTTATCTGCCTTAGATAAGCCTTGTCATAGCTGAAATGTGCATTGCCTGGTAGCGCTATGTAGTTAGGATTTATTCAAGCAGAAATCTGGGCAGATAGCAGCTTAAGCAAACCAAGAGCTGGTAATGCGATGTGAAATAGCACTCAATGGAGAGTTGGAATGCAGCAAACACTGAGAAAAGGGAAGGTTTCACACAGCGGTACCTCAAGGACCATAGCTGGGTCATGAACATTTATAGAAGATGAATGGGCCATAGACAGTGGTTTCAAGAGCTCAAGGAAGGCCATGATTCTGATGGGTAACACAGGCAAGACTTAATATGAATTGCTGAAAAGTAACACTTATCTTTGTATTTCTATGGACCTGTGCTGCTGCTGTTGTTGGGTAACTGTAGCCGTAAAATTGGGCAATCCCAGAAAGGAGAGTTGACACTCAAGCACCAGACCAGAAGACTTATGACAAGTCACAGATGATGTGGTCATCTCTGTGCTTGGCTGTGTTCTTACTGTATTGTCTCATGTGGTGGCCAAAGAATTCAATGATTTGTGGTTGATATGGAGTACCTTGCATGGTCTAGAGTTACTGACTGACTGACCTTATTTAAGCTGCTTTCAGACATGCACTGAACTCTGGAGATTCTCCACACTTTCTCTGAAGGAGGTGCATGTGTGAATGCAAATGTCAGAGTGAGGGCCTTCGGATTATCTGCCTGACCCCCTGGTTTAGTAGCCCTATTAGCAGACAGAAATAACTCATTGCATTCTGTCTCTTAGGTTCTTGTGAATGACTTCTTCCTGGTTGCTTGCCTGGAGGACTTCATTGAGAATGCCCGTCTCTTCATCTTTGAGACCTTCTGCAGGATTCACCAATGCATTAGCATCAGGTAAGTCACTTAATAAAAACCAGAATAAAGTGAAATGTAACATTTGTAAATCAGCAGTGAGTAGCAGTAGTCTCATTGGTCATGCTGCATGGGGATGATATGGCAGCTTTTGAATCCTGAGTGTAGTCTGACAGACATCCCTGAAGACTTACAGGAAGTCCTGTTTGCTATCTCTAGACGTTGTATGCATTCTGTAAGTAGGAAGTGAGAACATGGGCTTTGTGATCAGTGCAGTTTAACTCAGAGATAAGTGTTTATGGCCCGTCTGCACACAACCATGCTGACCGCACACATCTCATGGATTAAGCATTGTTACTTTTAACTGCTCCCAGGTCTCTGCAGGTTGCTCTGTGGAGATCTTTTAAGACCACCTGTCTGAGAACAATTCATGAACATTTTCCTGCCAGGAAGAGGCCAAGATTCAGACAGCACTCATAGCTCCTCTAATGCACAAGAACATTTCAGCTCCTTTTCGTGAGGGTGGTGGAGGTCAGAGGGTTCTGTAGGTCTCTATTGACTCCTGTTTCAAATTTTAGTTTAGTTACATTATAATAAAATTGACTTTGGATGCCTCCCCAAAACCAAGAAATTTAGTCAATGCTAATTATAGTGAGCATTAGCTGAGAGGGAAAAAAAAGATTATAGTAATTGTCTGCAATTAAGAGAGATTACAGGATTTGGCTGCCTCTTTACATCAGTTTTAGAGTGACAAATATAAAGGCAGAAGTATTCACCCTTCTCAGCCTTTAATTCTTTTTGTAAAGGTGAGTTTATGCTTGTTGCGCTAATCTGTGATATCAGATAATGCACATTATTTTTTTGTTTTACCTGTTCATCATGAATTTATGGTACAGATTTCACACTGCTTTCAGAAATGTATATTCATACTATGCTGCCACTCGGGCAAACACTGCAAATTTTAGGCAAGGTCTGCATTTCAAATATGGTCAATGAACATATGATGTTCAGTGGAAAGAGGGAACAAATTACTTCTGTTGACACGAAAATGATTGCATTGACTGTTACATAGAGCCGTGGAGGTCTGTAGTCAAGGTTGAACCGTGGAACATGATCAGGCCCTGTCGAAATCTCCAGTTGCAGATTGTCTGGAATTGATTAGGAGTCCTGGTTCTTTTTGGCAGACTTACTGCAATTGGATCCATTTACTTGTTAAGTACCACAAAGGTTAGTGGTAACACTGAAAGAGGAAGTTGAATGGTGATATTCCTACTTTTCACCTTCTTTCCGTGTCCCCAGCTCTGAGTGTGGAGGTTTCTAACACAGGAACACATATCTGGGACAATTTCAGGGATTTCTTCGTTTATTTCTGGCTGTGTTATGACGATGGACAGATCATGTCTAGTCTTGACAGACACCCAAATTCCATGTCATTAGCACTCTGTCCAGAAGCCCTCTGTATCGAAGCGTGTACCCAGATGAATTTGATGGCTGTATTTAATGAGGACATTTTTACAGCTGTTGGCCATGATGGTTTCACAGATATTTAGCTCGCCTTGTGCCCACAGCTTTAGACACAAGAGTACACCAGAAGTTGGCGTAATTTAGTTATTTTATGTAATAAAGGCTTATGTAAAATGTACTGGAAATGAAGATGTGATTCAGCCTAAACTGCACTTGTAATTGCACACACACTTTTTTGTAGACTTTTCAGTGTCCTGTGTGCTTCTATTTTAGCTTTGTTTCCCTCTCTTATTTACAGGATTTATTTCCCGGATTCTCTCTTGAATGTTTCAGTGACGAGACCCTGCTTTGACCTCAAATGCACACTTGTCCTTTGACATTTTGAGTAAATGCTTGAGACGTGCTCATTTGGGCATTTTCTTACCCCCTCATCACTAGATTGTATTTGTACACAACAGCTCACTGGTAGTTGGAAGGGGTGTCTTGTGTATTTGGATGTAACACTGAGGATCTTTCCACCTCACAATTGAGTCATTAAAAAGACCACACGATCATTTTGGTTTCCCCGAAAAATCAATTTTACCCCAAGCTGAAAGTGAGGTTGCTCCAAATGGCTCGGAGTCTCCCAAACGCTATCATATGTTAGTGTTTAACAAAGGATTCATTTTAGGCCAGCCATGTTAAGAAGGGGGCTACTTTTGAGAAGGATCCCCCGTCCTCCTTTCTCCTCTAAGTGCGTTAGACCCCAATCCCTGACCCCTCTCTACTAGTGTGAGGTTGGTATTGAGACCCACAGGAGTCCCCTAGCCTGAAGTCGAAAGCTCAGGAGCCAGAATGAATAAAGGGTCGAAATGAAAGTGATCCCTTCTCCCCCAAGGAAGGGGATGATGGTTATGTAAAATAAAACCAGTCATGGAGGCTGTCTGCTCGGCTGAAGGGCCAAAGGATGTCAATAGTGTAGGTTGTTTGAGTCCGACCTATTCCCCGCACTCTTCTTTTCTCTCCCTCTTTCTCCTCTTTTCTTGCCTGCAGTCAGAGGTTTAGTAGGGGTGGGCTGTAGACCTCTCTCAAAGACAATGAGATAAAGTAACCATGCTCTGATATACAAATGCCTTCCTGGGAGGAAAACATTGCCAGACTTTGTTGTATAAATTAGATTAGAGGACTTTGACTGGTGCGGTCCAAGGCCCTGGGCCTTTTGGGGTGCTCTCTCTGTTCCTGTGTTATGCCTCACAGATCACGTTTGGAGGGGTTAGAGGTTAGCTTAACTCCCCGTTGAGGAAACCAGAGCATGTTTGTTTTGATCATCATATCTGACCTGGACTTGACTGACATGTGCCCCCACTTTAGTGAATTGTCAAACAAAACACCCAGTTCCCCCATGCAAGGCAATCACTTAATCACATGGGTAAAATCAAAACAAAAAACAAATTTCATACGAATTTGCCGATTGCTTGATGAAATAAGTGAAGGGCTTTTCTGAGTATGAAGTAGTGCAGCTCAGAACAGGCAGTGATGGTTGTTTTTTCCATTACTAAATAATTACCTCTGTGTAGCAAACGGTTATTCACGATGTCACTTCAACTTTGTTAATATTTGATGCAGGAGTCTGGGTCGTGTTTTATATCATTATTTCGGAAGGAGTTTGTTAGGCCAAATAGCCAAATCATCAAGTGTTTTTCATTAGTCGATATGAGATGCAACTGCCAGCAATCTGAGATGAATAAATGATTCTGATTTTAAGCTGGACCTTCATGTAAGAAAAGTTGTAAGCCATGGGATATCACCAAAATCAAACGATTTCTGTCATTCACTGATCTGGAGAAGATTATTCACACATTTATCTCATCCCTGTACGTCTCTCCCCAAATTCTCTTTGTTCCTTGCACCCCATCCAAAATTCTGCAGCTTTACTTCTAACTGGTTCCAAAAAAATGTCACCACAATATTCCCATTTTAACCTGACTTCTCTGTCTTTAAGAAATTATATTAAAATGCTTTTTATAACTTAAATTCTCAGTCTGGTTTGATTCCTTAAGGCTGCTCTCCACCATGACCTAATGTTCTACTTGAGATCCTCCGAAAAACGCAGTCCCAAAGTCTTGACTAGAAACTGTCCATTTGATGTTCGAGCCCCCCAGTTCAAATCACCGCTTAGAAAACACATGTGTAAGGCTGCTTTTAATTCTTGAGGATGCCGCTTTTCATCATCAATTATTGTAAAAAGAAAATGGTATCTGAAGTTTTTAATTTTGAGGGTTTCCTTGATATATTTGCCACTTTGTCTCTTTTCCTCCTTGTCTTTTGCTGCTTTGTTCACTATTTGTGTTTGTGCAGCAATTTGTAACTGTTTTATAATAGTGCTCAACAAATAAAGGTTTATTATCATTGGTAACAATGCACCACTTGCTCGTGCAACATTTAGGGCTGCAAACTAAAATCCTCAATGTTAAAAGTGTCACTCTGTGATTGCTGACATGTGTTCTCCATCACAGGCCAAACTTGCGTCATTAGACAGCTGACGCTTTTCCAAAGTTGTTAGGTTCCCAATAATGATCCATTCGGGCAATTTTGTTGTCATGCATAATTTTGTCCAGGTTTTTGACGACCTGAAGTATAATCAGATGTCCACCACAGCTAGTGTTACTAGTTTTGTGATGTGAGTGACAGGTTGGTTAGTCTCTCGTTACCGTTTTTCCTCGTCTTTGCTGCAGCAATCCACATGAATAAGCTCCAAACTGCTGTTTTTCTAACTCGTTATCCACCTCCTCCGTCACTTCACTGTGGTGAAAGTGTTGAGAGAGATGCACTGTCAGTTGGAGACTAAACCCTATGTTGCTCATTATGCTGAGGTAATGCTCTTTATTTGTTGTTTATGCTTTTAATGCCCCAACCAGACACTGACATCATTTCACTTCCCCTCTTTATGTGGTTTTGCCACCATTTGACCACGTGCTTATTTTTTCAGTTCTAGCCTTGAGGTAAGACAGACATTATCACAAATCCCAAGCAAGATTACTTTTCACCAAAAGAATGTCTTAAATAAGTCAAGAGCGATGGTTGAAATCAGTAATGGTGGTGGGATCTGTTCACAGAGCCGTTTCTTGAGAAGTGGGGTGGTCCATGCAGATTCAAGCTTACTCACAAAGTGTGATTAATGGACCAGGAAGTGATAATTAGTCAAGCAAATTTTTTCAATAGGTTTTTATTATCCTTTTATTCTGTGCATACGAACATATGCCATACACAATGAATGACAAATTTGTACCTATAGTGTTTGTGTTTGGTTTTTCAGGGGTGGCAGTGGTTGGTGTCTTGCTTTTGGGGAAGTGGTGCTGTAGTAATCGTCAGCAGTGCACAGAGAGGTTGGGGATATTTATTGGGGCCCTTATATGAAATGTGGTAGGCGTGGAGGGTGGTGGGGGTCAGACAGGAGGGGGGGGGCAGGAAATGTGAGGGGGGAGTATAGATGGGGGGATATCGAGGGGGTCGAGTTATTTTGAAAGCCACAGGGGAAGCCAGCTGCACTGGGTAAAGCTTTGGATCAAAGAATGCCAGCCACCCGCATACATCCCCTCCCTGCCCTGTGACACATCCATGTCTCGCTGTATCAAAGAGCAGCCCAGTCTCCAACCTGGCTTTTATTTTGAGGGACAGTTGCTGGTTGGACCGGCGTGTCATGACAAACTTAAGTGGCCAGGCTGGGAGAGAGCGTGTCCTGGACATAAGAACAAAAAATAAAAGGTTAAGTGACCACAGAAGCCCACAACATGGGGCAGAGCTGGCACTTCTAATGGAGTTATTCATATGAGTCTGTAAATCAAACTCTCATTAGCAGAGGACCATTAGAAGTGTTTGGGAGTGTGCTTCATATTACACACCTTTTGCCTGGAGGGCAATATGTTTGCCATTTATTAACACTGTCAAATGAAAATAGTGACTAGTCCTTTGGCTGCTAATGTTAAACATCCATCATAATGTGGTGTTAACTTGGTGCTATTACATATTTTACAAAGACTGTTTATCACTTCCAGACTGCAGCCCACTTTAAGTAAAGTTTGCCACAGCCTAATCTTTTCCAGGACTCAACAACTGAATGTGTAGGATTGGACAAAATAAAGTAAAAAACAACTAACCAAATGTTTTGTCTCACACCAATATACCTTACTCATTTTTTTTTTTTCAGATTAAGCAGCTCTGTGGGGCTGTACTTCAGCAAAGCAGTGCTTTGAGCTAATGTTAATATCAGTGTGCTGAAATGCTCAGTGTTTGCCTGGTGTAATGGCTTGTTTAGCCAGTAAATATGCTAATGTTTGCTTACTAAACAATAAAACTGCTTTCAGACATGCACTGAACTCTGGATAATCCGCTCTATGTGAGAACCCAAAAGTCAGTTGCTGGCGACATTTTCTGAGTTTTGGCTGCCTGCCCCCAAATAAAAACTCTTTAGAATGTCTGAGTGAGCCCATGTGAGAATACAGCAGGACATTATCAGGAGGATTCTCAGCAAGTGTGTGGGCACCTTGATGATGTTTTTAACAGGCGACAGGTGAAAAATAGGTGTTGTGCAGGTAGAAGACCATATTCGAGAGGTTATGGTGATAAGAGCTGATGCTGGTGTCAAAGTGCTATATCAGAATTGTTATATTTCATCCTGCCTGGTGGTGTCAGTGGTAAACTGCAGAGTTGATAAACCAACATTGCCATCCATAAATTAAGACCATGTTAGTTTTCATGCACTGACAAATACCAGAGTTTTTTTTTTTAATTACGAATACCTCAAAACATAACGAGAGTCACAAATTATATGAGCTTCTCTACAGAAATATTACTCCTATGGCACTAGTGACCTCATGACCGTTGGATGCATCCTTGGGAATTCCAATTCAGTTTCAGGACAATCTGAGCACACCACTGTGACGGACCCCACTACCCTGTTGCCTTGTACCCAGACCCAGGTTCAAGCCCCATGTCTCTTTGTTTCCTCAACAGCATGCTGGCAGACAAACTGAACATGACACCTGAGGAAGCTGAGAGATGGATTGTGAACCTTATCCGCAACGCCAGGCTGGATGCCAAGATCGACTCCAAACTGGTGAGACCTTCTGTCTTCTTCCTAAATCTATCAGCTCAGTGCAGACCTAATGAATCAAAGCTTTTTAAACAGATCTTTGTAATTTGGTGATGGTCGTCATTGTGGCCTTCCAGAAGCTCCTACTGTGCATCTTGTGGAGGATAAAGAGGAATTATGTGTGTCTTGATTCTTGTAATTGAAGGGTAAACATGGCTGTAAGCACGTCGCCACAACAATATCTCTCCCTTGTTAGGACCCTTTTGTGAGGCTCCATGTTGAACCTACGTGTTTTGGCATACACATCACAACAGTTCTCTGTAATCAGCAAATCATAGCCCAGTCCCTCAGAATGACATGGAATTATGTGGATGTGCCTACAGTAGATCTGACTGGGACCATATGCAAACTCTGGTGGATGTTTGTAGGGTGGTGTGTCTGCGAGACCAAATTTAATTGGCTTATCGGTGTTAATGTTAATCCGCTGTCCATATTTCCAGGGTCACGTGGTCATGGGGAACAACGCCATATCCCCATACCAGCAGGTGATTGAGAAGACCAAGAGCCTCTCATTCCGTAGCCAAATGTTGGCCATGAACATTGAGAAAAAGCAAGCCCACAGCGCCAGGAACGAGGTGAGTCAAGACACATACTGTATATCTAAAATGCACACAACCCGCCGCTCCCAGCTGAAGCTAGTCATCCCTCCCCTTACCGATCAGATTGTGAGAAGGTCAACGTGAACCCGGGGCAGTTCAAAGCATCTCAAATGATCAGCTCAGAAGAACAAGGCTAAAGAATGTTGATGAACAACCATCAACAAAAGCTCTCTTTACACGAAATAAGCCAGTAAGAGCAAGTTTAACAGAGCTGAGGCTTTCATCCCTCCATTGCTCTTCAAAGGCCTAATGACAAGGTAGATTCCAAACAACCATAAAACGAGGCCTGAGCTCAGTGACTCAGCTCAGCAACTTAAATAAGGTGGACCCTCACACTGGCTTTTGGTGAACATTACTCAAACCCCGGAGTTCCCTGCACTTACGACCTGTTGCAGATGTCTGGCTCAGGGTCCAGTCATCCCATTTAAGTGTGTTTTTGATGTTGACTCTGTGCGTTTTTAGTGGTATGTAGACGGCTCAAGTACTACAACTACACAGAATGTCATAATCGCACGCATTCTGTGAACAGGAGCTGCGAGCGGTTGCTTCACTCAACTCTGCAGTCGGTGAAGACACGCAGCGTCTGTCAGGGCAGATTGATGGGTTGGTTTGCTCGCCCAACACCTGACTGCACCAAGGCCACAGAGTTACAACAGACATGTTAAATATTCACTTTTTAACTGTGCAGCTCTTTAGTGGCTGTGTTTTGATGTGCTCAATTACCCTCCTGCCTATTGTTTGAATATCTGCAGGAGTGCTGCCATAACCCTGTCCTGTAAAAAAAAAAAAAAAGGCAAAGGCCCCCCTCATTTAGGAGTTTTTGTAATTAGACAAAAAGAGGCTGCAAACAACTCGCAGAGCACCACTACATCCTGCTGTCCTCAAGGCTACAAATCACTTACATATAGAGAACATTAACTGCCTACCATCTGGGCCGGCTGCTTAGGGTCCCTGTCAGCTCTCACAGCCACCCAGCGCTCACCAACAGAACACACACATTACACACTCCCGACAAGGAAAACATCAGTATTTAACTGCTTGCACATGTATGTTACTTTTTCACATTTCCCACAATCAACAACAAAAAGTTTGGATTTGTTTCCATGATCCACAAATGGTCTAACTTAACTTTCTCTCCATGCTCTTCTTCCAGACACCAAATTGGGCAGGTCAGGAAACTGGATTTTAGCGGCGCAACGGAGACGGATCCATCCTGCTCTTTGTTTTACTTCTTTTCTTTTTCCACACTTGTCTCTCAAGGAGCACAGTACTGTTTTGCACTTGGTACAAGTCATCAGCAGTTCAATAAAAGTGACCAACAAAACCATTTTCACCCATGATTGCCTTATTTCTGGACATTACAAATGGCGGTTGAGGTTTGAGTGGTCAGACTTTTTTCTATCAGTAATACTTGATGAAGTTTTAATGTGCGCATTGAGTCACTGAGTGGGACAGTTAAGACTGCTGTGTGTGATGCGGCTCATGTGTGTGCTGTAATGATGAATGGCTGTTTAGTCTGTTGGTTTTATGGTGTTTTAGTGGTTCGCTTCACCGTGGCAGGCAGAGTCTCGCTGAGTGGGGATGTCAGACGAAGGGGGCACACAGAGGTGATGTAGAGTTACCAGTGGTCACACTCTCTGCCAGTCATCCTGCCCATCTGAGGACATGAGGGAGCCATAAAGAACCATTAGCCAGACGGACACAATCTTTTTAATGTCCCACCCCACCCCCGCTTTTCTCTGCCTTCGACCTTCTCATAACTCAGTCCTCTGACTCGCCCTCCCTCCCTCCTCCATCACAGTTGCTCACAAACAGGCCTTCATTCCTTTACGTCTTTCATTTACCTCTACTCACTTGTAATTTAACCGTTTTTAAGGGTTTTCATGTCGAAAATCCACCTGCCTTATTAGACTAAATCAGAAGTGCAAAGGGTGTCTCATCACTCGAATGTGAGCTTGACTCTACAAACATTCTGCTTAACTGAAGCATGAACAAGCGAGACAGACTGATGATAGACATTTTCCTTCTCTTAAAGTTCCCATATTTTGGCCATTTACAGGTTCATAATTTTAATTTGGTCGTCTAGGTTTACATGGCGTAATGTTCGTCTCAAGCGCTCCATTTTAGCTCTTGGCCCGCCTCCTAAAAAGCCCAGTCTGCGCTGATTGGTCAGCTGGCACACTGTTGTGGTGACTGGTCAACCACTTAGAGATAAACGCTTTATGGAAAACAAGCCAGGAACGCAAGCGAGGCGTTCAGGCTCTTCAGGGGCAGTGATTTAGGTGGGACAGACAGACTGGCCTCTGTAACCCAGCAAAACTTTTTATAAAAAGTCTTTATTGATCAAATGAAAAGGGAACAACCCCCAAAAAAGTGTAACACAGGTATTTTAATTTCCTCCGTAATATGTCAGTCCTGTACCATGAAGTTAAGATAAGAAAATGTGCTTTTTTTATAGTGGCATGTTTTTTCTTTTTCAGTGTATCTTTAAATAACCATAGTTTTTATAAAGTCAGTGTGACCAGAGAAAAGAACTTTAGACTTCTCGGTACAGTTAAACATGCAGATGAATTACATGAGTATTCAGGATGCATACACTCAGAAGCTGAACCTTCAGCATGACTGTAGGACACGTGTCTGAGTGTTTGAGCTCATTACCTCCACTAAAGAGGTTATGTTTTCACCCCTGTCCTTTTGTTTGTAGGCTGGTTTGTCTGTTTGGAAGCAAGATTACACAAAACAAGAACCCATTACCTTCGAGCAGGGACATTGATCAGTGGACAGATCCAGGATATTTTTTTGTTAAACTTGACAAGATGGGGCGTTTTTCAATATTTCCACTGTTTTCCCAGACAATAATTAATGATGAAAGAAAACAGGCATATATAGGGAACTAATATCCATGAGTGTGTGTCACTTAGTGCAGCTTGATTGAATTTAAGGAGCCTTGTATGAGCGCTAGAGTGCCATCCTGGCTTAGTGTGTTCTTTGAAATAAGAAAAGAAGGGAAGTCTGACCTTTGAGGCTCCTGAAAACCTTGTGTCAGAAGTTAAACTTTTCTTAAACATTTGATTTCCAAGGCAATAAAAAGAAAAACACATCCAGTGGTAATAGAGTAAAACAGTCAAAAGCTCAGCTAATCCTCCTGCTCGATCGGAAGACAACCCCTGTTAAATCCAGATACTGGTAAATCCTGATTTGTATTTCAGCACTGTATCAGGAATTACCTGATACTTACCTGAAAATACATATCACATGACATCACATACACTGGACATGTGCAAGCCAGTGAAAATGGAGAGCCGGCTGCTTAGTTGCAAAAACCACCAGACAAGAAACTGCAATTTTTAAAAAGTAAGATGAGGGATTTATTTTCTTGGACTGACGATGACGTGGAACTCTTACTAAGGAAACGTTAGCAAGGCCGTGCACCCACTGCAAGAAGACGAGTCGCAACTGATGCAACCCCAGAAAGGAAGAGAATATGGGTGTATACATCAATGTCTCCAAAAGTGTTTCTGGAGTATGGGCCGACATGAACTCTAGTGTGGACGCAGACGTTAGTGATGTGATTTAAAACACATTAGTGTGCACGTAGCTGAAGTCCAAATGAGCCCCACCCCATCAAAACAGCGAGAAGGGCACAGACACAAAGAAATATGAAAATCTCTCAGGTGCAACAACCAGAACTGTTCTAGTTGTGGGAGTACATTTTGTGTTCCACCTCAGACCCTATGACTTATTTAAGAAGCTGGTTTGAGAAGAAATACTTTCGAGGCCTGTTAAAAACATATAGGCTACCTTTAATTTCACCTGCTCACATCTTCATGTCACGTTACAGTAATTTTATGATTTCTCTTGATGCACTTTGAAAACCAGGAATCCATTTCTCTGTGAGTCCAACGTTTCTCAAGTTGCATTTTAAGACTTGGAGAGTTGAAACGATATATAGACTGAAACACGTTACAATGAATTGTTAGTAGAAGTTCAAAGTTCAATCTTGACCCTTGGAACACATTTCCCTTGAATGTGCAAAGTGTTGAATGATCTTCACTGACAGTTGGATTTATACCTACTTCTCATGGAGCTGTATAAATTTCCCATTTCTTTCCCAACTCAAGCTCCACAGCGGCTCCCAACTGCACCTTGAGATGAGGGTTTTGTCAACTTGACTTATGGTGACTATAAAATTGTGTTTGTACATGTGGCCCGTAACGTTTTCAGCTTTGTTTGTGAATGTCGTGTTAGATTAATTTCCTGCCTCTTTCCATTTGGAGCCACAAACACGGAAAGTTTGCTAAGTATAACCTGAACTTTCTGGAGCTTGCCTCGCTCTCATCCTGTCCTTGACATTTTGGAGATTCTGACTTTTAAATGACCAGTCTGGCCTGGATCTTTTATTATTATTATTATTATTATTATTATTATTATTATCATCATCATCATTATTATTATATTTATTTTGCTCATAGTAAAGTGTGACAGCAGCCCATGCTGAAGACCGTCCGGTCTGTAGCTGATGTACTCAGTGTATAGCAGCTCCCCTCATTGCTGTTATGGCACTGAGGGCTCCAGGCCAGACCATCTGAATGCTGACGTCACCTCCGAACCCCACCTCCACCCTCCTCTTTTCTGTGCACTGCAACGGTGAGGAGAAAAGGGAGGGAGAAAATAAAGTGATTGGTTTACCGGGCCCCCTTCTCCATGACACATCATGAACATAAAAGTGCCTGAGGCCTAAATTATCACGTTCACCTTAACCGTGCACTTTTCAGATGTTGGTTTAGAGAGGAATCCAAACCAGCGGCACTGCCTGCGGCTAACAGCCCTCCTGACCACAATCCCTGTCACTGCTCTCATGGACAAATAAATAAACAAAGGCAGGACAAAGGTCACTATAAGTTTTGTCAAGGAAACAACCATGATTCCTCCTTTTTTTTTCTTTTTAACTACATTAGCTTCCCCCCACATATATATTTTAAAATCAGTTCCAGTGATGAAATGGAAACTTTGGTTGTGTGTGTGTGTTTTATTGGACGTGTGTGTTTTACTGTCTTGAGGGTAGAAATCTCCTTTTCACTGGTTTCTTTGGTATTTAAAGTATAAAACCAGCATCTAAACTTTTGCCGTTCTAACATGGGAGGTCTGAGTGATCTGAGGGCAGCCAGGCTTAAGGTAAAAATAGGTGGATTTTGTTTTACAGAGGAAACATTTAAAATCTCTAGAATAATGCACATTATATATATTGTTTTTCTTTGCTTTGCTTTTATAAAGGACTTTGAATTATAGACCTGTTACTGCTTTGTAATTTCACTGACATGCACTAAACAGCTCTCACATGAAAATAATTTCCTGAAATAAATAAAAGATTAAGTGCCACACCTAGTGGCTGAAGGGGGTAGAGCATTCACAGCGTGTAATCAGGCTGTGGAGCAGCGGCTGAAGGTGACAAAGTGATGTGGCCTCCTGTGCTGTTGATTGGCCTGCGCATGAACTTATAGAACTGGTTTTGGTCTGGCACCACTTGTCACTAACATCCCTGACACCTCTCGGCCCTTCTGACTTTTAAAAAGAAATACCATTATGTGTGATCATTGTCTGCGCTGCTCTGCAGAGCTGACGCGCAGCCAGCGTTTGAATGTCACAGAAGAGGTGGACGGCTGCCAGCCTGCGCCTCGTTTGTTTGCCCAACGAGTTAGTGACTGTTTGTGACCGAAACACGGAGCTCCTGCCTGGGCATGACCGCCTCACACGTCCCCGCAGATGAGGTCGCATGGGTCAGTGTGAAAGAGCCGGTGCCTGGAGGAGAAAAGAGAAACGGATATAATTGAGTGATTTCTTCATGTTCCACAACTACAGCCTCTCCAACGATTATTATTGATTTCAAAGCAGGAGGAGAGAAGAAGGGGGGGGGGGGGGGAATCAAAGAGGCGTGACGGGATGGTTGACTTGCGGGCCCACCTCATTACGCACATTATGCAGATAATTGCTTTTTTGGCTAACCTCTAATTATTCAATAGGGCTATCGTCAGTGGAATAAAACCGAGCCTAGATAGTGACTAGATTGACTGTGCAGCCATCTGCTCGGTTTGCTTCTGGTTTACAATGGAGGGAGGTCTCTGAACTTTGATTCCAAACTTCTAATATATCACAGCATCCATAAGAAATACGCAGAGTAGGCTCATGGCGCTTGGGGTTGTTCATTTTGGACCTGCGTTGGAATATTAAAGGAATATTCTGGATGTTGATGTCACCACAACAGAAGCTGCAATCACTTAGAATACATCAACTTTACTTTCCTTGAAGGAGTTTTTTCCCCCAGCTTTTCCCGCTCACTAGGACCCAGAGGCAACCTCGCACCGGTGTGGGTGAGTGCGCGGGGGTGGGTGAGAGAGGGGGAGAGACTAATACGCGAAATGTCATCTTCAACATCTTAAATAAGGAGGAAAAACACAAAACCGGAGATGTCCACACGTGACGGCGGCACGGCGCTATATGAGGAAAAAGGCAGCAAGCATCAGGACCAGTCGGGAGTCGGTCGCCGCGCAACCTCAGCAGCGCGCAACACGCAGAGTCGCTCACTCTCCGCCGGCGCTTTTCCGCTTTAAAAAGAAAAGCAAACACATGTGAGTTTTTGTTTCTGCCGTTTCATTCGCTGCACGGGACGAACCTTGAGTGAGGAAACGCAGGTATAAACGGAATCTAAAGCTTTTTTTTTGCAGAGAGGAGGAAAGGAAATCCCCCCTTCACTGCAGCTAACACCTTTTTTTTTCCTCCTCCTCGACCTCTTGAGCTCTCGTGGGGGACACAAGTTTCTCACACAAAAAGGGATGCTGCATGTTCCCGAGCCACACTTGCACTCAGAGGGGACCTAAAGTGGACCGGAGCGGGATTACACACTTCATCTGATGCAAGGTATATAGGCTGCTACAGCAACACGTTATCTCTCACGGAGCGTTTTTGGCGACAATTACGCACGGCTCTTTTCTTTCGGAGGGGGCGTTTGAGCAGTGCGCATTGCCTTTGCTTGTGTGATTGTAACACATTAACACAGAAGATCTTTTTTTCTTCTCCCTCTAACCCCCCACCCCCCACCCCCTGTCACCTTTACGCATCAGTATTTCGGAAGGTGTTGATCTCGTTACGCTGTTATCACAGTAACCTCCTTTGTCATTCTCCCCGCAGCGCAGCAACACAGACACTTTTGATTGACTGGAGGAATCAGCCGCGCTCCGTAAAATGGTCCCAAGCGGCGACGTGATACCATGTCGCATCTCGTCTGATGTTTGACACACTTGTGGAGAAAACTTAAGAAACTGTGGGAGGACGTTGCAAAAGTCACAGAGAATTCACCCCGAGCCTCGCAGGCACCTTTTTGCTGGAGTCCGGACAAACAGATCGCCGTCCAGATGCAGTTTCGACTCTTCTCCTTTGCCCTGATCGTATTGAACTGTATGGAGTACAGCAACTGTCAGGCGCCGTCGAACCGCTGGAGGAGAAACAAAAGAGGTAACGCAGGTCTTACAGCTGCATCCAGGCAGTGACTTTACACACATGGGTACAGAGTTTGTTTGGGTCACGGGAGGCAACGGCACAGTCCTAATGTCGCCAGTTTCTGTGTGTGTATGTATACATCCTCCGTATTCTCACAGAGTGTGCGTAAAAAGTAAGAGAAAACTGCATCACACATTGATAACTGTCAATGTTTGATTTTGGAATCGCACAGGTGAGAGTATACCGACACTGCCTGCAATTTGGGATCATTCCAGAAAAGTTTACGCTGAAATTAAATTTGAAAACCAAGCGGCAATTTCATTTTCCAGCATCTGGTGTAATTTATTAACCTCTGGAAGGAATATTTTCCACAGTATGAAACGACTTCGTAGCCGGTAGCTAGTGCGTAAAATGTGCGTAAAAAATGTCCAAGCGCTTGGCTACGTCCAAAATTAATATTAAAACAGTGGACTGGCTGATCGTTTTTAAAACACGTTGTCAGACGTGCTGTTAACGCCACTTCCCGATGTAAGAAAGGCGCGCACACTGTTATTTACACGTGAAACTGCGAAACTGCATAAGCCGCTGCTCTCTATCTATAGAGAGCAGCGGCTTATGGAGGGGAGGGGGTAGTGTTGTAGGAGTTTTTTCATGAATAGACACGGAATCCCATGGCCCCTGACTTATATGAATTGCACATCTCCACTCCAGCCCCTTAAGCTGGTTTTAATTGATCTCATAACCACTTTGAACAGTTGGTAGGAAACCCGCATAACAATCGCTCAGCGGAGGCGCAGGGGCTTGAGGAGGAGATCAGCCCCTTTGTAAATACTACCCCATACTCTGAATGAATGAGGAGACAGTGGGATTAGGAAAAGTGGCCCCCGGCGAGCCCTCCTCAGACCTGTGACATAACACATTCGCTATAAGTTCCTCAGGGTGACCATCAGAGGAGAATGCATGGAGGAGACCTTTACGCAGCACCATTACTATACGCGCAGTGTCAAGTACAGTGTAAAAACTCATTGTTAGTCAGGGGAGAGATGGGGGGTGGGGTGTCTTGTAAATTTTAAGGCAATCACAGATTTAATCATATGCGCTGCGTGCCAAGGGGGGAACCTCCACACTCTGCAAGCCCTCCACTGCCCATCTGCAAATAATCAGGCGATCACTGCGGGGCACTGGCACACACACGTTTCTCAGCTCCTCCGTGTGTTTCTCTCCTCGTGCATCTTAAGAAAGTGTTTGTGCGAGATGGAATGCAGTTCTCTTGGTATGACCAATCCTTAATTAGATGGTATTTTGGATGGTCAAGCGGCAAATCACAGTTTTCTTCATTTTGTCTTCAGGGGTCTGTTTATCTATATAGTGTGTGCATGTCTGTGTGTGAGAGAGAGAAAGGGATAGAGAGAGAGAGAGGGAGAGAGAGGAGGAGGGGAGGGGTGTAACCAGTGGAGCTGAGATCAAAAGGTTAACTTACACATTTGACCTCAAGATCAGCTTTAGGCTGAGCACGATAAACTACACATTGTGACAGCCAGAACTCTCGGTGCGGATGTTACACTTGTCAAACTAATCCAATGCAAATATGTACAGGTTTTTGCCTTACAGTAATACAATAATGTGTGTGTGTGTGTGTGTGTGTGTGTGTGTGTGTGTGTGTGTTACGAGGGGAACTGCACTTTGGGCCAAAAGTGCCATTCTAGCAAGCAGTGGCAGCCGGCCAAGTTTTCGGTATTTGCTTCCTTCCTTTATTTATCACGGTTATATTGAAAGAAGCATGTGCAAGAGATCATTGTCCAATAGGTCCAGCTATGCTTGGATATTTTTCTAGTCCTCAAGGTTCCTGTGACAGCTTCATATACAGCCTGTCTGGCATGCATGGGGAGCTATCCGAACCGTTCAGGAGTGTTGAGACCCAGACACGTTCGAAACTGGATTTGGCCACACTCTGCTCCCCAGGCGTAACTATTTTATGCTTAACAAAACACATCCTGCATAATTTAACAAATGTGTTATTTTTACATGCACGAAAAAAAAAGGAGTTGTGTTGTTGATATACTGTGCGTACGCAGCCACATGACAGAGTGAGGTGCGAGGGATGGAGCTGTCATTAAAATTAAGGGGATGTCAAGGAGAGAAACAGCCATTGCGTATGACTGGAGTCGCTGAAATGAACGAGCACAGTCAAGATTGGGATCTTTGTGTGGTTTCTGGTCTGATCTTGTCTTGCTCACACACTGGCATGACCCGGCCTCCTGTTTGGCTGCGGTAATTGTACATACGTATTTTATTCATGTAAAACAGATGAGAAAACATATTAAATTTACACCTCCTTACCCCCTATCCTGCCCACTAGAAACAGGGAAACGATGCCAATGAGCCCTGCTATGATATCATAGCTAGACACAAGGGTATTACATTTCATTTTTATTCTCTGGCTAATGATGCCACCTGCTGACTACATAAAATCAGGCTGGAGTAGCAGCGCTGCCTGAAGGAACAGAGCCACACAGCGGGCCCTGAGACGTTTAAACAGCTAATGAATAGGTAGTAGCAGTCAAGACTGGTGAAGAGTTGCCATGTGATACTGTTAACCCTTCCTCATCTACCCAGAAATCCCCAAATTTGATTTCCCAGCAGCATGCTTCACATCATATTCAAATGTGTGATCTGTTATTCAACTCCATTCTCAGGACAAAAGTGATTAGTTGACAGCAGTGCAGGGTGGAGGGTGGAGGGAGTGAGGTCAGAAATGCATGATGTATTGTACCGATGATGACGTTTGATGCGATACATAGAAAATATAATCATCATTTGTGCCCGTCTTTCAACAAAGAATCATGTTGCATGTGTGTGAATTGACTTTGTGGTTTCAGTTTGTCGATAATATGGCTACAAAAAGAAGATGATATTGAATAATTGTTAAGTCAAATGCAGGTTTTGGCTGCATAAATTTAAATAAATTAAAGCCTCTTTGGACACAGATAGGTGACTTTAAACACAGCGACTTCTCTTTTCTAAGTCCTGTAAATCAGGCCTCTGTGCTGAAAGCTCATACAAAGTCCCAGGTTTGTGGGTGTAAGTGTTAATGTTGGAACCCGGCACTTCGGTGCAATATAATATGTTGATTAAGTGCCTGACGGGAGGAGAGGGAGCGCTCCAAGAGGCTGCTTTTCAAACCCGCCCTGCCACTCTAGCCTTTGGAAAAATTGAAGAAAGCTCTTAAGATGGCACGGCTGCTAACAAGCTTCTCTCATTACTCTAATCCAGGTGATGTTACCTCCTGCACCTCCCACTTTCTTATTCCACTAAACTCAAAACTGTTGATTTTATGCACTGCTCCAGAATCTGAACCTCACAGACGTCTTTTCCTCTCCTCTCCTCTCATGTCCCCTCCTCTTATGTCCTCTCCTCTCCGCAACCTCGGAGGTATGGTGCTAGTTGGTTGAGGAGGGGTGGGGGCTTTTTCGGGGAGGAGGA
This sequence comes from Paralichthys olivaceus, assembly GCF_024713975.1. Taxonomy (NCBI): domain Eukaryota; kingdom Metazoa; phylum Chordata; class Actinopteri; order Pleuronectiformes; family Paralichthyidae; genus Paralichthys; species Paralichthys olivaceus. The sequence continues at coordinate 21,686,700 of NC_091105.1, read as the reverse complement.
CGGCATATTTAAGCAGATCAGCTGGAAACGGCTGAATGTGAACAGCATCACCTGAGAGGGATTACAGCGAGCCGAGTCTTGACCTGAGCCCATAGCTCTGGCGTCAAGGAACAGAGCTTTGTCTTTTCTCTCCCAGGCCCCATCAGCCAAGCCTCGATAAGCGTAAATCTGTGTGTGCGTGTCCGTGTGTGAGAGAGAGAGAGAGAGAGAAGAAGAGTAAAGCGACCTACAATAACACCCTACAGGTGCATGTTTCTGATGCTCTAATCAAGACATCATGTCAAGAACAATGCATACACCCCTTCCAGCTTCACCCACCCCAGCTCCACAGCCAATCACATCCAGGGTCCGTCCCGGGGATTATCATGGTCATTACGCACAATGATTCACTTATGTGCTGTATTGATAAATCACATTAGTCTGACCCAGCCTTCAAACTCCATTCGAAAGACTAGCTCCTTGTTTGACCTACTAACCCATGCATGTCGATCCTGGCCCGTAGCGCAGCTCCTGCCCCGAGTCACAGCGGTATCAGATGAAGCCGGTGAAAGGCTCCTCAGTGCGCTCATGCCATGCTACACTGCCGAAAACCCCAGCAGAGGAAAAAACATGCAGTGGCATGAACTTTCTACCGGGGGGAGAAAGACACAGGGAGAGATTCTTTCGAGGAACCACGTGACAGTGGGGGGACGATCCGTTTCACTTTTTCTTTGTTTTCCATTTCAGTTATAAAAAGAATCAGTCTTTTAATTATCCTAGAAGTAATAACCTTTAGAATTTTAGTTGATAAATGATCCTTTATCTCACTTTCCTGCAGTAGGTTTGTGAATGGAGCGAGACAGGGAGGTGGGAGACGGGATTCATACTCATCTGTCAACTCTTTGGGTGTTTCACATGGATGAGAACGCTTGTTCTGTAACACTTCTGCACACTTCCATCCATCACATCACAGGGGAAAAAACCATTCACTGTGCACAGATCTGCTCTCTCCTTTTCCTCTTTCTTTCAAGCGCAAATGCACAAGGGGATCTTCTCCTCCACCCTCAATCACTGTCATCAGAGGATCCTTTATCCTGGAAAAGCCAAACGCCAAACACATGTTTTTATTTCGGGCTACATTTTACCACACTATAAATGCTGTGTTTTTTCGGAAATGTGAAATAAAACAAACTTATTTTTATAAAATCTTGTAACATGCTGCATATTTTCAAATTCCTCGTAGTGATTGGAAACTCACCAGCAGCAGACAAAAAAGGTAGTGTCCCTCCAGAGCGGCCGAGGGTGATTTTGTAACCCTCACCTATGCCTGTTTCCCTCAGTTGCACACTCCCCTGCAGCAATTACACCTTAATACGTTTCCTTATAAAGCTACTAAATATGACCAGCCAATTTGGTCCGATGCTCTCAAGTTTATTGGGCCGTAAAAAGTCTAATGTGGGAATCATTTCTAAGTGCCACACATAAAACAACAACACAAAAGGAACATTTTTTGAAAAAATGACTCATGCAAGGGCTTCATAGGTAGGAGAGCTGCCCAGAGCCGGAGATGGAGCCCCTCAGGCGTGTACACTGAAACGCACTTCCAGACGTACCTCTCACATTACTAACACACACCTCTCAAAGAATCCAGTGAAGAGCTGTTTAGAGGTAATGACATAGACACAATAGGCATTCATTGTGTTTTTTTTTTCACCCCGAATGTGATCGTGGGGATTGTTAAAAATGACCAATTTCCCTTTTGTTGTTTACAAAATAAAACAACTAAAATCACCCGTCACCTAAAAATAGGCTCTGTTACACGAGGTGAATTCTGCACAACTGCTGACTTATATTGGCTTTGCTGCAAAGAGTTAAATGAGTTGATCGATTCCCCTCCTACAACAGCCTGCAGCCGTTAGCTTAGCTTGGCACAAAGACTGGAAACGGTGAAATTGGCTCCGTCTGAAGGTAAAAAAGTCACATACCTGCACCTCTAAAGCTCACTAATTACCACATTATATCTAGTTTGTTTAATCTGTACAAAACAACGCAGTGTAAACATGACAATTTATTGTTTTACTGTTCCTTGGCTCGGAGCACTTGACAGGCAACCAGCAGAGGCAAAGCAAAGTTTCTTCTGCCGGCCAAGAAATAACTCATAACCCTCCATAACTCAGCAAATTGTTGTTTTTACTCCTCGGTATTTGTACGGATCATACGAGGAATAATGTGTTAATTCATGAGCTTTAGAGGTGCTGAAAGGCAGATTTTGTTTCCTACACACAGAGAGAGTCTAGCTCCTTCTCTTGTTTCCATCCTTTCTGCTAAACTAAGCTGATTGGCTACTGGCTCTAGCTATGAATTTACCGCACAGATGTGAGAGTCTTATCGTCTCACAGCATTAATAGAATTTCCCCAAAATGTCAAACAACTTCATGGCGTGCAACTTGTTAACTTTGGAAAAGCCTATCTGACATGGTGTGAATTTGATTTCCCACCTTCCCCAAATGCGTTGGAGAGCTGGAAGGATTTAGTGGATCCAAGAGCCCTTGGAAGGAATCTTAATGTCTAATGTTTCTAGAATAGGCAACGCTCTGTATCTGCTCTTGTTTGCCTTGTCAGTGTGTTTCTCCGTGTGCGTGCCGACCAGTACCTACTTTGCATCGATCTGCAAGGCCTGGAAATCTGAAACTCAAGGAGGCCTCCTGAGAAAATACACCGACGTGTGCAGAAACAAACATACAGACACACACACACACTGACATTAGTTTGGCGCTTAAGGTTACTTGCATCAGTGCCTGTTCAAACGGCTGCCACTCAACTGAGGCACGGAGGAGCGGGGCTTGGACCGCTCGCCCCAGTGCCCACCCCTTAACATTAGAAACATGGACAGGAAGTCCATGTTTCTCAGGGCTTTTTATAGGACCTCTACCTACGCTTACATGTTGCATCAAAATAAAGCTCAGCATGCAATGCGTTTGGTAAGGAGAGGAAGTGAGCTGGTCAGATGCAATAAAGCGTCTCGCTTTGGAGCTCTCCTGTAATTTGGACGCCCGAGGAGGGACATGGAGAAGTAAAGGTAAAGGTGCTGCAGCCCCTATTGTCTCATGGTCTGTGTCATCTATGGAACTACAGCAGATAGTGAGCACCTGAGTTGATAACCAATTTGATCATGATGTTTTAAGAAGAGTAAACCCAGCACAGAATAAACAACGTGCAAATATGTGGCAAGATGTTTTAGCCCCGCCCTTGGTGTATCCGAGCCAGGGACTGTATGCTGCCTGTGTTATGGCTTTGTTATGGTTTTGGCTGAGGTTGGGATTAATGTGGGTAATTGGGCACCCTCAGACTAAACGAAGACCTGCCTGTGGAATTGGGCTTGGACTAGTTGGAACAAGAGCTTTGAATGCTGCAGCGGGTAATGCTTACACGAGATCTCTTTGTTGTATTGGGCATGGAGCAGTGTTGAGGCCTGGCTTGTGCCTCTATCTCCTGTAGCTCTCAGGCCTTGCGGTGTGACGGAGGGAAAGGCCTCATGGCTGCCTGCGGAGTGCAGAAGCCCCCGGTGTGTTTTTAATCAGGAGCAAGGCTGGGAGTCATTACTGGGCCTGGATGCTGAGCTCATTGTCTCCCTGACACCCGCTGTGGAGAGGGAGAGGAAGACACAGAGTGAGGGGTGGGGGTGGTGACATAGTGTGCATGTCAGATGTAAAGAGGTCTCAGAGGGTCATCCCTTGTAGATTTATGTGGACAGAAGAGAAGGAACAAAGAGGAGGACAGTGATGAGGAGAAGGGATCCACAGGGTAGAGGAGCAACGAGCATCAGTTTGTTATCAGATCAGGACGATAAAATGTTTGATCAGTCACGTGACGGAAGCGACAGTGCGTCGAGTGATACTTTGGCTCGAGGAAAGAACATTTTCTTATGCTGTCAGAGTTGTTCAAATTCACAGCGTAATCATTATCGCTCATTATTATGAGCTTCTAAGATACACACAATTTTTTTAACATTGCCTAGAATCCTGCCTTTTTCCCTTCTGCCTTTCTTTGCTGTTTCTGCTATGTCTAGATTCAACCTAGCAGGGAAAATGAGCTGACCTCTGGTCTGCCTCAAATTCCATCTGAGTCTCCCAGGTAACAATGCTTTGGGGTATGAATGCAATAAAAAAACCTGCATTATTACCTCCACCAACAAGGTTATGTTTTTGTTTCGTGTGTCTCTGTCTGTTAGTTAGCCAGATATGCAAAATTACTGGAAGGATTACTACAAAACTCGGTGGAAGGATGGGATATGGGTCAGGAAGCAACCTCTAAAAATTTGGTGTTGATCCAAATAAATGGGCGACTCCAGGAATTTCTTTCGCTTTCTCTGCAGCTTTTTTCTTATAGAGCTCAGTCAATTAGCGGTAGCGGAGGTGTTCATACACATGCACAAATGCCGCTGTTGAGTGCAATAAATTGAAGAGTGACAGGTACAAAGACTGGGAAAAAAAGCAAATGTAAAAAAAGAAAGAAAGAGGTGGGTGTGTGCGTCTTTTGGGTATGTGCATATCTGCAGCAGAAACTATAAGGACTGACTGCGTGGACAGTAACTGTATGGATGACAGCACAAGCCAGCACACGGAGAGTAGCGCTTCAAATCACGCTGCACACAGCTATACAATGCAGCTATGGGGCAAGACACCAAGTTAGAGATCTCTTATGTTATTATGTGTAAAATAAACGTTTTGCTTCATTATGAAACTGTGGCAGGACATGTTAGAATAGGACGAGCCGTCACTGCGTTGACATAGCGAGATGGGGCATTTGCCATCAGGTTTGGGCTCGCAGAGTGCCCTCCTAGTTATGGGATTTATTTTTGTCCGTGTGGGAGCACCCCAAAAAACTTAGAAGACAACATATTGACACTTTGCTAGGAACCAGTTGCTTATTTACACACCTAGCATGTACAGAGCAACGCTAGCCTTCATGTGGAGTCAACAAATGTAAGTTCATTATTTATTCTCCTTTTGGCTCTGGTCTTGTTTCCATCTACTCCAGAGAAACATGTTACACTTTAGCTGCTAATGCTCTCTGATGTAAATTTTCTTTTCTCTAGCTTTTTTGTTGTTAAAAAACAACCTCCTGTGTTTACAATGGCAGTAAAGATTCCAACCAAAACAATGAGCTGAAAGACTGTAAAACGCCCCGTAGAGCTGAGAGATGATTCTCTTGTTGGTTCATTTAATACGCGTGACGACTCTCATAGCACATGCTGTACTCGATCCATTATGAATACAAAGCTATTGATTTTCTGCCGCTACACGGTCGGGATTGATGCTGTTCGTCGCTGCAAGTTCACCCAAAGAAGCTGGGATTTTCTTTCACAGTGCGAGTGTAGCCAGACTGAATGGCGGCTCTGCTGACGCCTCTCACAATCAGCCTTTTGTGGGTGGATCCAACATCTTGTCAATCCAATTACAGCTTACAGTTTGCTTCCATGGCTGTTGTAGCTGGGTTTCATAAGTGAACTAGCCTGCAGACATTGTGACAAATTAAAGGAAAGACATGAATAAGTGAGTCGGGGAAAAACAGTGGGGGTCACTGAACAGTGACTCAAGACACTTCATGTTCCTTTAATGCGTCACCCACTCGTGCAGGTTGGCGAAGGATCTTTGTCTTCGTAGAGTTTTATTCCAGCGGTTAAACTTAAGATCCTGTGATAGACTCATGATGACCTGTCCAGCGTGTTCACCGCCTCTCGCCCCAACATTGGCCAGGATTGGCTCCAGCCACCCCCGCGACTCTCAGAGGAAACACGGTATAGCTAATGAATGGATAGATGGAAATTTTAGGCTGCAATTTAAAAGCATTTACAAGAAATACTATGAAATAATCGTGGGTGTAATTGGTCACCATGAAACCATTTTCACTCCTCCCGAGTCACAGTTCACTGAATTGAACCTTTGCCACCTGTCAGTCCTGCATGTTGGCTTATGCTTCTCATCACCTGCCACCGAATGCATATGAGCCGTAATTTGCTCCCCGAAGCCAAGACGTTTCTCCACGGCTGAACCCGAACTCCTCTCGAGTAGACCCAGCCCTGTTCAGGGAAAATATAAAGCACGAGTGACCCAGCTGTGGTTGTGGTCTTTTGTTGTCGTTTGCCTTGTTGTTGTTTGTGTTGACTTAAGCCCATGTATGATTTTTGTGCTTTGCTGAATGCCACACAAGTCCAGGACACAGAAACACACACACACAGAAAGAGAGAGACAGTAATGTCTAATTGTGGGGCAAAGTTTATAAAGATGTGTTATGATTTTAACGCAGCACATTTTTTTACGCTGAGCTTTGTCAACGAGCACATCAATTGTGGTGACTGCTTTTGACTTTTCTTTGCCCATTAGGGTTTCTCACTCATCTTGTTTTCGGACCCACACAATGAAACACGCCTGTGGTAGAGACAAATGCTAGACAGAAAAGTATAAAGCTTAAAAAGAAAAAAGAAGTCCATTAACATTTCTCGGATTCCTTCACTCTGCCTTCCCCTCATGTTATGCACTAGTGTTACATCTTGGCTGACTTCTCCTTAAACTGGATATTATTTTATTTGGACTTGGGCCAGAGCTCAGGAGCAGCGGCCTTAGCTGTGTAAACAGCTGTCACCAGCAGGAGTCATAACTAATAGGTATCCCTAGACAGGGGTCACATGTAGTTTACATGTTTACCAGCTAATGGCTTTAGAGATGGTACTGCCTTGGAGCAGTAATGGACAGTAGTGGAGTGTCATGGACAATGCTGGGCTGGTTATCATCATCAACGACCATGAACACATATGCATATTCATTGCTAAACAGTGTATATACTTAGATAGAGCTTAGTATTTAATGTTATTTAATGAAAACAAGAGAATAAAGAAGAAGAGACAACTCCTTTGGCTCATCCTGCATCTTGGAACATTGTTGTAACAGCAGCCAAAAGATGACAACCCAATTTGCTGCTTGTTTGTAGCAGTAAACACTGCAGCATGTAGACACAAGACAGGTACAGCTCCATACATCTGCCTCCATGAAATAATACACTAAGCGACCTCAGTGCCACCCAGGAAATTTGGATGCATTTCTCTGCTTCTTCATCCAAAAGTTCTTTTTTTACAACATCCAACACCTTTGTGAGACTCTAGCTCACCTGCATACCAAAGCTCATGTTTTTTTTTTTGTGGCAACAGATTACATTTCAGCGCCCAGGAGCGCCATGTAGTGCTTTAACGGAGAGGAAATTAATTTTGCACCACGGTTATAGATGTTCATTTTACTGCTCCGTCCTGGCCTGTGGAATACACTCATCCCTCCTGCTTTATGAAAACATTTATTCCAGGTTCTCAAAGGGCACTTTAGAAAAGAGAGGCATACTCCTGAGGGCTGAGCTTGGCCTTTCGGAGCCAACACAAGCCGCTTTCTGTTAAGAGGCTCGGGTGGTGCCAGCCATTCAGGTGCGGTTCGAGCGCTGGTATGAGAACACAAGAACAGACGTGACCCAGACACCTGCTAGAGGTGGAGGTGGACGCTCTCATCTGGATACACACACTGCTTGAAAATAAACTGTATATCATAGGCCTGTAAGAACACCTCAGATGAACTTCTCTTTAAAGTTAGTTTTGCGTGTGTGCCTGCACTAACCTTCACGTAACTGATCAAGTAAGACAAGACCACATTTAACAGCTAGGACAACATGTTGGCTGTGTGCAGCTTCAGTTGGAAAATCTCTTTTTCCAACATTTAACCCCCTTTTCGCCACATTGATCAAATATTAGTGTGGCTGTTTATCTAGTATGAGGCAGACTTCAGTTAGGTGAGAAAACAAGCGAGCTTGTGTCCTTTTCCCATGAAAAACGCGATGTAGATATTGGATCCAGGCCTGTTTTTCTTTTCTTTTTTTTGGGGGGGGGGGGGTGGTAATGCTTTGATGTTTAGGAGTGTTTTTTGTGGCACGCACCATGTGTGAAAGTGAGACCAGTTCTTTGCCATCTGTCCCCTGTGGTGCACTCCACTTTTGACCCAGGCGATCACCTCAGATCTCCCTGCAGGCCTATGCGGGCGAGGACGTTGTATCTTGTTAAAAGGTTAATGAGGTGAAACCTCGTGGCATGTCGCGTCTGCTTGAGATCGGTATATCCCAAAAATATAATCCAGAATCTTCTAAACCTAAAGGGTAAAAGGACTTTTACTTTTGATACTTTCAGTGTAGTTTGCTTCTATCACTTTTGTATTTGTAGGAGGAATAATTTAACAATCTCGACAAAGGCAACAAAAAAAAAAACAAGCAAACAAACAAACAGAGCTTTAACTCGAGGGCCAACGAACTTCTTCCCCAACATTTGCCAAATCTCATGTTCATCAGCAGGTGCACAGTAGCCACGTTTTTTGGTTGTAGTAATTATACCAAACCCCATCTGCTGATGACCATGAGATATGGCAAATGTTGGGGGAAAAGCTGATAAAAGGAACTCATGATAATTCTGTGAATTTAATTATTTCAGATTTGATCGACCAGTCACTGTTTAACCCTTTCAACACGTATCCTCACTTCCAGTGATTTAATGGTCAATCCATTTTTTTTCTACATTTAATTAAGGGAATGATTTGGCTATGTCTCCTAGCACTCTCACCGACAGGAAGCAATAAAACATTATTTGTGCGAACACATTTTTCTTTTAGTTTTCAATCTGTTCCATGACACCTCAGCAAAAGACAAGTATCTCCCCATCTGGATCCACATAGACTGTATGTTGAGCTTCCTGGCAAGTAAGAAAAATCTCCGTCCAAGTCTTTTGTTTTTCAGATGTGTGAGTTGGAGATCGGGATGAGTTTAGTCAAGGTGATGACAAATGGGGGAAGGCAGAGGGGAACACAGGTAGGGGTGGGAGAGATGGAGAAATTCAGCTCAGGGTGCAAATATGCCAAGCCGGCCCACCGACTGCACTGATCCTCTCCTGCCATGTCCTCGTCACACGGCCAAGTCCCGCTCAGCAGCATGTGCTTATGTGTGTGTGGGTGTGTATGTGAATGAGTGAATTACTAGACTTCCAGCACATTGAGCAACAGGTGTGAAAATTAGGTGTGAGGTTTATGTGTGATAAATTACCAACATGTGGGCTAATCTGAGCCACTCCACCTTTTTTCTCCACCCACCTATTCCCCTCTTTTCCCTCTTCTTCCTTCTAGTCTGAGGGGAAAACACATTTCTCCCACAGCTTGAGGGGGAGTGTAAATACTGAAAATTCAAAAAAAAAGTTCCCACCCTTTCCCATTCTCTTGGGGCTCGTTTCTTTATTTTGTACCGCTTGTGCTTCATCTTTAGGCTGTAATGTGATTGGTTACTGTCATAAGCCTGTCAGAAAGAACATATAGGAGAATAGGAGAACAAAGACGAAGTTACATTCGTCTGTCTTATCTCACTCGTAGACCACCGTCTACATTGCAACCATAGTTTGTTTCTACGTCTTTTAATTTCTTGGCTCCATGTAACTGATGTGAGTGATCTCTGTATTTCGATGCCTGGACAGTACAAGAAATTATGAAATTTCTTCTTTCTCTTTCTCTGCAGTTGCACATAATTCCATGAAATTGTTCCATGTTGGAGATTTCTCCCAAGAAAAAATGTAAAAAACTAATTTCCTGAAAAACCCACTGTATTTTGCAAACACCTCCTGGACAGTTGAACTAATAATTTCCAAATGTGGCGTGCATCATCCCTGGACTCTTATGACTTAAAGCCATAAAACGATTTATTACACTCCAAATAGTTTTGCAGCTAAAGGTCAATGTGTTTTTGGCACAAATTTAGAAAGAGAGCCATAATTCATCCAGTTGGATCTTCAGAAATCGTATGAATGTCATCATTTAGTCGTCTCATTATTGACTAAATCTGCAAAGTGCTTCGTTGGCCCACATTTGCCTAGTTGCTTAGAACCTGCATGTTTCAATTTGCGGCTGTATTTTAATGCTTAAATACACAATCTTAGAACAAACTGATCTTTGATCATGTGTTCGTGGAAGGTATGGTATGAGTTCCTGAGAGACGTTATAGATAAGTGAAAATTTACGGGGGAGTTTCGCAAGAACATCGACATGATTCTTTGATAGAGTGAATAAAGATGGTTGAGGGGAGAAGAAGAAAAGCTGGCAAGAAACATAAAACACATGCTCGTCTTCTGTTGCCTGCGCAGAAAGAAGTCCATCCTCATGGTCGTTGTTTCACTCCCATCGTGCTTCCATTCCTGAGGGTATTAAATAAAGCGCTTTTTGCACCTGTGCTCACCAACCGTGGCGTTTACAGTGAAGTGAGCATCAACGAGAGAATCAGAGACAGATGCTGAGTGGTGATGACCTGTGCCACTCAGCTGGAAGTGCCAGGTTGAATTCCCTTTAAGAGACCACGACTAGAGAGAGATTATATATTGGTTTTAGCCTTGGCGTATGTGCGGAGGTTGGAGCGCATCGCCTCACGTGAGAGAGAACCCCGCTCGGTTTGGGATATTCCAGTCATTATATTCTCATGAAGTGCTGCCATTTGCACTATATGTTGGTGTGACCACTTCATAGCTGTGCCATAAACACATAAAAACAACACCAAAAATAACAACCTCACTCAACTATTTTTAGGTAGACTTTTCCCTCCACTGGAACAAACGCTAAACTGATTAGACGGCTGCATTGTCTCAGTGCGTCGTTTAATTAATGTTGACACTGACTGTGAACAGATATTCTGTTGTTTTCGGTGTCAGGCTGGACTGTAAAATGTTTAACGGGGCCACAAAGCCGCAGTGAAGAGGCGATTCTGTTACTTGGCCACCACATCAAGGTCTTCCTCTTAGTCTTTTCCCCTCGTGTGACCGTTGAGCTTTCCGTGGTGGTCAGATGTCTGTTATGGTCACCGGTCAAAGTGTCCATCAGTGTGGCGGAGAGTGTGAAAAGACGAGCGGAGCAGACTGTGACATTTGGTTAGGTCACCTTTTTTATTTGAAATTTTCCTCAAACAGGAACTACGAGGTCTCTCACATCATGGGATCCAGATGTGGGATATGACCCAGGACACGGGATTTAAGTCATAATCCATCATAAAGATATTAATAAGGGAGCGGACCGATCCGGGCCCTTTACATAGACTTGATATAGAGTGCAGGGGTAAGAGCCATGATGACCTCAGCTGGACAGATGGGTGAGAGGTGCAGAGATCGTTTCCAGGTTGTCAGCATCTCTATCTGACTGACCACATGTTCACAAACATGAGGGCAGAGCGGAGCTGCTCAGTCCACCCTGCACAGGTCACGTTCTGTGGCCAGCGGAGACATGACGTGTTCTCAATCTTTTCATTTATCCGAGAGGAAAACTACCAAATGATTCCTTTAATTCTCTTTGTTTCATGTGGTCATCCAACGAGTCTGAGTCAGTTTTCTCACCTGCATGCGACTGTGGCTCAACCTGTTGACTCAAGGCAAAGTAAATTACCCTGCGCTTGTGTTTTATTGTGCACTAAAAAGTGTAGCTTTAAATTGGCCGACCAGTTTCCAGTTGCCTGTTTGAACTGAGGCTGCCTGTTTTACCCATCGAGCGCCACATAAAGCACCACCCTTTCAAGTGAGGGTTCAAATCTCCCTCGCTGCACCACTGTGCCCGGTGGATCTGTGTCGCAGGGGAACACTCTTCTGGCCCTGATCTAAAAGGTTTGACAGCGAATGTGTTTGCTCAGTCTCTTGCTGCAAAATCATTATATGCAGCAGGACTGTCCTAAATTATAAACATGTGCTTACAGTATGATCTGTTAAAGTAAACTGGGGGGGGGGGGGGTGAAAAAAATGTAGATCCTAAAACCTGACCATTTCCAGCTGTAAAGGAGTTGGAGGCAAGTCCGACATATTTTCTGCTAAATTGGAACATGAATGTGCCTTCAGCTCACACAGGCCCGATGTACCCACAGGCTTACCCATTCTATTTTTTTCTCCAGCAACGTTTGAGCTAAGTGCGATTTCCACTTCCATGACAAATACAGACACGGGCCCGAAAAAGCGGCCAGTTTGATGTCATTTTCCACGTACGAGCTTTTTAACGAGCTCAAACAATGTTGAGACGTTACAACAGCTGGTGAACTGCGGGTGTGAGCGTTGACACGGTTGGCTCCGCTGCTTTTGTTTTATAGCTACACAGTGTAAGCCTGGATGCTTGGGGTATAGAACAAAGAACCAAAAAGCTGCTGCTGCTGCTTCTTATAAGGCTACATCAACACTACTCTGTTCTCATTTGAAAAAAGCATTTTCAAAATAAAGCAATACTCTGTCCACATGCCTGAAAACGCATGTCCCATGACGACTCACACACGGAAGTCCTTGGTTGTTAAAATTGCTCAATGTAGGGCAGCATCGCTTGTAATTGATTATCTATGTTGTGTTCTACACTGGTAGCTGAGGCTAATGCCCATTGTTTTCTTCTGGAAGAGGGTCATGTTATAGGAGCCTGATGAATCAGTGAAAGTTTCTGTTCTGAATGAAAAGACGTTCCAACGTTTTGGTTTTTGCTCATCCAGACTAAAAAGGTGCCAGCAGCGTTTACAAACTTTGTCTTTGCAGCTTTAAAAGTAGAAGACATGTACCTGGAGCAGAGTTGATGTGTTTTCAAATGAAAACGTAGTGGGTTAAGGCTCAGTCCGCCACCAGTCGGCCACCAGCTCCAACGCCTGTCCCTTATCTGCCCTTTCCCTCTCCCAAGCTTTCTCTTTTTTTCATAAAAAGTAGAGCAGCAGAAAGCTTATACCATCATTTAGGGAGAACAAGGGAGGTGGACAATAAACAATAATTGTCTCAGTGCCACGAGGAAAGCGTATAATTCTGTTGGTGACTGTGATGCTTTCCACATGAGAGCACAAATCTTCCTGACCTGCTGCTGCCATATAACCCCAAAACCTGAGGTTTGCCATTGCTGCCTCTCCTCCATATGACTTTTATAGTTAGTATAGATTTAAAGAATAAAGTGAATTACTTTGTTTTTGTCGTGTTACTTGACGATACCAAACTTTGTCATGTACGCTGTACTGTAACAATGGACAGTGTAGCTGTTGGATGGTTGCATTCAGTCGTTATTATTAGATTTACATACCAGGGGCGCTTGGAGAAATGGAGGACTGTGGAAATAGAAACACTTGTTTGTAATTCGCTGCAGCTTTATGATTCCTTCCTCACGTCTGCTGTATTTTCAGGTCATCTCAGTAGTTTATGGAGATGCAGGCTTCGTCCTTTTGGTGTCTTGTGCCATCATTTTCAATTTGAGATCATATACGACTATGACAAACTAGGCTGTGATCCAGACAACCATCTCACAAGCCTCTGTTAGATATATTTGGTGCCAATATCATCAACTTATAACGTGAATTAATGTCACTTTACTTATGACATTTACCTCATGATGACCCAACGTTCTTTCTTTAGGTTTCTGCTGTGGAGGAAGAATCATTTGTCCATATCATTGGCAGTGGTGTCAGGTTAGAGAGGTGATAGCTGGATCTGTCTTTTAAGAAAATATTTTATGTGTTAACTGAATATCCGACTCTGATGGATGTGAGCTGCTGAGAAGTGAGAAAGAAGAATGCAACCAATAAAAAAGTTGCAGACTACAAAAAGTTTATGGATGTTTTTGGCATAACTTAAATTCCGTTCATAAAAATGTGACCTATTCAAAGAAATGCAAGCTTACTAAAAATCTAAAACAGATTGTATCATGGACTTCTGATATGATGGCTTTGACTAAATCTGTTTATATTTATCATGTTTTTTGTACTTTATTGTATTTTTTTCAGAAGTACATTTGATAGTCAAATTTAAAGACTTTAAAATGGTTGCAAAGTAGCTTTCAGCTTTCAGGAGGACCTTAAAATGTTTTTATTGATGTCAGCCTGCAAAGGCTCCACGTCAGTGAATGTAAGAATGTTCTCTTGTTTTCAATGTTAAGTTCAGGGCTCTAAAAGAAACAAAAAATTATGTCCAATTTGCCTTGTTAGGGTTTCGGGTTGCAGAAAGTTCGAATTGGTCAATGTGAATGGTTTCATGTGTAATGGTAGGTGAATAGAGAGCAGGAAGTTAGCTGGCCATGGGTGGAACCTCCTGTATATGTGGAGGTTTTTGGCAGCCCCGAGCGCCATCTGTCACGCTTGCTTTAGACTCGTAAAAACGTACCTGAGACAGAGTTTGGGGTTTCTGCTGGATCTCGCTGCCGTCCTAATTGCTCCTGAGCTGCGATCAGAGCGAACCCTCCTGCGAGCCTACAGCAGTATTGAGTGAAAAGTGCTGTGCAGCTAACATGCTATTGTTCCTCATGTTGTAAGACTCTTTTACAAGAAGTAGAAAATTCACCTGAATAGTCCAGATATTTATTGCTAGTGAAAATGTGCAAGGCCCCTTTAACATATAATGTTGATATTCTTGGCTTGAATTTTGAAATATAAAAAATTACTGGTCTTGGATTAGGTTTCTGCAGATATTAGATTTTTCTTTCTTCTATCCACAATACGATAAAATATATTTCACCTTTCAAGACTCTAGGTCCTCCGTATGATTCAAAGGAATACTTTGACATACGAGAACACCAATAATTAACTCTCTTGTAAATATGGAGCTGGAGACAGCTGGAGATTTTTATAACTGACTTGGCTTTTAAGTTTGTATTCCTGCAGATACATAGCAAAGGTCTGAATCTTCTCGTCTTTTAAAACACACACGTGAGTTAAATTTCCCCCCCTAGATTCCTTTAAATCGACGATTTGTTATACAAGAATCATCGGCTTCGGTCTGGGTGTCACAATATATGGTTGATGAGTAAGGCAGGGTAAAATTGAAGCATCATTCATGTGGTTCCTGCACAAGAGCTGCAGCTTCACACACTACTCAACACACTGAGGCACTTATGAAGCCTTTGCATCAAAACGTCCTTGTCGAGGCTTCCTCATTGATGCCCACATGGACTCTGGCATTTTTAAATATAATACTTGAGGATCAGAGAGATCCTCAGATAGATGTCAGAAGTGGGAACTGCGGATTTGTTTTGTTTCACGTAATATGTATTCTGTGGTTGAAACCTTAAACCTCATTGGTCCATCGTGCACAGGGAGGGGCACTGCCAATTGACATGTGCACGCGTCTCATATATGTCAACATGTATGGCGAACCTGGCATCCACAATCCCATGGTGCACTTTGTGCGTGGCTTTTTCTGCATATCTAGGTCACTTCTGGTTCAGCGTGATTGACAGAGGAGACCCCAGAAGAAGGAGCTGTGGCATTGTATGATTTGTGGGGAGAGAAGAGCCGTGATTGGCAGAGGAGCATATGTCAAAACAAGATTGGCATTTGGACAGGTTTTTGAAATGATCTGCTGGTGAACAGGAGAGAGATACACTATGCAAAACAAAAACCACATCTAGATCTAAGAACACAGCCCCCAACACACTAAAATTACAGCGGTCCTGCCAAATTAGGTTAAGCTGCAGTGATCTATTGAGACTTCGGAATCAACACTATACCCATTCCCCTTTGATTTAGATTTTTCCCTCTTTGATGCAACTTAAAAACATGAGTGCTACATGCATTGGTAAACTGCTTTCAATTGTCATACCAATGAAGCACGCTACGATCAAACTTTTCACACATAAGCCTTTTTGTAATTACCATTTATTTTCCCTGCTGTAAGGAGCCACTGTTATATTTCTTCATTAGACCAGAGAGTGTTTTCTTTGAGAATGGCAGTCAATGGATTGATGTAGAAGTATGCAAGACATTAAGTCAGTAGTGTAGGACGTGAGTTGGACAGCGCTGCTCCAGACACTGTGAATTGCAGCCCCCTTCCTGACATACCTGTGGCCTGAGCCTCCAAAGCTTTCCACAGACACACACACATAGACGCTTATCTCTCAAGACCAAAAGGAGTTTTTCTCCACCATATACCTTCATTTGCCTTCAAACCAGTTTTACGGTGAGTCCAGGATGTTGGGATCTGCTTCATTCAAGCAATGTGTGCGTTAGTAAGATTAGCAGCCAGCAAAACAAATGTTTAACAATGAAGAGCGACCATGATCTTCAAGCCAGACCCACGAAGAGGCGTTTTTACTGACTGTAATTTCTCTGCTGATTGACCGGCCAGTGATCTAAGATAACCGCAATCCCAGATTTTATTTTTCTATTATTGTTTGGATAGTATTGTTTGCCCACTGTTAATAGTTATGATGAGCTGGAGCTTCCCAGTCTGACAGCTCCCCACTTTTGCCAAGTTGGCTTTCCCTTTCCTTTTCGGTGTTGTGTTCAGGTTTGGCGAGGGCAGGGGGAGCAAATATGACCGAGTTAATGTGAATGTCAGTTTGCTGTAAACACATCCGGACTGTATATTCGACAGAAACATATGGTTAAGTATTGAGTTTTGGTCTAATGTTGCAGCTGAGTTTTAGTGAATGGAAGGACTGACAGAATGAAACTGAAGATTTGTTTGAGAAATTCTGTTTGTGGTGTTACCTGACGGGAAAGAGAAACACTTAAATACAGCTGTAATAACTTTTTTCTTTTAAATGAAAGTGACATTCACTGTGTTTTCAGCAGTTTTAACAATTAATACATATTAAAACATAAAACAATGTAACTATATTATAAGATGTAGATGCCTGCACATTGTTTAAAGTTTAAAAAGGCATATTATTAAAAAATAAATATTAAGTCAAAACCCAGCTATAGATTTTTTATACTATACTAGTATATCCACCATATGGCTCTGAAGATGCTGTAATGAGTTGAGAGATGTACAACCTACATCAGTACCAATGAATTAAGAAGTAAAACTTTCGACACCAGATTGACAGTTGAACATAGGACACAATTTTCCATCTGATAAGTGGACGAGCCAAAGCGAGTCATAGTTTGGGGTTTTCATTTCTCATTCATGACATTCTGAGCGAGTGTCGACTAGAGGTGAACAAGACACACACACACAGACGGTGTGTGTGTGTGTGTGATGAATAGGCTTGGAGTGAACATCCAGGCACTGCTGTGATCAATGGGGTGTCGCTGTAAACCTCATCCCTAAAGACCATGAGAGACACGTTCTGATTAGCAATTAATCTTACTTCCATCCACCCCAGCTTTAGGAGAATGAGCAAAGTTTGGCAGAGCTAGTGTACCTCGCAGAAGACCGTCCAAGGCAGCCACTGACATCTGCTGACTGATTTTCACATGATTACAAACTGATGCTTGCACTGGGCCCACTTAGCACTCTCTTTCGTCTGCGTGAATCTGTTCAGAGAAATCTAATATGCGGATCCACAGCCAGTAAAACAGGCATGCTCTGCTCTGTCTCTCAGGGTTTGTCCAGTTTGCTGCACAGTGTTTTATGTAGCATTGTGGTTGGTCGCTCCGTTTGAACGGTGCTTGTGATATTTAAGACTTGGCTTAGATTAATCGAAGTGTCTCTCGTTTGGGGAGATTGGATTCGCCCAAGGACATTTTCCTGTAAACGGGACGCTAAGGAGTTTACATTGAAAGTCACTTATTGTGGAATAGACTGTCTTTTTACTGGCTCCTTTGTCTTCCACAGGCAACTTGAGCTGAGGCCAGAGCTACTGAGGTTTTGGGGGCTTTCATCAACTGTCTCAACACAATGGTTCAGGAGGCCAGCTCCGACCAGAATTAATACAATATTCACATTTATAACCAATCGGCACTCGAATGTTGAGAGGGGAACTAGAGTTTGCGTGAACGACAAATTTTGGAGACTGACATATTTACTGTGAATTAGAGAATTTCCTGCTGATATATCTATTATGGTTGTTTTGGGTTTTATTCTTGTACTTGGGTTGTTTTGTACTGGTCAGCCCTCCCACAGTTAAAACAGTTGTCTCAAGTTCACCCTGTTCTTCTCAATGGGTGAAGTGAGGGTCAAGACAGATGAGTGATGACACAACACTGTTAAAGAGTTCTGCTCCTCTGTTGCTGCTACAGAATAAATAGTGCTCTGAACCACCATGCAAGATGCATTTTTTCCATTGCGGCCATGGCTAAAGCTAACAGCGGCACCCACCCACATTTAAGACTGCTACAATCTCTCAGGGCCTCAACACATGATCAACAGAGTGAGCTACGGTCACTGTGGTATAATACTTACCCTTACACAACTGGGTTTTCATCACTATGTATTGTATTTTGTATTCAAATTAAATTAAACCCAAAAGAAGGCCAAGACAATAATCTTGCCTCAGAAAGTTTTTTTATGCAACAATTGCAAAAAAGAGGACTTTAGGGAGGGCAGCACATTGGTGTGATAGTTACAACTCGGTTAATTGGAAATGCCAAATTGACCGTAGGTGTGAATGTGGTTGTAAATAATTTGTTTTTATATATCGGCCTGGCAATTGCTACCAATACCTGGCAAGCACTAGTGAGCGGTCCAGGGTGTACCCAACCCTTTCACCCAGTGTCAGTCGGGATTGGCCCCATCTCTCCCCACAACCTAAAAAGGTATAAATAATAGATGGATGGATAGATGAGGTGGATTTTAGTCAATTGAAAAAATGTTGGATGTCACCCCAAATTAATGTCAATTTTCAGATGCTGCTTGGTTATTTTGGTTGATTTATCAAGACACCTCTGATCAATGTCAGTTTTATTCCATATCATTAATCACCTTTGCTGTTTTCTCATCTGTTTGTCCTGCAGCTAGCTATGGAGCGTACCCCATCTGTAAGGGCTGCTCGGTGTGCTCCAGGGACAACGGCTGTGTAAACTGCCAGCCCAAACTCTTCCTGTTTCTGCGGAGGGAGAGGATGAGGCAGTACGGGGAGTGTCTTCACGACTGTCCAGCGGGATACTACGGCATGCGCAGCCCCGAACTCAACATGTGCTCCAGTAAGCCCTCTCCAGACTACTCCACCCAACCTCTCTCTCACTCCACCTCTACCCCTCAATCTCCCTGACCTATCCCACTTACTCCCCCTACCCCATCTTCCCCAGACACACAAACACACACTCCCTCAACTTGCTCTTTCCCACAATACATGATTTATGGTCACTTATCCAGAGGAGACACACATATCTAAAAATTTGAACGGCTCATCGGTTCATACAGGTGGATGTAAGTGGTGAAGCTTTCTCTTAGCAGTGCCTCCTTCTGGATTTTATTTTCTCTTCTCTTTAAAACAAATGTTACACCTGCATTACCTAACATCCTATAGCTACAAAGATGTTTGAAGTCATGAAATCCAGGTGCAAATGCAACGAAGAGACTCTCAAGATTTGGCCAAACTGATTCTGACAACTAAGGCTCGTACCATCATATTAAGAGAAACATGTAAAAAAAAAAAACAGGCCTTTTGGCAATGACATTCAATATCACTTCAACTACAGACATGATTATATATTAGCATTAGAGCATGAAGTTAACTTACTTTGTTGACGGTCTGCAGGGCTTTTGAATTGAGACTTTCACCAGACAGTGTAATTTATTGGCAGTCAAAACATTTTTTGGCCTAGAACAGAAAGTCGGTTACAAGTGCGTCCAGATCCTCCAACAACTCTACATTGATTGAAGTGAGATAAGGGAAAACAAAGCATTCATTCTCTAGATTAATAGTGTATTTATAAGGATGGAAAATGTGATGAAATTCTACTTTTATTTATTATTTTAGTGGTGGAACTATTTTTCTTAATAGTCACCCTCTTTTTACTCTTGTGTACTGCAGTAAAAGTAGTAGGCTACAAGTTTTTATTTTTCATTTCACTATGCTGTTTTGTGCAAAACATTGTTTTGGTTTCCTAACTTGAAACAGACCATTCCTTCAGTCTTAATTATGTTTTACCATTAAAAAAACAACTGCTCCAAACAGTAACATTTAGCAGTTGACATGTTCACATGATTCTTGTTAAAGAATAACTCTAAAGTCCAATTAATGAAATGTTTCCCTTGCCTCCCCATGTAGCACCCTGTGTTATTCTAACATTGAATATGCAGAGCGAGAGAGAGCTACACAGTCTGAGGTATTGGCTGAGGGTTTCATATGAAAACAGAAAGGAAGTTGAACTATTTAGTTCCTTGACCCAAACTCCAGACAAATGCAAACAAATCACCAAAATGAAGACTGAAAAAAAGTAAACAAATGTGTAAATGCAAATTAATGATTGCTTTTCATTATTAAAAAAGCATGTTGAGACAGCACCAGACAATTTAGAAGACTGAATTTTCCCTTGTGAATCACCTGGTCTAGTTGAGATTCTTCTTCAATCTAGGGTAGTAATGCATGAATTAAAGGTGCAATATTGTGAAAACAAGTTTCAATTGCATTTTCTGTTTATTTATTTTTTAAAAAGTAAAAATATAAAATAAAAAGTTGCTTCACTTGCTATCGCCATTCCAAAAGCTCCTCCACAACAAGATGGCCACAAAAACTTTATGAGCCAAGAATTTGATCCTGTTTTCATGTGGAAAGTAGATTACTAGCAGTGCTGTCCAGGGTGGGTAATAGCTCCGAAGTCCCTGATATTATGATCCACATTTTGAGTATAACCAATGCTGCAGGGCTGTCTATGTCAGCCTTCTGCCAAATCTGATCCTAGGCCACCTTGTGAGCTCTTTGCTGCTTAGCCAATCACAATATTTGATGAATAGTGGGCAGTTACTTCTGCCTAGCAGCAACATCTGACTGTATGTGGCTGAGAGGTCGTCTCTGTTTAAATATGTTAGCTCGCTAACTCCAAAGTTGTCTGATTTACATTTTGTGTGTTATAAGCTGGGCTGCTATCACTAGCTGCTGGCAGGCCTATTTCCCAGTACCTCAATGGTGCCTGCACCTTTATTCCATGTTTGTCTCTTGGTCGGTCTGACCAATCACTGCATTTTATTCACCTTCTTTCTTGTCTCTACTTCACTGTCATTTTCTAAGCCCAATAATATGAATCTAGCATGGTCTGGATGAAGAGGAGGAAAAGGGATTTTATCTCTTGCTACTTGCAGCAGAAGTTAGAGATTTCCCAACAGTCAGTACCGAACATCAGAATTACATTTGACTGAGTCTAGCAGATTTCCTGTGATGGGATGTTGTTCTCTGCTGCAGTATCTCTGTGTCATTTAGGCTAATGAGATCACAGAGGTTTTGCAGAAAATGCTCATCTCCTGCAGTGTTAACTGGTAAAAGTGTCTGTTAGCAAACTGCTGGTATTGATTGGATACCGCCAAACAAAACACTTAATCACCACATGCGTATGTACTCCCACATATGCATCTCCATCAGATCTCCCCACATTAGAGGGAAACTCCTAAAGGCTCCACAGTCATTTCATCCTATTTTCATAACTCAGAGAAAATTAGAAGAGAAAGACATCTTGTTCTCTGGTAGAAAGTCATTTTTTTCTTTTTGCTTTAACCCTGCTATCCTAACCGCTTTATCTCCATGCTGAGTGAATTTTGACTTAAACTGATCCTGATGTGTGGCAAGTTAATCTGAATCCTTCTCCTAAACTGCTCATAGAGCAACATCTTGTATTGTCACGTAGAATCACATCTCAGAGCAAGACCTACTTTGATCTGATCGCTGCTTCAGTCATGGCTCTCTAATCCAGTTTTCCTATTTGACCCTCATTCTTAGCTCTGCTCTGCACATCATCTTTACTGAACAGTTTCTGTCCAACCTCCATAAACGCATGTTTTTTTGGGTTGGAAGCTAATTGTCTGGTCAGTGAATATTTGTAAGTTGACACAGTCCAACTAGTACGCAAGGGCTAAATGGCACAGTGGACGGATAACAGTGAGGGGTTCTCAGCCGACGTGGTCAGATCTGCCGTGTGCTCCTGGTTCCTAAAGAGGCCTGGAACGTGGCATTACGCCTCTGTTATCATGAGCTTTTTAAACACAGGCTCTGAAATCACTTAGGGAGCAGCTGCTTATTATTACACCAGGGTTTGTCTGTGTGATCTTATCTCATTGAAGACATTTTTTGTGGACTGCCTGGGTAAAGGAAAACATGGGCTAGACAAGCAAAAGGCTTATACCCTCAGCCACTCGCTGGCTGAAACCTCACTTTCAGTTTTTCTGAAGGGGCTACTGAGAAATCAAAGGCATGTAACAGAGCGTGATATTCGGTGTAAAGATGAATACACCTTTTACCCTGTGAGCTGATAATGTGATGCAGTTTGACACCAGGAAAGTCACCAAATTACTAGATTGAGACTTAAAATCAATACGTTTTAATAATACTTCCTCAATACTTTGTTCGTGAAATAGGTCTGTCTATATTTAGATTTTTTTTTCTGCATTAGTCAGCTGTAGCCCGTCCCAGCATGCTCTGAGTGAAAACTCAATCATGAAGCCAAAACATCAGCTATGTGATATATTTAGTATTGCCATTTTTGTTCATTGTTCACAGTGTGAAATGAAACATTCAATACTGTTAACTAGGTATCATATATATCATATATATCATATACACTATTTTTTTTAGCCATTATGGGTCAACATCATGATCATCTATATTGGAAATGTATGACTTTAAAAGATGTAGAAGCAGCCTAGTACACTAATAGTATACTACTACAGTAATACAGTAATATACTAATTCAGCATAATACTTTATTGTCCTTACCCGACATAAATTTCTCAGGAGTACTTAAGGAACTGTGCCTCACATGATGGAGGTTAAATTTAAGGTTCGTTTTTCTGGGGTGGGGGTTCCCTTATGCTGCAGGGAAAGTAACACCATCATTAGAGCCAAAAACAATGGGAGCTATACTTTCCGTAACATAACTGGAAACACCTTTACAGCTACACTTCAGCTGGCTTTCAATGAGGCCTGGGATGTGGCAGCCACTGTGCTAACTACCATCAGTGTTATGTTGCTGGTTCGTTCGCAATGACTTTTCGTTGCATAATGCCATTCTGTATGTCCATATATTATGTTCCTCAGGCTGTACTAGGCAAAGACTCCTTTCAGCAGCCGATGGACAGGTTGATATGGGTCATAAACAATATGCTGCAACTCCATGACATCCACAGACTTTC
Organism: Paralichthys olivaceus; assembly: GCF_024713975.1. Lineage (NCBI taxonomy): Eukaryota > Metazoa > Chordata > Actinopteri > Pleuronectiformes > Paralichthyidae > Paralichthys > Paralichthys olivaceus. The sequence goes on along the minus strand of NC_091105.1, from coordinate 21,663,674 downwards.
TTATCAGCCACCCAGAACAGGCCCCACACCAGTGTCTGTGGGTGTCAACCCACTGCTCAGCGCGGAAGATTTGTAGCAGCCGTAGCACAGTGTATTGCGTTATGTTCAGCCAAATCTGCGTGAATGCGGTGCAGTCATGCTCTTGCCTCAGTCACATTTCATAATACCTCGGTTTTAACATACATTACTGAGCCAAAGCATATTCTGTCATTTTGTATCAGTGGCTGAGAGAATTACGAGCTGAAAGGCGACTATCAGAGCTGTCTTTTATAAGAGAGAAAGTGTTGAGAAGGTCAGTGGTGGGGGTGTATTATGGACCCCCCACTGCTACACATACATCCACATACTTAAGCTACCAACCCAGTTGCCATATCCCACCGCAGTGCATAGAAACCCCAGATGTTTGCTGCCAACCAGCGACCAGTCTAATCACGGCCTGAGATTGCCAATATCCTGGATACATGGTTTAGAAATCACATCTTAATCAGTGCCAGTGTAATGTGCCACCAGAGACTCTTCTGTATGATGTAATCTTGAGAATAAAACGTTTATTGTGATTTTTTTGCTGCATATCAAAGAGGAAATCTGTGACCAGATGCAATTGTTGTGTTTGTCACATCAAATTAAGTCTGGAAGTGGAAGCTGATTGGATGTGTCTTTTCCAAGATTGTTTTAGTTTTAAAGCACATCGTGGAAATATTTTAAGGGGGGTAAGAGCAAAGCATCATGGGCCTCAGCCTGTGTAAAATAACTCAGGAGTTCTGCAACCTCTAGTTGGCAGCATTGGCAGCTCTCTCTCCCTCTTTGCCCCTCCACGTCTCTTAGTCAGGCTCTCCCTTTCTCGCTCTAATTCTAAGCTTGTGGATATTTCCATTGCACAGTCTAACCAACAAAAAGACCAGTTGCTTTTGGCCTTTGAGTTTTACCAGGGGACATTTAATCATCACAGCTTTAGTAACCGCACTTTCAGATTTGCCAGACAATACAATGGACCCAACAAACCAAGCCCTGCTCCCACGACAATTCAGCCAGACACAGAGTTGAATCAGGGTTTTTTTTCCTCGAAACAGTGCATAATTATGCATACTGTAGTGTGACTGGAAGAGCTGTCTGTGCCTGACTGTCTGAAGCTCGATCTGTCTGTGTGTATGCGGCAGCTTGCTGGGCAGATACAAGTGCAGACACTGGTGTATCATGGACTGTATTCCTTGGAGTGAAGAAGCTGTGAGGACCGCTGACACATCTGTCATCCCTGATCTCTCTCTGGAAGATGCTGATTGACAGGAACACCAACAAAGCTGCACCTAGCTTTATACCCGTGGGCGGATGAGCACCCATGTGGAAAAAAAAACAGCCTGGAGAGAGTTGGGATGAACATGGCAGCTCTGGCCTTTGCCACAAACTCCTGCCATCCGTAGCTCCACAAGACATGGCTGGGTGGCAGCGAGCAAGCCAAAGCTTCCATGTTAGCCAAACCCGAGCCTAGAGAGTAGGTCAGAGCTGTTCGATTCAGCTTGAAGGCGAAGGATGGAAAAAGAGGGCTTGTTTTCCCCCTCACACTGCCAGGCCTTTTACAACATGGACACTGCTGCTGTACAACATCAAGTCTGTTTAGTTTTCTCAAGGACATTCTCTCTGTATATTGATGAGTCGTCTGACACAGTTCACCTCCAGCTCACCTCACGTAAAAGACCATGTCTGGAACCTGAATCCTTCATAAAATTTCAAAGTCACTTAGGCATCCCAGTCAATATTCATTTGAATAAATGGAGAGATTACACATGGTGTGGTACGGCTGTGGAGGAACAGCAGGTGACTGGAGCTGAGATGAGGCTTTCAGTGTCTGATAGAATCAGTGTCCTCTCTGTCAAGACCACACCTGTGGGATCAGCTTCTGCCAAGCATGAGCCTATAGATCGCAAGTGACGCTCCGCGACTCAACTTTAAATTTTTCGACTTGCAAATTACATACATTTCAAGTCAGAATCGGACAAAAAAGGGTCAGAGCGGTGTGGCTAATGGTGCAGTAATGACAAGGTCTCTTTAAATGATGTTCCCTTTGACAGCCGAAACACAAGGCTTGTCCTGGTGTGTTCATAATATAACTCACAGCCAGAACCAGGCCGGGAGATAATGATGATAATGCGTTTAAGTCCCAGGAACACCGGGCCTTCAGTGGGATCTGATGACCTCATTATTTCTCATTAGTCTCCCTGAGGCACCTAGATGAAGACTTTAAAGGTGGTCCAGAGGTTAATCCTGCAGGCAGAACGAACCCGCTCCCCTGTATCTGTTTCTGAAACTGTCGGACAAGCTGCTTCACTGTCGATTTGGCTTGCAGACCATCCAGCTTTCAGTATGGGAGCTTCTCCTGTGTCACAGATAGCCCTCACTGCCCCAGATAGCCTTTTGCCTGATAACTGAACAGAGGGATGACTGTCTGTCATAGTGATCCCTTCCTACCCACCTCGTTCTCTGATGACCTCTGACCCTTAAGCTTTGCCTCCCCGCATTCTAAATCCCATGGTGCCGTATGGATGTGTCATCCACCTCATCAATCTCACATAGTGACGTTATTACTTATCTTCTATTTAGAAAACCGCATATCCGCACTTTCATACTAAATCTAAAACTGCAACCTAGAGTGATGTTTAAAATAAAGCATCATGTGCTACTGCTGCTGCAATGATACAGTATTTCACACATCTGGGTTGCTCGTATTTACTGTCAATAACTGAGGATTGCACAACAACCTCAATGCTTGAGAGTACTGCCAGATGTTCTTGCCCCCCCTTACCACATTTTTTTTGTTTTGGGAGCTGAAAGTCTCTCAGGTGATGACAGGCTTGGGAAATGTGAAGGGTAAAAGACAGCTTTGTGCTTTCCAATTAGCTTTGTGATTTATTAGCCTGCTCCCTGTATTGGGATTGTCTTGTATCAAATCCAAGCCTAACGGATTCATTTTCGCCCTGAAAGAAGAGGATGAGAGACATGAAAATGTATTTATATCTCCCTCAGACTCACGCATTCCATAGTAAAATCTCTACAGCACTTCAGTGATCCGAGACATGTGTTGAGATGCAAGATATAATGGAGCAATGCAGCGAGAGAAATACTGAGATGAGCTAAAAAATATCAGATAATTGAGTTAATAGCACAAACATTACATGAGAGGACAGTAAACTAGTGCAGGGATTAGTGAGTTATCGTCAGAATTTTATTTTCAGGATGTGTAGAGCAGCTTCATTACAGATTTGATTTATCTTCAGCCCTATCTGATTGGTATGTGCATTTGTGTGTGTCCATGGTTTGTTTAGACTGGGATGGAAAGCGTGAGACCAGAGTGAGTGGGCAGAGGCCATACTTTAGGGTTCAAAGTAAAGCGGGGAGGGACCCCCTCGTTTTGGAGGAATGTCGAGGAGGAGGCCTGATGGTTAGCTAGAGATGGTGTAATTAAGGGGTGTGATTGTGAGAACCTTCCCTTCCTTGGGCCTTGCAAGGGTCACAGATAAAAGAGCAACCCTTCAGCCTCTGTCGCTCTCACATGTGGAAAATCACTGTAATGCAGGTTAAGGCGTGGAGAAGCATACACACATTAATTCTCATTTGCATAAACGCATCAGAGGAGCGGCTTACACTCTACCTGAGAAGACCCACAGAAAGGAGATAGTGGCTGCGGGTTATAGATTGTGGCTCCCCAATACTGGGAGCCAATTGGGCCGACAGGGCTATAGAGCTTCTGAGGAGCGTTATAAATTAGACTGCACTGGGAGGCTCCTTCTAATCATGTGGGCCTGTGTGTCGCCCTGTTGGTGTGGCTGTTGTAATTTTGCCCTGTCTGACGTGCTATTTGCAGAGTAAGAGCTTGATGACACATCGAGACATATGAGCCTTTCTTTGCGAACGCGGCACTGTGCGTCATGTGCAGCGGCAGGGTGTGGCGTGGGAGGATAAGTGTGCTGTTGTGTTTCTGACTAAACGCATCAGCATTTGTTTGGCAAGGCGCCGCAAAATGTTGTTGCCTATCCCCCACGACTCACCCTTCAAAACCCACCTTCTCCCTTTTATATCATAGCCAAAACCGTAAGGATCCACACAGCTGGCCAGCTTTGTGATCATCAGCCATCATTCACACTCTAATGAAATCCTGACTACCAATAATCCTCAGTAATGGAAACAGACACAGATTGAACCAGTGAGGAGTGATAAAATAGCATATTAAGGACACTATTCAGCTCTAATGAGATGAATTCTTCCTGTTGCAGCCCGCCATTAGTTGAAAACATGTGAGCGAGTGTGTTTGTATCCGGCCTGTTACATGTCGGTGCAACCTGTTGAAAGAGGTCAGTGTGATACAATTTCTCACCGTCTCTTTTGTTGTGTTGTCACACAGTAGAGCTGCTCGCTCTGGACAAGAACAGGAAGATGGAAAAAAAAAAAAAAAAAACTCTGTCAGGCAAAACAAGTTTTCTGAAATATACTTAAGCCCTGGGGAGAAATGATTCACAGGGCATCGCCGACTTTTTTTGCAGGAGAGGCGGTATAATCCTTTCAAGAACCCCCTTCCCCAAACCCCTTAGCACTTGATCAACTCCAGATGAGAGGTTTGATCAGACCCTGACGAATCTCCTCTTTCTCTTATTCTTCTTTCTCCTCCAGGGTGCAGGATAGAGAACTGCGAGTCCTGCTTCAGTAAAGACTTCTGCACCAAGTGCAAGTTGGGTTTTTACCTACACAAAGGGCGGTGCTTTGACAAGTGCCCGGAGGGATTTGCTCCACTGGAGGAGACGATGGAGTGTGGAGGTACGTGAAACACAGATATGTACAAAACATAAAAAGATCCAGTTTCAAGAGTAGACAAACTTGTCTCTTAACACCATTCCTTACCTGTACACAGTATTTTATAACTTCTCAGCTGGCCTGCTTATTTTGGACCTGAAAACAAGCAGCTCAGCTGGGGCCACACAGAAAGAGGTTACAGCATCCCAGGAAAACTTCTTCAAACCTGTATTTAAGCTTGACCTAGGGTCTTTGAGTTGACCCTAAATGATGCTCCGCTGTGGTTTCACTGCACATCACTGCTCTTTTGTGTCTCTGCAGAGGGCTGTGAGGTGGGCCAGTGGAGTGAATGGGGAGCATGCACCAGGAGAAACAAAACCTGTGGCTATAAGTGGGGTCTGGAGACCCGGACGCGGCACATTGTAAAGAAACCACCGAAGGACACAATACCTTGTCCCACCATCGCCGAGTCCAGGATGTGCAAAATGGCCATGAGGCACTGCAGGAGAGGTGAGGATGTAGAACAGCCATACGTTAACATGTGATAGAAATATTTTGTGTGCTACACTAGTGTGGTGAACATTAAAGAAAACAGCCCACTCTTCCAATAGGAGAACTTATTCCCCCTCTCTCAGTTCCACCTGTCTTATGTAACCCCTGTGCCTTGCACTCAACCTTGTTTTCGAGTCTGTTTTTGAGGTGCACAGTGACGTGTCCGTGTGTGAAATATCAGTATTTTTCCATGGCGGCTCTCCTCGAGCCAACTCTTTTTGAATTCTTCAAAGTAAGAGCTGCAGGTTTCCTCAATGGCTGTCTCTGTTTCCTCCCATCAGCTTGAGGGATATTTGCGGTGCGTGCAGCGTGTATGTCGGGCCATTAACTCAAATGTGGAATTTCTCTGTCTGTGAATACAGCTAAGGGAAATATTTTTTTATTCAAGAAGTAAACCATTTCTCTCAGACGGTCCAAACACACCATTTGAGGTGATGGCCTCAGTTAGCAGTGCTTTTAAAATAAATGTCTTTTCCCTTAATGTACTTTTACGTCCCTCATAAACTCTGGATTAGGATAGGCCAAGTGTAAATATTTAATTCACCAAATAAGGAAGCAATTACAGTGGCAGATATCATTCAGGCTGTCGAAGAGAGAGAAACATTGTTTCACAGAAAGAGGAAAATATTCTAACCTCGCAGATTTCTCTCCATTTTTGGCCCAGAGTGTTGAATTGGAGGATCTTCTAGTGAAGTGGTGAAAGAGTAAATAAACTTGAAATAAACCCTGATAGTTTCTCATATTTCAGCACTACCAAGGCAGGCCCTGCACTCTGAGTTGGAAACTGTGATTCCATGGCACATTTATTTGCTAAATCCCTGTAGGGGAAATTCCTCCCCAACCCCCACGCACCCCTTCATGACTTTACCGTGCCTGCTTGACCTTTTCCAAGAAACTTTATGACCTTCTTTAATTAAAATTTGGCATTTTTGCACATGGTTACTGGCGTCAATTATGTGAAGCATGAAGTCACTGATGTGAAGTCGTTGTGAGGCCTAAATTGTGCACATAGCAGAGCCAAGTTTCTTCAGGCCTTTAGAAACCGGCCGTGGGCTCCCCATGTCCATCTTACTTGAAGCTAATGTTCCCTGGTGCTGCGGTCAGTGTAAACCTCTCAGTACAGTTCCTCATCCTGTAACTGTTACGTCTCAGGCCTCGCTTGTGTGGTTAAAAGTTGTGTGTAAAAGTGTCACTGTGTCTACATGTCAGGACTCTCTGGGCTTGTGAAGGGATGTGGTGGCCTGTTTAATAAAGTTACATTTTTAATGACCCCAAAAAACCCTCTCACACACCTCCTGCTTGACCTCTTGTGAAAAATACCCACTTGGCAAAAGCCAGTGAAATGCAAAACTCTTCAGTTCAAATAAATACGATGTAAAAATTTAAGCTGAGGTCGAGGGAGTGAGAAACACTCAGCAGATCCAGCGCCGTCACATGAGAGCTCGACTGAGTGACATTGTAAAATAATCACACGGCATGACTGATAATAAAGCATGGTCTAAGGAGAGGCCACTCTCTCAAATACAGGTGAACAGGAAGGAGGCCTGTGGAAGAAGATCAGTGGGTTCATGTACTGCATATATGACTGAGGTCATTATGAAATAACTCGCGAGGTGACCTTTGAAATTTCAAAGGACTTTGTAAACTATAGGCCCTGAGGGCAATGCAGCGTGGTCAATTTCATCTTTAGATATAATTTAGAAAACTGTAACCTCAGTGCATGTATTGTGCAGTCAGATAGAAATGTAAATACAGTATAAGAAGTGCTTAGAATGATGACTTGGAACTTAAGACGGTCCAAAAATCGACATTTTTATCATTTTTATCGGACACCAGATACCAATGTTTAGGACAGGCATAGGATTATATAACTGCAGCCCATAAAGATGCTGTGGATTAAATGGAGTCAGGAAAGAAGAGAAAGCAGCATGAAGGTGTACGCTATTTATGGCAATGCTTATCTCATTACCCTGTCTTGCATTTCTACATATCTACGAATTTAAATTACACTGGATGTCATTGAAAGATCCCCATTTTCCGGCTTAGCCGAGGCGCACAAGACAACATAAATGATCTTCTGCTTTTCCCTTCTTTGTCTGCAAAGATCCAATCCCTCTGTAAGACGTGTAGAGAAAGTAAAGCCCCTGTAAGTTAAATCATGATCCATTATATGGGAAATTTCCAAAAATGCACCGTTAGAGCAAGCGATAAAAAAAATGACTGTATCCGCCCCATTGTCCGGTTCTTCGCCAAAACTTAACAGTTTCCTTCTTCCCCAAATTTCATTGATATTGGTATGCGTGTTTTTGTCTAATCTTGCTGTAAAACAAGCCAACCAACATGGTCATGGCAAAAATCCTAACCTCCATGGCAGAGGTAATGAAATGTGTGGTAATACACTGTCAAACATTGTGTATCACCAACACCATCCATCCAACTGCCAACTTGCTTTTAAGCAACTTGTTGAAGTTTAAAAATTACACTGGAATTTAGTGTGAATATCTAGGCTCTCAGATATATTGAGGCACTCTAATTGCAATGACATCTGTATTCATGACAATGCAGGAAGGCTGTAGAGGACAGATATGTCACAAGGCTTTATGGCTTGCTTGTTGGTTTTTGGTGATGACAATAAACGTCTGCACCATTTTTTATTTGGAAACCATGGTCCCCTCGCTACTAATGACAAAACTTTCATAAACATCAAAATGTTCACAATGTCAAATTCCACTATTTCCATCCAGCTTCTTGAATTTATGAATCCTTTCTGTAATACTTGAATGAAAACTGTGCTACGATCTCATCTTGTCTCGTAGCTGCTTGGCTGGCATGTGTGTCAGGCATTTGCATTTTACCCTGGAGACGATAAAATACTCCTATCAACCTGTTCCCTGGAGTGGTGCTCTGAACAGGCCATAAACAATAAAGAGACTTTATTAATAGCTGCTCCGGCCCTATCAGCATCGACAGACTGGGTTCCCCCTCTCTCTGTCTTGTGAGCTGATGGGAGGAGAGGAGAGGAAAGGTGAGGAGAGTGATGACACTGCAGTGCTCAGCGGCTCCATATTGATGCCATTAAGTAATTCCCTACAGAGATTTCCCAGCAACCCCTGTCATCAGATTCACTGGTGTACAAACAGACTTATTTTTTCCCATGCCCTTCATTGCTTATCAATCCATCTGCGTACTTTTCCCTTTATTTCCCTCTTTTACCCACCCACTCTACTATAATCCTTGAACTACAGCTGCTTCTGTCATGTCAGTGACATCGGATGTTGTGTAAACAACTTAAAATGTTAAAGCCCGCGAAACTCCTGCTCTCAATGTAATCCCCGATTTGGGATTTAAGAGGGAGTAAAGTCTAACACAAGTGCACCAATGCAACCTGGGCTAATTTCCGACAGTTTAACAAATCGGCTTTCAGATTCTCTGACGGCACAAAAGTCTCTGTAGTGGTAGCAGACAGGAGGAACACTCTGTTCAGCACCGTTTGCCTGATTTGTAGGTAGAAGTAGTCTTTAGAAGGGCGTTTGCTGTGGAGGAGTTGGCCAGGCCCCAAGTTAACCCAACCAAGAACAGGAGTTTTACAATATGAAGTTATGAGTTATAAAAACTTTACAGCTTAGCAAATTTTGGAACTGATAACAGAAACATATTTAAGACTCGGTTTTCCAGAACAATGCAGCTCAATTTACAATCAAAATGCTTCTACGAGCCCATGAAGACTTACACTTACCCTGCTGACAACATGGAAAGAAAATGAAGAAAAGCTGAAAGAGGCAGAGGGAGGAAGAATGGGAGGAAAAGGAACACACAGTGATTATCTTTGGCCATCGAATTATGTACCTGTACTTGGACAGGCATTTGTGGAAGTATTGATCTCTGGTGTGTGTAACCAGAGAAACCATTTCTGCTGTAGGGCTCAGCTGAGGCCAAGCCCTTCGTCCCATCAGTCATCTGAGTGCTTGGATCCAGCCACCGCAAATACTGACTGTCATAACTTCTGTGTGCAGTTTATGTTTATACTGTAACAGTGATAACTGCCTCTTCTAGTCACCATTCTCAGTCCATTCCCACTGCCATCAATTTGAAACCTTGGATAAACACGTTCTCTTACATTCTGTGGCCGGGGTAAAGAAGAGGATAAATCCAATTAATTCTTCCTCCGCACTGTGAAATCTTGAAGGCCACAAGCTCTTTGTGTCTGTTTAAGGCCACTGGAGAAGACAGTGAGGCAGACAGTTGTTTAAATTACCCCAAAACACCTACAGTCTGGTGCTGGGGACCAAAGTGAACCCAGATCCACCCCAGATTGACCAGACCTCAGATTTTGTTGACTGATGAGAAGCCAGTCTGGTTCTGCGGTGAATCCACAGTGCTGTGGACCTCCTGGTCCTCGCCGTCTGCGAACCATCTGCTGCAAAGTCTCTGCTCCTGTAAAATGATGCACAGAGCAATAGTGATTGCCTAAAAGAGGAAGCGCAGCCACCTCGTCTGTAACGCATACAGCTCTACACACCAAACAACTCCGATTTCTGGCAGTCTTTGCATACGAGTGAGCAGTTAAGGCTCATGCATGCGTATGAGCGTGTGACACACAATTTTGGTGTTTACACTTGCTGGGCCAAGAGGTTTGAGCTCTGGCAAAAGATGCCGTTTACTTCTTTTCATTTTAGTTACGCACTCAGCATGATCACATCTGAGTCTGGCCTGTGTTTGGCTTGGAAACCCATCATCCAAACACATTTCTGGATGTGTTTTTGTCAGATGTAGCCTTATAGCATCAGGCTCACTTTTTTCTAGATCAGACACATGCTTTCAACTTGAGGTTAATTGATGGAGCATGCTCTTCTTTTCTCAACAGAAGGTCTCATGGTGCCGTTTGTCCAAGCCATCCGAGCACTGCTCGAGCCACCACTCTGAACTCTACCCAAAGCATTTTAGATCAGAGGTTTGCACTTCTGCTTCTTCATATACTTATCTCATTATTCCAATTAATGTTAGCTGGGTGTGCTCTACGGGAAGTCACTACATTTGGATGGGAGAGCTGGTACACAGATGACAAGTCCCGCTCCAATTTCTGCCACAGTGGAATGAGGGTGGTGATTAACGGCGATCTCTGGCCTGGGTAATATCACGGACAATCCAGATCAGTTCTTCCCGCCAGCGGGAGCTGAGTGCGAAGCATTTTCCCAGGACAGAAGGAGAGCACTAATTGGCAGCCGCCCTGTCATTGTGATTATGTGTGCCTCACACCGCTGCCTGTTGTGACTGGGGGAGTCATGGCTTAATCTTCATTTAATAAGGCTGCTCCATAGGGGCCGACACAGTAGCTGGTGAGAAGGCCTCAGAGGTACGCTGAGTGCCACCTTTGAACAGCATCAATGGCCTGGGCTGGGGTCTGGCTGAACGACCGATAACCGATCATTTCCCCATGCTGTACACACGGCAATGAAACTGTGAAGCTGAGATGATGGAGAGTGCTGTGGAAGCCTTGCGCTGTGCTGCACTGAAAAATAGTTTGGGTGAAGAGGAAAGACACATCAACCTGTCATTGACTTGGCCAGGTCCTGCATCTTGATGCCAATGGCAGTTATGGTCATCGCTGCGGTCACAGTCACAAATTAACACAAGTTCTGTTTCAGCTATCCCCTATTCGCAAATCTCCATCTCCAGCCATATATTATTCTTTTTCCTCTCCATCTGTCTCCACACTTATGTTTTATATCTCCTCCTAACCAGATGAAAATTGATTATCTAGACTCATGTCTGGACAGACGATCAACACTTGCTTTATACTGATCGTCTCAAACCAAACTTTAGGGTTTCATTTTCTGCCTCTCGTGCATTGTAGTAGTGTTAAATCTTCAGAAGAGAAAGTCATTAACAGTAGTCTCTGAGAGTTCTCTGTGCTGGGTACATTCCTTATTGGGGGTGGGGGTGGGGGGTGATGCTGGAAGCTGGGAGGAGGAGGAGGAGGAGAAAGATGAGAGGGGGGGTCTTTGATTAACTTCCCACTAAGTGCCCCTGCTCTGACCAAAATAAATATGGATGCTGTCATTTTGTCAGCAACTGCCTTCAGAGAGCAATATTTGAAACACCCCATGATCCTGCTGGCTTTTATATGGAGAATCCATCGTCATACCACAGGCATGAGCCATAAACATGTGGAGGCCTTTCAAAGACCAGGGGGTGGAGGGAGGGAGGGAGGGAGGGAGGTGGAAGAGGAGGGGTCAGCGGCACTCAATGGGGTTTCATACTCCACATTATTGTCATCTGGTCTTTTCCAAGCAGGAAGAAAGAGGAGGGGTGTAGTGAAGGTTTTTTTTTCTTCACACTCTTTGGACCAGTTGAGTTGTGGTTTTGCTGAGCTGCCTTTTGTAGATATGTGTACGCACATTAGATGCAGCCGTGCTCTTATTTGTTTGACTCACTTTACTGGGAAGTGTGCATTGGTTCCAGTGTTTTCCCCAAGTCGTCATAACTTGATATTTGATCTCTTCTGCGTCTCTAAGTTGCATAGTTTTTTAAAATAATGACCAATCAATCACTGGCTTTTGAAAACCTGAATATCCTTGCACATATTGCTTAGAGTGTGACTTTGTCAAAGAGAAGAAAACTGTGTTGGTAGCGAGGCTTCGGCTGTCATCTTCTGGCAGAGGAAATGAGGCATATGGGCTGACATCAACAGCCCCCCTTAAAAAACAGACGCACACAAACAAACAAAGTGGCAGCAAAATGGTGTGGGGAGAGGAAGAAGGCGGAGGATGTGGAGGGGCAGATACTGTACTGAAGAGAAATGTTTTCTCATGCCCCCATAAACAGGAGCTATTCCACCCGCTGTGCAGTATATGAGCTGATACTGCCAATGACACGGCCCGGGCCGTTACGCAGACTGTTGCTGAATGTTCCCTCGATGGGCAGTTTGTGCTGTTCCACCCTGTGATTTTTTCTTTTTTTTTTCAAGACATGGTCTGTGTCTTTACAGGGATGGATGACAACAGCTTGGGATGAGATCTTTGAAGTAGTGTTCAACTGGTATTTAGAGCTCCTGTAAAACATCTAATGACCACCAGCCAGAGATGTCCACTTGTTATACCACATATTGCCCCTGACCACAGTTGGTGATAATCGCCTTATTTTATAGATTTCTGAACGGAGAAATCAATATAGTGAGGTGCTAAAGGATTTTACAGGACAGCTTCTGGAGTGGTACTCTGTAAAAAATGTAATGAAACCTGCTGCACCTGCACTAAAATGTTTAATGAGAATGGATTTGGATCGTGCCATGATGGTCCAAATCTAGTTTTGGATACTCTACTTTATAAGAGGTTTTTGAAGCAGGATCAAATATCAAATGCAGGTGCAGAGTATCATCTGTTTTCTCCCTCAGTGTTGTCCAAAAATTTCACAGTCCTCATTTCAGTCTAACCCCTAGTTTGAAGTGTCGGGTTTCGATAACTTGAACTGGTCAGAGTGGAATCAGTCTGCACCTCCTCTCCCTGTCTGCCAGACCTCCCCGCCGCCCCTGCTGCCAGCTCTCCTGTGGGCCGCAAACGCTTTCATCAGCGAGCAGACGAAGATGCGCGCAAACACACACACATTTATGCAGCAAGGGTGTCAGAAACGTAACAGACACAGACAAACAGTAAAACAGACCTCACAGGCAGAGCAAGTCACAGAATATCTACTCTTTTCCTCGTCCCTGTTTCCATTCTCTTCCTACCATCTTGCCCTCGAATGACACTCTCTTGCTTATGTATCACATATCACAGTGCGTGGCTGTTTGAGGAACAATGTGCACGCCACAGAGGAGGGATGTGTTGGCGCGTGGCACACATTGTTCAAAACAGTGCTCCCTGCACCGGAGTCCTCCCACTCCAGTGGTCTGGCTGGAGGAGAAAAAGAAGGAAGGCGAGGAATCGAACAGGGAAGCCTGAAACATCTGGTGCACAGTTGCACTGGCTCATCCACCAGAGGCTCAGCTCCTTTCCTCTCCTCTCCTCTCCTCTCCTCTCCTCTCCTCTCCTCTCCTCTCCACTCATCTCCTTTCCGCTCTTCTCCTCTCATCTCCTTTCCGCTCCTCTCCTCTCCTTCCCTTGCGGGCGTCTTTATAGAGACATCACAGTTTTAATTACAGCTGGTGATTTAGAGAGAGGCTGTGGCTTCTGACCCACTCACGCGTGGACCAACTACAGACATGCAGACACAACAAGACAGCAAGTTTAGGCTTGCTGGCCCTTGGCTGTGTGTAAGTCTGAGAGGGGAGAGAGAGAGAGAGAGTGTGTGTGTGTGTGTGTGTGTGTGTGAACTTGCAGTGACAAACACAGGAGTAGGGTGCAGACAAAGAACAGAGCCATTAGTGGTAAGTAGAGGCCAGGGCCATCTTACCAAGGCTGTGGAGCACTAGGTCTATACTCTCATCAACATGAAACAGCAACAGCCCCAAGGTGATGTCACAGGTTATCAATTTCCCTCTAAAGGAGCAAATGCATCATCACAGGCTTGTGATCTGAACAAGTTTTCTCACTGTATCAAAAAGAAAAAACACTGGTCTGGAGCCAGTGGAGGCAGTATTTATACATTCGGAATTACACATTTAAACCTGCTTTAATTGATTTAGTTGCCCACTTGGGGGCAGTACACCAACCTGCAAACTGCTATATTATCTGCTAACTAGAGTGGGACTGTGCAGACTGCATATCTCCACAAAAGGCCCGGCAGTCCCCTTATTATTTCAGTTCACTAAATCTAGATTATTAGTTTGATCTGTGCCAAATTGCAATACATACAATACAATACAATACATTCAAGAGAACAGTATATTACTGTAATTTTAAGCAGTCGTAGGTAGAACAGGAATGATTATTGAGCCTAGGTATGTGCTCATTTTTTTCTAATTTCTGCATCACGTAATCTTTTTTAAACTTGTGATATTTGTGGGTATGTAGGTGCTCATTTACTGGTATTTGCAATTGACTCCATATAATTTTCAAAATGTGTTTCAAGATTTTGAGTCTTCCGTCATGCGTCATGCCATGTACACCTTATTGCCTTTTCAGAGCACATAACCTGATTGCTCGAAGGACAATCTTACGATATGATTGAGTGGTTGGTGTCATGAAACCAAACCCGCTCCAGGTACCATGTCAAATACCTTAAAATATATATGCTGCTATCGGCTGGTTGGAGAGGTTCAGGGCCTTGATCCTGACAGGCCTTGAGACAGTTCTTTCGGATTAGTGGGAGCTTAACTCTCCCTTTGATTTGATTCCTTTCTCCTTCCCCGACTGCATCTCTGACAGATGCTTCGCTTCTGCCTTCTGGAGTACACAGACCTCTCCTCGGCGAGGTGAGACCCTGAAATGACCGTTGAAATTGCACTGTAATCATACGCTGCTAAAAACAAGAAGGAAATGTCTGCCATATGCCTTAAAAAGCCCTCTGTTTGTGTTTTAGTGAGTTGAAGGGGTATTATTGACAAGAGCGGGAGAGATGTGCCTGCATAGAAGACCTGAGTAGCGGTGACTCTTATTGCCCGTGTCTGTGATCACGTCTGTCAGAGCCACTCAGCTGTCTGTCTGCCTGGTGTTTGACAAGTGTTTGATGCAGCACAGGCCTTAGAGAGGATCAAGCCCTTCCTGAATTGGCTTTACCTCTCTCCCTGTGCAACAGGATCTCTGCAAACACATCAAACACCCCCTTTCCCCCAGCCACCACCACCCCTTTCTTCCTATGAACTATTTTTATCAAAAAATATGTTCAGTCTGTTGGCTCATCAGAGGAGTCTGAACAACAGTGTCCTCTGAGAGTTAGTCCAACAATCAAAGAAAACAAAAAGTGCCGGCCAGACTTGATTCCCTCATCACTGGCCATTGCACGGGGATTGCAGCATGATCCTGATGGCCCCTGTCTCTGTTTTGGTGTCTAAGCCCGTCTGACTTAGCTTGGCTCCCCGCTCGTTAGGGTCTGGTCCTGTTTTGGGACAGTTGTGCTCCATGTCCAAACATGTGAGGGATTTCCTCCTGGAGTCTCCCACTAGAGAGAAGGGGGGATGAAAGGACTTGTGCAGAAATGAGATATAAAGAGGGAGTCATGCTGGACAATTTCCTCCTATATCCTCCCCCTGTTCCCTGAGAGACTCACTGAGACCAGGAGGATGCAGACTAGGTGGAATTACAGAACAAAGTGTATGTGCATTCGAAAACACTAATGCATATTGTTGTACACATGCACAGTGGACATATGCTAACTGTGTGGATCACACATTTTTGTGCTTTTACTTGAGTGTTGATTTGCTAACTTTTTATTAGGAAGCTGATACTTGCAGAATAAAAGTGAAGAAATAGTTGTTCTTGTTGGGAGTCTTATTATTTGGAGCAAAAGGACAACTATAACATTATACTTTTATTACAATGTAACATCACCTGCTTAGCCTGTGGCTACTAATGTTGTTTTAGCATTCAAGGCTGGTTCTTCACAAGCCACATCCACACTAGGCCACAACATTTGAGTCTTAAAAAACATTGCTACTGCCACGTGTACACCACAACTTCAGAGTTTGTGAGCACATAAAAACAGAGAAGGCTGTGTTGTTGTATGGACGGGCAAAAACCTTGACGTTTGGAAACAATGACACAGTTACCCACATTCACGTCCTGATAAATTATTTTCATCCACGATTCCACCACCAGTGGTGAACTCAAAATGTTGTAGTATTTTTTTCTAAATAAATAACATACTGCTAAGAAGACAAAACCTTTTTAAAAAGCAAGCACATGCCTAGCGTACATGAATGGTTACGTGATATGTGTTTTCAGGGATTTTAGAATGAACATGGATAGGGCTTAAACATTTTGTGGGCAGAAATTGTTTTAGTTTTAAAATTAAGAAGTTGATGGATGTAGCCACAGTTGAGAAATACTGTACAATACAGCCGATGTTAATGCAGCCTGGAATTGCAAAAATTGATGAAGTGATGAAGTGCTTTTTGGCCTTGGAAGCAAGTAACCTTGATAGCTGTAAGTAAGCTATTGAGTGTATCTTATTTTAGTTATGCACTGCCTGGCTGACAGTGTACTAGTAGTTAACTGTGCTGACAAATTGTTTATGGAAACCCCCCTCCACCTCATAACCCCGCAGGGATGCAGAAAGCCTCTTACTGTTAGTCTACCTTATTGCATCCCCCCCTCATGGCTGTGTTAACAACCATTTTATTCCTCTCCATAAAGTGGAGCTAGTGTGCTATAATGCAAAAGGATTGTTCATGAAGACTTAAAAGGCTCATGGGTTGGGGCTCAGCCAGGGCCAGGGCCCTTTGTTGGGGGTTGACCCCCTATTTTTACTTGAGGCTCCGACTCAACAGATCCTGGAAATTCTGATTCCCCTCCAAATGTTTGTTTAATAGTGCAAAGAGATCATGTCTATGGCAGGATGTGTGCTTCCTGCCTGAATCCACTGTCAGGGTGAATTTAGAAGGTGCACACTTGGAGGAAGCTTGGTGATGTCCTCTGTAGTGAGTGTATATCAGTCCATGGATGACAAGCCTGATTTGCTGTGAAATAGAAAGTGTAAACACTAAACTGAACTGTCAAGCTTTTATTAGCTTGTACTTCTTAATGGTATTGCTAAGATAATGTATTGTAATGTAATGTATAACTGCATTGAGCTGTTGCGGTAAGTAATAGTGCAGGTAATCACTGTAAAAACATGAAAATGTAGATGACTCTTAGAACAGAAGAGCGCCAGAACAGCTTGTTATCAAATATTAAATAGAACCAATAAATTCATGATGGATCCTGTGTCAGTTGAAAATTATTAATTTCATCAGCCCAAACCAATACACTGATCGGGAACTAAGATGGATGACTATCATAACTCTGAGAGGCACTTCCTGCTTTATATCACAGCATATGGGAATTATAAGATGGATCAAAGCCTTTGTAGAGATCTCATCTTGATAAAGAAGCTATGGAAATGAAAGCAGAATGCGAGGAGCCTTTCTATCCTTGAGTAACGACAAACAGAGTTCACATCTGTAATAACTTCCCAGCCAGAATGATGAATCTGCTACTGTGTATCCCGGAAGGTTTCATGAGCTTTGGATCTGCGGACACATTTGAAACCACTCCCTCATATGCTGCAGCTATCTCCAGCTCGCTCTGCGTCGTCTCCGTGCATGCAACAAATATAAAAACACAGACCCACACCCGCAGTTAGCCTTCAGTTAACATCAGTGCGGGGCCTCCCTTTGATAAGTGCTGAGCTTTATATTTTTCTCATCAGAAATGAAACACAACATTAACCCATTCATTAAGGTCAACTAAAGCTAATTATCCCTCATTTACCCAAGTGCCCGTGGGGCTGGAGAGCCCCATATACTTAGGCCCAGATGTGTCGATGAGTCAGTCAGGGGAGATAGCAGACCACAGAGGGGGGCTGCTCACTCTTCTCTGAGTCGTGCGGTTTCAAGGCGCATCAGCCTCAGCCAGTCGTGAGGCCTGTTCCCTGCCTGGCTGCTGACGTTACCCTCATGACACCATGCAAAGCCACTGCAATACAGCGAGCGTTCATTTAGTGGAAAAAGAGTCGATAATTATCAGTTATACGCCTTGATTCAGAACTGAAAAATGAAGAGTGACTATCATACCTCATGAGCTGGCACACTGAGTGACTGTTGCAGAGGCTGAGTCACATGAACAGCAGGCTGCCACTCGGGTGACCTCTCATTGCTCCAGGGGGCGACACTGTGCGTATTAAACTACAAGCTTCCACATTTTGGCAGCTTCCACTGGAAGTGGGGAAACCGTAACAGTTGGCAGGATGTCATAGCCCAGAAACCATATCACGTCATGTGATTTAACTCCTCAGACCTAATTTCTTCTTCCCAGTGTCTGGTACCTCCACCAGACGTTTAGAAATAATGGCTGAACCACTTTACCGCGAGGATGATGAAATCTAGCCCTTGTTGCTGAGACCAGTTGTCTGGGGATGAGGCATCTGCTCGCTGCAGCTTAGGAGAGCCATTTACAGTTTGAGGTGAAGTTTGCGTGAAACTCTTTCAGTAGGTGGTGAATATGGTGTGATGAGATGCTCTTCCCTGTTGGATATCTGCTTTGCAATTTAGACAAAATGTGGTTTTTCTGTAGCTTGTTTTATATGATTAGATAAGAAACCATCTGGTTCAGTGTGGAGCCATTTTAACTTCCCTATTACAAAGAGTTAGAGCTGCAGTAGCCATGTTTGCAGCAGTATCCAGCAAAAGTCAATGCACTTCACAAATTCATGAAAATTAGACATTGATCATGTTAGTCAACATGTCTGCCATCCCTTCTGTCTGCTGTTGTTAATGTCAAAAGCAAGGTCAGAAAACAAGCATCTTTATTGTGAATCAGGTGAATTGAAAAGCTTTAGTTCCACTGGAGAAATTAAAAATGTACATGAAACAAAAAGTTCTACATATTTGGTTGTATTTGTGTTTTCTTTTATTCATTATTGATAATACAATTTATGGTTAACCTGTCAAATATCAAGCCTTAATTTAATTTCTTTGTCAGTAGAAAAATGTATTGAGCTCTATAAATTAATATTGTTAATTTTCTTCCTGGACTTCCTGAGCGATGCTTGCCGTCACCTGTACTGGAGCGGCTAATACCTGAAAAACAGTAGGCTGGTTGTTGGTTAAGCCTCAGTTTCCTGTTTTGAAGCTTGTTAAATAGCAAAGATGTGATGTTGTTCTGGAAGCTGTTGTTTCATAGTTCATAGAACTGAACATGTGACTAGTCATTAAAATGATTACATTTGTTGCTTAGCAATTGAATTGTCTTGTCTTGTATAAGGAACGACAAACCAATTCAACTTCTTAATGAATTTGCTCAACATCACACAGACGATTATAGAGCTTTAATGAGTAGCTTCAGAGCAACACTGAAGACCTACTGTATATTGGTCGTAATTTAGAGGCTTACAATGCAGTGCTGACATGCCATGCTGCATCAAAGTGTACGTTGGAAAGCAGATAAATCATAACGGCAGTTTCCAAACTTTTGTGATGGGAAACTGTGTTAGTGTTTAAGTTAATGTTCAGTCGAGGAAATGGCTCTGGAAAGCAAGAACCAATTTTTTTGGAAGTTGGCCTAATTTCACATCTGTCATGGAAGGTTTCCACTTGATAACCTACCTTGGAACGCTCAAGCCATAGGTGGTAACCTAAACGGCACAAGGGAGCAGTTACCATATTGTGTAATGCAGCAGAGCATGACTTTGGGCTCGGAGCTCAAACTTTAATGGAGAACAACTTTAATGTGCTTGGTCATCATCTGTTCTGTTACCTTCCAGGATAGGCTGCAGCTGCTTCTTGTTCGTGTGATCGACCTTCTCTGGAGGGGAAAAAGCGTGCTGTCTGCACTGACCATCCAGCGTATTAATCACCGTGCCAGTCATGCATGTTTGGCTGGGACTTCTGCGCTTAAAGACGTTAATCTCCGAGTCGGATTTTCGCTTTAACTTATTGTCAGTGAAACGAAGCATCAGAGAGCGGAGCGGTGAGCTAACCTGCTTTTTTAATCTTCTGCGCGCGGATCTTCCGCTGGGTCATAGATGAGAAAATAATGACCGACCTAATCCCAACATTAGCTTTTTAAATCGGAATGTGTATGTTTTAAATCATTCTCGCCTAGCAGTGCAGTGATAGTAAGCAGAGCACAGGGGAAAGGGAATGACAGGATGAAAGAGTGAATGAAAGAGTGTGATCTAGAGTAACCTTGTTAGGGCTAAGTGATGCTGTGCAGATAGCCTCTTGTCAGTTGGTTGGCAAGATGAGCTTTGTGTAAATGATTGTCCTCTCCGTCAAAAGGCTGAATTATTTTTTCCTACATCTGACGTCTGTGTCTCTGCCGCAGTAATATCATAGCTTATTCACTCTGTCCAGATCTGTATCTGGTTCTGCCTTTTTTACTCTTAAGCATTATTTTCATCTGTATCATGTTCTCCTCCTCCTCGGGTGTCAAATCAGCCTTCTGCAGCGTTTCCCTGCAGGCGGACAACAGCACAAAGCACCATGAAACGTTTTTGGCCTACCTCCGGCCTACGCCTTCATGACCGTTGGGTCACTTGAGGTCGCCCAAATGTGTCCCACCTATAAATTAAGTGAAAACTAAGTTCAGCGGCAGCGGCATAGATCAGTGTCAGAGTCCGTAACCTTTTCCCAGACAGAGGAGTTGTCGCTGTGTGTGAGCAACGAGAGCGCTGGCTGGCTACAGATCCTTTCCCCTTCACAGCATTATAAATGTATGTGTGAGGAGGCCCTTAATGGCTGCTAATCCAATTTCTGCCACTGAAATCAAATCTCACTGGCGCCAGTAGTTCTCTCCTTCCCTCACAAATAATGGCCTCCGCTTTGGCTTGTTTATGAAAAAGACAAGCCGGCGAAAAATTCCCCCTGGCTTTACCTTCCTTAAATCCACCCAAATCTTCTTCAAAATTGTTTGGATTATTATTTTTTTGCCTGCCCTCCACCCACCTCTCTGTGTCCAATAAAAAGTTATTAATTGACTGTCTGCGTGGAGCGGAGGGACAGGGTAACAGGAGAGCAGGGTACAGTTTTCATCAGTATAGGATCCCATTTACCGTATGTCTTAATGCCTCCTTGAGGTCACCCATTGATTTTTCAAAAAACCGCAAGCGATGGAGATAAGATTAGGCCTTCAATTCCTGCAATGCCGATGGGGCCGTTAGTGGATGAAATCACTTGGCCTGTGCCGACCATTGCTGCACTGCTCACTTCTAGTGGGTCATGGCCTCTTTGATTATTGGGTAACATATAGATAACCCCACACCAGCCTCAGGGCCAACAAAGTAGTAAAGTCTATTTTATTTAAAGGAGAAATCTCTGACTAAAAGGTCTGATTTCAGAGGAATACGAAACTGTTTCATGTTGCAAACCTTCCCTCCTATAAATTTATACATATTCTTGAGTTTGGTCGCCCTTTCCAAAACAAAGATATTAGCTCTGACACCGATGATGGGAGCTTTGGCTTTGGCTTCCTTCTCCCTGGATATGGATTTGACTGATTATCTTTCAGTGCATCAGTTGGACAAGTGGTCATATTGCCGTTCCGCAAGGAGATATTATTCTGGAGTGCAAGCCTAATAATATGATACGTATAATAGCGCTTAACTCTGAGTTGGATCTGCACCATGCAGTCAGCTCTATTATTGCTGAGAGCCTCAAATAGCATCGCAGGGACATGGAGGGGAAAGGGAGAGCAAGGATGATGGGGAAGAAAAAGCGCTAGATCCTGACTGGCTTTGAGAGGTTATTGAGGAACGTCCACCACAGTGCGTGCGGAGGAGTTTTAATATCTTTTTTCTCTCGCTGGTTTGGCAGCTAAAACGATTGGAAATGACACTAAGTATTTCTCAAGCTCACATAGGTGACATAGAGGATGAAAATTACTGAGGCACAGGCATAAAAGCCGTGTATATCACTCACACATGCATGTGCACACACACACACACACGCTCGCATACATAAAAGAATTCCGCAAAGGTCATTTTTGACAGCGGTAAACAACTACCCCACCGCAGCCTCTGCTTCTGATTCACAAAAACAAAACATTTTGATTTGCTCTTGAGATTTCTGTTTGTTTGTTTGATTTACATTTAATTTCCAACTCAGACACAAATGTCAAGCTGGCAGAGAGAGATCGTATCTATGAAGGGAAACTAAACATTGGTGAAATTATGGTTTGCTGCTGTGATAGTAAATGCCGCCAGAACGGAAAGAGAAGTATAAAGAAGGTTTATAATTTCCTGATAAAAGCCATATTCTTTTTTGATTCGATCCATACTTTGCCAGTTACGAGGCTGAACAAAGACAGAGAATGATTTGAAACCTCCTGTGCCTTCCAAGACAAAATTATCTTTACATGCTCTAAGATTTATGAATTTGTACTTGGTTTTGAAACCAATTGAGATGACTTAATCATTTCTTTCCAGGCAAATTAAACTGTTTCCTCTGTGAACTCTGGTAATCAGTTCAAGTGATTACATTGGTCGTAAATAGGAGATGATGAAAGCTCAGTGTTCGGGTGCACAGGGCCCTGAGGAAAGGCAAAATGGGAGTTCTTGGGCAGATATGATGGACCATCTCACCAGGACTGGATCAGATACTGGGGGAAGGGGCTTGTGTGGGGATTGGTTGCCCTCTAGCTGTCAGCCCTGAGATTGGGTTATGAAATATGGTCTGAAAATGCTGAGGAGGTGAGTTTATGACGTGTCATTAGTTCCTTTAGGGAGTTTAAGCTGAAGGTGGAGAGACATAATTCTGTTTGAGTATTGAAAAGTCTGATAAGTGTTGAGTTTTTACAGGAAAACTGGTGGCTCATATAAATCTGATTTTATATCTACTTAGCAGACAAAATAAATCTTCCAGGGTGGGTCGGAGCCTGTGATGGCTTTGGGTTAGGGCTTTTCTGCCGAGCAGAGCTGCAGAATAGAGACGAGCTGTCAGTAACCCCAGTTATTGTACAATATCCAGAATCTGGTCAGGATACAATTTTAGAGGGATGACTGGAAAACATCAGGGTTCAGCTTATGGGATGTTGTTTGGTTCCTGCTATAAAGACTTCCATAATGTTGTTTTGTATATTCCGTGTGCGACATGATAATTCGATTTTTATACTTTTGACAGCTGTCATCAGCCTACAGAGAAAGACACAACAAGGAACACACACACAAAAGACAGTTTTGCACGACAAAGGCAGACACCAATAACTACTGAGGGAGGAAGTTGGGAAAGAGTTTTCAGGCTGGATGGCAAAGTGCTTAACTTGTTGTTTTTTAAGTTGATGATTTTACCACCAACCTCCCAAAAAATATAATATAAATAAATATAAAATATGACGATTTTAGTATTTATTAAATGCAGGAAAAATGTAGTTTTGTGAAATGTTTTTTTGCACTGTGCTATAGGTGCCTCTCTATCCCTCTACTATTAATGTTTTATGTAATATGCCACTGTAATAACCACTAAAGCACATAAATCCTTCTAAATTCAAAAGCTGAGACGGCAACAATTCACATCTGCTAGGCAAGTTACCTTTGGCTTGAGTTTGACGCTTAGTAGCTTTTTTCCTGTACCTTACAGGTTAGTTATAAATAATGTTATATAATGTTAATAATGTCATTAATCGAAATTGATATTTTCTGTGTATTGATGGTAGCCATAGGAAAAATGAATTATTAAGCTCAGTAAATCATTTATTTGGTATACAGTTAAAAAAAAGTTGTCAAAAGTGAGATTCCCATCTTGACTTAATTTTGTTGTTTTGTTAAAATGTTGTAATAGCAGTAGTTAATACATTTTGCTTTTCTAGGGTAGACATGTCCAGCAAGTCTTTTTCCTGCTACTGCTTTTACTCTTTCCATTCACACAATGTTATAGTTTGTTACTGTCATAGTAAAAGGACGGAAGGAAGGAAGGAGCCATCAAAAAGGAAGGAAGGAAGGAAGTGTTGGAAGGAAGTGGGGTGACTGGCCCAAGTTTATTGAGGAAGCTCTAAAAGCTGTTGTATCAGTAGTCAACTCATGGCTCATACCTTGTGGACCTCAGTAGCTCAGTCTGCTAAATTTGTTTTTTTCCCAGTAATTTTGTGTGTCTTTGTGTGTGTGTGTGTGTGTTTGTGTGTCTGTGTGGCTGGATTAAAGATCTCCTGCCCAGTCCTGCACTAGCCAGGAAAACCACTTTTTAACTTAACTCTCAGATATTTATTTGTGTTTTAAGCAATTGCTGTAAATGCAGGCTTTTTCAGTTTAAATGCAGCCTTGCGTCCAAGGAATGGCCCACGAGGGCTTTGCCCGTTACAGAGGGAGCTTAATGCTGCACAATGTACTTTATTGCCGTCAAATGTAATTCATCTTGAGTTGATTGCACTGAAAGCCATGTTTATCAGGCACCTAGCAACACTGTTTTGAATGAAAATTACCTCTTTAAAGAGCAATTAGGAAAACGGACCTAAAGGCCAAATGCCTTTTAGCTCCAGATTTACTTTACAAACATTATCGTACCACAAGTCACACACGCAATCTAAAGTGGCATCAGCAAAGCAAGTGCACAAATTCCTCTGGTAATATTTTTCAATTGAAGGGCATGAGATTTTGATGGAAGAGATGTGGAAAGTGTCTTCAAAGGGCGAATTTTAACTCGGAGCTGTGTGCGAGAAACTTTATTACCATGGCTCAGATTGGCAATGTGACTCAAAAATAACAAGATTAAATTAATTGCAGGAAATAGCTCTGCAATGGTTTGATGTTTGCATGCATCTGGATTATTCATTGGGAGACCCTATTAGCAGAGCAATATCTTGCTTTCTCATGCGTGTCGGCTTAAACGAGTGAATATTTTCAAATCTACCTCACAGTGCAGCCCTGCAAGTGGGAAATAGGTCTTTTCTATGGGGTGCTTAAAAGGCCACCGTGATGCCAGCACATATGAGAAGGCAATTAGAGATAATGTCACATTTCACACACTGTTACTTTATTTTTTCGTGAGAGAAAAAGCTTGAACAAGTGCAGTAATAAGACCCAGAATGTGGCAGCGATAGCCCGCGCTCGAGATTTGTTTTTCTGTGGCGTTTTCCTGTGCTTCCCCCCTCAGCGAACCATAGCGCGGTTTGTTTCTTTGTGTTCTAGATCGGGATCCAGATATCGTCTCATCATCCAAGCCTTACTCCACTTTTCCCCCCATTAGATTTTCTTTTCCCTTAAATTCCCTCACACTCACTCCCCCCTCGCGCACACACATCTCGCACACACACCTCGTTATCTTATTTGTGGCCTTGGCAGCCAGATTGTTGCTCTGCGGTTCGGTAGCCAGAGTTTTCCCTGTCACAAAGAGCCGTGGGTGCAGAGCCTCCACCGCACAAGCTTCCATGAGAGCAGGAAGTCAGTTCCCAGCATTCTTTGCCCATCCCAGTGAAACCTGGGATGGATTAACCTTGGGCTGGGGGACCTTTCCAACTTGGAAAGAGAGTTATGCAACTTCCCATACTTATCTCCCGTCTCTATTGCAGTGATGGTGAAGTGTTGGGCCGAGCAGACATTTGTTTAAAGCTGAGGTTCAGTCCTGAGTGTCGGAGCAAACCTGATATGTGACGCTCTCTCATAATATATAATGTGCACTTCTCTATGTAATGCAGCCCTTTTCATTAGCAAAGGTTGCACAAGACATAAGTGTAACGCTTTTTAGGGAATCCTTATGAGCCATCACTTCCAATTGAGATGATAGTTTGAAAAGTTGTTCAAATCTCTTCTTTTGAATGGTAACCTTTTTATTCCATGACTTTATCAGATTTAACTCTTGGATCTTGTGATGACAAACATGCTCAAGTCATAAGTATTCCAGCACAAAATGAGCAGGTTGAGCTAACTGAAACCTACTTTAACTGTGCATACGTCTCTTCTACAGTAAAAACCATCGAGCAAAGCTCACAGGTCATCAATCTTTTGCTTTAAAACCAATCCTCGGTCTGCACGCCTCAATATGTTGCATCATCTCAGTGGTTGTTTTTCAAGTCGTATTCATAGCTGATGATCAAGTATGGAATCTAAAACTGTCCCGATTATTACAGCAGCACTACTGCTGCAACCAAAGCAAATATGCTCTTTTGCCAATTTATGGTGTGGCTGGGTCAGTGAGGTTATGAGATGAAACTGTTTTTTCTGTGGAAGACAGACCTGCATGGATCTAACCACAAACAAAATACCTTGAGTGAGTTTTTCTCATCTGTATAAAAGCTACCTATTGGACACTTTCATGAGGACAAAAACAGGTGGTATACAAGCTTGGTGCATCGCAAGCAGGGCTGGATTAACCTATTATGGTTTCTGTCAGCAAAAAATGAATAGGAGGACCTATATTGAGACTCCAACTCCCCAACCACCACACACACACATTTTTCCCAGAGCCTCAGACTCTGGAATAATCTGGAATAATACCCTGCCTGATGTTTGCTGTCAACTGGTTGGTTTGCAATAATTAGATAAAGCACAAATTGGATCATGTGTGCACCATTAGCACAATATAAGAATTAGGTCATTAAAACAACATCTTGACTATAATTCCCTAAATGAATCATATTTTCTTTTTTCAAGATACATGAATTATTTCCTGAGAAAACAGTGAAAATGTTGTGCAATGTTAAAGCTAGTGAGATTAGACGTGGATCTGGCCCATGATCTGTACCACACCATATAGGCTCTTCCCTGAGCTGTGCCAAACCCTTACACCAAGTGTTGTGGTAATCCGTCCAGCACTTTTTTTGTAATCTTGCTTACAAACAAACTTATCCTCCTTTGTGAGATGATTAATTTTGTTACTACAAAGACACACTGAGCCCCTTCAGCAGTCTGGGGCCCCTGAGGGGTTTGGGCCCCAGGGTAGTGACCCGACCGAACCAACAAGGAATCTATCCTTGGCCATTTAACGCATGCTAAAGAAACAGACCACATCACACTGAGTAGAAGATTTCACTTTGAGGTCACTGAAAACGCTTAATGCCTTTTGACTTGGAGGTCAATGTATATAATATAATATGTCTAACAAGTTTGGATGGTACTGAACAAAGAGATAACCATTTCTATCTTTTTCCCCTCTTCTGTCACAGGTGGCTCAGGGAAGCACCGACCAAAAGAACCAAAGAAGAAAAACAAGCAAAGGCTGCGGTTTCGGGCCCAGAACCAGCACAGTGACCACTTGGCCTCTGTGCGCTCCAGCCAGTGAGGGACTGAGAACTGCCCATTGAACAAAGAACCAACGCGAAGCTGCTAGCCGCTGCTGCACCCATATTCTAAACCGACGACTATCACGAATCCCGCCACCTTTCCACCTCCCTCACATCCCCTCCCCACCGCTCCCAACGTCCCCAACCCCACCAGGACATAGCCATGACTCACAAATCCAAAAATATACAGTATGTGTAATGTACGATGTCAGTATCAACACATCCAAATACTTGCTTCATGTCTCTGCCTCCTGCTGCTTCTCCCCCTCCTGCAGTGACCAGCCAGGGGACTATGTTGCCCCCCAGCCCCGCCCCTTGTCTTGCCTCGTGGACCTTTTGCAGTTACTGAACTCATTTCCCCATCATTAATACAATGCCATTGACCATCCGGCGCGATGGAAGACGGACAGGCAACCGAGACCGTGGAGAGCGCTAGATAGAGGGAGGTGTATAGGAGCGGTAGTGAGGGAGTTTTGCTGAGCTGAACTACTCCTGGGATGAATCGGGGGGGAGGCATTGAACCAAGGAGGATGAAAGTAAAGATGGAGAATGAAGAGGCAGAAGAGATTTGGCTGAAGCAGTTGACGCTGATGAACTGAAAGAGACTTTTTTTGTTCCTATATTTATGTCAAAGCTACCCTCACCTTCCCTCTAAATGGAGACGGAGTGTTCCCATGTGCGGCCTTTATGTTATGTACATTTTTGAGAGTAATATTAAAGAAATTACCATGCATAGTTGCAAAGTATTTTATTCTCAGCACAAACTGTTTACGTTCAGACCGCTTTATGCTCTAACTGTATAGTGTGGATAATAAAAGAAATTTAGTTGTTCGACTAGCATGGCGACAGACTCGTGTACATAATTTATCTAATTATGAAAGCTTATTACTGTATTTTCAGTATTGACTCGTTCACCGTTCTAAATGTTTTAGAGATAAAAGGGTTGTAATACCAAGCTACAGATTAAAATGATTAAAAACAAATAATAAACATAGCCGCAAACATAGCTATTTCATTTATATGGTATATATTTGATTTATTTATTAATTCTATTTTGTACTTTTTTTTGTTCAGTGAGATTTTTTGCCTCATACTGTTACTCTTATATGCGGAAAATATTCTTTGAGTTCCTTATAACGGTGCATATCTTTAACATGTGGAAAAGGTTTCTGTCTGATGTCACGCCAAGTGTTGTATTACATTCATTTGACCTCATCTACTGATTTCAGTGTTTTAAAGAAGAAAAAAACGACAAATGAAACTATGCTTTGACGTATTCTAGGTTTTAATAATTAGGATCCAGCAAATGTATGGTCATAGGACTGCATATGTGTACGTTGTGTTTTATTAAAATACACTTCATGTGACTGTACGATGAAGCCTTCATTGTTGTCTATGGTTATAATATATGTGGCTAAACTAAAAAAAAATGCAGTTTTCTTGTCTCACTTCAGTGTACAACTATACAATTTCCAAAATAACATTTGTGAAATCCATCATGACGCACTGCATGACACAAGCTCAACCTCCAGCCAAAGGATTGGATACGGTCGATTGGGCACTAACAGCATGACGGCACTGTTAAGGGGTTTGTAATTCACTATGACGCAGCCTCACGAATGTGTCGTCGGTGGCTTCATTCACTTCCACCATCAGCGTCTAATGCCCCAACAATGTGTATTCGGTGGTGACACTTGTCTTTCATCAGGCACACACATTCAATCATCTCTTCATGTTATGCATGTTGCACTTTTATGAACCTCAAAAAACATAAAAAAAACATGTTTTAATGCAAGTCACGGCTAATTTAGCCCAAGATCCACACTGTATAATCATTGTCCCAAAGGAGAAAAAAATACAAATCTGCCAGACAGCTTATGGATGCGCAGCAACAGATGAATCACATTGTGTCATATATATCATCCGGGGAGACACAGACCACAGTCTTCCTGCTCTGGTTAACCCCCTTGAAATCACACATGATATTTCCACAGGGAGGCTGTCCATGTTAAAATATCCTACTCTTCATGCTCTCCATTTCTACCTTGAGGCCTCATACTCTGCAGTTTTAAGAGGCTGAACATCTTTCACAGGTGTTCAAAGTTGTAAGACGTATTTTACACTGGAGGTTTTTCTTCTTTACGATTTAGCACTTCCACTGAGTGACATTTGCACTGTAGAGCCCCAGAGCCTTCAAAATGTAGAAAATTGTCAAACAAATCCCAAACTGAATAGATCACTAATAAAAACAAGTTACACAAATAATGTTAACTTTTATGATTGAAGTACACCAGCCACAGATTGTACGTGCCTCTAAATTCTTGTAATACAGGCTAGAATCATTGGTCCAGGTTGGCTCATATTCTGCTACATATTAATTTATTATACCACATATTAACTTATTCTGCTACATATTAACCTATTATACTATATATTAATTTATTCTACTATATAGTAACTTATTCTGCTACATATAAACTTGTTTTACTTTATATTAACGTATTCTGCTATATATTAACTTATTCTGCTACTTATTAACTTATTTTACCAGACATTAACTTATTTTACTATACATTAATTTATTCTACTATATATTAACTTATTCTACTATATATTAATTTATTCTACTATATATTAACTTATTCTGCTACATATAAACTTATTATACTATATATTAATTTATTCTACTATATATTAACTTATTCTGCTACATCTTAGCTTATGCTTCTATATATTTACCTATTCTTCTACATATAAACTTACACATTTTTAAATATGTAAAACATATTCTAATATATGTAAATAAATCCTGCCTGATGAAAATATAATTATCTTACTGAATAATACAACTTACAAAAATATCATCTTGTTTCCCTTGTCATGTCATCATTGTTGGAACCATGCAATATTTCACCAGACAATATATTCATATTTTTGTGGCCCTAAGTTGGTAAACACTGAACTAGACTACTAACTGTATATAGTGCATATAGCAGTATATAAAAGAGTAACCCTATACAAAATCTATAATGCATGTATGGACCATGCAGCTACAACAACATTGTATACGAATGCAGGAACGGATTAATAACAGGGGCCAAGAACTTTTACTTCAAACATTTCATGTACATTATACTGATAATACATTTAATACATACATTTTTACACATACACTATACCCAAATACATATTTGAATGCTGGACTTTTATATGTAATGTAGTTCTACCACTGTAGAATTGCACCTTATTTTCTAATGTCCAATAGCAGCTCCATGTAGCCAGTTGGGTCCACCAGTGACTGAAGCAAAGCCAAAGTGACTGTTGCAGGCAATGAAATAAGGCGTAGATGTAGCAAGTTGTTTTTAAAGACATCTGCTGCTGGTTACAAGTTAATGAACGATTCACAGATGTCATCCCCTGGGCCAGACTATCACTGCTCCAGACTGGGGGATTAAACCTAAAGGCTTAGGGAGAGGAACTGCACTGAAGTGGATTCATTAAGCACAAAGACCACCACTAAAGCACCACATTGCAGCGTCTACGATGGAAAAAGAAGGGGACACAAAAAGAACCGCGTTGCAACATTTTGGATGGATGGTTTTGTTTATTTGCCTTCACCTTTCCCCTTTGACATCAATTCACTCCTTTGTTTCTACTGTTGTGAGAAATAGGACACTGGTGGTATTCTTAGTGTTGTTAAGAGGGTTAGCTGTCATCTACACATCAGAAGGAATGGTCCTCCCTGTGTAAACCACTTCTGTGTGTGTGTATGTGTGTGTGTGTGTATGTTTGTGCTGAATGTGGTTAGGTGGCTAAGGCTGAAGCTCCCTTTTAATCTGACAGAGAGCAGTTTCATTAGTTCTGTTGGGTCCTATTATTAAAGCCTGCTTCAAAGGCACAACAAGTGAAACCACTAACAGGAAACGACCCAGTGGGCTTGAAACTGGATGGATCAGCGATAGCAATCTGTGCCTCTATGCAGCACATGTAAGTGCATCTATTGTACACACTTTATGTACCTCACATGACAGTAAGAGGATAAGAGGAGGGGCTCAGGGACCTCTGCTCTACATTCTCATACTGTGGCATATACACTGAGTGTGCAGTTGTGGCACATGTGACACATTCGTTCCAATTCAGAGGGCAGCAATGGAAGTAATGGCAAATAAGATTGCCCAGGATAATAAATGGTGTAATAATTTGCTGTTTTCTAATAACTGTATAATGAGCCATCGCTTACCCTTTGAGTTTAGGGAATTCTGGAATCGTTAATCTTCAGATGGGTTAGCCATGGTGTTTGGCTCGGGACGAAACTGCAATGAGCAGGAACACGGTGGTGTCAAAAGGACAAGCAGATCTTAATATTTCGAACAAGTTTACCATATGTTAGCCATCATGATGTGTACGAGCCCGCTAAATGGTGGCATTAACGGGTGACTTTTATTGCTAAACTCGCTCCTAATTGCGACAATGCAATCCAAAGTCAACTCTCCTCGCAGATTTTGGTGTCATTTAGAGTTGCTGGGAAACAACTTAATCCCCAAAATAAATATATTCGTCAATAAAAGCTAACTGCCTGTGACAGTTATTTGCTTTGCTGCAGAAACATTTGCGCTGCAGCGCTGGAAGTGCAGGAAGCCCAATGTGGATGCTGATCACAGCCATGGAAGCCGCTCCACATCTGCCTCACCCCTCCGGCAGGAAGGGGGAAAAGATTCATGGTCTTAATGTTCACTTTGTGCATTAATATCACCATGCTGTGTTTGACTTTATTTCACGCTAGGACGACAAATGGGAGAATATTTATGAGTCATTCACTGTGGTAGTGTTTCTGCGGTTAGGCCTTTTAACAGCAGGTGCAGTAGGGGACATTTTTTTATCACCATTCATAACATGGAACAGACAGGCATTTCTATACCAACACAGTGTGGTGTTTCCTATGGGTGCTGTAAGTATTTTTTTCGGCTTATTTAACCTCATGCTTTTTATTCTACGCTGACATCCAAACACAACACAAAGCTATTGTCCCTGTTCTCTTGAGGGTGATATACGCTAAGCGGCTCTGTCCCTCCACTCAGGATGTGACAAGCAAGAACTTTATGACCTGAACTGAATCATACTGTGCACCTTAAACACATTACAGACTGGGCAAATATTTCCTCTCACTGGCGCTCTGAGAGCCATGGGCACAACCATTATATTGGGCTCAAGAGCCAGCTGGTGAGGACAAATCCACAAGGATTCATTTTTTCCCCCCTCTGGACTCTGGCAGCCTGACTCCATTCATTCAGTTTTTATATGTGCCTAGTAGCCGTGTTACTACCGGTTTCAAGGGAGAATTAATCGAAAACAGGTCTTATTAAAGTATATTAAGACCAGTTGAATTGGATATAATATGCTCAGTAAGGGCCCACAAGGGCTGTATCTGAGCCATGGCTGACACTTGTGGCTTTTAGGAGAGGGGATATGTTATTCTGTAGTGGCAGAGCGCTGCTTCCGGCGGGAAGGAGAGGGCGTGGGTGGGGGTTTATTCACTTGAGCCAAGAGTTGCATTCTGGGTAAGCAGATTTTAAGTGGGTATGAGTACAGCAGGGGGTAAAGGAGGGTCTCATTGTCCTGGAATGTTTATCTTCCCCCCCCGGCCTTCATTCAGGAGCGGATTATGCAGTGCCATGCTTCAGAAGCAACCTTTGCCTCCAAGTGGAGGGTCTGCGGAGGAAATATTCATTCATACGCATACACATGTACAAACAGGCATTATCCTACTAACAAGAAGCCGGGCTGATTGCTCCCCAAAGGCGCGTCAAGTAGGTGGAAGTGGAGCCATGCAGCAGCGTGTCTCGCTCGCTGGGCTGGAGCCAGTGATGCTCCCAGTGAGTGTGAGGCAGTCATCATCCCTCAGCACAGCAGATTTTATTGGGCAGTGTGCGGGTTGTAGAAACATGTTTAATCAACTCAGCTGTAGTGGAGGTCTTGACCTCATGACAGTGGTTCCCAGTCTTGATTGTGTGTGTGTGTGTGTGTGTGTGTGTGTGTGTGTGTGTGTGTGTGTGAGTGTGCGTGTGAATGACTCCCAGCCTTTGCTGTGGAGTGTGACCTGCGGTGGAGCCTCTGGTTCACACTCTGTGCGCTGCAGCTGCTGGTTTAAGTGATTAACTGTAGAAAGTGATGACTAATCTGTCGGTTACACGTCTGAAACAATTGCAGTCAAATGAGATATTACAGGCAATATAGTTTGTAATGTGGCCCTCTGGATTTAATCAAGAGGAACATGAAAAGAGAGTCATTCCAAAGTTCTACTCCATAGTGCTGGAAGTCCATTTAAAACAAGTATTAATGACACAAAACACGAAAATGCTAAATACCACCTGTGAATAATTCACATCAAATTACCATACAGGCAGTGATGCACACTATAAATAAAGACTTTCAAATTAAAAAACTCTGCAGCCTCTGCATGCTGAAAAACTCCTTAACGACAGCACTGTATTTGGTTGATGCCTTTATTTGTCACGCAAAGGCTCAGAAAAATCAACCTACATCACATTCCACTGCTTGGTATTCACCCTTTGTATGGAAGTAAAGTTTAATGAATTGGATGCAGTGAATTAATCACACAATATTTCAACCCCATTGTGACCTTTAACCACAATATCTCATTCATTATGGAAAAAGGTTTGTAAAATGCTGCTTCAGTCCAAACTCATGAAATCTGAACAAGTGGATCATTTGCCGACTGTATAGGTCATAAATCCTGTCTCCTCCATGATAGTGAATGGGACATGGCCATTCACATAAAAAGATTTTTTCTAAAAGTTTGTTTCTCTCATGTTAGGTAGGTACAATGATCTATGGTCAAGTGTTCATGTTTCTGGTAAATTTGGTTCTATTAAGTTATTTGATGCTATTAAACACTATGTGAAATGTCACGATTGACAGCAGAGAGTGACTGGTGATTGGTTGAGCATGTGTATCTTTATTTCTGGATGGTGGGAGGAAGTGGAGACACGTGGTCCATCTTTATGTATCTATGGTCGAGACCTTACCTGACTTTTCTTCTAGCACCACATGACGCTGATATTTTAAGGTTTTATTGCAAAGTCTCACCAGCTATCAGCTGGATTTCCATAAAATGTGGTAGATGCATTCATGTCTCAGGAGGAATTTAAATAACTTTGGTCTTCTGACTCCTTTTATCAAGCTTGATTTTAAGGCTGGAGCTTGACTGAATACCTGAACAACTAATGACTTTTCCTTTCACCCTCAGCTTTACTATGTTTTTAGTTCTAATACACCCGGTCTAAGTGTTATCCAGTCAAAAATGTCTAGGCCCCTAATGGCTGCCTGCCTGGCTGCCTGCATTGTGTTTTGTGTATGGGTATGAGTCAGATAAAATAAACCACATGGCACGTGTGTGAGTATGTGTGTGTTTGTGAGGAAGCTGAACAGAGCCCTCTGCTCTCATTTACTATCTCCTTGTGTTGTTTGGCAGCAGCTCTGCTGGTATGGGGGTGTACAACGGGCATCCGTCTGGGCGCGAGGCAGGCCTGGCACCATGCTCAGCCCCCTGCAAGGCTGCGTGAGGCTGGGATCAGAGCTGGAGTGCACCAGGCTCCAGACTGGCAGTCTGTGCATGTGTGTACGAGCAAATGTAAAAATTTTTCGGCATGTATTCACACTTTTGCGTGTGTGTGGGTAATTCAATTCTAATCACACAGGCTTAAACCACACGTTTGCCATTGTTCTGCTTGTCACTTGCATGACTTGCATGTGTTGACCTCTCTATGTTGTTTCATAACTCTATCACAGAGCCTATCTGAGACTGTGTGTCCCCTTAATCATTTCCTCACTGAATTAACACCAGCCCACTTATTTGACCTTTGGGCTCATTATAGTTGTGAGGTGCAATCCAGCCATGCTGAAAGTAACACAATAGCTCGCCATGGCCGGATGCCATACCTCCCTGTACGGCACCGGAACGAATGAGAGAGGCACAGCAGAGCTGAGCTGGGCGTGGTTAGCACATGGACAGAAGACCACCCTTGGAAAATAAAATTTCCTCCATAAGTGTTGTTTGTTAGAGACCAGTGGAGGATGTTACTTCCTTAACGCTCAGTATGTGGGCCTCCGATTATTATGTGTTATTGGCTGTATGTCAGGAGAAGCCTGAATGGCCCTCAGCATACACACAGGTCCATTTTTGAAAACCCGCTCCAGCAAAGCTCCATACTCATTCGACCCTGTACCGCTATTATCGACAAGTCAAATCTGGACCTGTTCACATATGCCCCACGACCCGACCTGTTACTTGTGATTAAACATACACAGTCACTCACATCAAATGGGTTATCAGCTCCTTGTCTTTGTGTTTTGGCGGGTGAGTTTTGTCCTCGTAAAAGTTTCTGTCCATCTTTGCAGCATCTGTGCTCCTGTGGTCAATGTGTTTCAAAAGCTATTGTAGCGCTTTGTACAAGCAGCAAAGTCACTGAACAAATATTTACCACTGGCTATTTCTTTCTTTATATGATCCATAAAATAAATCATTTCGAATGCGATGTTTGAAATACTAATTTCCATGTTTTCCAACAGTCCGATGGATCACAATGTAAAAGAAAGAGAAACCTGTCATGTCTCCTGTGTTTGAGTTTTCACTTTGATTATGGACTGTTTGGATTTGTGTCTTAAGTTTTGCTTCCTGTGTCCCACTCTGTTCCTTTATGTGTCCAACTCTGTGTCCCTCTCTGTGTCCCGCTCCTGTGTCCCACTCTTTTCCTTTATGTGTCCCTCTCTGTGTCCCGCTCCTGTGTCCCACTCTTTTCCTTTATGTGTCCCTCTCTGTGTCCCTCTCCTGTGTCCCACTCTGTTCCTTTCCTGTGTCCCACTCTGTTCCTCTCCTGTGTCCCACTCTGTTCCTCTCCTGTGTCCCAGTCTGTTCCTTTCCGAGTCCAACTCTGTGTCCCTCTCTGTGTTCCTGTCCTGTGTCCCACTCTGTCCCTCTCCTGTGTCCCACTCTGTTCCTTTCTGTGTCCCACTCTGTGTCCCTCTCCTGTGTCCCACTCTGTTCCTCCCTGTGCTTCACCCTGTGTCCCTCTCAGTGTTCCTCTGTGTTCATCTCTGTGTTCATCTCTGTGTTCATCTCTGTGTTCATCTCTGTGTTCATCTCTGTTTCCTGTTTTATTTTGTAGTTTCTGCTCCTTGTGTGTTTTCCCCCTGGACTTCCTGCCCTCGTCAGGTTCATCTGTTTGTCCTGTGCCACCTGTCTCTAGTTTGTCATTAGG
This sequence comes from Paralichthys olivaceus, assembly GCF_024713975.1. NCBI lineage: Eukaryota > Metazoa > Chordata > Actinopteri > Pleuronectiformes > Paralichthyidae > Paralichthys > Paralichthys olivaceus. The sequence continues at coordinate 21,627,283 of NC_091105.1, read as the reverse complement.
TCAGTGTGTATTTAAGTCTTTGTGCGTGGTCTTTGTCAGTTCTTTGGCGTACCATGTCTTCCCATGTGTGGTTTCACCACTCGCTGTGTTCGTAATCCTTCCAGTAAGTTCTTTAGTGTCTCCTTGTGTTTCCCCTGTTTTTGCTGAAGAGCATTTTTGAGTTACTGTTGTTTTTTGGATTTTGTTCTTATGCCCTGCCTTCATTTTTAAAGAACCTTTTGTTCTGCCTTTTGGATCCATCTGAGTCCTTACCCGCTCCACAAAACGCAACAGAAATCAATACCAAATTTAATGGGTTCTTTATTAGCCCATGTCCAATCCTTCATGTTCCTTTCTTGTGGATATCTGATGTAAAAAAAAAAAAAACTCTTAAACGAATGGGACATGAGTGAAAATGTAACTTCCTTGGTGGTGGAAGGTCATCCACAATACTGACTTTACAACTTTTTTCATATTATGTGTTGATGGTGCAGTCACATAACAATAACAATCCAGCAACATATTAATTTTAATCTAAGACAAGGTGCACAACAGATTTCATCCCAGTTCTTGGTGCAATCACTGCAGCATTGCAGCAATACTAGTGTCTGATTGGACCACACACAAATTTGTGTAATGCTTTTGCTTCATGTCATGTCACCTGCGTGAAAGACAAGAGATATGATGAAGGTCGATGGCTCTGTTTGTTTTTCCTATTGTGGGAAAAAAACACATTCACATGTGAGTTCATGTGAAAGCATCCAGGTTTCTACTGATGCCTCCTCCTGTGCTCCTTTCCATGTGTTAATCATTTGTGCACATCTATGTACAAAACCTCTGCAGCTTATGGATTTCTATATATCTATATGTCTTACAGGCAAATGTAATTAGTTAAAGTAAGGCTCTTACTCCAGTGAATGGGAACATTGAATGTCTTGATCTTCAGACCTGACAGTTGCAGTCGTTGACCTTTTTATGTCTCCTGTCAGCTCCCTCTCCTGTCTGAGGGATTAGTATCACAAACTGAAATTTATGCTCACTGCCACTGTTGCCTCATCACAGGCTGCAAGAACTGACTTGCATGGCTTCCTGGCTGATGCTGGGAGGCTGTTCTCTATTTTTGATTATTGGACACAAGGACACAACAAGGCGTAGAAATAATATTTGGAGAGTTGCAAAATGTAAAAACATTCAAAACACAGTATATTAAAGGAGGATTGGCATTTATTGAAAATACTCCTCAATAGAGAAAATGCGTGGGTGATACAGTCACATCTCTCAGAAATTGCAGCACACTCCACAGCCACCATCTTTGCAGCAAAAACCACACTTGACGTCACGCTTCTGTCTGTTTTGTGGCATCTGTGTGAGGGACATGAGACATGAGGAGACATTCATCAGCACCATCATAACTTACTGTGTTTGTTTTCTCTTTTTGTGTAGACTGAGCTTCAGAGAACTTTTGTGACTAAAACATGTTGACTTCCATCTGAAAGATGTGATGTGAATTGGTTTGATCCACTCAGTGAACTGAACATACCATCCATGAGTCCGCTGATTGCTCCTGATGTTCAGCAGCTGCATTGTCACTGCTCACTGCCTCCTCCAGCTCTTGTACCTGATAAAGAAGAAACCAACTGTCAGTATTTGATGAGAGGTTCATGGCTAATGAGCAAATGAAATGATCTGAAGTCAGGTTCTTACCTCAGGAGAAGTGGCAGAGCTCTGCTGGATGCAAATAAAGACGAGCACGACGGCCACGGTGACTGCAGCACTGAATGTCTTCATCTTTGAGACTGAGTTAGGTTGTTTAAGTTCTTCGACTCTGCTGGTGACTCTTGTCAGCTCCTCTCAGTTCACCTGTCTGATGGTTGAATGTGCACTGTGCTGGTATTTGTACTGACAGAGGACACCGTTTCCTCATCACTGGCAGCATTTACTCTGCCTGCTTTCAGGAACAGTTGCCAGTATCCAAATATTTTGACATCCTGCAGTTGGGAAATTCCTTTTTTTAAACATATTAGATATTTGGAGGGATTTTTCTCATAGTGACCTTTGACCTTTTTGATCACCAAAATCAAATCAGTTCAACTTTGAGTCAAAGTGATTGTTTATTCCAAATTTGAAGAAGTTTTTTCAAGGCAATTTTCTGAGATACAGTATTGCGTTCATGAGGTTTCTGCCAAATTTGAAGAAAGTCCTATGAGTTGCTCGTGAGATATTGTGTTCACTAGAAAGTATGAGAGCAGTATTGTGCAGTTTATTCTCACAGATGTGGAAGCATTTATGTTTCTGTTTTACTGGCACAAAGTGATTGTGTGACATCCCCATCTCTTTTGGCTGCTGGGCTGGTTGTTTATCTTTGTCAGGCTGTGTCAGAAATCACCTACTCACTCCTCATGTCCTACTCATGTATAGGGACTTCTATGTAGAGGACTATACAGTGAGGTCATTGGCGAAAGAAAAAAAACGCTATTTGGTGCATTTTCTCTGCATCATTATGTCATTACTTAATTTTTTTGCACTAGTACTGACATTTGTACTTATTGTTTCCTTTGCACTAGTGTATGTTATTGCATTTTTAGTTACTCTTATCTTATTTTATGACACTTGCATGTTGAGTTGCTTGAGGTGCCTGGGATTTAAGATTTTCATTGCCAAAATGTACGCTGTATCTGTTGTGCAGATGACAATAAAACCTTTGAACCTTTGAACCTTGAATTGTTGCAGGACTATGATGTACACAGGAAAGTGAAGTTTGGTCTGGAGAAGAACTAAATGACTAACAATTTGTGCAAGTGGGACTGGGGATACTGAAGTTGAGAGAGTCACTTTCTGATGGAGCTGTGTTATGTGCTCTTCTCTCTTCTGAACGACCACGGCTATCCTTTATCTGATTAATGATACAAATTAGTTAATTTCAGGAACTCATAGAGCAAAACCAGTCACATTGTGTGAAATGAATATATTGCCATTCTCATACTAGAAGCTAATCTACAATCATAGATGCATTTTATTATTTCAAGTAAGCTCACAAGGGGATCTGTGTATACTTAGAGCGTGTTAAAGATAATAGGAATGCATTATGACATGTAAATGGTGTGATGTTTGGACCTGACTGTAATCTGACCTATGAAATGACTGCTCTCTACACTTGTTTACATGTTGGTTTCATTGAAGGTACTATTTGACCGTTCTGCTGTGACTTTTTAATTCTGCTACCACATCATCATTACGTTCATGGATGTTTCACATTAATGCTAATGTGTGGACATTTGTGCTGTTTAAAGGAGAAATATTGCTTTTTTTTGCTGAGATCTCATTTCATTTTTTATGGGCCAAAGACTACCACAAAGGATATCTTAAAAGAGTTAAAACTGATACCTTCCAAGTAAATAAACTCAACCAAATAGACTTACAATCTTAAAGCATTAAAAGAACAGGTCCCTGAAACATTTAATTTTATTGTATGGGCATTTACAATATTTCAATTTTGTCATTTTGATTATAATTTATTTCATGGTATGTTTGAGTTTTGAATTAGTTTACCTTTAGAAGGAAATTTGCATTAAATAAATTAGCACAGAAAAACTACATTGAATATAATATTTAACTATTTTCTTCTTGCTATTCTCATCAATCAGTGTCTTGTATAGAGTGCTGCCACCAATCTCCTTTCCAACCTGGTGAATCTAAGACAACATGTAAAAAATTAGGGTCCTTTATCCAAAATATTTTGGAGACCCTCCAGATATTGAGATATTGATTTAATAAGATACAAACTGAATATCAGAGGCATATTCTCCCTGGAAATGTCTACTTCTTTCACAGTTTACAGGTGTTGCAATATATTTTTTGTTCTATTAAACACTTTATTAAAGCCAAAATCAAATACAATATACAAGATATAGGGCACACAAAAGTTGTGTGCTTTTCAAAATAATTTAAGTAATTTCTCTGACTGGACTGGAGTCTTGTGTGTGCAGAGTTAGATGTGTTAAAGCAATAGTTCAACAAAAAATAAAAATACAGTCATTATCTCCTCACTACTATGCCAACGAAGGGGGGGGGGTGAAGTCTTTGATACTCGGTAGTTCTCACTGATGATGTCACGTGCCCTTTGGGTGAGAGCATAGAGGCGCACGCTTTTGAGGTGTGAACGTGAATGTGGCTCTGGGCTGAGGATAAAAGACGACATTTAGACTTAAAACATGACGTAAAAGAGGCCGATTTGAGTGGAATTTGAATGTCAGGGCTTACGGACACTTGGATGACACCACACGAGCAGTATGGAGGCATTTTCTTTTTTTTCTGTGCTATTAACTAACAGTGAGAGGCAGCATTACACCAAAGGGCATCCAGCCTGTCAGCCCTGCCCTGTAAAGAAGAAGTAAAATGTTTATGTTGGATTCAGTTGCCTCCATCATTCAAAAGGTTGAATTTATAAGGATAGTCAAACTCAGCAGCCGCCACCCACTTCAGCATCATCAGCCAGTGAACAACTGAGAGAAGTCCCAGGTTTGTGAATCCATAGAGTTAATGAGCTGATGTTATTCAAGTTTCAAGGGGCCGGGACCAGGGAGGGAAAATGAGTGAGAGCGTGAAGAGGACAGGTCAGAAGAAAATCTATGGAGGAGAGGAAACATTACAAAAGGAGAAATGAGATGATGAGGAGAGTGAGAAATAATTTAAAGACAAGAAAAAAAGGAGAAGGATGATGAACAGAGGAGTTACAGAGAACCGAATCAGATACAAGAGTGATATATGATATAAAAGAATGGGAAATAAGAGAATAAGATATGCAAATGTAAATCTTTACATTTTAATTTCAGGACCAGAAATGTTAGTTGTTTTTTGTTTTACATTTTCTTCTTTAAGTGGCTATGAGTAATTTATCTGATTCATAAAAGGAATAGTGATCACTCTTAACAGAGACTTTAACCAGCTGTTGGTTGTGAGTGTGACACTTCTGAAGACCTAATGAATGTTTTCTAAATGAGGATGAATATCTTAACAGGCTCACAAGTTCTTTTATTTGTGAGTGTTCTTATGCATGCATATTTGTTGTTGGGGACATGAACTCTGATATTTGAGATAATAACTCCCTATGTGGCAAACACTTAATACAATCTTGTCAAAATAGCAAGCTGGAGCTGTCAAGTAAGGTGTTGTTACCAGAAGATAACTTCACTTATAATAATGAGGCATGGCACACTACATCTTGTAGATCACTGTACACGTACGGATGATACTCACAACTGTCTGGAGTGAGTTGAGATTCTGTAGCTTGACCACAACAGACCATATACCTGCCTCTATGATATTAAATGTGCAGAGTTTACCTGAGCTGATTGATAATTAGAACAATGAGAAAAGTGGTTTGGTCAAAGTTTACAATCTTATTATAAACCACTGACTGAAAAGTGCCTGAGTAACATTGATGTGCCACTTGATGCTATTCTGTGCTGTAACATTAACTATATAATAACAAAGGTCACAGTGATGATTTATGTATAATGTATCAGAATTGGGTTTATTGCCAAGTAGGTTACCACATGCATGGAATTTGCTGTGGTGTGTTTGTGCAATATAAATATAGGAAACAAAATTAAATTCACAAATTCACAAATTAAAGTCACAGGTACAGACTTCAGTGCAGTTCGGCTAAAAGGTTCCAGGCCTTTTTGATGAGGCCAGCAACCAGTCGGGAAGAAACTGTTTTTGTGGCGTGAGGTTTTGGTCCTAATATATGCTGAAAGTGTAAATTGTTTATATAATAGCATTAGAGTGAAACAGCATAATTTAAGACCTGGATGGAATAAATACTGTATGTGTCTGAACTTCATACAAAGGCCTAAGAAGCTTTGAGATACTGGTTTCATCAGGAAAAGCTAAACATGGCCCAAAGTTTGAACACATGAGACATGTCAATGCAAGGTTCAAATATGCAATACGTTTTATTCTAAGAAATGAGAAGGCCATGAGGGCTTTTTCAGTGCCCTTCCCTTCTAGTGTTTATGGCGTCACTGGGTCTGAAGTTGCATGTTGCACCTGAATACTCCTCATCTCACCCTCCCCTTACCAACATGAAAAAGAACTTGTAGTGAACTTCAGTTGTCATGAAAACTCAAAAGGTTTTAGTTTGTCCAGTTTGGACGACAGTAAAAAACATGTAACTCCATGTAAATATAAAGAAAACAACAATTCATACAATTTAGATAAAACACACCAGTGAAAACATCACTATGATTATTTTATACTCAATTTCTGCCAACAATTCCTTTCACCTAAATCTCAATGGACCCTTATTGCAGGAGATGTTTCTAACAGTGTAGGTATGGTCGTTAGACCTGGTGAAGTGTTCTATGCCATTGAGGAATTGGCAGTGAACAAAGCATGTGGCCTTGACCATGTATCAGCAGAACATCTGAAATAAGCTCGCCACAGGATCTCAGTGTTACTTGCTGTTTGTTTTACTGGTCTGCTAATGCATGGCACATCGCCCGACTCTATGTTGTCTGTCGTATTAGTGCCAGTTGTTGAGAACAAAACTGGAAAAATATTCAGCATGGAAAATTACAGACCAATTGCTCTGGCTAGTATACTTTCCAAAGTACTTGAAGAACTTCTCTTGGATAGACTTCAAGAATATATAATAGCCACTGACAATCAATTTGGATTTAAAGACAAACATGGCCCAGATTTATGTACACATGCACTAAAGGAAATTGTTAATAAGTATAGAAGACATGTATATTCATCTGTATATGGATAAACTTTCTAAAACGTTAAAGGCATGTAAGACTGAATGCGGGGTGGGGGACAGAGTTGTCAACCATCTTTTAAATGCTGATTTGGTCCTTCTGTCTCCTCATAGGGATCGTTTGCAGCAGCTACTTAGAGTCTGCTCAGATTATGGTTTCCAGTTTGATATTTAGTTTAACCCTAAGAAGAGGGTGGTTATGATTGCTAAAACCAAGAAGGATACAAATATCTAATTCTCCCAAAAATGTTTTATATTGGACCCAGCACTCACAGTGGTGGACAAAGTAAAATATCTGGGTCGGATAATAAGGGGTGATTTATGTGACGATGATGATGTTCAGCGTGTTGTTCAGTGTTGTAAACTCTACGACCAGCCAATATGCTGTTAAGCAAATTTCACATGTGTACAGATGATGTTAAAATAGCCTTCTTTAATGATGCATTTACAATCTTCAGCTCCTGAGCTGAACCAGTGCAAGCCAGATCTTTGTGGCCTGTAATGTTCTTACTGTCCATGCAGTCTTGAACAATTTTATATACAAATGAATATGTTGATTAACTGATTTGACAAATGTCATCATAAAGGCCTTTTACTGAGCCTCAATAGAGGGACACTAGGTATAACTGCATATAACTAATACAACTATTTTACCATCAATGGGATTTCTTCATAACTGCTCACTCGCACATGACTTCTTAATTCTTAAAAATGTAGGCTCATTCGCTGCATGATAGCTTAATAGTTAATGATAATCAGAAAACTGTCTCAGTCATAGCTGTGACTCATTGCTGTGATCCAATGCTGTGTCATTCTTCCACTCACCAGCCCAGCAGGATATTTAACCTGGTTCTTGCATTCTATGCCAGATTGCTGCTTCAGCCACCAGAAAATTCTTTATGTCCTTTTCTCTGAGCGGACCTGTGTCTCCTTTTTTTTTTTTTTGGGATCAAGGCCTTTCCTGTGTCCAACAAACTTGGTTTACCTTTAGTGAGTTCTAGACCAGGTCAGTTGAACAGCTATATTATTTTATTTTATTTTTGACTAAATTAGCATGACAGTAGCACCAGCATTACCAGATGTACAATAGTTATGGTATTCTACAAGTTTGCCTTTTATATGATGTACGATCAATAATGCCAATATACCCATGATACAGTTCTTATAATTATTATAGTAAAATATGGACCCAACAGACTTTTTATGCTTTCTTGTGATGATGAACGTGAATATTGGCCATGCCTGTGTTTTTTTGTAACCGTTCTCATGTGACTTATTTCCAACTAATCAGGCTTGTTGTGAGACTCAAGAGCACTAAGTTTCTCCTCCTACTTTCACTCAGCTCATTCAGAGTTGGCAAAAAAATGTATTACATTTTTATCTGTAGTCAGTGCCAAGTTATGTTGGTCTAAACATTGGCTCCACTTGCTTTGTTTTGAAAATATTTACACATATTAGTTTTCTTAAGGATTCATGTTCAATAATTATTTTCATTACATCAACATTTCCCATCTGGCAACGCAGATTAGCATTAGCATTACTGCTATGCATAGATACTACAGTAGCTATGGGAATGGAGTAGCTGGGAAGGTTAGCTTGCTCTTGGTTGGTTAAATCAGTTTGAATTATTTAACTGTGGCCTTTATCTCTTGGTACATTTACGAACATTGAAATGCAGAGGTAGGCTATAGAAATGTGTAGTTAAAGCAAGTTCCTTCATCACCAGCTTCTTCCCCTGTCTGATAGTTGAGTGTGCAATATATTTGGGTATTTCTATTCTTGCCACATCACTGATAGTGTAGAGATAGAGGAAATTCCTAAATGGGAATTGATCATTTGTAAATTTACACTTGGGTGTGTGTGCCATGTATCAAATCAATCATTAACTACACCTTCAGTCCTGGTTTACAAGAGGACGTCTATAATGCAGCTATATACTTCTAATTCTCATACTTGAAATCACCTTTATGTCCCACATCTGAACAACTGAACATGTCCACCAAACCTTCTTAAGTTTGTAAATAAAAAATAAAGAAGGAATGATGAACAGTTGGGAGACTTTACAAACGCAGCGTGCTGCAATAACTCTAGCCAGGGTCTGACGCAACTTGCAGCCGAAGGCAAGTGAAGGTTGATGCAAGGCTATTTGATAGTGTCCCTCTGGTCCAGTGACAGAAATGAAAAGACGATCCCACCTCTGTAATAATATTGTACATGAACTCCTAATATAACACTGATCTGATATGTTGCATGTAAATTGTGATCTAGTGCAAATCTGCACATTATAGTGTTGAGACTCAAGTCATAAAGAGGTCTTGCTGATTTAAAACAATTTGCTGCAGAGTTCTAACCCAACCATCTCACCTCAGCAGACATTCAGATTCTGTACACCAGTTTTCATCTGTCCAGTTTAGAATGTGTTGACAGCATTCTCAGCTTCTCAGTCTACATACTGTTGCTTTCTCTTTTTCGTGTTTTGCTGTTGTGCATGAAAATTCAACAGGAGTTCAACAGTTTTTTATTTTTATTTTCTTGGCCTTTGTGTTTTTGAAACATCCCCAATGCATCAACTTGCTCACAGTGATCCCACTGGTTAATCTCAAGCTCACATGGGTTCACTTGGACATTCTCCAGTCCATGGTTTTTATTTTCAGGCTAGCAGGAGAATGTCATGCCATTGTCAAAAACACTGAAATTCCATTGTCTCCATATTCTAATGTTTGATGTAAGCATTAGCTCCTGAGCTGTATCCATGTGATGTATTGAATCACAGTGCAGCAACATGATTGGCTGATTGGATGGATGCATGAATACCCAGGTGTACAAGTCAAAGAGTGTTTATTACAAGTTACAGATCTGTGACAGGTATAGCAGGGTTCCAGCGGCTCCTTAAAAAGTCTTAAATTATAAATCAATTAAATGAAATTGTCTTAAATTGACCATAAAATGCAAAGTATTAAATTTGCAGGTGGTGCATTTAAGGCTATCAGACACTGTGCCCACCATGAATATGTCTTTAAATTTTTTTCTCTCTCCTGTCTCTATTAGCCTGGTAAAAAAACACATGAACCCGGTGTCTGGCTGCCAGTGCCACCTAACCATTAACCATATAATATCAGCTGTTGCCCAGTACCTTCAAAACAAAGCATAAACTACCAAAACCATCTAAAAATGATGAAACAATTACTATTGTTTATTATCATGATCATTATTGTTATTATTATTATATAGGCATAATCTAACTGGTAACACTAAACAAAACATACAACTAAATAAACACATTTTTTAAAATTAAACACTCAAGAAAACAGTTACCCTCGCTCAATGTTATTATTCTGATATCGTATTAAACTTATTAAAGGTTTATATCAATTCTCTTCTCTATCAAACAAAATATTTTGCCATTTTCGGGGTCTTTAATTACATGTGTTGAGGACAATAATAAAATCAAAGGTCATCTGTAAAGTTAGCCAATTCTAGAAATCCCTGGCTGTACTTTGACCTTGTTGTGTTTACTGTAATCCCTGCTGACCTGTGTGTTTGCTTCAAATGACAATGTTAAAGTTTCTAATAGAAAGCATCACATGAGTTTTAAACGATTACCAAATTTCCAAGCTATTATTCAAACTTGTATTATATCTATAGTGGTTATTACATTTCAGTAATAATTCTATTATTAAATTATTCATTAAAGATTCAGCAAATATTTTGTGACTGTTCCCTGTGTGTGGAAGTCAGATCTTAAAGGGATGGTTCACCAAAAAATGAAAATTCACTTATTCTCTACTCACCACCACTATGCCAATGGAGGGATGAGTGTCCACCACTGTTTCATCTGCCCCTCAAACTGCTCCTACTACGCCCTCTACCTCTAGTTTTGGGAACCACTAACTGGCTACCACTCCCTGAGTGGTCCTTCCTGTTTTTGGGAATTACCTACAGGTGCACCGGAGTCAGAGCAGACCCTCACCAGCTGCACCTCATCTGTCATCAAGCTTCTTCATATACTCCTCCTGACCACCTCCACGCAGCCTGATCGTAGTTTCTGCTACCCGTTAGTGTTGCTACGCTTCCCGCCATTTATTGTATTCTAAGTGTTGCCTGGTCTCATCCCGTTCTCCATTTCCCTTCCAGCTCCTCCTGTTCTGGCTCCGGTCCCTGCCCCTTGCCAACTCACCAAGTACTCACCTGCTAACCTGCCTCAAACCCTCCACCTGGGACATTCTTCTGGACCTGCCACCCTTTACCCCCATCACTCCAGCCTCAGTCTAAAGTTCAATAAATAACTTTCCCAACTCCGGTCTCCTGGTCAGTGTCTGCACCTGGGCTCACCATCCAGCTGTTACTTTTAACACACCGCTATGCTGATGGAGGGATGAGTGTCCACCACTATGCTGATGGAGTTGTGGGTGAAGTATTTGAGTCCATAAAACACTTCATTCAACCCTCTCAGGGGTAATCGCTGTTGCAGCCGAATTCGATACAATTGAAGTAAATGGCGACCTTTGCTTCAGACGTGATAAAACAACTGAATAAACATAGCGTGCCTCCATACTGCTCATGTGGTGTCATCCAAGTGTTTGCAAGTAATATCACTAATGCACATATATCTTTCTTCCATTCATGGACACTCGAACACACCATCGCTTGGCTACGTCCGCTAGCTTAGCCACTTCCAGTGGAATTTTGGGCTAAATACACAGTGTAAATGACTCCAGAAGTGTTTTTCGTGGACTCACCCACTCACTTCACCCACAACTCCTTCAGCATAGTGGTGATTAGTAGTTTAAATTGTTTAACACTATGTGAAAATGTTAAGAAATTTATAGTAAGAATGTAGTGGAGTAGAAAGTATAGATATTTGCTGATATATGCAGTGGAATAAAAGTGAAAGGTACTTTGAAATGAATCTACTTAAAGTACAGATGCATGAAAAATTTACTTGGGGAGTCTAACAAGGCAAATGTACTTTGGTGTGTTAGATTTTTTAAAGACAGAGACATATTTAATGTTAGTGTTCTCATGAAATATCAATTGTGCATTTTTATCATTAAAACAACCCTTTCACACATGATATATGATTTAAATTTAAGTTTATTGTCAGGGTATGTCTCTGTTATTTACAATCACAGTGATATTGAAAGTTGTAAAATTACAAAAGACAGAAGCTCCTCAGAACTGAAGAATACTTTAGAGCCTCAGTCTTTCCAGCTGTTACTTTACATCATTCAATGTCTCAGTGTTTCTGAAATTTACACACAGAACAACTAAACAGAAGATTTGAAAATCTAATATCACTGTTTTTATTTATTCAGTAGATAACTTGTGATAATCTTTCTAACTCTAATTCTGATTCAAGAGACATCACTTGAGGATATTTATCAGACTTGTGTCCCTGTGATGCACCTTTTCCCAAACACCTGTAACATGCACACAAAATACATAAGAATAATCAGATTGTGTCAAATATTTATCCGTGTTACTGCTTTATCAATATAAAATGAAAATGTTTTGATGCACATCTAAATGCAGTGTTTGATAAAAAAAATTTAATTTAATTGAAAGCATTATTGTTACAGCTACACTGTAAACAAAAAAAAAAACTACAGACATTCAATTCAATTCAAAAACCTTATTTGTCCCTAAAGGGCAATTCCAACAACAACACAGAAGGCTCTTTCAGGTGCATTTCAGTTGAGGGGCAGCGCAGCATAAAAGTGGAAGGACATCATTCTCAGCAGAAATCCTCCTCTTTTTCATCTTGTGATATTTGTATTACTTTAGTAATTTTTTGTCTTAGAAATGTCGTCAAATCACTCACAGTGAATCATTCGCATTGACTCCTGCTATATTCTCACTTGGGCTCATTTGGACATTATCCAATTTTTTATTACTGGGGGGTGTATTGGAGAAGTTTAGTGCATGTCTGAGAGCAGCATATGATGACCTCATGGAGTTCAATTCAGTGGTTGTAAATTGAAATGTTAATGCTGTAAGCTGTAGGCCTCTGGTGTTTCTGTTTTTCTCTTGGCAGAAAAGAAAGAGGCTATCAGCAGAAAACACCATCAGAGAAAATGTGTTGGCTATTGCAACTGTTGAACCAGCAGTCCTTTTTTTTCCTCTTCATTGTGCTTTTCCCGCCCTCCCTACGTCTTCACTCATAGCAGTTGGTACCACAGTCAGGAGCAGTGAGACGCTGTGGCACAATACTGGGAACTCAGCCAAGGCATGTGTAACACAGGAAGAAAATCCAAGGGGAGACCATTGTAACGAGTCCAATAAATGTTTTCACTTGGATGTATTAGAAACAAAGCGGAGCTTATTACAGCGCGCATGGGATTTATTGTGAGAGCGTGTAAGCGGATGATGTCTTCTGCACAGAGTCAAAGGCCACTGCTTTTCTGTGGCAATGAAACAATTTAACAGGAGCTGTTGCACCAAGGAAACCTGGCTTCTGCTACTTTGGATTTAAGAAAAATGTTAAACTGCCTCCCTGTCTCCTCATGTGAGGATGTAATAAATGCAAGGGTGGATTTTGCTTTAATTTAACTTCCTTTTATCTTCTTCTTACAACTGTGATAAAAGATATTTATATATACGACAGATGCCACTGCAAAGACAGGCTGGTTTTGTGTGTTTTAATTATCTGATAAATAACGTGGATGCTTATAACTTCCATAAAACCCACAACATAACACTGATGCTTCAGAGAAACGGAAGCCTTTTTAGAAAAATAGAATTACAGAGCTGTGTTTAATACAGAGCGCCGTACGCTGCCATGCTCATTACTGAACAGGCGGTGGACTATAGGTAGGTTGGTCAGGTCACATGTAACATCGTTTTTCAACCTCAACCTTCATAGACGCCGACCTACGCAGACTCACAGTTATGACGGCGCAGCTTTGATGGGCTGGGGCCAGCACTCAGGGGCCTTCGGGCTGGTGCGATAGATGTGGCTTTGGAGCGGGTGTCAGGGGGAGGCTAGAGGGGGCAGCGAGGGGGTCGGGCACATCCACCACTGGGTGTCGGCCGGCCCAAATTGCTGCCACATGAATGACTTGTGTTTAAGGAAATAGAGGGATGGAGATGTTAAGGATGGTTTCCCAGTAATCCGGATAGGCAGGAGCACTACCGGTAAACAGAGAGTAAACACAAGTATGTGAAGCAAAGCGACCGGGTGAACAGTATGGCATCGATGAGTGATGTGAGAGGCCACGTGCACTGTGGTCACCATGTGGTAAAGCCTACAAAGAATCCAGCCCATTGGCTTCTAATTTGCTGTGTCCTGCATTTACTAATTAAGCCACAAGATATCCAGTGAGACTTGACTATTTCTTTCATTCATTTTCTTTTTCTTGTTGCGCTTCCTGGGAGGTGATACATTTAGCCGTCTCGTGTGTCTCCGCAGGGTGGTTGTTATTATGAGGTGATGGAGCTGTCTGTTGCGGCCTGCTCGGTCACAGCCTGTCACGCCTGTAAAAATTTTTGTGAAGTGAAAAACCCAGAGAACTGTGGTCCCGTGCCAAAAAAAGGGTCTTTGCTCGCTCTCTGTGCGTAATGACAGAGCTCGAGCAACACGGAGGTTGCACTCAGCGACGGTCCCGCACTCGTCGGCCCAACCGTAATGCCGCTGGCCTCTGAGCGGTAAACAAGCTTCTTTTTATTCTCGCAGCGAGGTAGACATCTGTTTGGGTGGAAGGAACTTATTTGTGCATTACCCATCTTCTGTCCAGATCTCATTAAACATACCTAGACTGCAATTAGCATGGAATCGTAATTTGCCTGGAAAGTTAATTAATCCACATAAGTTTCAAGGCAGGCTCGTAAAGACCTACACTCGTATGGCTGTAATACCTTACTGGAGACATTTGCAATGGAAATGCTTAGTCTTCCAGCCACCCAGGAGCATTTAGTAAGCAAAATGGCCTTTTCAACACCGCATCTTGTCCCCTTTTCAAATTCTTAACGCCCACCACTTATTCCAAGCAGGCGGTCGAAATGAGGCACACTGGAAATCGCTCCTGTTTTATCCATGTCGCTTTACACCCAGCTTTTATAACGTAACGTGGCAAGCATTACACGATGAGGGACTAATGATATATTTTCTCAGCTGGAACGTGGGAATTGCACCGCGGACCCAAAACAGTGTCAAGTCTCAGTAAATTAGTGTGTGCCGCTAAGTGAAAAGTGAACAGTTTGCCAGGGCTGCGCTGGCTCAGGACCCGCAGGGAACCCGCTATACCTCGCAGAGGGAGAGAGAGCCACAAGAGATATTGAACCTATGGGGGAAAGGAAGCCCACTGTCAGCGAGAAGTCAGCGCGCGTCTCCGAAAACCCAGACTTCACCCTCTGACAGCTCGGAAATATCCATTTTAATAAGGGGGAAAAGTGGATTTGGCCAGACAGCTCTGTTCCTCCCATGGAAACTCATCTGTCCTGGCGTGAGGCGACACCCTCCGTGACTTTTAACCAAAGGGTTGAGCACAGTAGACTTTCTACAGACCAGTAGGCCCCACAGAATGGATGTGGTCCTCTGGTTTCTTTGAAAACAAATTCCCTTAAAAAAAATTTGTGAACTCTTAACTGCCACAGGTTGTCTCAGTGAGTGAGCTGCAATGAAGCGTATTTTACTTTAATTTGCTTTGTTTAATTGTCCTTCGAAGGGACTTTAAATATTGAAGGTCACAGCTTCTAGTCTAGAAACAGATGATAGCAGGGTGTCACATCAAATTTGGAAAAGTGGGGAGAGGGTCAGGAGTTTTAAACCTAGGAATCCCTTGCAAGCCCACCGGTCTGTCACCTTTGAGCAGATCAAGTATTTTGGGGTTTGTTTGAGATGAAAGTCCAACGCTTCAACACATTGCTGTGAACAGTTTGTCTTGTATAACAAAGACATTGTCTGGTGAAAAGCAGACAACAAAATATTTCCAATCGCCGGCCATATTTAGATCAAGAGTACTTCATCCAGTACATTTTACATATTTCACTCCTAGAGTAAAGGGGTTGAATCACACAAATATCTGTACTTCTACAAGACTAAAGAATGTGTGTAATTTTCTTCTTCTGGTCAAAAGGCAAACAGAATCCCAGAGATTTAAAAATAGAATTCTAATAGTGTCTAAATGACATGTACGAATGCTTTTAATACTTTAAACGGCGATGTTTGTCACAAATAATGACATCTTTGATGGTCGCTTAATCTGTTTCTTCTAAGGATTCATTCAATTAGGAACAATACAGAGAAAACTCTCACAAAGGCTAGAGCTCCACATTGGTGGTGAACTCAAATTTAAATGTTTGAGGGAGCCACATTACCTTTTTTTATGATTTTGATTATAATGGGGTCTTATTCAAAACACATGGATGTAGTAATATTCAGCAGCTGCGCAGCTCTGCCCCTGGGGCATTCTTTGTTCAGCTATGAGGAAGGAGGGGGGGAAAAAAAGGGAAAAGAAAAAGAAAAACTTCCACATGCTAACATTTACACAGTGATTTCTTTTAATTGCACTCTACTTTTTAATTTGCCCTGGACTAATGCTTTTAAAAGTAGGACTGGCGGTATTTTATTGAAGTCATGCCTTGTGCCGGACCCAGTTTTCCTGATTGCCTGGGCCTTGCAGCTCTGGTTCTTTCCTACCTGACAACCTGCGTTATTCCTTTCATTCACTATGTCAAACATGCCACACAGAATTTGGACTTGGAAAGGTGAAGGGAACACACTGACTGGGCGAGCTTCCTCCAGGTCCCCTCTTCAAAGGATGACGATAAATTGGCGTTCCGTGTACCGGGCGAGCGACAAAGTCGGAAAGAATCATGTTTAAAAGTGGGGCTTGACTGGAAACGCTGATGGCCTAATAGATATATGTTGCCTTTTAAAAGGGAAAGGGAAGAATGTTAAACAGATCCTAATCTAAGCAGCCAGAGGGCTGGCGTAATATTTAGTTAAACACTTCCAGTCATAATAAAAGATCTATCAAAGCAGTCCCCTCGTCCTGCAGAGGGAGGATACGTCTCATTAGGACACATATCAAACCCGTCAGCCACCCAACTCTCCATCCAAATATCTCTGAGTTTAATGTCCTAATGGAACAACCTGTGACTTATCATTTCTCCACTGATGAAAAACACCTTTACCCTGATGACACAAGCAACAGGGAATTTTCCCATCTCGATATTTATGATTATTAGCCGCCGGTTGCTTTAGCTTTATATCTCTTCTGTCTGGCTCCTTGTATTACTGCAGCCAGCTCCAGGGTGTGAGGGGGAGAGACCGGGAGAGCTCGGTAGAGGCCTCCATAGACAGGACCCGCTGCTAATGTAAATATAGAGTATTTATATATAGGGCCCATTCTAGGGTAAAAAAACCAACAACAATTTGTACAATTTTGATTAAACACACCAGTGAAAACATCTCCAGGATTATTTCATTTATAATTTCAGCCAATACATCCCTTTCACCTAAATCTCACACACTGAACCTTTAACTCACTAAAACTGTAATTTGAACACATGACTGAAGTGCAGATTTAAAAAAGATTCTGGTTTCTGTGTATCTCTGTCTATAGTGGTGCCTGGAGAAGGGGGTAAACTCAAGGGATACTCGTTGTGTGTTATAAACAGTGACATGTAAGACTATTCTTGCATATTTAACTCACCCAAAAATGTGCCAATATTATTTGCACATCGTCATAAATATGCACACCCTTAAACTAATACTTTGTTGAAGCACCTTTTGATTTTATTACAGCACTCAGTCTTTTTTGGGCAGGAGTCTATTAGCATGGCACATATTGACTTGGGAATATTTGCCCACTCTTCTTTACAAAAGCGCTACAAATCTGTCAGATTGCGAGGGCCACTCCTGTGCACAGCCCTCTTCAGATCACCCCACAGAAGTTCAATTGGATTCAGGTCTGGGCTCTGGCTGGGCCATTCCAAAACTTGTTCTGGTGAAGCCATGCTTTTGTTGATTTGGATGTACCGGTATGCTTTGGGTTGTTGTGCTGTCAGACATGGAGGTGAAATTCCTCTTCATCTTTCTAACGGAAGCCTGGAGGTTTTGTGCCAAAATTAACTGGTATTTGGAACTGTTCATAATTCCCTCCACCTTGACTAAGACCCCGGTTCCAGCTGAGGAAAAACAGCCTCAAAGCATGACGCTGCAACCACCATGCTCCACTGTGGGTATGGTGTTCTTTGGGTGATGTGCAGTGTTGTTTTTTTTAAACATACCTTTTGGAATTATGGCCAAAAAGTTCAACCTTGGATCATCAGATCATAACACATTTTCCCACAGGTTTTTGGGAGACTTCATGTATGTTTTTGCAAAATTTAACCAGGCTTAGATGTTTTTCTTCATAAGAAACGGCTTCCGTCTTGGTGTTACCCCATAGTCCAAACATATGAAGAATACAGGAGATTGTTGTCACATGTAGTACACAGCTAGTACTTGCCAGAAATTCCTGCAGCTCCTTTAATGTTGCTGTAAGCCTCTGACCAGTATTCTTTTCATCAATTTGGGAGGAACGTCCAGTTCTTGGTTATGTCACTGTTGTGCCATATTTTCTCCACTTGATGATGACTGTCTTCACTGTGTTCCAGGATATATATATAATTCCTTAGAAATTCTTTCGTACCCTTCTCCTGACTGATCCCTCTGATGCTTTGGAAGCTCTCTGCGGACCATGGCTTTTGATGTAAGATGCAACTAAGAAGATGTCAGGAAAATCCTACTACAACAGCTGAACTTTATGTGGGATTACTTGGGTCACTTAAAATGATGGCAGGTGTGTACTGACTACTATTTAACATGAGTTTGAATGTAATTGGTTAATTCTGTGCACAGCCACATCCCCAGTTATAAAAGGGTGTGCACACTTATGCAACCACATTATTTTATTTTTAATTTTTTAATTTTTCCCCCTAAAAGATTTCAGTTTGTTTTTCAATTGAATTGTTCACGTTATAGGTCACATTAATGGTGGAAAAAGTTCTGACATGATTTATCTTGGTCTCTTATTTCTGTTGCAAAACCTGCAATACTGTCTGACAACTTTAGTGTGATGCAACTACAGTACATGATCATAAGTCAAATATTCCTTAGTTGTACAACTGTATACCTGTGTATACCCTGCACTTTACCACTATGTACATATAAAACTGAGCATTTGTAAATGATGATGTCACAGCTTACTTGGCACCTGCCCACCGTTGTTTTATGTAATAAGAATGCACCACAAACAACAACAATGCTGGCTTCATGCTGATTTCTCCATGTTTGGTTAACACTGTTAGGTCTAATTACAAGTTTGAGTCATATTTAGCATCACTGCACCACAATGACCAGTGTCAAGGCTCACCCTGTGTGATCTCGACCACAGTTCGTCTCTGGTATTGGACAGATTGAGAAGAAAGTGTCAGTTCAATAAAATATCCAGAGTAGTTAAGATAATAATTTCCTGTGATTAAATGTCCACTGCCCTTCAACAACAACAGTTATTCAACCTTTTCCCAATTTTCAGAAACTCATCAACACTGAAATCGAGTGAATGTAGCTGTGGACATTGACATTCAATACTCAGCTAATGCAAATACACATGTTATGGACATTTGGACCAATCCCAGTATTTTATTATATTTTGTTTGACTTGTTTGGAATATGCAGCTAAATAAACTACACCTGTTAACAGTAGCTGATGCATTACAAAAGTGGAAGCACACCAGTCCACAGTGACTGGTTTAACACAAGTGTGAGTATACAGTATGACTTGGCAGATTGAAACTCTCTCTCTGTCTGTGGTGCACATTGTCACTATCTGCTCCAGCATTAATCTACAAGGGCTGTGGATTCTGTTTCACCTCTCAACTGTAAGTCACTAAATCATATTTCATCTCTATAACTATAAAGTACAGTACACGCCCCATATGGAGAAAGCAAAAAAAGGTCCACATATCTTTAATATAGCCATAGCTAATATAATATCATTTTCTATGCTGTCATTAAGTGCATTTCCATCCACTAGTTTTAATGCACATTTTTAGTTATAATATATGTTTATATGTTTGGCTGAGGTGGAGAAGAGATATCCAGAAGAGCGAAAATGCATCAAAGTGCAATGGGAATAGACTGAGTTAATCATGATGTGCATATAACATGTGTGACCCCTGGCAAATACAAGGTTTAGCAGATGAAGATGTCAGGTCCAATGAGGAGTATAGGGCTGGGCGACAGGCCTAAAATTTCCTGCAGATAAAAATGCTTATATCAGTGAATATTGATAAATATCACAATAATTGTCAAATTATTTCTTTGACGTTTAAAGACTGATTTTTGCTCTTCTCCTGCAGTTGTATGGCAGCCATTTACCAAGTATTACTTTTAATTACGTGTAATTGTAGCTCTTCTCAGTTCAAACTGAAATAAATATAGATGTGAACTTCTCTTATATTATATATATATATATATATATATTGCTATTACTGTTTCAATTGCTCTTAACCCATTCCGGGGGTTATACCTGTATTTTCATTGATGATTTTCAGTGGAGGGATGCAACAAATTACATTTACTTTGTTACTGTACGTAAGTACATTTTTAATGCATCTGTACTTTACTTAAGTTAATTTTGCTTTGGATGATTACACATGTATCAGCAAATATCTGTTCTACTACCAATACATTTTACATAGAGTTTTGTGACATATTCAACTTTTAAGGATGGAGTGTGGGTGAAGGAGGAAGTTGGAGCAGATAAAACCAGATCCAGGATTTTTTTTTCACTTAACATTGTGATATTGGGCCTTTTTCAACCTATGTATAATGTATATATAATATAACCTAAGATATGAACCTGTGACATTGTTAGCAGTTTGTAGTAAACTTCAATGTGCATGGTACTGTAGGTGTGTTTGATCTCAATACATGTATATGCAATAAAGTGGCCATTCAGCCTTGACTTATGTTCACTCCAAGTGCTCTTCTAGTTATATATGAATTATTCAGCTTCATATCAGTAAGGAGCAGGCTCAGAACTAGCATTATGCTACAGAATCAGACCTTGTAAATGAGCACTATATGCCTGTTGATTTATTGTTGATATCCTTCATCATGGCGCCAGAGCATTAAAAGCAAATTGGATGGGTGCTGAACAAGGAAGGATGGATGCTGTTGTTTTTCTGATGAAGCAGCCGCTCAGAATAAACAGCAACGCTTCATTAGAGGGGTAAATGGCAAAGTGAGTGTTTATGATCCCAATTACCACCTTTGCTTTAGTGCCTTACTCTAATCATACCCATATCCTTCTGTCTCAGTCAACACAAGACAGCCTCCCATTACAACAGCACACACACACACACGCACACACACACATAAATAAAACTAGAGCTAGACATCAGCAGTTCATTTGTTCTGACCATGTAAAGTAGAAAGGGAAACAACTTTGTCGCAAAACTTTTGTTTTTCTGAATTCTCACCATCACAAATTTTTTTCTTTTAATACAACACACATTTATTTGCCGACTGTAAATAACATAAATCTCATTGTGACTCCTGACATCCACATGCTGCATCCTTCACAAACTGTAATAGTTTTGAAGGACTTTCCTTTTAAGGCCTGGACTGGCTCACACAGTCAAATAACCTGTGGCACAAAACCTTTCACCATGATGATCATCATTATAGTTAATCACCATTCATTTCCAGTTTCACAAGAGCCCACAAGATCAAACATGAAGTATTTTGAGCATTTTCCTATGGCATGGTCTGGAACAACAGTTTGCAGTAATTGAAACAATGTGCAGTGTATCAACGCTCACAGTTACTGAACCATCACCGCAGTTTGCAGATATCATGATAATAATGTGAGAGTTGTTTTCTCTTTGTTGCTGCCACAATAGCTGGCACAGCGGCTCGGTCATCTGTACGGTAATCCAGCAACACCATCTTGTGGACGTAACAGGTAAACTCAGGCACCAGCCACTGGAAACCATGCAGGGTCAAACCCAACACAGTGGAACCTGTGGTAAACAACAGTGTTTCCTCTGAAAGCCTCAGAAATTAATCAGCAACCAGCTACAGTCTTCAGCGAAACGTTGGCTGCAGTCTGACTTTGAGGTTACATCAAAACTGACATGAAGACGTCAGGGAACTTAAGAACACTTGCTCAGGCACAACAAGAGCAGGGCTGCCCCAGTCACTTGAAACCTCCACAATACGTTATCCAAGGACGTTCCCTTTTATTATGGCCAACATTTGATTTGTGGTCTTTGTCTCGGAGACAGCGTTTCCTGGATTTGACACATCCTTTTTTTTTGTTTTAGCATGTTTCTCATTTCATTGCTGTTTCCTTTTCATGTCGTGCACGCCAGCCAATGAGGGCTGCACTGCTGTATGGTGAGATGCGACAGTTCAAACACACTGTGGTTCATTAAAGACATCCTGTTGGCTTCGCGAGGGAAAAAGATCCTGAACCAGCCTACTGCTGCTCCGGTCTGCCCTCTAAACCCACACGGGCCAGACCACATCAGCGCTGAAGCTGGAAATCACAGGATGACCGTGGTCAACCATACACACAATACCATTTCCATTTGTCATTTTTTTGCAGTGTTCAATAACTGGTACAGTATTGAGTGTTGCTCTGAGATGCCAGTAAGCAGTGCAGATGGCGCCCTGTGATGTTTAATGTCACGTTTGTAGTGGCAGGACTGTCACAGCAGCCTCAAGTGCTGATGAATTAAACCCTTAACTTTAGCGTAGTTCACACAATGCTGTATTTTCATTTAACGAGACAGACTCTGTTCAAAGAGAATGTAATAAGAGGGGACAACCACTGGCTGTAACTAATGGCATTCAGACCGAGCAAACATGCATCTCCAGCTTAAGGAGGAGAATTTTTGGTTTGAGTAAGTCATCTTGTAATGAGCCGAAGGAGTCGCCACCTCAGTTGACTCATGGGAAGAAAGTTGATTCTGAGGTTGGACGGGTTCAGACAGGAAACACAAAGAGAGAGAGAGAATGAAAGCGAGAAGAATCCTGAATGATCAACAGCCTAAGCTGACGTCATTGTTGACAGTTAAATCACTGAGTTTGGGAAATAAAGTGGTCACAGTTGTTGAGGGAACAAACATGTACTTGTTAATGTCATCAATTGTTGTTTTCTTTGACAAATGTACATGTATAGATCCAACGCAATTCAATTTTACCTTATACACCTGTAGGGGCACTCAGAGAGCACATACCTTCTGTATTGAGCTCAGATGGATACCATGAATACTGAAATTAACACAAATGACGTTAAAATCCATTCTCAGATACAGTAGAACGGGATATTTGTTAGTAGCCCTCTACAGGTGTTTGATTACTACGTGAAGATCTTTTCATTATTTATTGAGAAATTCACAATCGCACAATGGCAAAGAAAGAGGAAAGAATTCCTGCATCCGCCCCCTGATCCGGATCCATACCAAATGTTAATTGGTTCTTCCCCGACCAATACCACATCCTTCCCCCAAGTTCATGGAAATCTATTCAGTTGATTTTTTTTTTTTTGCATAATCTAATAAGCTTACAAACAAAAAAAACCATACAAACCAACAAACAACTGGAGTGAAGATGTAGCCTCCTTGGCAGAGGTAATGACATATGGCCCCTTACACACCTTATATTAACTTGTGTTTTTTTGTGATCTGATCACAAGTGGACAGTTTGGAGTGCACATGTTCACACTTGTTATTAAAATGTGGCCCTACATGCATCTCGTGATAGGATCTCACCTCCCTAGACCAAGTTATGTAAATGTATGACTGGACGACTGTTTGACTGTATGATTGCTGTTAGTTTAGGTTTTTCTCATTCCTTTCTATAGCATAGTGCATTTTTATTTTTTACTTTCTTATATCTTTTCTTTCCTTACAGACCTTTTATCTATTTATTTAAACTTCTTTTACCGGCACTGTAAAGACTGCACCTTAATTTTGTTGTACAATGCCACATTGTTACAATGACAATAAAGATTTCTGATTCTGAAGTTATGTGGTTTTTGCCCAGGAGTACACAAGTGTGTCCGATGGTGTGTATGTGTGTGTGTGTCTGTGTGAGCAAGTGAAAGAGAGGTAGTGAGTCTGAATGCATCATGTGCACTTTTTTTCACACCGTTAAAAGAATGTGGACACATGTGGCCCACAACATCTGAGAATGTGGTCAAGCATGATCAGATCTATATCGGATCTGAATGTGATCACATCTGCACTTAGAGCTTTTCCACTTGAGATCAGATCACAAAAAACACATGTTAATACCAAATGTGTACAGGGTCTATATTCCACAGTGAAGTGTTTTTTTTTATTATATCCACCTGTGTATTATATCTATTAAATGATACGATGTTAAGTGGCACATGTCTAAACCTCACTGTGTTTACATCAAATGAATAGGATGTAGCCCTTTTGGATAAGTAAGTGGACCATGGATAATTCTGACAGTTAACATAAATAAAGTCATTACATTTAAAGTAATGGATTTTTAATGCCTTTCTGGTTAATGAAACAAGCTGTAAACACACATCAACACATCCACTAGCAAAGACCGCACCATCAATGAGATGCTTTCAGCAGCCGATGTGTGAGAGCTTTAAGGATTCTTGAGTCTTTGTTGCATTGTGGGGAAGCTTTGGAGTGGGACTGTGCCAAAGTACCAGGGCACAACAGACCCTGTCAAGATCCTGTGAAGAAAAGGGAGGAAAAGAAGAAAGAGCGAAAGGTTGCGGGAGGCACGGTTGAGGTGTGGTACTGCTCCTGAAACTCTGCTAGTTCGCTTCAATTATGGCCTTTCAAATTTCAAATGGCAGACATGCAAATGGTCGGTTTATTATCCAGCAGATATGGAGCAGCATCAATTTGCATTTATGGCCACTGGTCAAACATAGCTCTTCAGATAGCGCTTTTAGCTGCTTATCTCTGTTCACCCACCTTTGTCCATTGTTTGGTGCTGCACAGGTGATGCACTGTGGTTTCACAGGAGCTTGATCAGACAAACAAGATGAAGATTGAAGTTCTGTCCCAAAAACTAAAACAGTTTGCTGACAGATACACACTCCTTTAAATTGAAGAGAACATTTATCAGAGACATTATTGATAAAAATATTGATCAGAGCAGCTCTTGCAGCCGTGGTGTTTCACTCTGTGTTACTGTTGTGCTCTGACTTTGTCGGTGGCTGTTGCTCAGGGGAGAGAGCAAAATTGCGCTATGGATGTGTGTGAATGGCAAAAAACTGAACTTTCAAGAAATTTGAGTGGTCATCAAGACTATAAACCTACTGTATAAATACAGACCATTTACCATTTGTATCCGTATGTTAATAAATCCCATGGATTTGGTTTGTGTGGTTGATTTGGGTCAGTGGTGGAGTGTTGTTCACTGCCCGAGGGCGGAGCGGAACAGCAGCTTTAAGGTTTGGTTGCAAAATCTTTGAAACTAACTGAAGTCTGTTTGACATTTTGGCCTGAAAACTACTTAGTTGCCTTGTACACTGTTTAACATGGATGTGGACACATTCAAAGTCAGCACTTTAACCTCATACTTATTTTCATTTCAAATCCAATGTGCTTGTTTCAGAGAAGCCAAACGAATGCACAACTTAAAAAAGATTCTGTATTTTCATTTGTTTTCTTTGGGTTTTTCTTGACTGTGTAACCTCTACATTGAGGAGCACATGCTGCCTCATTTTCTTCTCTTTCCTTGCAGCGTGCCTCAGTGTCCACACACTTACAGACTGCACTGTAAGCGCTCTGTGAGGCTTTCCACCATCAGTGAATTTGGAGTAATTTGAAACATCAGCATAATTACCATAAACACACCACACTGTACTTAGCAGAAAAGCTGTTTAATGGCAAAGAGGGAATCTGTTTCCAGCACAAATAGCGTCAGAGTGTTTGTATCCGAGCTGATGACCTCACATGTTGTTAAAACATAGCACAAGCAATACATTACCTGTAAATGCTGTATCTGAGTTAATACTATAAGCACTTTAGGCAAGGGTGCAGTGTAACAACTTGAATGAGTTTGTGCTCATGAGGGCATGCACGTGTGTGAGTGTGTGTGTGTGTGTGTGTGTGTGCAATACAGTAGCTGTGTACCCGGGGCTCTCATCCAAACAGCTGGTACCCATCTGTTTCTTCTTCTACTTCTGCGGCCTGTGGCTCAGGGAGCGAGGTGCACTGGCATGCGGCGTCTGGGTCTGAACCAATGGTGGGGAGGTATGTGCTGCAGGAGTGTGCGTGTGTATATGAATGTGGTTTATGATGAGTGAGTGCTCCTGTGTGTATATGTGGTTTTGCACTGTGTGTGTATGTGTGTGTGAGAGAGAGAGAGGGTGGGCTCCTCAGTGCAGCTCATATGTGTAAATTGTACATGTCTGTGTGTGCATCTGGCCACCGCTGCATCCTGCATGCTTTGTGTGTGTGTGTGTGTGTGTGTGTGTACATATGTGTGTGTTTGGTGGTTAGCGATAATCACATTATATATCCACCCTAATATCACTGGTACACAGTCATAGGTTACAGCAAACATCTCAGAGGGCTCTGATTCCCCTTCTATTGCCTGCATGCACAATCTCTCCCATGATGCACTCTTCTCCAGAAGTGACTCATTGCGGACGAGAGCACAGTTTTTCCATTTACTGTTTATGTAAATCATATAGGCCGAACATAATGTTTGCTATTGCCGTCCAGATTTCTGTCATTACTTTATGGCTTCATTGGCATGATCACTCCTTGAAAATATGTGCCTTCCTTCACAGAAAGACATCAAAAATTAAGAGTCTTATGATGCTTTAAACAGAAAAAGACTGGCGGTGGCTAAGGTGGTATTTCCGCTGGGTGAGGAAGTCGATGGCTGGAGAAGGTTGAGTGCTTGAGGAGTATGATAATCTTTATTGATGTGGCGAATGTTATGTCTGAGGCTTTGCGGATAAAACAAAGTTTCTTCCAATTGGTTTAACAAGACTGTTGTCTGGAGGAGCTGGTCAAATAATCCATGACTTCCCTTGAACGCAATCCCACTATAAAAGTATTTGAGGAAGTGTTTGTTTTAGCTCCACTGGAGGGCAGTGTTGGACTTTGGAGTTTTGTGGCTGTTGCAGGTGAATGTGTGTTCCAGTGTGTGTGTCAATGGAAATAAAAACAAAGTCAGTGTGACTGAAGCTGTCTCTATTTTCTTGTCTCCTCAGGATGTCCCCAAATAACGCATTAACTTCCTGCAATGACAACAGGGAGCAACAAAAACTAGGTCCACGGATTCATACAAGGGCAAAACAAGCTGTTTGAATGGGGGTCAGGTCTGTTCATTTAGGGGGGACTCCTGTGGTCTGACTGCAGTTCACAACTGTCCCAGCATTACTTGTTTAGCACTAAATTATATGGCGATTCAGCTCTCTGTGAAGCTGGTACTGAGGGACACCTGTCCACTGAGCTATTTTAGGGTTTGTCATTTGAACAGAGTGACCAGCAGTCTGGTGGAGAGGAACACAGAGGAACGGTGAGGAGGTGTGTATATGTACAAACCAGAAGACATTCAGTCCAGTGTTGGACTTAAAATAATGAAGATGGATCATCTAGTCTGGATAATAATAATTAGAAAGAACACTTCGGTCTGGGAATGTAAATGTTGGCCTTTAAATCGTGTGTTCGGCCAGTGCTGGAACAACTTAATTCACAGCCACAAACATTTCATTACAAGAGACAGCCGTTTGGTTCTGTTGTTTTTACAGCAAGAGCTGAGCCCAGAATACAGATCAGGAGGTCTGAAGTGTAGTGAGGGGAACCCAAACAGGGGAGTGAGAAATATTCATGGATAAAAGAGAGACTTTAAGGTTCCTGCCATTAACTTAAATTACATCAATAAATAATAGGTACATTATCGGGCACAAATGTCTCACACTTAAAGATGAACTGAATTGATTTTGATCTCCACTTATGATCAAATGTATAGGGTCAAAGGTAAACACCGCTGAAAAACTTTTCCACTATTCAACTTCATAACTTTGGAGCAGGAGTGATTGTGATGTGACTGGTATGTGGAGGCGAACAACAGGTTACAGTAATTGAAATTACAAGTACAAGAAACATTAGCACAAGCATTAAGAGCATAAAAAGTACAAAGTATTTTCTGCAGCTTTATATTGTATCACTGCATCACTATTATTACAGATGAATAATAAGTAATATGGTTATAGTAGTAATATCATGGGTCATTACTGTTACTGAAGTAGTAGTTGATCGGAATATAATGAAGTCACATACTTTTGGGTAATTTAACATATATATATACAATCTTAACATTATAATAGTTTAAGGATATACCATAATTTCAAACACAGTTGCTTCTCAGACTATTTGGAAGAAATCATAAAACTAATTCTATAAAATAATAACAAAACAAATACATCATTGGTTAAATTTGGGTCCACTGGGTTTATTCTAATTCCTTTTTCGTTTGTTAATTTATTCAAGGGTAACTGTGTTCACTGAATGGTAAAAAATGGTCTGTATTTATAAAGCACTTTTCTAGTCTTGATGACCACTCAAAGTGCTTTACAGTACAGTTTCCACTCACCCATTCACACACACATTCATACGGGCAGCACTTTTTCTATGCGGGGCCATTAAGGCTTCATCTCCAAGGATACTTCAGCATGCAGATTGGGAGATCTGGAATCCAACCGGTTGGTGGACAGTCTATCTACCCCTGAGCCACAGCTGAATGTGACTATAGAAACTCACAGCTCAAACCACCAGTCTCACCTCCTCTGTAAACACAACTAAGAGTAGTGTGACTCTAGCACTGTAGCATGTTAGCATGTTAGTTATTGAATTCCTCTCTGGAGCAACATATCTGCTGTTTACCATGTTGTCGCTTACCTAACTACTGACGTGCAATGTCATCACAAGATGTAATGTTTAGATATAAAGAAGGAAGTGCTCAGAATTTTCTCATTCATATATTATTGTGAAATTAAAGGTTCAGTGTGTAAGATTTAGGTGAAAGGGATCTATAGGCACAAATTGAATATAGAATAATCCTCATGATGTTTTCAACAGTGTGTTAAATCAAAATTTTTCCTACATGTTTGGAAGGGGAGGGTAAGGTGAGGGGTATTTAGCTGCAACATTCAACTTCACCATTAGATGCCACTAAATTCTACACACTGTTCCTTTAATGACAATACAAGAGCCAATACTGTGACCAGTGATGTCTCATTCTTCTGGTGGGTCTACTTTAGGAGGTATTGGGCTTTATTTCCTGGTATTACCACCTTCCCTGCAATAGTACAGTTCTAGTTTACACAGGTTTATGAAGTCGTTAATAATCTATAAAGTACAGATGAAAGGGAAGCGTATAATCAAATAAAAGTTATTTAAATCGATGCTTGATTGTGACACCACTGATGACAAAGTTGTTATTATTCCAGCACCGATGGGCCCTTTGTGTAACAATGGAAACAGCTCAGGTGCTTTTTAACTGCAACTGATTTTTTTTTGTGAGCCTGAGCCTGTGATGTGATGTGAAATGTCAAAGTCATCTTTTAAAATAGACTGGAAACATCACTTTAAATTGATTATGAAGATGTGTTAAATGTGTCCCCCAATCACCTCAACTCCACCCATCATCACAAACATTTGTCTTCGACATGTATCAGTTCTGTTTCTATAGAATGATTTATCCCTTTCCTCACCTGGTGCCACTGCAGGTCGTGGAGGCCGAGCCCTCTCTAGGTCACTGTAGTATGCTGAGCACGTCAGGCTGTGAGGAATGAGTGAGACATTTGTCACTGAGAAGATAATTAAGTTCTCCTTGACAAGCAGAGGTGAGCGGGGGCACAGACATTGTGTCCTGAGAGCAGGAATCCTTGAACAAGCTGGACTGTACATGAGAGTCAGCCAGGACACAGATCACTTCAGTCCATGGGAACAGAGCTCACCATGGAAACGATGGACAGATAAATAAGTGCTCTTGTTTTGTGTAGTGTGTCCCATTTCTTTTTTATTTTATTTTATTTTTAAGATGAATTCTGGAGTCAAGAAAGAGTTGGTCAGAACTCCAAATCAACATTACCTGACAGGGGTGATTACAGATTGAGGGCAAGAGGCTGAAATCTGATTGGTCCCTGAAGTGCCTCTGTCCTGCCAGTAGTCTTTTTTTTAATGAAGTAGTCACTTACAAACAGTACTAACTAATAAATATGACAATAAAGATTTTGAGTACATAATTGGGTTTTCAAAATATGTTCAGTGATAGAGCTAGTACAGTAAACAAGGAATGAATTGCATGTCCACCTTACTGAAATAGGAATTGTGCAATGTTGTTGGACATATTATTGCCCCTCTGATTAAATTATGGCCAAATTATGGACCCTAGATCTGCAACGTGTGTTATGATCTGTTTTGTAGTAGACCCAGAGATCAGAACACACACACATGGCAGGTTGAGGGTGGCAAAAAACAGGAAAAGTTTATTTGTCAGATGGATGGGTGGTGGACAGTGGTGATCTGGTGGTGCAGGCAGGCTGAGGCCAGAGGAGATGCAGGTGAGCAAACAGGGGGATGCTGCACATCTGGTTCACACTGGTGAGAAGAAAGTAAAGGTAAAGGGTAAACACGCGGCAAGAAGGCAAGGCACAAAAAACTTACTATCAGAACAATGAGTCTCAATTGTTAAGCCAGGAACGTTACCACAGATGAGCTGTGGTAATGATGAGCTGGGTTCTTGTAGACTGAGGAGAGTTGGAAAAGATGAGGGGATGAAGCTCAGCTGTGCAGGTAGGCACCAGGAGGCCACACAGGAGAAAAAAAAAGGGGCTTGGAAAAATCTGATCCTAACAACGTGTCCTCAAAGCCAGTGCCAATGATGCTGCTTCATACTTCAACACAAGCCCAGACTCCACAGATTTCAACAGTGTCTAGCTGAACAAAGGCAAAAAATACAATTTCAATCAAAGAGCGACATTCAGAAGTTTACTTTAACGTTAACTTTTGTTTTAGTCCATAACTGATGTAATGTCTCTGTGTCACTTTGAAACAACTCCAAGCATACTCCCTAAACCCTCTCTCACTCCGTCCCCTGCTTCACTTTAAACAAAATGCAGCACAGATCATATTAAGATGTTGTGCTTAGGATCACAGGAGGTTGTGGGCTACAGCTGCATGATTTCATTGGGGATATTCAACGGATGGAGGATGGAAATGTGGAATTTATTTTGCTGATCTTCTGGAAAGTCAATTAACATTTACATTTGATATGGATGAAAACACCTACTGCTCCTAAGATAAGAAGAAGAAGAAGAATGCCTTTATTGTCATTGAACAGGGTGTACAATGAAATTATAGAGCCACTCCTTCACAGTCAGGGAGACTAAGCTATTCTAATATTTGGTGGACCAGTTTTATTGTGTTTATATGTATATCTTCTTGAGGGATGTTTGTATATCCTCACACATTACTGTATATGCCACTATAAACCGTATTATGTATATATTGTATATTACATTATATCTGTACACCATTAAGAGAAGTGTGTCTGACTAATTCTACAGATACTCTCTTCTCTCTCTAAGCAGTACACAAGGTCAGGTTATAGATAAATGACCAACCAACAGTGCATTGTTGTGTCTACGCTTAGAGACTTTCATATCTAACTCAGACACCAACTTCAACTCTCACCAGCGTCAACTCTTTTGCATATTACACCAGTATCCAACAGGATGTGAACACCTACATGTAACATAGAGAGTGACAGCACTTCTAGCCATTTATTAATGTGCTGTTAGAATGGGTGACACAAGTAGAGGAAGATATATGGGGATGCTGTGGGAGACATCTTCAGACTTGAGGGGGACAATTGCTGATGTTACTCTGTTGGCGTTTGTAGATTGTTGCACCTTGCTTCCAGAAAACTTCCATAACATATCTCCAGTGACTGCCTATAACAAAGGTCATTCAGTGGCTGGTTACTCTTCAAAATGAACAATGATGTCTGCCCCTGCCAAAGGAGCGTGATCTTTCGAGTGGACATGAATAGTGATCACTTCAACAAAAGAGTGTTTGGGTCAGAGGTTAAGGTTAGAGCAAGTGTGTGTGTGTGCGACTAAATCTAGGTGCACTCTCAATTCATTTTGGTGACTCTTCATGGGTTTTGATTCCTTGGATCTGAACCCTTGATTCCAGTAATCATAATTTTACGCTTTTCATACCACGTTGAATTTATTCAGAAGGGGTAGATTTCTGTGCTATAAGCCCCAAAAAATCCCATTCTCATGAACCCGATAGAACAAGAACAACTTGAGGGAATTTCTTTAAATTTGGTTCAAACATTGACTTGGACTCAAGGATTAACTGTGTAGATTTTGTTGGTCAAAGGTCAAGGTCACTGTGACCTCATGAAGCAAATATTTTGCCTTATGAATGTATCTTCAGAACACCTTAAGGGCATCCTTTCACATTTTGCACAAACATTCCACTCAAAGATGAAGTCATTAGAATGTGGTGGTCAAAGGTCACAGATGTTTTTCATCATGAGTGTAATATCTCAGGAGCACCTTTCTTTCACTTGGACTCACAGACTAACTGCTTAGATTTTGGTGGTCAAAGGTCAAGGGTCAAGGTCACGGTGGCCTCACCAAACATGTTGGATATCTCAAGACCACCAACTGATGAACTGATTCGATTTCAGTGGGTTAAATGAAGGTCCATATGTGAATCCGGAAAACAAATTTAAGGTGACAGAAACTGCACTCGTTGGCATACACACACAGTGAGGTAGTTTCATCATAGTTGATTTTTAACTGCTTTAAAGTTAAGCATTATGTGTTGCATTTTACACTGATGACGTATTTTACACATTTTCTACTTATATTATTATTCATATTTTTGCTGTAGGGTTTATGTCTTTTGATTAAACCTTTCTTTTTTGATTATTATGAGGAGCTTTGTTGGCTAAACGTTTGCTATGCCTCCGTCTTTTTTCTGCCATTTCAAATTTTAAATTGAATTGAATAATGCTATGTTAATTTTTTTTTAATTATTGTTACTCTCCAAACATCCTTTAGAGACACACTTTGAAGAATTGCACTACATGGACAATAATTAAATTATGATGATGATATTTGTGTGAACATTTGACATTTTTACACATCAACAGCTTTCTGCCTGCGCATAAATCCAATCAGCAAAATCCCAATCAATCATTACATGTCCTTACACTCTACCCTCTGCAGCGTCCCGCAGGCACCACAGTGCTCAGCCCGGGACAAGCAGGCGAACTAATCGAACATGAGCAGTGAGTCATGCAGCTTTTCACCGCAGCACCAGACCCTACTGGTGGAGAGGCGCCGGTAATTGCTCTCGATCGGTTCGGCCAGTGTCTCCACAGCAGGTGGAGGACGCCTCTCCCCTCTCTCCTCTGTCGCCATGGATGTACGGAGCGGCATTTCACAGCCTCGGGGTGTCAGCTAACACATGCATGAGTGATAGAGTTAAAGAGTCCCGCGAATACAGAGGTGTCGCCATGACGTCGGACGGGAAAGAGCAGAGAAACATCAGATGACTGCGGATCCAGCGCCACGGGTCTGCTGCACAGCCTCCTGCACGGTCCTGCCTCCTGTCAGAGGAGTGGCTGCTTCCACATTATAACCGGCACACACGTGCTGTTTGCTGTCACACACACATACACACGCTGCCCTACGTTGACTCTTGTTTGTCTTGGTTGACTCTAACCTGTAAGACGCAGAGTGGAGCAGCGGTTCATGAATTGAATGGCTGTTTGTCAGGCTTTTACGCACCGATCCGACGCAGCATAAGGTAAGACTGCGCGCGCGCGTTTGTTTGTTTGTTTGTTTGTTTGTCTTTGGCTTTGAACCTTTCAAGAAATACTGGTAGGGTAGGTTTGGCCTGGTGTTAACTCATCCTCTGAGTTTGTGATGTGATTCTCAGGGATCAGTTTATTACACGAGCCTCAGGTTAGTTTGAAATGACACTCTGGAGTCTTGAAGGTGCCCAGGAAAAATATGGGAAGTTCAATTGCACCAAATTGTCCCTGAATAAATGCCCTCCCAGTGGCGGATCTAGGATTTGTTCTAATCTGGGGCAGAAAGGGGCCACAATTTTCACCACCAATTACATGTCCAACATCCATGCACAATTCTGAATCCTCTGTAAGGTGCATGTTAAATTCACTCCATGTTAGCTCTATAGCCTTTAGCAAAGCCACACATAATGAAATATGTTTTGTCAATTGTTTCTTGTTCAAGCACATTGTTCAAACAACTTGATGAGTCAGAATTGTTAATGAGTGACCAGGACCCCCCCTTTTTTTTTTAAAAATGTACTAATAAAAAATTAATATTGATATCTCTTTCACAGAAGAAGATTTATCAGGCAATTAGAAAACCTGCTGTTATTAAAACCCAGCACTGGCCAGTGTGGCCATTCTTTGTTGTGTGTCAGGGCTGTGTGGTCTGTAATCTATTATATCCATATCTCAAGCTGGTGGGACATTTTGCACTGAATAGAAAATCAAAGGCCCAAAAGGATGAAGTGCCATGACATCACTGTAAATGTGCACGTTATTTAATGCTAATGAAAGCTAAAGTCTAATTGTGCAGTAGAGTATTGTTTACGTTTTGCATTTAAACGGAGTCAATGGTGAAAAATGCTCCAGACATGGAAGAATTATCATTAATTAATAAAAGCGGCACTGTTCTTAATATGTTGTCATCCGTCTGTGTCTGCCTGTTCTGTGATGACATCATGACCTCAGTGTTTGCCCAACTGGCCAAAACATTTGCATGCGCACAATTTGATAACTTCACAACACACTGAACTTTGATCCCAGGTCAGCTGTGACAACATTAGATACAACCACCAGCATTTGTCCAGCAAAGCTCATTCTTGAGCAGAGGATTAACTCTCAGTAGGTGTGTCACAGTCATTAAATAGATTTAAAAAAAAAAAAAGAGATATGTCTTTCCCCAGGTCAGTCAGCTCTCTAATATTTATGTTGACAGAAAGTAGAGAGATTTGCATCATGACTCGAAGTGACAGGCAGTGTCAGATCAGCCAGTCTCTCAGGAAACACCACGTCACTGGTCTTTACACATACAGTGTTTATGAGTGCTGCTGATAGTGACTCATTTATCCACTTTGTGTGGGCGGAGCACAGGTTCACCAGCCACCATTGCCAAGGTGTGTATCTTTCCTTGGGTTGTGTTTGGTCTTGCCTCAGCACACACCTTTAAATGCTATGATTACATCAGCAACTGTTGGGTTTTAATTGCAAATATAATTATATTTGGGATATATTTCCCCTTCACACTGAACATAGAGTGCTTTTCAAAATATTAATGGGGAATAGAGAAAGTATGATATCATGTGGAGTGAGTTGCATTATCTTAACAAAAATGATTGATAACCAGCTCTATCACACTATAATGCTGCACATGACTGGTAAATATTTAACCTCAAAGCGAAGGTCAGAGATTGAACAAATATTCAAAACCAAATCCACACTGAGTGATTCAGCAGATATCGTTTTTCTTGTTGAGGGGAAATCTGCATGGTTTACCAAAAGATCACTTTTGCCCGATGATAATCATAATACAAAATGCTGCTTGTCATATTACAATCACATATTATTTTCTTAGAATATGAGTCTCTATAGATGCTGCAAAATGTTTCTTTCAGTCTACAGATTATGCAGAGTTAAGAATGATTATTAATCTCACTATTTTGCATGAGCAGGTTAAGGTCTATTCAGTGCCGTTATTCATGTGTTCATGGAGACTTGCAGATTTGCCTGCTGATCCTATCTCACAAAGTCCACACAGTGTGTCTGAGCCCTGCATTTTGCATGTTATGGCACTCTCTAACACCAAGCCCTTTTTTAAGTTTTATCTTGCTGTGCAGTAAGTATTAGTTAAACATTCGAGGAGTGAGGTCACAGGACATAGAAGAAGAAGCTGACACAGGAACAGCTGAGCTGAATCTGCTTGGTTCACTAAACCATGAGTGTGTCGTTAAAGGGATAGTTCACCAAAAAATGAAAATGCACTCATCATATACTCACCATTATGCCGATGGAGGGGTGGGTGAAGATTCAGAGGTAAACTTTGTAGTTACTGAATCAGATACGAATGAAGTCAATGGTGAGCTAGACTTCAGATGTAATGAAACAACAGACAAAACACAACATGCCTCCATACTGCTCGTGTGGTGTCATCCAAGTGTCCACATGCCCCGACGTTCATATTCCACTTAAAACAAAGTCATTTACACCATGTTTTAAGCCTAAATGTCCACTGGAAGTGGCTAAGCTAGTGGACGTATTATGTCAGAGGGTCCGTGAATGCACCTTGTAGGAAGATATCAGTGGACATTTACGCTTAAAACTTGGTGTGAATGACCTTGTTTTGAGTTAAATGTGAATGTCCAGGCTTACAGACACATGGATGACACTACATGAGCAGTATAGAGGCATGTTAAGTTTTTTCTGTTGTTTTATTAGTCTGAAGTCTAGGTCACCATTGACTCCATTATTATTGGATACAGCAGCTACAAAGTTTACCCCTGAGACTCCAGAAGTGTTTGGGGACTCAAATACTTCACTCATCCCTCCATCGACATGTATTTTATATTCTACAAAGAAGATACTGTACAGTTGCATCAAACAGTCATCGTCACTTCTGTAAAGTGTTGAGAGTACTCACTGCCCTTTAATCACTAGGGTCGATGATGGCGACCCGTAGAGACAGACGCAGGGATCAAACCCCACTGGAGGAAGACTATGGAGAGAGAAGCACCGACGCCCCCTGTCCTGGAGACACCCTGCCCTGGAACCTGTCCAAGCACCAGAGGGTCAAACGCTCTAAGTCAGCCTCAGGGGACGTCCTGGATCCAGCAGAGAGGGCTGTGATTCGCATTGCAGGTAGGATAAATATACTTGTTTTAACCGTATCTAACAGTGACTTTTATTTCACCTGCAGTGGTTGAAGGTGTCACAGGTTGTGTTTTATACAACTTGACTTCACTTTCTATCACTTTCCATCTGGAGATGGAACTGCAGTAGCAAGATCCGGCCGATTCACACGCTTGACCAATCATTAGTCAGTGTCAGCTGTCAATCATGATGTATTACCTCATTTGTATAAAATCAAATAATGAGCCCATTTAAAACCAAACTAACTTGAAATATCTGTGATCAGTGTGATAAGAATGACCTAAAATGACAGAAAGCATCTTTGAGAAAAATTTACGACACAAGGACTTTGACTGTTTAAATTTGTCTTATGTCCCCATACATAAATAAAAAGTAGGGGGGATTTACGACCGCTGCAGCCAGCCACCAGATGGCAACAAAGACATTTTGGCTTCACTTTAGGGGGGCAGCCATGTTTTACATCTTTATATTCATGGTTCTGGGGTGACCAGGCCTTCCGGAGAGTTAAACATTGAGACATGAGACTTTGAACCAAAAGAGGTCAGTGAATAATTACTTGTCAACTCAGTGTTTATCTTAAAAGAGCGTTTATAACCCATAGGGACAGCTGACAGGCGTGAGCAATAATATAGAGTGGTTTATAGATCGTGTTTTCACAACAATGGGGATTAAGAAGGGTGTTGTGTTGCTAACAGTTTATTCCTTCGACATAAGAACCTTCATCAGCAGGGAGGAAAAGAAATATTAATAATGGCAACTCATCAATAAAAAGCCATTTAAAATACATTTATTAGTTATGTCAGGGCCATTGTTATGTAAGGGAATGTTCTTGTTTGCCTTCTGGGTAGAACTTGTCAGACTACATGACTTCAGTTAGTATTTGAGCTACTGACATCTGAACAGGTCACACATTTGCATTAGTACATTTGTCCTTTTAGTTGTGTGCTTTTCAGTGTCTTGAAATAGCAACGACAAATACCTGTGTTTTGTGGAGTGAGATATTATAAAATCATGTAAATGCGATGACTTCATTGTGTGATAGTGGGCTGGGTTGAGAACAGGATTAATGTGAATGGCATGGTGGAATGCTCCTCTCTGTTTTTTTCCTACTATGCATTTTAAACTGCCTTGACCTGCACGGTGCAGCTTTAAAGGTCAGGCCACTGAGGAACAATCAACCTTGTAAGTGATACTGTAAGTGGAAAAATAGGAAACTTTGAATTGTTTTGTACATACATGCGTAAGGTAGTTCTTTCTCCTTTGCAGGCTGATGATTGGTTTTGCCATCTGTACAGGATATATACATAAAGGCAAGGAAAGCAGCAGAAACAGTTTTCCAAGTGCGAGGTGTGGTTCCTTTTTCTGGAACAATAGGCTGGGATCCCGTCCAATTCCACTGCAGGGAGGCTGGAAGCACATTATTTATTTACACTGTGGGTGCACAGGGCCATCTCTGTGATGTGCTGATTGCCTGATGCCAAGTGTTAGAGGCTTTTACACGGTCCACAATCCAGGGAAGGCTTCATGTAAAAGTGAATTATGAATTATCTGGTACCTCCATTACATGAGGACCTGTTAATGTAATATATTTGTAATTTGATATCTTAATTCACCTTTGAGGGTCATAAACCTGTTGACATGTGTTTGTGTAATGACAAATTGAATTAAAATAAGTGATTACATTCCAATGCAGTGGAGCACAACTGAGTGTGCTGATATTATGAGCCAATATCGGATTATAACCCATGTATTAGTATCAGTAACGGTGGTTATGGATAGAGAAACCACATTACATCTATTTGAAAAATGTGTTTGATTATAAGGTCATTTTAAAATGGTGTTGCCATTAATGTTTCAACAATGTAATGGCAGGGAACATTATGATGAATAATGCTCATTACTAGGCAGATAGTAAAACAGGTTTATTTTTATGTCTTCTTTGTCATTGTTGTACCATAATGTTGTAATGTGCTCATTTTCATGGTGCCAATTTCTGCACAGCAAAACTTTGATCACGTTTGTTTTGGAACGCTGTGCTCCTGCCTGGCTAACAGGAAGTCTGGATAAGTTTAGCACCTACAATAGGCCTGTGTCCACATCCTCTATTTCTTTTCCTCTATCCTGTAGAAGGCCATGTCAGGCTGTGTCAGCAGGCTGAGTGAGGCTGAGCTTTTGTTGTCGGCTCTGCTGACTGACTAACTGGCTGACTGTATATGATGAGCATGTGCTCGAGGGTTACACAGCGTTTGTTAGCCCCCCACCAAGTGGCTGAGGTAACTCTGGTTCTCTGGTTGTGTCCAGTAGAAGGGGGATTTATTGTGCTTTCACCTGCTCATCGGAAGGTCCCATTTCCAGAGTTGTGAAATTGTTGTTCCAGCTTCAGTGTATCTGTCTAACTGAAGAATGCAAAACGCTCCCTGTATTGAAACCAGCTGAGGGCGCTTCCTTTAATGCCAACTAACTGTTCTAGTCTCTGTAGTAAGATGTGATGATAGATAGTGTTGAATGCTGCACAAAGATCCAACAAGTGCAAAAATACTTCATGTGAGTAACATAATGTACATCCACAGGATGTAGTAAAATAGCAGTTAAAGATTGTAGCAGTTGTATGATGACAACATTTACAGTAAAATGTAAAAAGGTGAAATTACTATAAAAGTGACTGTTGCATTGAAAAATTAGTTCAAGTAGATTCAGTAACAGTTCTTGATAATTGGAGGTAGGGGGTCGGCTGGCTAGTGATGTAGGTGGGGGGTGGGGGAATGGTACAGTCCATGGGGGCAAGGGGAGAGAGTTCAGCATCCTGACAGCCTGGTGGATGAAGCTGTTTTGCAGTCTGGTGGAGCCAGAGGCTCTGGAATCGTTTCCCAGGCGGAAGGAGACTGATGGGGGGGTGCGAGGGGTGGGTGGGGTCACGCACAATGCTGGTGGCTTTGTGACTGTGAATACGTTCCTACAAGTTGGCATTTGCTCAAAGTATCACTCGGTCTTAATACAGCTCAACCGAGCCATGCTGTGGACTATCGGTCTTATTTAGCTTATTGTGGCAGCCGGGACAATGCTTAACAGTATACAGGAAGGTCTAATGTAGCAAGCGTACCTGCTAAACAGAAAATTGTCACTGGGAAAATATATTTATATACATATTATATATATATATTTAGCTTGAATGTTGCCTCACAGAGTTGCTTTGGCAGTTGCTTCATAAAATAATCCCATTCGGTTTTTAAGAAACTGTTGAAAATATTTCCCAGTTTAACTGTGTTACTCTGTGAAGCTGCAGAGGTGTGTGCTGTGTTTGTGTCTCGACTTGAACAGGTCAGGTGTTGTTTTTTATGATTGTCAGCTATCTGTGATGTAAATGATGACTCCTCTTAACTTCTAATGACCTTTTATAGGCAGCTTACACTCTGTTCTAATCACCTGTGGCAACAGGCTGTGAAAATGAGATCGAGAGCTTCATTAGGACTTGATGTTAAGCGAGGGCCTTAATTAAATACCACTGGATATTATTACCTCGAACAGTGACAGTAGCAGGTGAGGAGACACTGGAATTAACATGAGAACCTCTCAGATCATCCTATCCACAAACCTTCATAAAAAGTATTTCCTGGAACATATTAGGCAATAAAGATGGTGTATAATAATTCTTGGCTGCTGGATCCAGTGGATTCAGTCAAAGCTCTCCAGTCAGTCAGCTGTCTGAGCGACAATAGAGAGGATATACTGGCCACTGCACGACTGTGGGGTCAGTACAGGACAGGAACTGGTCAGAGGTCAGCCCTGACCCTGGTCAGAGGAATGGGAAGCGTCGTCAGTGCTCTCATGAGACCAGTTCTCACAGACTGACTCCATGTCCCGCAACATGACTCATTATAAGATCAGACGCTCCACCCTGCCCCCATGTGGTTGACTATTGACCTTCACTCTGGGGACACAGGATAATGAATGTGAAACATCTCTCAAGAGTCACTGCAAATATTTTGTGAGCTGTGACAGACAGCATAACATTGTCATAAGTACACTTTGTCGAGCCACAGCTATATTACACACTGTAGTGACTGAAAGTTTGGGCATAATACACACACATGTATTAAAAAAACTGTATTTTGAAATTTAAATGTTTTATTGAGCTGTTGGCTAAACTAAATTATATGAGAAATGTTTAATGACACACACATTTGAACTGCTGGCTTAGACAGACAAAGCTCAGTCTACACTTAAAGAAATTCTATTTGTTTTTCATGCACATCTACACTGTGTGGAATGGAATGATAATCAAAGTCCAACATTAATGAAAAAAAAAAATCAATTAAACAGCTTTGTAACAAATCATTAAGACTCAAGTTCAGTGAATTTCCTAATCAGTTTCAAGTTCATCAAAAGCAAAATCAAGGGCTACCCTGCAGAATAATTAGGAGTTTTAAAAACTTGGTTAGAAATACAGCACAAATGAAAATAACCATGATAAAGTCAGAAATAAATTGTAAGAAGTGTTAAAATAACTTATTTTTATTTTTTCTAACATCAGATTTTTACGAGACCTTTAAAGTTTAGTTCCAGATAAGATAAAAGCTCTAAGTCAATTATTATAATGATACACTGACACACACACACACACACACACACACACACACACACACACACACACACACACACACACGAGTCACCCATTGTCTTCAGAGCTGTGAACTGACCAGAGAAAAGATTCCTCTTTGCAAATGTTAATCTCCAACCAGACGAGCACACTTCAACATGTTCTCCAGACACTTCAGACACTTCACACTGCACAGACGCAGGATGGTCTTTTGTCATTGGACAGCTTTCATAATGCTGGATTAAAGTACTGTAGCTGAATTCACTGCCATTTTATTAAACTATACCTCACAGTTTTAGGCTGCTGTTCTGATTCACTAATGAAAGCCTGTCTGTATACCTAATGATATTCATCAAATTTGAAAAAGATATCGTGTGAATTCAAAAGAGGGTTTATGTGTATTTCTCTACAAATTCTAACCTCCACCTATTCTTAAATCTCTACTGCAGTCTCAGAAGCATTGTAGCAGTGCATTAAATGTCATCTCATCATAGATCAAGCTCCATGGTGATAATTGAAAACAGCCATCAGCGCTCCTGCAGACAGCAGTAAACCATTTGCCCAGCAGGTGGCACCTTTTTATGAAAGTGCTGGTGTGCTGGAGTATTCATGGTGGAGAGTCATCACAGCGTTTGGAAAATCTGTCTCATTTCCCCCACAAGTCTCAAATGGCATTGACTACATAGTGTATTCCTTGTGCCTCTGGAGTTTCAGTGCTCGGCCTTTCTTCAGCAGACAATCATTTTTAAGCCCATTGAGGCAGCTCCTCAGACAGAACATCTTTATTTCCAGATGTGACCTTTATGCCCTTGCCCATTACACGGTGCACCAGGGAGGGAACGCTGAACCCTCGCCATCAGTTGGAAATTCTGTAAATGAGCCATGACGACACGTGTGGTGTGAGTGTGGGCAGATACACTCAACCAGCAGCAGAGTAACTGCATCACATATGTTTGTGTTGTTGAAATCTAGAGGAGGGAGCCAGGTTTTTATGTGTTTGTGTTTTTATGCTTGTCTCTCACTCGTGCTTTTACTGTTATTACAGCAACATTGCACAGCGATTGCAATATAGTGCAACACCAGTCAGTCGGCACCAGCCCTGGCTAATTGACAGAGGGAATGTATCAAGCCCCTAAAATAAAGATGACACACTGACAGTGGAAGTTTCTTTCTGGAATTACTAAACATTGCATGCAACAGATGTAGAATGTCAACAGAGAAGATCATGGCCACGCACACATTGCATTCCTTCACTTCAGCCTTTACTGTATGTGTGCTATAGAGGAGGGGTCCCTGGAATTTATGCACAACCAATTCCATTACAGTGCTCATAGTGATCATAGTCTTTCTGCGACTGACAATGCCCAGATTGATTGATGCAAAAAGAAAAGAACAGACTTTCGTTTCTCAACTGACAAAATAAGTTCTGTTCCATCAAAATCCAGACGAGAGCGAGACCTGGTGAAGTTAGAGCTGACCATAAATTCTCCTGCAATAGCAGCTGTCACATTATTGTCATTGTCAGTCTAGCTGTTGGCCAGTGTGTGTTTGTGCACACATGGTTTTGTTTGTTTCCTTCTCGGTCTTTTCCATCAGCAGTGAGCTGTGCTTCAGTAATCCCCCCTGACACTTGAATGTAAAGGATCTGCTGTGTTTTGCGAAAACTGGAGTCACATTGTCGCTACAGAGTGATGTGAAAAAGAGTCATAATCTTAAAGATGAAGCGTGAGTTAGCCTCTGTATATCAAACAGAAGAGCGTAGCTGTAGCGTGTTTCCTGGCTGACTGAAAAGCTTCTTGAACCAGTGGGGAATGCAATAAATGAGAAACATGTTGCGATTGCTGTACCTGTTTAAAGATTAAAAATGTCGTAAAGTCTTTTACTATCCAGAAAAAAATGTAGATTCATGCTTTACAACCCTAAAATGTAACAGTTATAACGGAAATTTAGAATAACATCCTCCCAATTAATTCCATGATCCTCATATACTGGTCTAGCTAGACTGTATAAAATGTTATGTTTACCCTTTAGTTGTTTATAACCACATTACTTTGTGTGTGGAATGCAGAGCTTATGTTATCCCCTTGGATCATCCTTTACACTCATAGGCGAGAGTGCACATACAGTATAAGCATGTGGAGGAGTTCACACCCTGGAACATGCACCCACACGGTTGGCCTTCCAATGTGGAAAGTGTGTGTGTGTGCAGAGTATGTACAGGAGTCCTGAGGAGGTCCAGTATTATTAAATGAGATTCACAACATACTGCTTTTCCTTCTGTCCTCAGCTTTTATCTGAGTCTAACTCATCATGAGATCACGCGCCTCTTTAAAGTCACAGCTTCACAAAATAAACAGATGTCATGAAGCCAGATTAGGTCGTCCAGCTGTTTGGGAATGGAACCGTTCAAAATACAGAACCCTCTAAAGAATCTTGTTATGGTCACTGTGTGTGTCTGTCTGTGTGTGTGTGTGTGTGTGTGTGTGTTAGATTGTGACATCAGGTATGAGTGAGTGTTAATAGTGAATGAGTTGCTGAACGTTAAGTCTTAAACGTCTCCACTTAGCTTCCACTTTGTTTCCATATATTAGCCAGCAGTAGAACACAGATGTCACAGGGCTATTTAACTTGGACACCGGCCGCTCTTTAAAGTTTAATCTGTCAGGATCTAGAGTCAACATGCTGATGTCATACTTCTGCTGTGCCGCTCCCTCTTTCAGGCACAGTGTGTGTCAGCAGTGAGCTTTTAAACGCTGCCTCAAGAGGAGGTCATGGTGACTGCATATTTATCTGTTCTCTTGGCTTTTAAAGGTCCAGT
Source organism: Paralichthys olivaceus (assembly GCF_024713975.1). Taxonomy (NCBI): domain Eukaryota; kingdom Metazoa; phylum Chordata; class Actinopteri; order Pleuronectiformes; family Paralichthyidae; genus Paralichthys; species Paralichthys olivaceus. The sequence goes on along the minus strand of NC_091105.1, from coordinate 21,583,146 downwards.
GTGTAAGATTTAGGTGAAAGGGATCTATTGGCTGAAGTTAGTTGAATATAAAATAATCCTATGGAGGTTTTACTAGTGTGGAATAATCGAAATTGTACAAATTGTTGTTTTCTTTACCCTAAAATGGGCTCTTTATATTTCAAAACTTTATATTTACATCAGGAGCCAGTCCTCTCTACGACCACCATGTTTTTCACTGTAGTCCAGATTGGACAAACTAAACACCTTTTGAGTTTTTATGACAACTGAAGCTACCACAGGTTCTCTATCATGTTTGGAAGGAGAGGGTGAGGTGAGGGGTATTCAGTTGCAACATGCAACTTCACCACTAGATATCACTAAATTCTACACACTGAACCTTTAAAGCACATTTGCTGCCCAGTGGCTCTTTGTGTAGGAAATGGTGGCCTTTTGACAACCTCTTGTCTACATTGTATTATGCAGGACAATTTCTATTTAGAGAATCCTGAATTACTTCCCTTCCTTTCAGTTTTCAGATGATCTCATTATATACAGCATGTCATTTTGTATAGCAACATCTAGAATAAAATGGATATGGATATCTCTAATTGGAAGGTTTGAGGAAGAAAATAAATTCCAACTGTGTCTGAGCTGTACTATACTATTAGTATAAAGATATTGACACACACACACGTGCGGCAGCAGCAGAGAGTTTGGAGTGGACTTATCGTGTTTCCTCTCAGGAAAGTGCCCTGGCTGATGTTAGTTTGGCCTCTGCCAAAGAAACGTCTGATAGGCTGAACTGAAGGGATTTTCCTGTTCCTATATCACATCTCCATTACTGTGCCATAACCCACTCTTGTGTGCACCAGCATGAAAATAGTGCAGTGTTTATCTGACATGTTGTCAAAAAGCTCCTGAAGGCGACAGAATGTTTTAGATTCTAACACTATCTACCCGGCTTGATCTATTGATAGTACTATGCAGTATCTCTGTGTGACAACATAAAGTTATCAGTCATTTTCCATTCAACAAACTTGTTCTGGTATCAAAGCAGCTTGTGTGAATCTCTCATAATTTGGCACCACACTGCAGCAACTGCATTAAATCCAAATGATAGATGATGTCTCGGCACATGTAGTTGACACTTACTCAAATGTTTCTAACTGCTGTCATCAGCTGGCAGGTCTCTGAATATTTAGTGGCCAACACCGGTCAATGACAAGGGCATATCTTCACTGCAACCTCCTTTGACTATACTGTAGTTATTGTGCTGGAAACATCAACTTTAGCAGTAACGGGCTGATAACACAACGGCCACCGGCTGGAGTTTGTTTCTTCAGCACAAACAGGGAGGACATGTTCTTTGTTATGAGATTACGTCCTCTAGCAACTGGCAGCTTCCTTTTCAAATGAGATTACATGAAGACATAGACCAGTGACTATTAAAGTTTAATTATCTTTGAAATAATAAAGACAGACAAAGGATTTGTGGCGAATTTGCAGTTTCTGTTTTAAGAAACATGATGTGGTGGTGGATGAAAAACTTGTTGACATGATGAATTGATAGCATACATGTGGACATTTTCAGTGAGTGTGGTATTCGTCTTGAATTTTCAAAACTAAATCACATGCCAAACTTTGATAGGCACAAAGCCCTCCATTGGCCGTGTGGTAGATAAATCCCTTTCGCAGGAAACTGTGCAAATTGATAAATAAAATACGGGCATGCTTAACTGGATTATGTAAAATGTTACTTAAAATTTGAAGTTGTAACTGATGTCAGATTGAACCATACTGATCTCCCCATCAGTATGCCATGTGGACTGGAATCTTTCACCTTAAGATACTGTAAAAAACACCACTCATGGGCCGCTCAAGCTGCATGTCTTTACACTGTGGGAGGATGCCGGAGTATCCAGATAAAACACATGCAGTGACACTCCTATCAGAGTACACAGAGTTAGCTCCGCAAAAAGCCCACTTCATTCTTGATATTCGTTAGCAGTATGCTGTTTAAGCTGTTCAGACATTAGATATGTATTCAGGACAAAAATCCTAAAAATATTTTTCTGTGAAAAGGGGGGGGATTCAGGCCAAGACTCCATCTTCTGTTTGCAGTGCACTGTTTACATTCGACTAGCAATGAGTTGAGAAACAACATCTGCGACCACATATTTGTTTACAACTTTGGCAAATCTTAACAGTTAAATGCTTGTGATTGCAGATAAATGAAATCATTGATTGTCGATGCATTTCGGTTGGAGACTGAAACGGACTTTGTACATGCACGGACTGACCTCTGGACGCTGAGACAAAAAACATCTGTCAAAATGACAATATTATTGTTTATTGTCATTATTTCCAGGACAATATGCTACAATTGTTATCATGATATGTGGATACTAAATGGTTGTTATCAGCACTTTCATGTCATTTTAAAGTGTCATAACTAATTTAACTGTCTTTCTCTGCAGATGATTTGACGTCAAAATAACAAACACATTTTGAATATTTGATGTGATTCCACTCAGAAGTCTTGATATTTGTGTGGCAGTAGGAAAAGTACGTCATGTGTTTCGGTGGTCTTGTACAAACTGTTTGCCATCGCAGTCTAACTCAGCTGAACTGTTCATCACCAGAGAGCCTCATGCTGCTGCTCTGCTGTCCTTGCTGCTGCGCTTGTGCTTGATGAGCATTCACGCTGTGAGCGTGTGCCTGCTGCTCCAGTCTGTGTATCTTTAAGAGGAGGGACCTGACATTTATATTAGGATGTCTGAGCCAGGCTATGGGAGGCTATTGACGAGAGGAGGGGGGCGTGGTGCCGGGCTGTGGAATGAAGTTGGGTGCTGTGTGTGTGGAGGGTTCACACACACAGCTGACAGAGAGCAGACACAGGACAGCAGAGGCTGCCTCACTCACACATCCAGACACAGAGGCAGAAGCTTGACCTAGAAGGAAGAGGCAGAGGCTGAGAGGAGGAGGAGGAGAAGAAGAAGAGGGTGAAAGCGCCGGCATGGCCATGTACGAGCCTGCCTACCTGCCTCCGAACGCCGAGGAGCAGGACTTCATCCAGGCTTATGAAAACGTCAGAGAGAAGTATAAAGGTGGGCGCCTGCACTCACATGACAGTGATGACAGCTACAGCTGCAGCTACATATGATGATGGAAGAGTTACCTGTGTGTGTGTGTGTTTGTGTGTGGGTTTGTTTCATGTATATGCCTTTTAAATGTTGACTCTGCACAGGTGCAAACATGTGACTGTTTGCGCATGTACCTTGCTGTGCCTTTCATCAAGCCAGCTGATGTGTGTGTGTGTCTGTGTGTTTGTGTGTGTGTGTGTGTCTGTGTGTGTGTCTGTGTGTCTGTGTGTGTGTGTGTGGTGGGTGTTTATTGGTGGAACAGAGAGGCAGACATGCACACTGCATCTCTTGACTGCTGTGTTTTATTGATCGGAGCACATGTTTGCTGTCACTCTTCCACACTGCCTGTCTGACACACAGAGTCTGTGTGTGTGTGTCCGTGTTGCAAGGGTCCAGTGGATTTTCAGGAGTGTTTTACTTTGATGTGTAACCGCAGCGACAAACCCATTCTGCTGAACTCTGACCTCGATGAAACTAAGCGAGAGAGGGGGGCAGTTAGTTGAAGTGTGAGTGCTGAGCTGATTGTTATCCTGTATCCAGTCGCAACAGAGGATACTGACAGGTGCTGCTGAGCAACAGCGGGATTTCAATAAATACAGCAGAGAGTTCTTCTCAAATTTTCATCTCATTTTATCCCTTTATCTCCTCAAGTGTGCAGCCCAGCGTGCCACTGCTGGATTAACTTACATAGTTTCCTTTTTTTGGGAACATTCCTTTGGTCCGGAAATCAACCGAAGAAAGATGAAGATGTGAAGATGAAGTTTAGGGAAAAAAATAAAATCCAAAACCAAAGACAGTGGATCCCAACACATTTTTCTGTTTTCACACTTTAGTCTTTGTTCTTGTCAGGTGTCAGCAGCGTCCCTAAGGAGCTTTCATTTCAGACTGTAGTAGAGTTTCATAGCTGTGTCCATGTCTCACATGTTGATATTCTTTCACTTCACCTACATGTTTTTCCTCCTGCGTTTTTCATCTGTTCCGTTCCAACAGATCATCAGGAAGAGGGAGAGCTCCTCTAAAAATATTGCCCCAGTTTTCTTTTTGTCTTTTTTCTCTCTTCTCGTGAGAACACGGCGACTTGTCTGGTGCTGAACACTGTAGAATCAGCAGGTTTCTCTTTGTCCATTGGTCTATTTGTGTGAATGTCTCATCTTATTTTAAATGCTGCGCTGTGTTGCAGTTTTTACACCTGTATACTGTTGGTCTAATGATTTTAACATGTGTGTAATTACTGCAAGCAAACACAGCTATTGGCAAATAGAGTGACTGCACCAGTAGCTTCTACTCGTGTTTTCATAGTGTAATGGGTTGGAGCTGCAGCTATGTACTCTTATCAGGTCAAACAGGGACCTTTTCAAAAGGCTTTGGCACCAACATTGTGGAAAGACTGATAAGTGAGTTTCAGACATGTATTCAAGAGAATAGTGAGATGCCAGAGAAGGGTAGAACTACTGGTTTTTATCAATAGTGGTATGACATAGATAACAATATGACAATTGCTATATGTGCACATGGATCCATCTGTATCTGTATAGCTGTTTTCAGACATGAAGCCAGGAGACTGTCCACACAATGGGGTCTTAACCTTCTCCGGAGTTTGCCGTTCGTTTAACACTGAGATATTTTAATTATTTTTGTTTCTTGCAGTTTTGGGTCTGTTGCATTTTAGAAATGTTACCAACACACTCACAAATGATACCAACATAACCCCCTCATCGGTTTACCCTGACATTAGTTTTTACTTGGGCGCTAGCAGCAGAAACTTGACTCGTATGTTGGCGTTGTCACATACAGCCAATCCAGAAAATGGTAATAGATTATGTGGAGTTCAGTGCGTGTCTGAGAACAGCTTATGTGTGTTTTTAGTGCTGCTGCAGGAGGTAATGGGAAGCAGGAGCTGGCTGCGTGGCAGGTGTTTATTTTCCAGACGTTCCTCTGTAGTCCATCCTCGACAATCGTCTGAGGTCCTGCTCTCCTTATTAAGGCACGCCGGTGACACAGCCAATAAGCGAGCTCTCTGACTTTGTTGCACCTCCTTTGTTCCAACCATGACACAAAACATTAGCCACAATTCTGTTGAGCATGGGAAGCTGTCAGAAGAGGCATGAACCACGTTTTTACTGTATGTACACACCATAATAGGACGTATGCAGTGTGGTTGTATATATTGTGTATTTGGTGATGTACCTGCAGGGATAAGATAATGGAAAGTATTTGGTTCATAAACATTCTCTAGGTACCCAGCAGTATGAATGTCTCTGTGTTGCGAGAAACTCATCTTTACTCTTGCAGAATGTAAGCACCGTCCTACATACTTGTCCTTGTCCATATTCTCTGCACATACTGACCTGGTTTTATTCGGGGAAAAAAACAACCGAGGGCTTTTTATTCTTCTCTAATAGATTTGAAGCAATAGATGCATTTGAAGGAACAACATACTGCGTGAAAATACTGGACTCTTTCTCTCATATGAATGGTGACCGCCTCCAGGCAGACCACAACATTTTGATATGATGTAAAACCTTTACTGGACGTTAGAAAGCTGTCACGGATTATCTTCAACATGCTGCCATACAAAGACATCATTTGCCTCTGTACAATTTCTACTTGTGGATCGTTCCCCATCTCTGAGCTGTCAGTCCATTCTTACTTTTAGGTAAAGTGAAAGCTCCCCTCAATGGTAAAAATGGTGTTTCTCTATTTCGTTTCCTATTTCCTCCTTCAATTGTAGCTAAGAGGATGTTACTATTGGCAACATTCACTTTGTGTGGCATCAGTGTGTTTGCTGCTTTTATACTGAAATATTAAATGGTATTTGCCATGAAAGTAGTGTAGCTGTAGGGATGGCATTTTACCCAGACTAAATATTTCTATTTTGATGGATGTCGTGATGTCATGTAATGTTTCCTCCCTGAGTTTTTGTCTCCGCCATCGTCAGGACAAAATATAGATTTATTTAAAAAAATGATAATAATATTAGTACAAATTAGCAAATGTTAGCATGCTAGCACTCAAAACCAACATGAAAACATGGTAAATATGAATCAATTTCATGTTAGCATTTTCATTGAAATAATGTTGCTTACATTCTGTGCTTACAGCTTCACTGAACCGCCAGCTGGAGTGAGCTTAACATAATTTATAAATCTTGTTCTGCTCTGAAGGCAGAACAAGATTTATAATAAAAATTAGTTTTAATCTGATAGGCAACGCTCTGGTCTTACTTGTTTCTCTCTAGATTAAATTGATATTAATTACAATATTAGAGCAACTTTAAGACTTAAAAAATAAAATATAAAATCAAATTGGATTTGATGTCAAAAGTATTTTCCAGACGGGTCTAAATGCAGTTGTAGTCAATCAGTCAGTCGGCTTCGTCTAATGTTACTCACTGCTGTCTCATTGCTCTAAATTGTTGGCTGAATGATAAAGGCCTGGCCGTCTTCCCACTTTCCTCTAATGCAATTTGTACAAACAGCTGATGCCGATGTTGCTGGGCTGCCTTAGGGGGGAAGTGCCCCTCTCAAGTCGGGTGGACTGCTGAGGGTGCGCAGCTACGGCTGGAATCCATTTTTTGTCCTGAGTGTGTCCTGTAAGGCCGTGTCCTATGCCCTGTAGGGCTTAAAATAACCCCTAAATATAGCTGTGGCCACGTTCAGTCAGTGCAATTAAAAGTTATTTCTGACAGACTTGATTGTCTTGTCTAAGGATAATTTAAATTCCAGCTTTATCCTCTAAGCTGAAGAAAATTCAATATTATTTAATTATTAAGAACTCTAGCTTCGATGTGAAACAGCAGCGTCGGACGAGAAGAAAAACAATGATAATTTTCATTTTTTTTAAATTGCAGTCAGTGAATGAAGGGTTCTATTGCCACAATACCTTTTAGCCAAATATAGACATAGAGTGTAGTTATATTTATGAATGACTGTTACAGTGTGTGTGAGGTCTGAAGTGAGAATTCTTGTGGGTTTGTCACACACATTTGTGAATGGATGTGAATGAATGAATGAATGAATGAATATGTGTATTCATCATTGGCTGTAAATAAAAATGTATTCCTGCATGCAAAAGTGGTTTTTACAATATTTCATTGTTTGAATTGTTTGTTTAATTGTTTAAAGTAAGTTGTCCAGCAGGTTGGGTTTGCCCATCACACACACTGTTAAATGAAGAAAACTAATGTGAGCTTCCTGAGCTGTGGATGTCTAATGACGTAAGAGTGTTGGCTCCCAGTCACAGGTTGAGATGTGTTGATAAAGAGGGAAGCAAGGACAATTGTTGTTCAAGTGCCCTTGAGAGAAGCACTTGACCTGCAACAAATAGAAGCTGGTATACTCTATGTTGTGACTGTGTGAGGTTCAAGAACTTGTACTTACATAAAGAAATGTTTCTTGTCGAATTTCTGTTCAGTACCAAAAACACATGCCAGTGCCCGTTCTCTCTCTCTCTCTCTCTCTCCACACAGTAATGTTAAACCATTCCTATAAATTGACATACGATCTAATTAGCTGTCTATACCTGTTATCATGTTTTCTCTAGCAAAAATCACAACCTCTTCTTTATTTGTTAGAATTCCCTCAGTAGTGTAATAGTTGTCTCTTCTGTGGATTTGTATATGAACTGTCAGGTGATGAACCTGCTCGCATTAGACTGGCACCCACCTGACATTTATACCAGGTATAACCAGGGCCGGCAGAGTCTACAGCCACACTAGTTCAGTGTGATAGCATGCTAACATTTTGCCCGTGCAACATAGCTAATGTGAATATCGTGAATATCGTTAGTATTGCTGCTGGAGTGAATTTAAAAGTTTATATTCTGATCTGGGATCATTCAGTCTCCATGACAGATCAGTCCTTAGACCCATGCTAATGTTGTTAATGAAAACGTTGTGTCACCTACTGTACATGACCGAGATTTATAATACTAACCTTCTAAATATGATGACGGTTATACATATTGCTGCCAGTAAAATCAATAAAACCTATGCAGTTCATTCTCCGACTGAAGTGACTTTTTACTGGAACTCACTCTGGCCACTACTACTCCAAACACACAGTGAATTTATGCAGAGGTCAGCCATGAACAGTCGTCAGTGTCAGGTGAAAACGCTCATGGAAAGTTGACCGTTGGTTAGAAAAACCTGTGGATGTGTATGTGGGGAGATTTCCCCCTTTAATTGCTCTTCAGCCAAATGGTGCCATGCCAACCAAAAGGGAAAATCTCTGTCATGAAACCTTTCTCTTACTCTTTTTCTTACACTATTTCCGTTGAGCACACCAACTGAAATGAGGCGTCACATTAAACTCAGGCAGGGTGTGTCTGTGTGTGGCGTTTATGGGTCAGAAAATGCTTAGCTTATGAGGATTTAGCCGTGCTGCTGGGATAAAAAGGACTGTTTGTTTTTTTTGTCATATTTTCATGCTTGTCAGCATCCTGCTGCATCAGATAGATCAACAGTGACACACAGCTCAGCAGCTCAGGTCAGAGGTTATTCAGGGGCAGAGCTTGATAAACTCCAATATGCTGTGATTCCTTCAGGGCCTTTTAAGGGAGAGAGGGAGAGAAAACTCTGGAGGGATGTTCCTCCGATGTGTCGGCCTTCCTGTCAAATGCGATGATTTTGCAGAACAGAAGCTGCTGTTCGCTTTAATGCTTGAATCTCTGGGGTTTTAAAGCTTATATAGTGTGTGAGAGGGAATGTGAGAGAGAGCATGAGGGGAGGTGAATAAAATGAAAGAATACATCATGTTTACAGGAGTGAGAAGTACACTAATGATGAAAATTTTAATTTGAGTCAACAATGATTCCCAAGGAAATTTGAGTTTATACTGCCTGGAAAAAAACAACTAATTATTATAGTTCCTTATAGTTTCATTGGTTGGTCAAATTTTCATAGTTTTGTTGACCCTGTGGGAAATATTAACATTCCATGCACCAAATTAACTGCTGTAATCTTGAAACACCATAAAATCGCCAAAAAGATATCAGTAGGGGAAAAAAAGCAAGAGCAAACAGGTTTTAAACAAACTTTTTTTAAATAAAAGTGCAAGAGAAAAAGACGGGAAATGATACAAATATTATCTGAAATATCTTAGATAAACTATTTCCCTTCCAGCTCACAGACCTACTGTATATATTGAGCCATGGCTATTGCTGTATTTGGGCATACACAGCTTCCTGTGTAATGAGGGTTTAGTTGCTGGCTCCGTTTATTTTCAGTTTTGCCTCCAAATAAAGTGGTTTGGGTGATCTGGCAAAACTACTGACTGTTTTTCTATCTGTCTGATCTCTTGTTGATTTTTGTAGCGGGAAAGTAAAAGGGAAGAACTAGTGAAGCTTAAGAACTGTTGCAGGCTGTATGAGTTAAACATTTAAAAAGCTTTAACATTTCAGTGTGCTGACAACGTATTTATTACCTTTGGGCTGATTACCCGCTGTCTTCGCTTTTGTGTCTTGCTCTCTGATTTTTATAATAATAGAAACTGGTTGTGGTTTGTACCTTAGAGATGATTTCACCTTCAACCTCCACAAGCGATTGTTATGCTAGTGTATGAAGATGTCACACAAATTAGATTCAATCAATTTCAACTCTGCTATTCTGCGGTGCTCCTGCCTGAGCTGCTGAGTCAGACAGATGTGTATCTGCTGTCTCACTGCGTAATGCAGCACAGCAGATCTGAAACTGCTGGATAATGAAGTTCACTGACTGTACCTATCCTATTCAATCTGACGTCTTGTTTGTACTTAAACAGCTTAACTGAGTGACTGACTGGCAGCTGTCGGCCTGTGATACTTCTCTGCCTCACATGGAAGCAACGTTAAAGTTCGCAGCCTGCCAGCGTTGGACTATTGCCTTGATCCTCACTGCCGCTTTCTCTCTGCTGTTTAATCACTTAGAGTTTCTCCCTGATTTTTACAAGGGCTGAAACACATGGCTTTGTGTCTCGAGAGGGGGAAAGAGAGAGTGGAAAACACATTGCGTGGAAAATATTGTAATTCTTACACCTGAGTTGTTTCTGACACAAAGACTCTGTGTTTCTCCGTCGCTTTGTTCTGCAGTACAGAGCTGGGACATTTTGTTTGGTTCAGTAGTCGGGGATTGTAGCTTCAAGACTCCAATGAGCTATGAAAAAGTTAAAGGGGAAAAAAACCATCCTGATGCACTACAGCTTAACACACAAATATGAATACACGTACACACACACATGCATACCATTGCTGCAACATATTACTATAGATAAAAACCCGGGGGAGTCACAAACTGCAAAGCAGCAAGATCATTAACATTCCCTCCCCCTCATTTCCCAACCCCCACTATAATTATCTTGTAAACTGGACAGAGGTTCCTGCATGAGAATACAAATGTCCTCAATAGAAGCAGACAATTGATGGGACCCAATATGCCATTTGGATATTTCTCATTCACATATGAAGAACACAGCAGGAGAGTCTCTAACGTGTTCCCAGCGTCTCCCCCAATCACTAAAAACCTTTGTATCTTTTTTCATCCTGAGATATTTGTATTCACTTTGGTTTCGTTTCAGTTCTGTGTGTGTCATGTGTTTGAAACATCATCAACGCACTCACTCACTCAAGGTGAATGAGTTTTTACGAGGGGGGCTGGCAGGAGAAACTCCGGAGAATGTCCACAGCAACTGACTCGGTCATTTGGATGTTCACTTAGAGCCCCTCTAGATAATTTCAGAAGATTACCCGTAGTCATGTGCATGTCTAAAAGCAGCTTTTGAGAAGTTCATTCTTTTTCAGTGTTTTGCGTTTGAAAAATATATTTACATACACTAAATTTAGCTGATTACAAATGTACACAAAGTATTCAAAGGTCTGAAAAGTTTCGGGTTGTGAGTATAGGAATGTCTCAAATTCTGAAACCACAAGTGTTATTTTCTTCGTCTTGCACACTTTGACCTTGAATGTAATTACTGTCCTCATTTCGCAAATGCAGTGCAATGAATGCCAGCAAAGGCCCAGAATCCACCTTGCCTCTGGGAACGCAGGCCAGTTTTCATTGATAATTTGAAAGAAGTAAATTCAGTGAGAGACACACACACTTACAGTAACTAAAGTGCCATCTGTTCCACTGTGGCTGGAATTAACAGAAGTCTGTGAAGGAGCTCTGTGTTGAGGGAAGACAAGAAGTGTTTGATAGCTGGAGTAATTTAATTCACGTTGAACACCATCCAGATTCTGCTGAAGCCAGAGAAAGTGGAAATATTTCTGCCTTATTGCCAACAAGACGTAAATAGGCTTTAGGGTTATTACATTCAAAGTGAGTAATAATGAAAACATGCCTTCCCACACAATGTGATGTGTGATAGTGTATTCCCAGCTAATGACGAAGGGGAGTGTGCGTTTATGAGTGGGTTTCTTGGTCAGCCCGGTCATTTCCTGACATTGACAGGCAGTGAGTGTATTGCTGGTCAGTGATATTCAGAGCAACTGGAGTCGCACGGTGTGTTGGTCACCACACGGGCCAGGAATATTACAGCAGGTCACCCCACACAGCTGACAGCCATGGGAATGTGCCCCACGTGCACACACACATACACACATGCAAATACACTGACATCCTACATTAACTTTCTCACACTTCTTTCCACACGGGCACACAAACACTTTCAGGGAGTACAAACATGAGGAACAACTTGTAACATTCTTCACTGTTAGCAGACAACTTGATCTCTTTTGGCCAGAGATGGCAAAGTCAGATGAGTAACGCTTGTTAGCGGCTACGAATACCTTCCACAGTCATGTTCCTTTGGGCTTTGACAGAAGATGCAGTTCGTTATAAAAACTGCCCTAAATGGTGTGGCTGACTCCGGTTTCACCAAAAAGGGGGGTTGCACAAACTGGTGTTACATAAAAAGGCATGATTGGTGTCAGAGATAAAGACACTACAGAGATGATGACTGCTGTAAAACTAAACAAGGACTCTGGTGTGTTTGTGTGTCCGCTTATCGTCGGGTCTCTGAGGGGTGTGGACCCTCTCCCTCCCACCACAGGTCAAACAACAAACCTGGAACAAAAAACTGCAGGCTGCTTGTTTTCTTATCTCAAAGTTCAAATCACTGCTAATTCTGGCCTTCCTGTCGAGCTGTATCTGACGCAGTTGTGGCCCCAGATGATCTACTGCAAAATCTGCTCAAGGTTACTCTTGAACTGTTTGAAAAGTTGATTTCGATGGAATGAACCCTGTGTGTAATATTTTACTTTTCTCACGTGAAGTTGTTGCAGCTGTTATCACAGTTATTGCAGCACTGTGTGTGATGTATAGCAGAACCGTGAGAGCTTACATGGGGGGGGGTTGTATAGATCCTTCGCCTATGGCCTTAACATTCATACCATGAATTCACAGCTGAAGGCCTGGACTAATGGTCGTTTACTTGGCATGACAGTACGTTTAATCACTCAGCAGGGGTTTATACTTTGTATGAAGTTGTGCTAAGACCAAATTTGCACCACTATAAAATTACAACCATATTAAAATCAGGAAACTTTACAGTCATCACATCACATTTAGGATGAGAGGAGTTTCTTAAAGCCTAAAGTTTACAGAGCAGCATGAAAATCGGAGGAATTGTTTCACGACAAAGGACCACCTCTGTCCAGAGACAGAATCAATCTCCTCTGTTGTGAGTTGTGCTGTCAAATAAGTGAACTTCACATTACTACAAATTGTATTCTACTAATTCTACAAATGTCTGTCGGAGTGTATGTGGAATGCATACACCATCGCAAACCATTAATCTAATTTAGTTCACACTTAGCATGTGTATTGTTAGTGGTCATGGGAAGTGCAGCACTGAGTTTGGTGCTATTTGGACACGTAATACATTAAACATGATATATATTTTTTATTTCACCATATTGGATTGACGCAGACACAAATGATGCGGCAACAATGCTCTCAGAATCACTCTCTGTTTGGCAATTTGTCTTCAAAGTATAAACACAATGTTTGTTTTATCAAATGGCTGATATTCACTGATAAACCTTCCTCACCGCTTTACAAGATACAGACTGTTACACCCTATGTTTTGAGTTCAAACAGATGATTACAGATTATAGAGTAATAGTTTTAGGTTTTCTTTCTCATGAGCATTTGTTTAAATTTTGAAGAAAAGGTGACAGCCATGCTATTGAGTCCAGGCCAATGGGAACTGTTACCTTCTCTAGCCATGAGAGAGTCAGAAGGCTCCAAAGCTGTACTGCTGATTTGAGAGTTCTGAAATGTAGCTTTAGCTCAACCAGATGGATTTTGTATTACATACAGTAGGACGCAGTGGGCTGTAAGAGTCAGTGGATAGAATAGATCATGTTGTCAACTTCTGAAAGGCTGAAAGGTGTGTAAAAGGAAGGGAATTGATTTACATTTGTCAGACATGTAGTCCGACAACCTATCCTGGGAGCAGAGCCTTTGCGGCCAGTAGCCAGAGCGGCGCTCCAGCAGAAACTCCCTGTCATGCACAGCGGAGACAGAAAAAGATGATGAGGCACTCAGGGAGTGTGGGAGAGAGACACGATGGGAAGTAGAGAGACAGAGTGCTGAAATGAAACATGTCAGAGATTGTAAGCAGAAATTAAGAGGGAGGAAAAAGTAGAGCATGAAGGAGAGGAAGTGTGCTTTTCTCTCTCTCTTAGAAATGATCAGGTTGTTCTTCTTACACTTGGCAGCAGTTTGTTTAGAGGAGTGTAAGCTGAGTTGGCCGAGGCCTGTTGTCACGTTAGGTCACAGGACTGCTGCTGCAGAGCTTTTATGTTTGCCTCCAACACTGACTCTGCCAATTCAACAGCATGACACATAGTCACAGTATGAATGACACTCATAATGTTCAAAAAAATACATGAACTTTTTATCAGTATGAGATTTAATGTTTTATTCTGACAGTTATAAAGAGTTTCGGACTATTGGTCAGACAAACTTCAAATTCCTTTTAGAGAAAATACATGGTAGATATATCAATAATTCAAATCTGTGTTTTTGTCGCGTATTACTTTCAGTTAAACTCCAATATTATTACTTTGTCAGTGCATTAGGTTATGTTGCTGTTATTAAAAATGAAAAACTATGTAGATACTTAAAGATTTTATGAAATGTGCTGAAAATTGAAATATAGCAGCATAGTTTCTAATTTAAAACTTTACAGTAAGAAGAGCATGTAGTTAGTTTATTGTCCTGGAAAGGGAGACGTTTCCAAACACTGCTTATTTACATTCACCCCAAACAAACAACTTCCCATGAAACAAACAACTGAGCAACAACAAGGATTTTTAATAAGCATTAAACATTGGCGGACAGGACAGATGTCTCATTCAGTGATGCTGTGGCTGCACTTGCTCGGCTGTTTGCTTCGTGAGCCCTGTTGCACCGCATCAACCTGAACCTGTGTCCTAATTTGTGAAAAAAGTGTCAGATGAGAGTGATGTGTGATGAAGTGATGCCCTGTGCAGCACAGGCTGTGCTACTGAGGTTGGGATGTTAGGTATGGTCTTATAAATGAGCTCAGAGAATGTGTACGTGGGAAAAACCCTTCTATTTTGGCAGCAGTATGGTTAAAGTGTGTTCCCCTCTAACAATTGACTTTTACCAAAGGTATTAAACGAGGAATCATTCACACACTGCAGTATAAGCTATGTACAATATTCTTGTTCTCATCTTTTTGTGACATCCTGGTTGTTCTGCCTGCAACAGTAAACTAAACAGCAGGGGTGTTATCCACCAATAAAATCTGGCACACACACACACACACACACACACACACACACACACACACACACACACACACACACACACACACACACACACACTCAATCACTGCCAAGGAGGCATTGCCTGGCACAGACAGTGTTTCCAGCCTGATGTAAGCATCCAACTTACAGCTCCCTGGAGTTTCCCACCTCTCTCTGTAGAAACACAGCACGGGTAGTGAATATCTGATGAAAGGAAACTTGTTCCTTATATTAAGTATGAATATTACACTATCCCCGTTTCATGAATTTATCTCTGTACTCTTCTATTCTTTTATTAGTAAAATACATTATCAAACATGTAGTTTTTCATGTATTGTTCATGCTCTTACTTCACTGTAAGTCCACTGCACTGAGACTGTCACGCAGTCTGCTGTTAAGTTGTTAATTTAGATGGTTAGCACAGCCCCTAGTGGATTATTGTCCTCACAACAACAGACCTGCCAAAAAAAGAAAAACAGAGTAATGGGCTTTGAAGGAAATTCCAAAGCTTTGAGTTAATTTCCATCAGCGACAGTAGCTGAAAAAGATGATGCTGCTCCATATCTTTGAGGTCATTGGGTTCTAAGATCATCTTCCATCAAGGCGTGGATCAGCCTCTTCTCACTCAGTAGCTGATCGTAGTCTATATAAAGCTGAAATGACAGCATCCCTCTGGTGAAGGTCTTGATTCACCTCCAAAAATCGGAGTTAAAGCCATTGACTCGGAGAGTGGGTGGGGGCCTCTGGGGCCCCAGCTGGCTCGCTGACTACAGCAGAAAGTTTTTCATTTAAATCATGCTTCTATATATCCCCTCTGCAAATAGGATGTGACTCGCAGCAGAACCTTCCAGTGCCTCTCTGTTGTAATTTATCCAGATCTCAAAACAGGAGACTCTTTATAGGGAGCGACCTCACACAGATTGAAGGCCCCCCTGAGATCTGGTCTTCGGTCTATAAGGGTGGAGCATGGGAGGAAACCTGCAAGGGTCATTTGGTCCATGCCTGGTTTTCCCCTCTGTATCATTTCCCAGAATTCCTCACCAGTCTTGCATATATCAGTATGGCAGAGAGGTCTTAAAGGTTCAGTGTGTAAGATCTATGTGAATTATTGGAAATTGAATATAAAATAATCCTAGTGATGTTTTCACTGCGTGTTTCATTTAAATTGTATAAATTGTTTTCTTCATCATCAGAAACTAAAACTTTTGAGTTTTCAGGACAACTGAAGTTCACCACAGGTTCTCTTTCATATTTGGAAGGGAAAGGTGAAATGAGGAGTATTCAGCTGCAACATGCAACTTCACCACTAGATGTCACAAAATTCTACACACTGAACCTTTAACAGCTGTATTAGGTAGGAAGTAAAGTTTCTACTTCTCCTACACATTCTTTTTCAGCCTTTTAAAAGCGCACCACATGGAGCTGCAAGATTTGGCACAATACTGATCATTCAGTAAACAATATGAAGGTTGGGCCCATGGATAATGCCATTGTCCATTGGTGACAGGAGTCATCTCAATGTTGGACCTGGCATCTATAACAAAGAAAAGTATAAATTACCTATTTGGTTTTTAATATCAGTCAAGTATTGTTTGGTCCTAATCATGATCAGAGTCATATTTGGAATCTGCTGATACCAAAAATATGAAGTCTGTAAGTGAAATTAATTTATATTGTCATGACTCTTGTGTTTTGTCCTCTTTTATGAAAAGAGAGTTTTTCATTTCTATTATGGACTGCTCCTGGTGTTTTCCTTTTCCCACTCTGTTTCTTTCTGTGTCCCTGTCTGTGTCCCTCTCTGTGTCCCCCTCTGTGTCCCCCTCTTTGTCCCACTCTGTGTCCCACTCTGTTTCCTGTTTTATTTTGTAGTTTCTGCTCCTTGTGTGTTTTCCTCCTGGACTTCCTGCCCTCGTCAGGTTCATGTGTTTGTCCTGTGCCACTTGTCTCTAGTTTGTTATTAGTTCAGTGTGTATTTAAGTCTCTGTGCTTCCCTTGGTCTTTGTCAATTCGTTGTTGTATCATGTCGTCTTAAGTGTTGTCTCACCACTCTGTCGTTGTTTCTCCTCCCTTATCCCTTAAGTAAGTTATCCAGTGTCTCCTTGTGTCTCCCCTGTTTTTTGCTGAGAGCGTTTTTGAGTTTACATTTGTTTTGGATTTTGTTTGTATTCTCTGTAAAAACCAAGCCTCAATTAAAATGACACTTTTCATCAAAGTTTTTTGTTCGGCATTTTTGGGTCCACCTGCTCCCCTAACTGTGACATATATGATAAGAACGAATGTATATTTTAGAGAATGCCAAAGCTAAGATATCTCACTCTGTTGTCAATTTCTTGCAACTACAGAAACTTGTGGTTGTTGAGCGGAAAAAACGATTAGTGGTTCTTTTCTCATAAACTATCCTTGACAATGGTAATGATGTTTGATAACGATTAGTATTGTTGGAGCTGCATCATTTGCCAATCCAGTGGACATTGTTCAACCCGAGCGTGAAGAATAATACTGACGTGGCCTTTCTGCCTGCATTAAATTCTTCCCCTCCACAATACTCCACATTCCTGATTGACACGCTCTGATCTGTTGCATTCAGTCCATTGGCTCAACTGCCTCATCACCGGCTAACACAGACAGCGTCTCTCTCATTGGGGAGGCTGGTCTCCTGCTGACTGCTGCTCGAGGCTCTAAGCTGGTGCATTGGGCCGGAGATTTGAGTGGCTGGGTGACCTCAGACAGATGGAATGTTTTGTCTGGATGTCCGTAGCAGGGCTACCGGTCTGATGCAGACTGAGCAAAGAGGATGTGAGTAACCTAGTAGGGAGCTGGCAGGACTAAAAAAATACTCTTAAAGTTGAAGGGTATCAAAAACAGAGTTCTGAGTGTTGTAAAGAGCAGTGACACCTCACAGAGAAAGAAGGTAGTGGAGTTTGCATATTCTCCCTGTGTCTGTGTGGGGTTTTTCGGGGTACTCCAGCTTCCTTCCACTGTCCAAAGACATGCAGACCGAGGTTAGGTTAGTTGGAGAGTCAAAATTGTCCTTACACGTGAATGTGAGACTGAATTGTTGTTTGTCTCTGTAACTCAGCCTTGTGATACACTGGTGACATGTCAAGGACATTTGTACAATTTATCGAGCCAAACAAAATAAATAAAACTATCTTGGAATTCAGGATGGCAGTGTGATTCCCATTCAGGACAGGGATAGACAGATTTGCCTTTGGATGCAATCTGATTACTTGCTGCATGACCTCCAACCTCTACCATAGAACTTATAGTTGCATCTAAACGTGCTTCAAGCCTCCACCTGTGTTAGCAAAAAAAAGGAAGTGGCTGAAAATGTGTGTTCCTTGCTCAGCATTTATTCCAGTAGTTGGACTGTAAACACCACACACTTACTGATATTCCCACTGCTGAAAAAGGCAGTAAAGTGAAGGACAGGCAGAATCCCAGCAAGAGAACTATTCTAGCTGGCATGAGCACCAGTGATAAACTCATCAGTGATGCAGTGAAAGTTGACTTTGACTGGTAGTGAGAGTTTAAGGGAAGATTCCTTTTTGCAGACTTTAACAAAGAAACCTCAGCAATTTACTGGCTGCTCATAAACCCCTGTGCACTAGATTGGCAGGATCCTGCTATAAGACTGTGCTGGACCTACAAAATGCAAAGAAGCAAATAAGTCTAGCTCCGGCTGGGGGTAGCATGACAAAGGCCCTGCTTCTCATAACTGTCATTCCTCCCAAGACCCAGTTAAACACAGCTCGTGGCTGATAGATTCATCCCTATAACCTTGAACAGCTGAAGAGTCAGTGTTTGACAGTGTAAGCAGTGTTTGTTGCAGTGTGTAACCATATGAGCAGCTGCAGGTCTGTAAATGTTTGAAACAGATACCAGGAGAACATGTCTGTACGTTCCAAATGTTAGGTGCAGGGCAAAAGTTAAATAAGGACAATATTGCTGCATGTGCTGCCATATATGTTTAGGGCCATGTTACCATGTAATCGAGATAGATAGATAGATAGATAGATAGATACTTTATTGATTCCGAAGGGAATTCAAGAAAAAAAAAGTGGAGAGGGAGTCTGCCAACTCTCTCCGGAGGGAACCCACCCATCCTACTCCTTTAAGCAATTGACAGTACTCCAGTCTCTCTATGAATCTGCAACAAATGCAGACAATCTGTAGAAATACGACCAAAACCTTCCACCCAACCTGCATTTGGCTCCACATCAAATACAGCTTACTCCCAGGTTTTTAGTGCTTGCAGCAATTAAGTCCCTCTATTAGATTTCCATTCCTCCATTTACTACTGCAATTAGAGGCGTTATCTGTGATTGCATTATGCAGCTACAGGCCACGTATTAAGGTGTGTGTGTTTGGAAATCTTCTACAGCACAACAGAAATGGTTAATTACTGAGCGAGCAAACATGAGGCTTGTCAGCAGGTAGATCACAAAAACACACACATCTAATTTCCTGGCCTGATAAGAAAGTAATTTCCCCGTTTCAGGCGTCTTAATTTATATTTAGACTAAACACACTGTAGCCTAACAGTTCAAAGTTGTTATCAAATGTGTAGATAACAGTACTGGCAGGGAGGTAATGTTGAGCCTATTGTAGCATGCCAAGAGCATGAAAATGTGATTCCGCAGATTTATCCAGGTCCTGAATGAATATAATTGAAACAAATTATCAGGTCATTCCTGCATTCCTCATATTTTTGTTTTGTTTTTATTAATAGATTGTAAAATTGTTTTTTTTTTTTGTCCATAGTTTTCTTGGTCAAAGTTGGTCAAAGTTTTTCTTCACAAAGATTTAACAGTGTTTCTATTTAATGCATAATTGAGTCATTTCTGCTCATCTTCAAAGCACAGGAGAAAAGCAACAAAATTCACATTGATCAGTGTTGAAAGTACTTGTGCTGCTGATTCTTCATAACAAATTTAGTATAAACATCTCTTTACTCCATTGTCTGGTTGGAAAGTGTCGCTAATGGAACATGTCACAGTGAGAAGGAATGGAAAGAGAAAGATGGGCGCACATCCAGTTGGCCACTGATGTCAGGCATATCGAGCAGTAACACAACTTAACACACACACAAAAACCCTCAGAGACGGCTGCTGCATCTACTTCCAAAAGCTTCTCATCGAGCCTCCCTCTCAAAGGCACACGCAGGCTTACAGGCTCACACACACAAACACACATGATTGAATTTTGCTTGACAAGGCAGAACAGCTAGACTTCCATTTTCCCTGCTGCCAAAAAAGCGTCAGTCGTTTCCTCCAGACGTCCTTCATTATGTACGAGAGGCCATACAAGCACTGAATCGAATAATAGCTCTGCAGCAAGACTCCCTGCTGTCTGAGCCGAGACGGTGGCTAACAGATTATTAGTGGAAGCATTGATTTGCCATCATGTATTGTGTTCCATTTTGATTTGGTACAGTTTAATCCATTTCCTGTGGCTTTGCTGCAGCGTGTGCTTCAAGGTACAAGCCTCCATGGTGATGATGAGGAATGATGTGAATGTTCACAGTTTAATTGGGCCAGACACTCCGCACAAAGGAAATAGTTTATTTACTATGGACAGTTTGGAATGTGCTCACTCGAGGCAATGATTGTTGGAGTTTGTCTCAGTTTCAAAAGATTGCCAGAGGATTTTCACAAAAAAATGCTTTGACTGTTTTACATTGGGGTGAAATAGCTGCAGGAAATTTGTTTTTGAGCCACAGAAACTCTCAGCTGAGGGGATTTAAGATGTTTGCTATAGTCCTACTTTTTTCATTTCAACAGTTTGCCTCAGCTCATCTGAGCTTTTCAGTCTATGTTGGATCATTGTTTTTATCTAGGGTAGACTGTCTGGTTTAATCATCCTCCCTTCTAACCCCAACTACTATTATACTAAACAAACTGTATACTAGCAGCACCATATGGCTGACAGGCAGAGTGAGCAATTGACAGGTGCACATATAGTGGGTTAGGGTTAGCAGTTTACAGATAATGAACCAGATATTTAGAGAGAGAGTTGTTGTATCTCTCCATGTTTGTGGTCGGTCTGTGTGAGCAGGAGGCTCATCCTGGGAATTATAGCAGGGTGTGGTCTGCCTGAATACACACACGGACTGTGCACATGCACACACACACACACACACATCCACACACACTTGTCATTCTGAGGCCACTCAAAGGCATAATGCATTTGCCAGCCCTTTACCTTTACCTTAATCTTAAAATCAAGTCTTAACCCTCAAACAAGCCTTTGAAAAAGTGAGAGCTGGCCAAAATGTCCTCTCAATGTAAGGTCCATGCTCAAAAAGGGTCCTCACAAATATAAAAGTGCAAACACACACACTTACACACATTTCCTCCTTCTTTTGCTCAACTAATCAATAAATCTTGCTTCCACCCACTGCTTTCTACTGTGTTTGTCTGTATCTTCTACAAACTCCTTCCTAATTGACAGCTGATCCACTCTTCCTCTCTGTTGTGATTGGCTGTTTGTGGCAAAGCAGGTAACTGTTTGACTCAATGATTGGCTGAGTTTAAAGTGCAGTGACAGACTGAGAATCCTGTTTTTTGTGAAAGAGGAGGTGGAGGAAGAAGAGGAGGGGACAAGGGAGGAGCTTTGCACTGAGTAGATTCCGGCATGTATGTGTGTGTGTGTGTGTGTGTGTGTGTGTGTGTGTGTGTGTGTGTGTGTGTGTGTGTGTGTTGTACACATGGTGTATGACAGGAACCAAAACAGAGCAGCAGCGTCCTGGTCAGCAGACCTGCAGTGGCAGAGGCAGGAGGAAAGGACTTTGAAAGGACTTTGATTTGCTAAAAGTTAAAACACAGGAATCAGCTCGGAGACAGCACCAGCTCTGTCATCAGCTGTGTCAAACAGGAAGGACACACTTCTGATCCTCATCAATATTTACAGCATTCACTGACATCATTCTTCTCAAGGAGTCCAGAAAGACACAATGGAAAACACCAGGTCAATCCAACATGAGATCAATTCTCTGAAAGGTATTTCAATTCCTGATTTTAATTCACAGAAATACAGAGTTGTGTTTGGATTTACATGAAAAAGAAACAGGTCGGCACTAAAGATTTGGGTTGGATATTCCATTGTGTTATTGTGTCTCTGAGGGGAAGGCAGACAGGGAGGGGTGTCTGTCTGCTATTGTTTGAGAAGCAGTGGAAGCTTACGACAACTTAGCTTCTGAATGATATGTCAAAATTAGACATTTTTAATGCGTATAGCAACTTTGGATAAAAGCAGAGAGAGAGTGCTCTTATCGTCTGTGTTCTACAGTTGTCTCTACCTCTGTGTTGTCAGAGAAAATTGTGTCACTGTCTGTCAGCAAAGACAAATACTGAGTAGGACTGAAACTCAAAGTTTTTGACTGATGGGTGCTCTGACCTCATATTTGCCATGCAAACCCTCAATGCAAAGCTGAACATCAGCTTGCCTCAGCTGTAGTTAGTGGTGTGTGTGTGTTTGTGTGTGTGTGTGTGTGTGTGAGAGAGAGTGTGTGACAGGTGGTTTGCATTGTAGCACAAAGTCTTTTGATCATCACATAAAATAAGGGAAAGAAGGAATAACTGACAACCAAGATGTCTACACATTCTTTGTCTTATTTTCTTGCGTCATATTCTTCTTCTTTTTACATCGCCCTGCACGTTCCAATAGCTGCATCTCTTCAGCATGTGACCCATCAGGTTTGACCTCTCAGAACAAGTTATGCACATGCACGTGCTGTTCCAGTTTCTGTTGTCAGCCTCTCCAGCTATCTCTAGCTGAAAGCTGCTTTAAACATAGTAATGATGATGAGGGCTGATGACAAAAATGATGAGATGGCCTTCGTTACTAAACAGTGTTGGTAAAGTCTAATAGTTGTAACTGGTACTGTATGTGTTGATGGCATATTTCTCAGTAGCCTCTAAACAAGCAGACAGACGTGTGTGTACATTCCAAGATTACACAACAGCAGACAAATGTGCAATATTTGCAGAACCATAGTGTATC
Source organism: Paralichthys olivaceus (assembly GCF_024713975.1). Taxonomy (NCBI): domain Eukaryota; kingdom Metazoa; phylum Chordata; class Actinopteri; order Pleuronectiformes; family Paralichthyidae; genus Paralichthys; species Paralichthys olivaceus. The sequence goes on along the minus strand of NC_091105.1, from coordinate 21,560,284 downwards.
CAAGGGCTGCAGGCAAGTTTTAAAATCCAAGCACAAGCTCTGCAGGAAGATAAAAAAACATTAATAAAAAGTGATGGAGTAAACATCTAATACAAACCTTTAAAAACACGATGATGTGACTTTAGGCTTTGTTTGTTTACTTGTTTGTTTGCTGGGAAGATTACATACTACAGAACAGATTTCCAAGAAACCTGGTGGAAGGATGCAGCATGAGTCAGGGAAGAGCCCATTAACGTTTGGTGCAGATCCGGATCAGGGGGCGGATCAAGGAGTGTTTCTTTTTTGCATTCTTTAACATTGTAAGATGGGGTGTTTTCAACATTTTCTTTGATTTCTTGATGAAAAAAAAAGATATTTCAGGGGACTGATATTCTGAGTGTTGCAGATCCAAATGGAAATCTGAAGGTATGCACCCCACTGAGTCCTATTCTACTACTGTACTCATCACTAATGATCTATAAACCTCATAATTAATTGAGTAAATGAATGAGCAGCTCCACAAGACTCACATATGAAGTCACCAGACATGTCCTAGAAGAGCTGAAATGTGTTCTGATGGTCTGACGATGCCACTCCCCAACCTTAAATGTTGGAGAAGGGTGGTGGTGGCTGTCGGGGTAGAATGATGGTGTGGGGCTGTGGTGGTCACATTGATTTTCTAGATAAATGAACACCACCATGACTTAACACACGGACCCCAGCCATTAAGCACCCACTTGTTTTTCCCAGGAAGTGAGCTCGTGCTTGATTTAGAATCACATGATTGATCATAGTGGGAGAAGCTGGATGGTATTTATGATCAGAACGTTAGAAATGATCACATGAATCAAACGTCTCAGGTTTACCAGTGTCACAGCGTGAACCTTCACATAATTACAGCTGTGTCACTGTCTGACACTTTCTGTAGACGTGTGTGTGTGAATCTTCACACAGTTACACTAATAGGAAACTATTTATTGGATATCACCTCAGTGTGAGTCAGACAAGGACTTAAAGCGATCTGTGTAGATAGCACCTCAGAGTTTGATGCCCACTCATCAGATCTTTTAAATTGTATTGTCATCGGTGAATGCATGTATGAGTTACTGTACAGAATCATGAAGCCATCAGATTTACAGTGTCTGTGTCACTCCATCTCCTCCCTGAATTGATTTCATTCTACCTTACACTTCTTGAGGGAAGCCATGTAAACCCCCACAGGCCCTCCTCTGTTTTACCTCATAACACACTGCTACTGTTTGCATTAGGAGCATCCAACTGTCACACTGCACCTGATCTGTGGCAACAGACAGCTTTTGTCAAGGGGCGGATAAGCAGCTTGCCTATGTTTAAATCCGTCTGTTTTCTCTGTCAAGTGGAGTTGATGTTTCAGAAATCCTCTAATGTTGCTCAAGCAGAGGTGACGAATTAAATCCCATAATACATGTCCTGTAACCTCTGGGTTCAAGATATCAGTTTAAAGTTGAGCAGAGGGCAGGTATTTAGTAAAAGTGAAAATACCCCACCATAGACTTCTTTATTAAGAAGATTACAGAAACGTGAAAAAAGTACTTAAGCACAGTAATGAAGTAAATGTACTTTGTTACATCTCGCCGCTGTTTCCCACTATAGTCTCTCTATCTTCAAGGCATCATTGCTACAGAGGAGCAATGTCACTGTCAAAAACCTTCATACATTTTCTGCCTTTCAATGTAAAACTGTGACACAGTAACGTCAGGAACAGGGTGAGGTCTGCGAGTGTGTGCAACCTCCTCTCCTCTATTGTCTGAATGAAATAATTTTCATTATGCATGAAATGCTGTTAGATTTGTAAGTTTCTTTGCTGTGTTTATTTGGAAAATACATTAAATTGTCTTTACACATTTGTCAGCCTGCAGAAACTCCACAGCGTGAGATAAAGCCTGAAATCAGTTTTGCAAATATAACGAGCACCATGACGGCATTCAGCAGCTCCCTCCTCTTCCTTTATCCAGCCCTGAAAACAATAAGATTTTTTTTCTGTGTGCAGTAATGGATTTTCTTTCCCCACTATCAGTCATGCACTCTGCACACTCATTCAGCACACACACCTCCCGAATCAGAGTAACAGGGAATTCCCTGACCTGTGATTCGAGGAGTTACGTCTGACACAGCCCCTCTGCTTGTCTTCCTGCCTTCACTTCCTCTGTTTCTGTGCCACCGTATCCCCATTTCCGACTTAAAGAGCACTCTTACGTACCCTTGGCTTCCTTTTCGTCATACTCTGCTGTACCGCTGTTTCCTGACCAGGAGAATCATGGCAGAGGTGACACACTGTGCTATTTATCAAGTCTGGAGTGATGCAAGTTAAACAGAGGGCAGGGAGTCCGAGGCTGAGAAGCAGCGAGAGAGGGCTTCCAGGCTAATCAATCAACCACATTCGCATTTGGATGTTTTCCAACCGTCTTGTGTCGATTACGTATTTTCTCTGTCTCACGATTAAACTGAAAAAAGAAACATTGTATGAAATCTGGTAGACGAGAGATGATATTATGTTCCAGTGATCGCATGTTGCCGTGTCAACTTTTACGGGTCACTCTCTGAAGTGTCTGTCTGCACTGCCGTCATGGTGCATTCATGTGAATGATGAGCAGTGCCAGTGACAAACTGGCCGCTCCCATTATCACCAGTTTGCTGATTACAGGGGGAACACAGTTTGCATTCAGGACAGTTTGAGGCCTGTGTCTGCTGCCAGACATAAGGTGGCACCGCATTTTGGAATAATAAAGAATGTGTTACTCATTTTTACAACAGAGTGAGAGGTACTACCTGCTCGCCGTGTGTTTACTTTGCTTTGGTGTCTGGGGAAATGTGTGTGACCGTGTCTGAAGTGAACACAGGCCTGTGTACTTGTGTGTTTTTTTTGAATCATGTCATTTTCTTGCACCTGGCTGAGTTATTTTCCATCCAGTCATCAAGTTCTGCTCGTCACTGGATCATGAGACAGTGTAACACCTTCTGAATGAGATCTCATAGGTTTGGACGACCGCTAAAAATGTTTTATCGTCACATAACCTGACCTGAACCTCAAGATGAGCATGATTCACAAGAGCTGCAAGCCATTTCTCTGAAAAATATGACAAGGAGGTTATGTTTTCTTTTGCATTTGTCTGTCTGTCTGTGCAAGAACTACTGGATGGATAGAGACAGGACATTATGCAACTGTGGGGGTGAGGGGGCTGAGAGCGCAACTTCACCTGCACCACAGAGGATCAATCAGTGCAGGTGAGAGCTGTTAGCTGATTGATCCTCAGGTTTAAAAGGCAGCGGCCGAGATGCCTCAACATACACACACACACACACTCAGGACTGAGATGCACGGGGACAGACAGTCACGTAGCTGTAAAGCTAGTCGTCCAGCTGAGACAGCTGGACTCTTTAAGTTTGTATTTTGGAGAGTTTTTGTTTTGATTTAATAAAATAAAAGATGCTTAAACCTGAATGGTTCCTCTCTGGCAGCTGTGGTGAGAAAACCATGGCATGGGCAACATTTACATTTATTACTCAGAGAATAATTCATGGATATTGATTTAAAAAAGCAGGGATGTTTAGAAGACTGACATGAGTATCTAAAATTTGCTGCAAGTCCAAATAAAAACACAGATCTAGTGAATTTAAATGTGGTTTCCTAAGGAGACTATTTGGCCTCGGTGGAGATATGCTCTCTCTGAGTGCCCTCCCAGTCTTTCTTCTCAGATAGCTTTCATTTCTGTTGTATTTAGAGCCATTAAGAGGTTAAGCCTGAATCTCAGGCTGTTAACTAATAGTTTACAAAATATGAGACATAATAAACAATAAACCACACTGGTTCATGAAATTTAATTTTACTTTGTGTGATCAATAATATGAAATCCCAGATGAACTACAGAGATATAGGAAACCCCTACAGTTTCAGCCACAAAATCTAATCAGCACTTATTTGTTGATTTAGCGCTAAATTAATTGCGTAATTGGCATTAGAAATCTTCTGGATTAGTTAATTTTTTGTCCAGCAGCAAATGATTTGATCAGTTTGAAGGTATGGCTCGTGATTTTCAATTTAAATATTTTATTTATTATCAGTCATAGCATCACCACTTCTGGTGGACTTTCCGGCAAAAAACATGCGGTAAATGAACTCACTTTGAGTCGAATATGAATGTCGGGTCTTGCTGACACTTGGATAACATCACAGGAGCAGTATGGAGGCATGTTTTTTCTGTTTTATTACGTCTGAAGAACATGTCACGATTAACTCAATTGTATCAACGTTTTTTACCCCTGAGACTTCAGAAGGGTTTTATGGACCCATACCTCCATCGGCATAGTGGTGAGTAGATAATGAGTGAATTCTCAGTGAACTATCCCTTTAACACAGAAGTGCAGGGTGAGGATCTAGAGATGTTGCCAATATTCTCCTCATTGTTTTTTTATGTCTATAGTAACAGTCTCTTAACTGTATATAGACTTTCAATAGACTGCAGAGAACATATTTAAGCTCTATGATTTTCACTGTATTTAATAGCAACTTTTTTATAACTTTATTATTTTACTTGCTCCTTCAGTTTTAGGGCCAGTGGTCTTTAGTACTCTGGAAATGACAACATTTCCAGGTACTGTTGGGACCTCCTCTAGTCTCTTGACAGTTTCGTGTAAGTGCTACTATGTTGGATCCATGTCTCACATCTTGGATTTCACTGAAACAACTGAGGCAACAAAAAGCACAAAGACAGGAAGGAAAAAATAGTGGGAGGTTTTTGAAGTTGCCTTAACGGAAAATGGTGTTAAGACATAAAAACCTGTGCTGCAGTGCTGCCACATTCATTTGGATTACAATGGATGTTTGCTTGCTGAGTATTGCAGTAATCCAACTGTGATCAGAGACAGCTGGCTGTGAAAAAAAGCCAAAAAAGGCAACAAAGGGTTAGAAAAAGCTGCATGTGAGAGGAATGAGATGAGACTCATGACTCAAGTTTACAAGAGGACAAGATAACAATTTGGGAGGACAGTTTATGAGTCTCTGCAGCTTTGCATAGAAGTTCTCCTTGTGGACTCTTGAACTCAAAGATGAAGGAATGATCGGCAGCAGGGCCCTTGAACTTGGAGTGTGTGCACCATCTCCAGTTTGCATTCATGGGAAAAGGAAACTCTGGTTTCATTTTGATGGTAGCAGAGATTGACGACTAAACATACTTCATTTCCTTAAATGAGTTGTTGATTCAGACAGGAGGTGACTCATGGACTAATCCTCAGAGGCAGTCCCTTCTGGGGTTTATTTATTTGGATTTCTTTATCAAAAAGGATGAATGATCAACAAATTATTTAGAGTGTAATACGCCACTTAACAAATGACTCATTCATTCTGACCACACACTGATTGTTGGCTACTTAGGAAAATCAAGTTTAAGGGATAGTTTACAGAAAAATGAAAATTCACTCAGTATCTACTCATCACTATGTTGACAGAGGGGTGGGTGAATTGTTTGAGTCCACAAAACACTTCAGGAGTTTCAGAGGTAAACAGCGTTGCAGCTAAAGCTAATACAATGGTGACAGAAACGTAAAAAACAACTGAAAAAAACAGAAAATGCCTCCATACTGCTCCTGTGGTATGTTTGCAAGCCCTGACATTCATATTTGACTTGAAACTGCGTGTCTTAAGTCTAAATGATTAAATCACCTCATTCATATATATATATATATATATATATATATATATATATATATATATATATAGTCTAATTGAAATATATATATTGCACTTAGACTATATCCAATACATCGTATCCATTTGAATTTTTATAATAATAATAATTTCAAAATGATAATTGCTCTGTGGCAGTAGTTTTCTCTATGACTACACACATTGCCTCTGAAGTGTGTACACACACTTAACATGTGTGGGTGGGGTCTGTGGAGAGAATGTGTCTAGAGCCTTCTGTGTCACAGCCCCCACAATCTCTTTGCCGAAATGCTAAACGCTACATCACTGGACAGCTTTAAAAAACTACTCAAACACCACCTGTTCACTCAGGCCTTTGGCCTCAGTTAATGCTCCACCCTGCCATTAGTGCTAATTACTTTTTTCTTTTCATGGATCTCTTGAAAGGCACTATTTAAATTCAAGCTATTATTATTATAACTAGGCCCCCTGGTCATAATGGTCTATCCATGGTTATATGTCTTTGCAAATAATGATCTGACAGGGAACTTCTTAAGAGAATGAAAACAGAGATGTGCTACTTGTGGATAGGTTCATACAATGTTATGCCTTGTGCAGGCAACAGCCAGTGGCATTATGTTTTGAGGTTTACTGTCCACCCCGTATATATCCATCCTGTATATGTCCGTGCCGTCCTTCCATCCCTCCCATCCTTGTCATCACAATATCTCAAAAATGCTTTGCTGAAATGTCTTCCATTTGGTAAAAACACTCAGTTAGATTTAAGGATGAACTTTAGATTTTGGTGGTCAAAGGTCACAGTGACCTTATATGTAAAATATGTATGTCTACAGAAACAGCAGTGGCTGGCGGAGGCATACTACCATATTTCTAGTTCTATTTGTGGTGTGGTGTGATAAACACACAAAGACCAGCACCCGAACCCAAATACCTTCTTTGAACCCTGATCGTTTAGACTTCCAGTAATTATTTTTGTGTGCATGTATTACTTCTGTAGAGGCTTTTGATGTAATGAGTCAAAAGGTACTTTGCACTGATGTGGAGAGGTTCATTGAATCAACTCAGTGAGGTTTACTTGATAGTTTGAATAAATGAATGTGCACAGGTTTCAAGCAGTGAATGTTCCACAGGTGTTCAGAAATGTTTAGCAGTTTAGCTCTTTAACAGAAACAGAAGTGATGGACTCTCCTGTGAAGGGATGAAATGCCGAATTTAATCAGCTCAAATACAACAACTCGAAAAATAAGCACTGACATCAAATTAACTGGAATCTTTTTTTTAAAAGGCTCAGTAGCCAAACCAAAACTAATGGTCGCTGACATTTTTGCCCTATTTTCTGAAAATGAAACTGTTACTTTTAGGAAACCATGGTGTCTCGTTAAAATTGGTCATCTTTATTTGTAAAGCTCAGTTAAAACAACCACAGTTGAACTTAATTGCTGTACTATAAATACAAACAAAGATAAGTCAATAATATAATATATAAATAATATAATATAATAAAATTAAATAAGATAAATCGCTAAAAGGTTCTTTAAAAAACAACTAAGGAAAGTCAAAAGCCTGAGAGAACATGTAGGTCTTCAGTTTCACCTTAATAGATCTAGAGGGGAAACCCTTTGAACTGTAAAAGGTAAAATGTTCCAACACTTTGGAGAATTTACCTTTATCCTTTATCCTAGACAGATCATTTAAAGCTTAAAAAAACTAGACTGAATCCTGCACTTTATTGTGAGCCATTGCAGCCCAATAGTGGGACAGGGAAGACTGTCTAATACCCAAATGGAATGAGGGCTTTGCAATAATCAAATTCTTTAGAAATCAAGGGATTTAAAACAATCTTCTGGTGGTTGAAAGAGAGGAAGGGACTTTTAATAACGTGTGATTCGTCAGCATTTATCTACCTCCACCCACACCAGTCATCAGGGTTAATTGAGTTGCTATCACCTCCTCCCTATTTTGACCTGGCCAGTCTGACATGAGATGTTTGCAATGTTTCGTTTTGAGATAAAAAAAAAAAAAATTGCACAGGAGGATATTATGATTATCATCAAACCGAGGAGGTGTTCAGGCTTCTGTGTGGTCTGTGGTTATTGTTGACATGTCCATTCTTTCCTAATACATTTCTTTGTATTTTACCATGTGGGAATTCAAACACACTCCTCAGCTATTTATCATGTGTCAGGCTTGTTACAGCTGTGGTTTATCAGCCCTGAATCCAGAATCTCTCTGAGATACTAACTGTACATTTTAAATGTTTTCATATTATGCAAGTGTTATCCTCACGTTGGAACATCGGCTCTTTGTCACAGACACATGTGGTTCCACACCCCTCTCCACAATGCCTTTAAGCAATTTGCACACAATTCAGGACATTCCTTGTCCTTGGATCCCTGCTGGAAAATCCATCATGGGTAGTTTCCCCTCTCTGTTGTTGAACTATTTTGGGTGAGAGTGACGCCCAGGGGAAAGACCTCACATTATAGTATGAGCAGCTTGGATTTCACTTAGTGTCTCCCTCATGGAAAACGGGACCTAACAGACGTCAAGGAGCCCAGTGGCTCGTGTATGTGTGGTCAAAAGGTGAAAATCTGGGCGTCAGCTTTTGGCTTTGGGTGCAGAGTTGGTGCGTCCATCAGGTTCACATAGGCAGTGGGTGGTGTGGATGATTGTTTTTATGTATTTAAACAAACACTTCAAGTGGTAGCTAACAAGGCTCAATACTGTGTGAGTTTCTCAAAGCTGTATGAACTGTATTTGTTCGGCCACTTGGGGGCAGCACCACAAGCTGACAATGACATTGGCCTATCACCTTAAAACAGAGAAATTCTGTCTGCACTCAGCAGACATGGAGAAATGTTACCATTCATATGGCATCAAGTTGCACCTGAGGCCTTTTGACCTTGTTCTGTTTGGATCACATCAACGCCGAAGAGATTATTTTTTCTGACAAAAGTAGTTCCCAAGTCAATGCTGGTAACTAAGGGTGACCAGGCTATTGCCATCAGGACCCTGAGGCTCTGGAACTCCTCACCTAAGTACTTTAGACTCGCCAGCACTTTACCTGTTTTCAAATCATCACATTACACATTTTTTTATAGGAAAGCCTTTTAATGTCTGATTTTGAAATGGTTGATTTTAAGTATCTTATTTGAGGTTATAGCAAATTACAGAAAAAAAGAATATCAGAATTATCCTTGAGTGGAAAATTCAAGATTCTTCAAGTTTCTCAATATGTGAGGAATCAACCAAACGTGAAACCTTTGTTAGTTTTTTGAGTTTCTGAGAATAAAAATCCCAGATTTGAAGATGATCAGAGTAAATAATATGTAAATATAGGAACAAATAATCTTGTTGGAGATAAATATCAGTGGAATTGAATATCACATTGATGCTTCATGGTGAGTCCTTAGTGATATCTACACAAATATCTACAGATACATATGTGATCATGAAAACAAAACATCTGGCACTATTTCCATAAGACTGATTGTTAAAGGAAATAATTTAGCGATGATGACTTTTATGCCCTGTCTGTGCTGGAATGTTGTTTTTGTTGTCAAAGCAGGGTTAGTGGGTTGATCAGACTCAGAGGAGACAAGTAAAGGCGTCATCATGACAGGACTTTTATGTCCACTTTAAGTAGAACCTCTCCTTACTCAGCTATTTGAACAGAGTTCACTTGTATCCATATTTATTTTAATTCTGCCATTTACCATATTTACAAAGCGTAGCTGAATCTTTATCCTCAGGCTCCATTTGCACTTCTCTCCCCTGGGTCCACTAGGAATCTCCATGTGAGGGTTAATGTAGGTTGTGCTGTGCTGCAATTTATGAATATGTGTTAATCATTAACCCTTTTTTAATGGACCTCAGGCACCTGCCTGGCGGGACTATTTACACTTCCCACATGATATAATTCACTGTGCATTGTGAGACTTTTAGAAACTTTAATGTCTCCACCTGCACCGATGTGAACATCACAAACCTGATGAAAATGTACGCACTGTTTCACCTCGCAGACACACCCACCCAATCTTTATAGTATGTTACACAACCCATACATGCTCTTTCTTATTACGAGTGTCAGCACAAAGACGGGCTCAGACGAGAGAAATGGCACCAGTCCAGTGCAGCCCTCTGCCTCTGTGGGACTCTTTATCACTAAAGACTGCTGTCTCTGTTGAATTTGTCACCCAGACTTTTTTTTTTTGTTCTGTAGAACAAGAGACTCTTGGTTCATTTCTGTGACACGCTCTCACGATACACTGGACCTTGAACGTGTCTTTTTTTTCTCCCACTTGAAACTGCATGAAACCCTCAGATTTAGCCTCATGAATATTCTGATGTGACTGTAATTATTGAGCATTTTTAATTTCATGTTTCACAGCAGCAAAGACACAAAGAGCTTTGTGCCAGATTAAATTTGATCCTTTCACTCATGCTCTTTGTGTCGGTTCAACCCTTGTTTGCCTTTGTTGCTGCTAAGAAATTTTTGCTCTTTTTCAAACACTCCAATGCTTCACACACACACACACATAAACAGAGGTATTATTATGAAGGGCGGCTCTGACCTGTGAAAGAGGAGGAGGGGGGGACTCCCAAATCTGTTGATCTACACAGCGTGACGTGTTTGAACGAGAGAGCGGAGAAGGAACACAGATAGAGAGAGAAAGTCAAAGATCCGACAAGACGCAAGAGATCAAAAAAAGAGAGAGAGACAGGAGTTAGTGACTGTGGCCATTTGGACTTGGTCTGTGGACGTAGCTGTTAATGTTCAGCATGGAAGCCTTCTGCTCGAGCAAAGGTAAGACACGCTCGCTGTGCATAACTGAACAGGAGAGAAAGGAGACAGGTGGCCGAGCTGAGGTAAAGTGATACAGGTGGAGAGGAGACCGGGGGCGGACATTACTGAGGTTGTGACTGCACATGGGTCAAACTCTTAACACGGCAGCAAACGCATAACAGGATTACGTCTGAGTCCGCTGGTGCCTGTCGGTAGACTGAAGCTGTCAGTTGTCAGATTTTGCAGCAACACTGAAGGATAGTTATCCATTCAGTGTTTCTGATTTCACTCAACTGCTGCAGCAGATGTTGCGAATCAGAAGGCGTGACTGGATTTACAGGATTTTTTACTAAACCCCAAATTGGTATTTACATCACTGCTTCAGCCTAAAACAGACAAAACGACTTACTTTCTATTTATCTGTTTTGGTTTTCTTTATGTATTTTCTTCTTTTACAATATATCATCAGGACATAAAACCATATATACATTTTGTGCTGATGTAGTAAAAGAAATGCTCAAGCAAAATTTGCATATGGACTGTGCATGTATGCAGAATATTCGGGAAGATCACTTTGACAGATGCTTAAGAACCCGACCGTTATCATCAGTTTAGGCTTAAAAAAGAAATGTGTTGAAACGTTGTCATGACGGTCCACCATCATGCTCCTTAATTCATTTTTCAGTTGAAAACTACACAAATAGGAGTTGTAAAAAGTCAATTAATATCATCAAATATCTGTATTGGTCCAAAAAAAATCCTGTATCTGTTGCTTCACATACATTAACTAGTGTTCTGTCAGATAGGGATTATTTTGGTTGTAATAGAATGAATGGAGCCTAATGTGTATTGGAATTTGACACTGGTAAGTCATCCAGCAGTTATGAATACATCAAGCTGAATATGTGCACAGTCTGAGGGGATGCATCTGCATCTTTGGCTGTCCCGTCAGAGAGAAAGAGGGATTGTCCTGTTTGGATTTCAGGGACTTCTTGTTGGATGTAGGGTCCACAGAAGAATGCAAAGCCATGTGAGAAACTGGCTTTATGAAGATTCTGATATTTGCATGGTCAAGTTTACATTAAATGAAACAAACATTTCATATTTTTCTGCATCTTGGCAACATCATCTCATTTATGCATTTTCTTCACTATTTCCTCAACATAATCAAATAATTAATAGCTAATTAAAAAAAAGAATAAAGTGCAGCTCGAAATATAATTCAGTTAAGAAGAAAATTGAAATCAGTATAAACATACAGTGCATACGATACATTGTATGTTTAACTTTAACTTTAATACCATGTTTGGTACGATGGATAAGATATTTCCTGTCAATCAAAATCAATGATAAAACCCTAATCAACCCTAATGTGAATTAAGCAGTTGTATTTAATTGTGTCCTTCAGAGCAGTGGTTCTCAAATGGGGGTCCGCAGACTCCCGGGGGTCTGTAAAAAGTTTGCAGACTCTGGGAACCAGTAGTTTTCCTCTAAAGCACTTCTATTTCTTGTCATCATGTATTTCTCATTGAATCAATGTGTCGTCCATATTCTGTTTGCTTTTCTTGTCTGTACTCGCAGGGAACACAGAACAACATGTTTTAAAGCTGCTAATGATTGTTTTTAACATAATAGAGGGGAGTGCAGCTCTATTGTCCTCATACCACTCCTCAAAACATGTTATTTTCCTGGAGTTTGTTTTATTCTTTTCATGAGAGGTGAACGCTGAAGTTATAACTCAACCAACTGTATCAGCAGTTATTGAAAGATTTGACATGGGCACGAGTTGTTCACCAGGATTCTTTTGAATTGAAAGGCCTATCTCCAAGACACAAAACACTGGATCACATATGAGAGTACATTTCCACACACAAACTGAATGTAAGGCCTGTGAATTCATTGCAACAGTTCTACTAATTTCAATTTGGACAAATCATGCTTAGCACGTACAGTCACACAGTCACAGGTACTGTCAGATCTAGATGGACAGATGATGAATCAGGGTCATAGGTGTTCACAAACTGTTGACATTGATTCTGGGTCCTCAGAGTGAAGCCAGTGCTTGAAACCTGTATTCTCTTGAATGACCAGCAGAGGGTGACTGTTTGCAAAAAGAAGTCTGTTGTCACGGAGAAAAGGACCCTGCCACTCCCTTGATATAATGTTGTTGTGCAATGGGGCATGATTGCTTTATGATTGACCGCTAATACGGTCCAGTGGGTGCAGTGTCCTCGAGCTGTGGTTCAACCCTCACTCTTCCAAATATGGTTTCGAATTTCAACAATGGCACTGGACGAAACGCCAAAAAATGTTTTCAGACATGCACCGCGTTCCTGAAAATTTCCATAGCAAAATGTTCGTAAAAGCATTCAAATGATTTCACGTGAGAGAGTGGATGCTGATGAGTGGCGCTTTGGTTGATAATGGCGAATGCCGGGGCGTCAATTTGCTGTAAACCAAAAGAAATCGTGATCTGTGATTTCCACAGCTTTATATATCATGTCCTGCCTGCTGCTTTCTCTACCCAGACATCACTGCTCACCTAAACGCTCTGGAAATGTTCCTGCTGTTGTGAACAGAATATGAAAACAAAACTCAACAAAATGTTCAGACCAAATTTTCCAGACATTTTCCACAACCCCATATGACAAAATTCCATCTGTGCCAAGTGTCTCTTCTGTAGTTGTAGCATGAACCACCAGGGCTCAACAGAATAAAGTGAATAAGAGCATCAATTAAAGAAAATCAGAAATCATTCAGTCACTATGCAGTGCTACAACCACACAGACATGCACTTTACTTCATATGATGCACTCCTTGTTGTCCTGACAGAGATGCCTCACATCTCTGGTCTCATAATGCTGCATCACAGATGAATTCATCTTGCAGAGGTGTAACTCTGGACTCAATAGAAACTGACCGTGTCCCCTTGGTCTTGAGCAGATTTACTGTCTTGTCCTCGCTCACTGCTCCCTAACTTGCCACTTTATGTCCTGTATCAGCAGCCTGAGTAGCATATTACTCTCTGCTCAGTGTGATGCTGCCGAGCTGCTGACTCTCAGTCCACAGCCCACAGAGGAGGATTTTTTCTCTCACTCAAAGACGCTTTTTTCCTCTGTCACACTCTGGGATTACCGAGAGAAAACGTCCCCACTGAGCTGCCATCGGGTTGCAGCACGGCTCAAAGACCTCCCACAGAGTGAGAAGTGGTGCCGTAATGTGTGTGTCTGAATGTTTGGCTGGTGGAGGCTTGTCTGTCTGGCAGTTGCCAGTGCTCCTGACACTGGTGGAAATGCGTGTTAGTGTGTTGCTATTGTTGGACAGAAGCTGTTTCCAGTCACCAGCTCCTAGTGGGTGGCCAAATATTCGATTGCAGAGGTGAGTTTGGGCCTTGGACCCCTCAGGGTCCGGTTGTTAGAGCAGTAATGTTCGTATATTAGTGAGTGATTCTTACAGCGGTGCCTCTTTTATGAAATATTTCTCCCTGCAGCAGCGTCTGATGGCAATAGAAACACATTTCTTGATCAATCTGCAGCCTCTTAGTTAAGAAGTGTCGCATTAAATCACTGTGCCATTACTCATGGCTGTCCACTGGGTTTACCATTATTAAATCATGTTCAAATGACACCAGACAGCTACAGAACAACAAATCCCTACAAAAGCACAACTCAGAATGGACTGATAGGACCATAGACTGGAAATAAAGATGGATGACTAGCTGCTGGGTTTGAGCCTGACGGCCAATCAGAGCCTTTTCTTTATGGAGGTGGCATGAAGTACAGACTCAAAACTGCCCATGGGTATGAATGTGAGTCCCTGCCTCTCACCCATTGGTAAATAATAACTATTATATATGTACAGCATATGGACAGTATTTCATTTGTTGACTGTAATTATTCTTACGATAACACTCTTCTCACCAAGTTGGACGTTCATGGAACATGGTGATTAACTAAAAAGTGGCCTGAAAAGGAAATATGCTTCAATGAATGATACAGTACAGATCCCTTTGACACTGAATTGACTGATGTTCCAGGAAGACAGTTATATGGCTTGAAGACAGACTTTCCTTTAAATACTGCATACTTGGAACATCTCGTTGTCCTTGACAAGCGTATTTTTCATGTCACCAGCCAGCAGCAAACTGTCCATTCAGGAAATGTGATGATGACGGGACGTTCCAGAGGAGAGTCTGGCTGCCTCCTCTCACATCCTGTTGTTTTGTGTTTAATTTAAATATATTGTTTTAATGTTCACGAGCGTAAAACATGACGTGTGATTCTGGCAAAAACACATCTTAACAAAATGTAATGTCATCGTACACAATAAATCTGTGCTTTATAAATAGGATTGGGTCATTGATTAAGTGGGTGATGTGCAGTGAGTAGCGGAGCAGCAAGGGGTGAGGGGGGGTTAACCGTGAGTTTTGTTAATGTAATAAATACCAAGGTTGAGTTATGTCATAATTGTGAGGAGGACCGGTGCATCTGTGCAGTGTTACACAGGGAGATCTCACAGAAGTAAGGCAGACTATGTGAAATTAACCCTTTCATACAAGATAGCAGTATCTCATCCTGTTGTCATTATTAGATTTGACAGCAGCAGTTGATGGTGCACCAGAGTATATGAGAGCTCTCTCCCTGCTCCTTTCACACACAGCTGAACTGTTTGCACAATATCTCTCAATCTTCTCGAACTTTAAGAAAAATGGGCAAGTATGTTTCACACTGCAAATACCTGATCTCAGAAGCTTGACAAGCACAGAGTCTGTTGCCTGTCCTTTGTCAGAGATCACAGGTTTGATCCTTAATGTGCAAAGGTCCAGAATAAGCTGCTCTCCCCTCCACTTGACAAACTCCAGCCTGTGTCAACAGGACACGGTCACACCCATGAAAGTGACTGATTGATGAATGCAGTGGCTGGAAGTCAAGTTATCTTCCCAAAACATATGTTGATCATTTGACGGCTTTTTAAATTTCACCTTTGGCAATTTATTCAATGAGTAATGGAAAATTCTGGCAGCTGAATTGATAGTGAGAATAGTTTTTATGTAGTTGCAGCCCTAGACATTATCATCTGCTGTGGTCAGCCCTTACAAATGTTTTGTATTGTCATAAACATGGTTTTATTGTGTCTGTGTTTACATTTTTTATCTTTCCTGAATTATCTTTTAACATCGTCCTATTAGGGTCAAACTGTGAAGCCCTAAAAAGAAGACATAAGCAATTAAAGTGAGCAGCACAATGTGGAGTGTCCATAAAACTTTAAAACTTGCCCACTAGTCCTCTCAATAACTGTTAATGTCAAACACTTAACATGAACATTCACCATAAACATTGTCAACTGTTGAAAACTATTCCAGAAGATAGACAGGTCCTGTTTTAGAGCGGGGATATTCCCCTGATCACTGATGTCATAAGGTGATGATTTATCACAGTGTTGATTCCTCATGGGAAACACTATCAGGGCTGATGGTGTGGCACTGGTGTGGATACGCAGCTCACATGCACAGTGGAAGTGTACGTGTGCTCACGAGGGGTCCTGCCTGCACAGTAGCAGAGCAACGTGGGTGGTAATAGTAGTGGGCAAGCTGGACTGACCCCGTCGTGATGGATACAGTGTAATGTCTGGAATCTCAACAGAAATAGTTTCATTGCTGAGGAGGTCTGGAACATTTTAGGTCCTGATCAGACCCTGTTCACTGTTATTTTCTCACATATTAAAATATAGTCTTGGGTGTTTGGGAACCATTCTCTGTGATGTGGTGCATATCCAAAGAAAAAAATCTGGAACCAGTTATTTTAACGCAGTTTCAAGAGGGGACTGTTTGGATTTGGTGATGGTATGCACTCATCTGAGGGCCCTTTCAACTATTATTGTTATTATCTTTTGTTCATTTATTTACAACTGTTCAAGCTAATTTTGACAGATTTATACATCTTATTGCGCAATCAGTCAATTAAATCAAGCTGCACCAATTCGCACACTGATATAAACAAAAGTGAAAAACAATCCCTTGTCTGCTGCCTTAATTAAATCTAGACCAAAATTGTGAGGGTCCTTCTTTTGCTCATACCCCACCCTTCCAGCAAGATTCAATAAATTCATATTACCCTGCTAACAGACAGACAAACAATTGTAATTAAAACATAACCCTTTTGGTGGATGTAATAAATTCAGTAGTTAGTATACATTCCTCAAAACTGTACTTATATGCAGTACTAATTGTAAATTGATAAGTTACATTCTACCCCTGCTTTTCTCACTCTATAGCTTTAACCAGCCACTTTCACATAAATATTAGAAATTAAAATAGCTTTAAATGTCATGATTTTACCTCTGGCTGTAAAAAAAATCCCTCCATAGTTCGCCCGCTCTCTTGTTCTGCTTTGCTGCTTTGTCCAGTAGATGGTGACATTATCCTGTGTTTCCCTCTTCATGTGTCAGTCCCACACGTCTTCTTTCTGTGCAACAGGATTTATAAGATCAAGATTTAGTCTTAGTTTGTTGCATAAACCACTTGACAAGAGATAAACTTGCTCTGAAGGTTGAAACACAATAATGTAATCCAGCATCCCAACATGTGGAGGGAAATTCACGCATTGGATTGACGTGTTTGCTCGTGTCTGAGGCCGTATTCATTCCTGCTGTGCTCTGCTAATGCAACACACATGAGGGAGCTCTTTATCTTTGAGCCTGTGTTTGCTGGCTCTCAGTTTTTCTGATGGGATTTACTGCAGCGTGAATCTGAATGAATTCCATCCTTATATTCTTTCGTCTGTAATAAATATGTTATTTTGAAGCTTACATATGTTTATTATTTCCCACAGCTCTGATTGTACTAATACTTTGTGTCTCTCTTTGTTTCGCAGGTGAGTGTCTCTTCATCACTGCTGTTGTTTCACTGTCACTGAGGATGGTCTGGAAGATCTGAAGCTCAGCCAATAAGTACTGTGATTTAATTAATCCAACAGGGGATCATGGGAATGCAATTACATACAGGAAATACACAGAGATTTCTTTATAATGACCATTGGGAAGACATATTTGTTTCTTGTTTTTTTTCCTTTTCTACAGTTACCTGAATTAAACCTTTTATGTTTTAGGCCTTACCTGTGTCAACATGAGATGGGAACCAAATTATTCACAGTGCTTAAAGGTTCAGTGTGTAAGATTAAGGTTAAAGGGACATTTTAATATAAAATAATCCTGGTGATGTTTTCACTGGTGTGTTTCATCTAAATTGTATGAATTGTTGTTTTCTTTACCATAGAATGGGCCCTTTATATATTTAATTATATTTTTACTGTCGTCCAAACTGGACAAAATAAAACCTTTTGAGTTTTCATGACAACTGAAGTTCACCACAGGTTCTCTTTCATGTTGGGAAGGGGAGGGTGAGATGAGGAGTATTCAGCTGTAACATGACACTTCACCTCTAGATATTGCTAAATTCTACACACTGAACCTTTAAGTGTCCCATGTATTGACAAGCTTGTCTTATTACTTCACTGATAGATATGCTGTGATACACACTTACTCACTCTCTTTAGGGCAGTTTTTGTGCAACCTTCAGTTCTCATGAATCTGGAGGGTTGGGTCAGGACCTGCCCTTGCAGGCCATCATGTTCCTCTGAGCTACATCTGGAATGTTTTACACCCGCCATCATAAACCTACGATTGGGGCTGTAACACTTAGGTGTCATCTGGCGTCTCTGGTGGAACAGGTCACTTCACTGCAGCACTGTTAGTCTTCTAGTAGCTGAAGGTGTCTTGAAAACAAAGGTCCATTATTTAGTTACAGTGACATTGGATCTCTGTTAAATGTTTTTGTATGTCATGGTTTGCTTTACATATCAGTGAAACTGATACGAGGAGAATTATAATCAGATGTTTTTGAAAGTGGGAGTATGTTTGAAGAGCTGGCAAACAATGATTCTTCAGTTACTATGAACTTTACTCATAAAGCAAAAATGCCAAGAACGTGTGTGTGTGTGTGTGTGTGTGCGTGTGTGTGTGTGTGTGTGTGTGTGTGTGTGTGTGTGTGTGTGTGTGCGTGCGTGCGTGTGTGTTCACATCAGAACTTTTTCCCTGTGATGTTTATATGAGTGATAATATTTCAACATTACATCTTTATCTATACCGTAGCGTCTCCAGTGCTCACTGGTTCACATTTCATGCCCTTAGGGTGAGTAAATTCTCTTGCAGAGTCCCGGTCATATCTCACATGGTCGCTCTGGCTGCTTTACAAGAGAGCTAGTTACATTTTCCAGGTGATTGAACTGGTTTGCATTTCTCTCCCAAGGCCATGCCGACATTTGATACTCGCATTATTCACAGTTCTCCTGCTGTGTATTCAGGAAACACTCGTCTCTTGCTGGCTTCAGTTTTACCACAGGGGTGTACTGTTCATGCAGTTACCGAAGGAGGCCCCACACCTTTTTAGCTGCACACACTGATCCGCTGCACTTAACTCTTTTTAGAAGCTCATGGTGTGGTTTTCTTTCTAAGACTGCACCATGAAGGGAGGCTGCAAAAACATTTAGCAGTTCTCAGAGCTGCTGTGGGAGTAACCTGATCTCCTGTCGACTGTAGTTACTCTGCTGTTTTGTCCCAACAGGGGCCACAACCCCTGCAGGGCAAACTGATTGTTACCTCTTTATGATTTCATCCAGGAGCCCTTTTTTTTGTTCCTGCACTTATGTGCGGTGAATTAATTCACTGCATTGTTCAGTGTGGGAGCAGGTTCCTGCTCACTGGTTTTTATGACAGTTTGGGAAGGGATGCCTGCCCATTGTTTTAAAGCTGCAGTTTTAAAGTAGGTGTCACAGTGGAAAACAGGATGTAAAGCAAAGTCAGAGCAGAGGAAAGTGAAATGCCATCCACTGCTGCAGTGAGGAAACTGTGGGTGGGAAGTCCATGAATGCCCAGTATGAAATAAGAGTAGTTTTTAGGACAAACAAACAAGCTGATACAAAGGTAAAGTCACAGCGATGCTTATATTATGTCAGGGGCGTATCCAGGGGTGGCGCCAGGGGGAACTGACCCCAGCTGAAATCGTTTATCTTATTTTTGTATTACCAATAAATATGATAATGTGTTAATGATGTTTACGCCTTTTTGAAGAACACAGTTTTCATTTGCCTGAAGCTTTAGAGCTAACAGTAAAAAAGGAATGACTTAAATATGCACCTCACAAAATCAGGAATTGTGCATGGTTGTTGGACATATAATTGGCACCTCTGAGTAAATCGTGGCCCCTTTGTGGTCCCTGATTTGGAAAACTCCTAGATCCACTGCTCTCTTTTTGTGTTTTGTTGTGTTTATTGCTTCCAGTGTGTTGTACATTGAACAAGCGCCTTAACAAGAATCACCTGACATTGTATTAATCCTGCAGAAGAGGAGCTGCTGTTTCCCAGCGTTCATGTCTTGGATTCTTTCACAGCTCACCGACAACAAATTAAAACAAGAACCCTCTGGGCACAGTCACAATTTATAATTAGAGAATAATGTGAACAATCAGTTCTCATATCTCAGTGCACCCACTACTTGAGGCTCCGTACCTGCATAATGAAATATTTCTTCGACTCATTGTGTTTTAATCATACACTCTATATCATTCCATGCATTGTTTTGTGACATTGATGTCAGACTAGTTTGTTTCCTCATTGCTGCATGAAAGCACATGTTGGGTACATTTTATGGTATGTTTTTTCTAACTGTGGTAATTATACTTGACTGTGGAGAGATTGTTTTTTCCCCAGACAACCAGGGCATTCCTGAAGTTCTGTAATGTCAAAGATTGAAATCTCATTTTAAAAAGCAAAGACAACACTGGTACAGGCAGTAAGTCAATCAGATATGAAGTGACTTTTCTGCAGATCCATCATTGGTCACATTCCAGATCCTCTGTTGATGCTGAATGGGATTAACTTCATACCTGTGTTTGTGTTTATATGCTGCAGGGGTGGTGCTCTGTCCTTGCCTCTCATTGGAATGAATGGTTTAAGGAAGTGAAGTTTGTTTCCTGCTTCTGATAACACTTACT
This sequence comes from Paralichthys olivaceus, assembly GCF_024713975.1. Classification (NCBI taxonomy): domain Eukaryota; kingdom Metazoa; phylum Chordata; class Actinopteri; order Pleuronectiformes; family Paralichthyidae; genus Paralichthys; species Paralichthys olivaceus. The sequence continues at coordinate 21,539,770 of NC_091105.1, read as the reverse complement.
TCAGGCTCCACATTGGTGCATCTCGAAGATAAAAGATCTTATCTGTCAGAGCTTTTATTGTTCGTTTAATGTTCATCCACCTGAACTCTAATGTCACGTTGTCCGAGCTGTTAGAGTTAAAAAGAGTCCTCTTGTGGGGGGTTCAGCTTATTGACAGCCAGTTCATGAAAGTTAGACAATTAATAATGATGGTGTCAGTGTCAGTGACTGGAGTTCAAAGCTGTGGGAGACAAACTCTTAAATATGTTTACTGCTAGTCCTGTCTTTTGTGAAAGACGGACTTGTCTGTTGTTCTGCTCTGAGGAAAGAAAGAATGTGACCGATTCATTCTCTCCAGATGGGTTTTATGGAACAGAAGATAATAAATCACCTGACTGTGTGTGTGTGTGTGTGTGTGTGTGTGTGTGTGTGTGTGTGTGTGTGTGTGTGTGTCTGAGGAGGCACCTGTTTTGTGTTTGTTTGTAGTTCATTAGGCATCCTGCGGATCAACCTCTTTCTATAAATAAAGCTTGGCCTCTTCAGGTTACGATACCAATCCACGCGTTGTGGCAGACAGTCATTAAGGCCAGAGCCGGATCCCGTGTCCACGTTTGTTGTTTGATAGCCCGTTGCCCATGGCAGCAGCAGCGGCAGCAGAAAGCCCACGTTCCCCGGAACCTCAACCGTGGACAGCACATGGTATTTGACTAACGTGTGGGCTGCGTTGCTACAGCAACGCAAGTCCAGCATGGCCACACCCATGTGAGGCTTGCAGACGCTGAGTCATAGTGCAAATATTCAACTTTTTTTTGTTTGTTTCTAAAATGTGACATTGTTTCATTGAGGGTATGGTTTTATAGTGCAACACCCTTTTCTTTCATCTACCCTTCGCTGTTTCTGCTTTTTCATACAAACATCAGCTCAGCCGCTCATCTCAGGCTGTGTGCGCACAAACCAACCAGTTCCTTTTGGCTGGCACCACCACAACTACGGCCATTTTATATTGTCCTCACCAACCACACTGTGGCGCCATTTTGTGGAAATCACCTTCCGTATTCAAACATGACTCATAATTACTGATACTTAGAATTTAGTGTCCACAGTCCTCATGGGCAGAAAATGTAATATGAGTGAATCTCCGGTGTCTGTCTTTTAGATTTCCTGCTCCTTGCTGAACCTCTGTGTAGGGAATGAATCCATCTACGTCAGAATGCCAAAGCCAGCATGTGTCAGTGTGTGGCTTTAGTTTAGATCATCATTATTTACTTTATAACCTCATTCAAAGACATTGTATGGACTGGAGAGAAAATGACTGCTCCTCTTTCAATGTACATGTGGTTACAAGTATTGTTTTAAGAGAAAAAAGTTGTGAGGTGTTTTGTCTGAGCCACAGACTGTAAAGATGGACGACATGAAAAGTAAAGCCAAAGCATCTTGATGCTGCCTGGTGGCTGGCTGCTGTGTAGGTGAGAAACCCTGCCTCCTCCATGTTCAAATACATTTTTCTTACATATGCTTTCTGTTATTTTGGCTTTTTGATGCAATTAAAAATAGGGTGAAACATCATGATTGACAGCTGAGACTGACTCATGATTGGTCGGGTGCTAGTCAGAACCTTGCTACCACGGCTCCATCCACCGATTGCTACTGCACAGACTCTGACTCCAAATGCATGTGATGGATATTTTGGCTTCCTTTTTGGGTAAGGGGAGGAAGTGGAGATGTGTCATCCATCTTTATATGCAGTCTTTGGTCTGAGCTAATGGTTATCAAAGTGAAGTGAAAGCAGGGTTATGTTCTGATTTTAGTTCAACACCCGAAACATTACTGCTGCCAGTTCTTCCAAAAATCAAGTTTGATCAAATTTGACATGACAACCTAAAAGTAAGAAGTCTAACATTACTGGCTTACTTTACTTTTTTTTCACCCCCACATTAAAATACATTTTCAAAATTCTAATTAAAAAGTGACAGCCCTACTACACATCAGCCTGAGGCACAACACTTAACAGTATTTCTCATCTCTTTGTCTCGACCTGTCAGCCACACATGCTGGAAACAAACCAGAACTGATAAAAAGATAAAAACTCAATGTTAGCTGTTAAGATGTGATCTCTCTGCTCTTGACATATTGTCACACCTGCCAGTTGTTTGCAAATTGAAAGGAAATTTGCATTGGAGCACTACATGTTGGGACTGTTTCTCCTTTGTTCTGCTGATGTATGAGTCTCTTTTCAAGATTAACTCACCGGTTTTTATCGACCCACAAAAGACTTAAATGCTCGCTGTAAACCAGAGAATAAGTATGCAAGAGACAAAGCCAGAGCTGTTGTTGGGTGGATTTTGGAAACCCTGATGGGGCCTTTTGCAGACTCGCTCCTTGTCCTTTGTTTTGAGTCTGTTTTCTTGCCCTTGCTTTTTTTCCCATGTCCACCCTTCATCTTAATCTCTGTGCCTGTAATTTGTGAGATTTCTCGAACAAGGCGTCCAGTGTGTATTTTGGTGCAATAAAGCGTGGGCTCTCTCAGATGTATGGGACATGGTGCAGGGTATCCGGGGCAGCAGAGAGGATGTGTTCAGCCTGGCAAGGCTTGCAGATTTATAGTGTAGATCTTCCTCTGCATTTATGGGCCAGAGATGAAAAGATCCCCTTGTTCTTTTCTCACATACCCCCCCCCCCACCCCCCCTCGAAAGTACCCCTCTGCTCCCATTCCTTCTCTTTTTTTGCCCCATCTTGCAGCAGGTCTCGCAAGGGTAAAAAGAAGGAGTAGCTGAGTGGTTGTGACTGGAAGCATAAGGAAGGTGTTCTGTTCTGTTGGAGGCGCTGAGGCCTTTGTATAATATGTCAAATCACAACAGCATGGACAGAGGTGATCCCCTTGGAGATCGGTTCTGGCTCAGCCCGAGAAAAGGTAAGGGATATTAAGAAATCCAAACTGAGGCAGGATGCAGCGAGGGAATGATTCTAAGCATTGGTCAGGTTTAACTTTATGTCATGAAGAGGTGTGGCCACTTTCAGATAGAAAATCATTTTTTCTCATTTTGGGTAACAGAGAGTTAAACAGAGAGTTGAGCATGTCATGGATCTCTTGCACAACAATGCAATGTCTTGAATGCTGATTCTGATCCCTGGCTTTCGTTTAGCTGAGTTGGCTTACTGCTCTCACAAGAGAAAAAACAGAGGAGTCAAAGGCTGGTTCAAATTTTCTGTTCAGATCTTACTGCTGGAACTAGTTAGCAATACAAAGCTGTTTTGTAGTCGCTGGCTGTTTTTGCAGAATTTACCACTAAAACTTTTTTTCTTTCAATTTTACATCACAATGACAAGACTATATTCTGCTTTGCATACAGTGTGCTGCAGGAGGAAATGTGAGAGGACGGGTTGATGAAAACTTTGGCATCTTCTGCATCAGCTCAAGGGAAAGTTTCCATTGTTATCTATGGCCGATGCTGTTTGTAGGTTTGGACAGAGCAAACCTGTCACAACACTGCTCCTGCTTTCAGTCTGGCCCCATTTACCCCCTCATGGGTGGGCTTCTGTCCAAGTCTGAGAGGCTCCAGGGGGCATTGTAAGGTTGGACACATCGAGACACGATGACTAGTACATGACAGAAAGCTTATTAGAATTAAGTCTTTTTGGGCGCTCCTGCTTATTTTTGGTAGGCAAGAGGGGCAAAGGGAGGCATAATCTGTGACTTCATTTCTTTCCACTCTGGAAAAGGAGAAGTCAGTGTGATCCGTGACTCGTGCATTTGAGAACACAAGCAGGGCCTGTCATTTTTACCTCAAGCCCACATCAGTTTATAGATTTTCCATGTGCATTTTTGCGTATATTAGCGAGACAAAAGCCAAGAGCTGGCTTTTCTTACTCTTCCCACAGAGTAGGCTATTCTACTTGGGACGTCAGCACCAGTTTTATGTTGCTTAAACTTAATCATTCCCTAAAATATACGGTAACTCTTTGCTGGAGTTTTCTCTCACTTTTACACAAAGTTACACAAACCTTGCACACCACAGTCTTTAATGAGACTTATATAACTCCAAAGATATTTATGAGGCAAAAAAAGCTTAGGTTGGCAAAGCTACAAGAACACTTCTCCATATTGTCTTGATTGATTTCAGAACTGTGTCTATTGTTCGTGCTCCTCAACTCTGAAAGAAAAACTCCTTTGTTCGATCATAAATTGCCTCTTTTTTTTTTTACCTCAGCAGTGTGTGGAAATGCCAAAGACACCTCTCGCTCTCCCTCTCTGCTCACTAGCTTCTTACACACAGTGCCTCTTTGTCTGTGGCTACTTTGTGGTTTTGCACACTTCTGTGGGTTTGTGTTTGGTGGTGCCATTTATAGTTTGTAAGACTTTCTTACTATAGCCATTCCTGAAACTGTCTCTGCTCTTTCTGTCTTTGCATTGGACACATACTGTAGGTCTCTTCAGGTCATCTGTCATTAAGTCCACTTATTGCAGACATGGCCAGGGACTGCTCTGCACGAGGGGTTAAACCTTAAAGCTTCATGCCTCTGGCATTTCAAGGGCCACTTGCTCTCTATGTTTGAGCTCTAATTGAAACTGCTGCTCATACTGACCTACACAGATTTCAGTCAAGGTTGTCATAAAGTTTAAATGAGTGTGGGATTAAGGCCTCACTGTCAGTCAGCATGTTACAATAGACAAGTCAACAAGTGTGTGTATATATAGCACAAAATCACAAAGTTGCCCCACAGAGCAAGTTGTACAATATACGACATCCTCTGTTTAGGCATTGAATTCAGTTAAGGAACTTCACTACAAAATAAATAAAGTAAAATAAATGATCAGTTCTTATACATTTGCTTAGGTCTGTGCAGGTAATGACATTAGAATTATAAAAAATATATAATGACAAACCTTTAAGCCTACTGAAACTGCATCCATGTGTAAGAGTTGACAGGCATCTTAGCAGCTCTGCGAGGCTGTACTTAAACACAGCAATGCTTTGACCTTAATGCTAACTTTAGCCTGCTAACATCCATAAAATAACAATGTTGCTGGTGTTAAATCTCTGTTCAAAGCTGACAGGAATGTCAGCTTTAAAATAATTGTCCTGTATGATTTCAATTAAAACAAAAGAGGACCTCAGCCACTGGTGTTTGAAGAGGAATGACAATTCATCCAACAGTTATCAAGACATTTCACAAGCTAAATTTAAAGACAGCCACTGGTGCTGGAGGAGAAATTAGCTGATCACTGTAACCAAGAGTGACCCTTAATTTTCTGGGGACCATGAATGTGAAGATAGTTCAGCTTTGACCAAAAGTGGTCAATGAACTGTCTGACAGATCACCGGTCCGACAGACCACGAGCATGGGTACAAAAATGTAAACTATTGCAACAAAATGGAAATTTAATTTAATGTAAAGTTTGTTGTCTGATAAAAAGGTGCGACAAATCATAGGTTTTAACTTTCTAATTTGTCATATCAAGACTTTTTTAAATAATTATCCAAAGAGGGACTTTTAAAATAATTTGCTATATGTTTTATAGCACCAGTTACATTCAAAGATTTTGGAAATGTAAAGAATTTCTTGATTCCCTTTCACTGTTTCACAATTTAATGAGAACATATAAGAACATAATTGCTATATTCAAAACTCCTGTCTCCATGTGATCATATGATCTGGTTCACTACAACCTCTAACCTCAGTTGGAGGTGTTTGTGCTTTAACATGCATCAGCTCTGTCAGGGGTCACAGCTGTTCCCTACATAGGAGGTTGCGAGGGGTCACAAGCCTGACTACAGACAACCAGGAGACAAGTTGTGTCAAGTGTAGTTTGACATAATTAGCACAAGAATTCTTGAAAATACATTTTATGAGGTGACGCTGACCTTGACCTTTCACATCCTTACTGTAAGCAGATCCTTCTCCAATGTTCAAGTTTGTACCAAATTTGAACAAATTCCCAAAAGGCAGATGGATGGACAGACAGACATATAACCAAAACACATATTTCCCCAGACACGACTGTTGCTGGCACAGAGGCATAAAAATAGGCTCAGCCAGATATAAGAGGAGCACTTTGCACTTTGAAAAGTGCAAGTCATGTTTTGGAATAGGAGGCTTTCTTTCTTATTTGCCTTTTAAAAAATAAAAAAAAAAAGGACAACATTTGTATCTCCTTCTTATCTTTGCACATTAAAGAAATGTGTTTTTCTTTTGTACATTCAATTTAAAGATTTTAATTTTAATGGTGTCACACTAAGTTTGTAATTCGCACACAATGCTGATGTGTGATTCTTTGAGGGAACCTATAAGACATGCACTGGACATGAGAGGGTAAGAAAAGACCCTGCTGACCTTTTCTTTCCATGGAAGTGGCTCGAGTGGCTCGGATCTGATGTCAGAATAGAAGGCACGTGTGCAGCACCAATAGAGCGCCAGAGGAGAAGGCCTTTACGGTGGGCCAGTAGCCAGACACCATCAGTTGGTGGTGACAAGTCTATTTTGGGACTTGTAGAGGTCTCACACTTTGAGGCGGGAGTTGACTCCAAAATCAGAAAAGTGTTCAGACACTTACCCAAAGTTGTTTTACACCTTTATCTGCTTCAAATGATCACATCATGCCCCGATCCGCGGCTGACTGCGGCAATGTTTGCTCAAATCTGAACATAATATAGATGTACACATGCAAATACTCTTCATAGAATCTGCAAATGATCATTTGTTAAGTTACTAGCACCAACTCAAACCTGCATTCAACTGCTGTAAATGACTAAGCAGTTTGAGAAGCAGAAACACATCATTTTCATGGCCCTGTCTGCTGATAAAGTACCTCTTTGACATATTTAATGTTTGCATGACTGAACAGACTGGGTCTCATCCCGAGCAAGGGTCAGTGTGGCATGTTTGAAGTTCACTGAACGCTTTGTGCATAAAAAACAGTGCATGAAATCAGATTGATATGCAGCCCAGAGAGCAAAGGCACCATGCACAGTGATGCAAATCACCTCAAATAAGACATATTAGCGGATCAGCATGTCTATTTTGCATCCTATTTGTATATTTCTGTATAAATAAGCTCCTGCATGTTGTTTTGTACGACCTCCTATCTAATGGGTTGAATAATTAATTGCCTCAGAACCAACCTAATATGACACTAGCACACTTATTTAAACCCAAACTTTCAGATACAGGCATGCACAAACACAATCAGCTTGTACCTGCTATACTACCGCCTCTGTTTCAGTCTCAGGCAAAGTGCTGCATGTCACTGATAAAACATTTGTTTTGTAATACAGAGGAATGCTTTTCTCTCACTGGGAACCTGAGAATCCTTTTGTTCCTCCTGTGAAAACTCCTCCCAGTCTTTAATCCTAATCACCAACTTTACCTGCACATCTAAAGATAATAAACGTAATGAGGCATGTTTCTGCTATACAGGTGGATTACACACTGGCATGTCGTGGGGCATCTCCTGCCAGACTGACGAGTTGTTCAAGAACAATCATGTGAAAGGAATTGCTTTATTAAAGTAGTGATGATTGAGGTTCATAATTACCAAATATGCTGTCTGCTGAGGAAATGATAATGATAATAATAATAATAGTAATAATTTAATGTAGTTCAGACTGTCAGACAGGCCTGACAATGTGATAAAAGTTTGTTTCAGATCACAGTGTCTTTACAAATTGCAGCATGATGAATGATAGTATGTAGTCCAGCTGTCCAGGACAACAGATTTATGGCCTACTGCTCCACTGCAACCCCTAAAGCGGATAAGTGCCTCACTTGCTTGGACCTGACTCACTTCGTTTGACTGTTGCTATGGTGAAAGAGAAAAAGAAAACAGTTTTCCGCCAGTATTTGGATGTGTAATAGTGTGTGTGTGTGTGTGTGTGGTTTCAAACTGCAGGGGAATGCATCTTTTCATTGCTGCCCATTCACCGCAACTATAATTTCGCAACTAGATCACCGTGTTCCAGCACAGTGCCGTCTGCTTACTCTACTCTTCAGTCCTTTGTCTTTCCAGTTATACCAGTGAACATGTGTTCCTCTGCTCTATCTATCTGACAATGGTCAGTTTTGCTGTCACTGGACTGGCTGTGACAGGACACTCTCACTGACACAGAGAGACAAACGGGAGACAGATGTACAGGAGAGGGAAGTGATCTCGGGATAGTAATCTGATATCATGTTCCTGAGAGGACAGAAAAGGTTAGCTATAATGCACAGTTCTTTATATAGTTGTGCAAAAGAGATTCTCAGTTCACGTCTAAATCGAGGAACGGAGCCCTAATGTTAGCCGTCTGAAGCACCAACACATGTTTAGGGAGCTTTACAGCCTGTTGCATCACTATAATGAACTGCAATGAGAAACACTGATTCAAATACGGTGCCTCCTTCTCCGGGTGGCCTGGAGACCCTCCAAACAAACAGATATGAATAGAATAAAACATGTTTTTTTCTATTAAATTCACTCAGCATGGGTCATATCAAACTCGCAGTGTTTGAATTGCAGTGTCATGACAGTTTTGTCTTTTCTCCTCCCGTCTATAAAAAGATTTGTAAAATGTCTCGGTCTATTAAAGGTGACCCAAATACATTTGCAGTGATGTATATACTTTCTCTTCAAATGTCACCAGCCTTGACTCTACACATTTAAAGAGTGTGTGAAACGACTACTGAAAACCACACCTCATGAGTAGAGTAAAAGCTCTTCAGTGATATACGATCGAGTAATGTGTAATACTAGACACCTTGTACTCAACAGCCTACATAGACTCACAGCGAGCTGCACTAGTGTAAGATAGATGTAGGAGCCGACTAGTTGACTCTCTTTGTTATACAGTAACTAATCTGTGTTTAGAACAGTCCATTCATTGGGCCGGTGTGTGTGCCAAAGGTGTGTCAGGCAGTCGTGTCTTGTGTGTATACAGTATACCGGAGGTGTGTACTTTCGTGAGTGGGTGGGCGTCTCTGAAAAAGTCACAGAGCAACAGAACATGTGCTCACACTCTCTTTAATAGTGTGTTAATAGTTGTCTTAGTTTTATTCAAATAAAATTGTTCAGACATTTCTGTTTTCATTGTGTCCTACTTCCTTCTGCACTATTTACTTTAGTGAGAACTTTTTTCCATGCCACTTTTTTCCTAAGGAATAGAGATAGAAAGTAGGAGGAGCTGGACTGAGAAGTGTGCCTCTCTCTCTCTCTCTCTCTCTCACACTCTCTCTCACACACACTGCCTCTCTTCCATTCTGTCATTGCCATCTCGGCAGAACGGAGACTGTTCATTCTCAGCCACGCTGAATGTAATGGAGACAGTACACTTTTGACTTTGTTTTAGCCAGATTTCACAGAGGAATATTTGTTTTCTTCCAAGACAACCGAAGGAGAAAACACCAGGAAAAGAAAGTAAGGAAAAAAAGGATTGCAAGGATTTGTTCTTTTATTTTTTTTAAACTGAATTGAGAAACACGTGACAGCCGGTTTTGCCAGTGGATTCTTTAGAGACGTGTGACATTTTCTTTCCTTGCTTTGCATATTAGTTTTACATTGAGAGAGTTTTCTGACACAAAGCACAATGGTTGCTGGAATGCTGATGCCCCTGCGGGACCTCAGGGCTATCTATGAGGTCCTCTTTCGAGATGGTGTCATGGTGGCCAAGAAGGATAAGAGGCCTCAGATCAAGCATCCTGAGGTACAAAGTGTGAGCAACCTACAAGTAATCCGTGCAATGGGGTCTCTTAAGTCCAGGGGCTATGTGAAGGAGACATTTGCCTGGAGACATTTCTACTGGTACCTGTCTAATGAGGGAATTGTTTACCTGCGCGACTACCTTCGCCTGCCCGCTGAGATTGTTCCGATGTCCCTGCAGAGGGTGAGGAAGCCAGCCACCACTCTATCCATTGCTCAGCGGGCTTCACGGGTCCAGTCTGTAGAAGGTCCCACGTCTTATGTTCCCAAGCCAGGACGAAGGGGTGAAGCAGAAAGCCAGGATGCACTGGCTGAGCGTCAAGGTTATCGCCATAAGATGATGGGCCCTGGTGAGAAAGAAAGCTACTCTGATAGGACCCCCAGGTTCAGGGGCCGTCCACTGGAATCAGTCAGACCAAAAGCATCATTGGAAGGGGAGGACCAGCCTCAGCCTCTATTCAGGAAAGGGAGCAGCTTCAGAGGTGAAGCTGTAATGGTGGAGGAGAGCAGGGTTAAAAGAGTCTTCCGTCAGCCGCCTGATGTGAGGAGTGAGAGGCCAGTTACAACATCACAGGAAAGAAGAGTGTTTGGGGTCCAAAAGGAAAAGGTCCCAAGTTCTGTTCCTGTCCAGACAGCAGCTTTGAAACACGATGTATCACAGACCACTCATATGACATCAGTGTCCTCCAAAGCAGCCCTACCATTAGATGTGTCTGCTGTCGCTGGCGGTACAGGTGGTGCAACATCAAAGATTCCAGCCGAATCCTTTACTCCCAAAACAAATAAGGAGAAGGCCAAGATCTCTGGTGAAACACGCCCCATAAACTCTAATGAAATGATCACAAGCCATTTATCCACCGGAGCACTTCCTGATGCAGAGGTCAAAGAAGAGAAGATTAAGAAGTTGATTGTGGATACAATTAAACCTGCAGAGGTCAAGGCTGAAGTGGCATCTGAAAAGCCACAAGAAGTTATGACAGTAGCTGCTGCTCAAGAAACCTCCAGTCTTCTAACTGACACTTGCACTGCTGCTCCAATCATTACAAAACCTGCTAATAAAGGTGTAAAAGACAAGAAGTCAGAAAAGGTGATTGTGCATCAAGTTAAACCTGCAGAGGTGAAGACTGCAATGGAACCTTCAACTGACAAAGTGAAGCCCCAGACAGTTACCACAAAGGCATCTGCTCAGGAAACATCCAAACCTCTTACTGCCACTGCCACCACCACCACCACCTCTGTCATCACAAAACCTGCTAATAAAGATGTAAAGAAAGAAAAGGCCCAGAAGCCAAATAGGAAGGAGGAATCAATTAAACATGAAGAGCCAAAGACGCTGGTGGAATCAAAGATCGATCATGAGAAGGCCAAGAAAACTTCCAGCGTAACCATTTCTTTAGAGACCAGCGAGCCAGTATTGTCCACTGATGCACCAAAGGAGATCTCCAAATTGATTGTGACCCAGGAGCCCATTGATTCTACCCTAACCTCAGTGAATCTCTCAGCAAAGCCTGAAACCGATGAAGTGGCCCTTAAAACAACCACACTAACCTCAATAGTTGAGGTTTCAACTACCATTAGTACATCAGCTCTCTCAGTGCCTTTGTCCAATGCTGAAGATGTACAACTAGTCAAGGGGGAAGCTACAGTGACAGAGGTTGTTACAAAAGAGGGGAAAATGGATGTAAAGGTGGTTCCTTATGTCATGAAAGGTGAGACCATAGTTATTGAGGAGGTCTCTAAAGTATCAGTACAGGATCCTATGTTAGCACAAAAAGACTCCTCATGCAAGTTCAGTCAAAATGTTGATGCCACAGGTGGAGTTAAGGAAACCCAACAAGTGGTTGAAGGAAGTTCCAAATCAAAAAGAAAGAAAAAGAAATCTCCAGGTGAGAATTCTAAGAGTGTCAACTCTCAGGAAGCACAGGACCCAAAAGTGGAGAAGGAAAAATCCTCTCAAGACAAGCCCCTGGTAGAGCCAGCAGAAAGTACCCCTAAACCATCACAATCCCCAATGATTACTTTAGGGCCTGTTTGTAATGGTGTTCAGACTAAGGAGGCCTCACCTGTAGCGAAAAGTGAGGCTCAGGTTAAAATTAATGTGCAGAGGGAGCAATCAAAAGACATCCCGACAAATGCTGATGAGAAGGAGGAAGTCCCAAAGCAAACTGTGACTATTTCTGAAGCATCACTAACTGTTGGCCAGATCCCCACAGTGCCCCCAGTGGAGCTTCCAGGTGAAGCACAAGTAAAGGAAAAGGCTGCAGGAAGCAGTGTCACTAAGATCACACAGGGACCATTACGCTCCAAAGGCGAGTTAGATGGTAAATTGCTGCACATGGAGCCAGAGAAAAAGGAGGAAATAACCGTCAAAAAAGTTGAAACAGAGACTTTACAGAAAATAACCCGCGTGGAGTTTATACATGAAAGCTCCAGATCTGAAAAGAAAAGCTCTGCACTGCAGTCAGAATCTCACAAACCCATAGCTGAGACTAAATCCTCAGTGAGCACAGAGAGAGCTGCAGAGGAATCTTCAAAAGGTAAGAAGAAAGGGAAAGGGAAAAAGCAGGCTAAGACACCAGACACAGAGACTATAAACACAAAGCCTGTAGTTTTGCCTGATGCATTACCCTCCACTGACGTTACACCATTGCCCAAGGCCACAGTTAAAGACAGCCCTGTCATGGCCTCTGCACTGACAGAAACGAATGTTTCTACAAAGATGACTCCTGAAAGAATGTGCAGTGAGGAAGTCGGACAGGCAGCAGCTGTGCTCTCTGAGGCCCCAGCAGACAAAGGGGAGGTGGAGCCAGCACTGCTCTTTGCAGAAAAAATCAAGCGGGAGGTTCCAAAACCAAAAACATCCTCCACTGCGAGGGAAGCACCCACAGCCGGAGAGTTAGCGTCAGCAGCGCCAGCAGAGGCAGCTGTAGCTCAGACACAGGCCAGCCCCCTAGTCAAGCAAGAGGAGCCTCCCAGAGTTGCACAACATTTGGCCACTCAGACAGCAGAGCGCAGCACAGAGAAAAGGCTCTCTGTTTCTGAGGCCTTACAGCAGAAGGAAGAGAAGAAGAGGGACTTGAAGGACACACCCTCTGCCACTGCCACTCCCGCAGCTGCTAAACCTGAGCAACCTCACCTGGGTGACACCTGTGAGTCTGTAGGCCCTGACACAGACGAGGCCGCCATGAGGAAGAAAATTGTAGTAGTTGAGGAGATAGTTGAGGTTAAGAAGGTTGTCAGTCCTCAAGCAACTGGGGGAGACTCACCTTCACCTGTGCAACCTGAGCATCCTGAGGCACAAGGAGAGGAACTGGACTTGGATGTTTTGGAAGCTATCGCCATAGAGCGGGCGCTACTGTCGGGGGCAGCAGAGGCAAAGGTGCAGGGAGCCTCACCTGAGGCAGACTGGGACCACTCACTGGGGGAGCCAGAGGACAAGACTTGGCCTAACTTCATTGAAGGTTTGTTTGAGTGCATGCCAGTTAACCTACTTCCTGCCTTGTCCTACATTCTCTGTGCATGTGATCTAATTGATCCTGCACCCCACCTTTCTTGGATGTGTGGGAGGTCTTGGGTATGGCTATTTTGATGCATGCCTTACATTGTCATATACTTAAAATATTTATACTCCAAAGAACACACCTACATTGTAATTATCTCTGACTTCTGTTGTCTGGGGTGATTTGATTACAGTTTATGGCTCAAAGTTGCATGTTACTGATCACAGTTTCTATTTTGTGAAGAGGACTAGAGGCAGTTTCTTTTTAGGAAAGGTCTTAGTGAGATGGTGAGAAGAGTCCTTTGAGATCTAGCTGTGATTTAATTATCTGCGTGTTAAAATAGATGAAGTATCAGTAACAGTGCCATAGCACACCCCACTGTGTATTTGCGACACTGTCAGATTTCACACAGCCATTGTGACATGGATTCCTTCTCCACAGATAATTACAGGTGAAAGTTTTACTTTAAAAAAACAACATATATAGTTGTATATATAAAAACTATACATCAATTTTAATAACAATTTAAAACCTCAACTCCAATTTTCCCCACAATCTACATGCATCAATGAAAGTATCAAAACCCCAAAATCTGACTTTTTGGGCTGGGGAATTCCTGTTCTGTTGGATAGTAAATTGAGTTATGCACACTGAGAGTTTGCCAAATGAGATTATGCAGACCTGCAGTCCAACAAGGTGGGGCTGTTTGCTGAGATTCAGCCTCGCCTGTTCCCTGTAGAGATAGTTGTGCGTTAGTGAAAGCCTGACTGACTGACAGAGAGGGAGGTGTGGTGCATTTGGAAGCATTTCTCCTCTTTGCTCCAGTAATACTATGTTCTTGGCATCAGTTTGTGTTATCTGGTGGTTCTCCTTTTCAGCCTGTCTTGTATATGAGATAAGCCTGCATACCATTATGTTATGGTATGCGTAGGATCTGGGAGTTATGTAGACAAAGTGAGAACATAACTGTATGCAGTGCAGCCTTCTTCTGTTGGATCTGGAAAATAACAGTTGCTGAAAGTACAGAGAAAGATGCCATGTGATGCATGTGGTCGGTCCTGCTGAAGTGAAACTGTCATTTGCTCATATTGAATCATGATACTGAAGTATTTTCATGTGACTTCATTTTGCATGGTGTCTAATATTTCACAATGCTCATAAGCAAATTAAGATGTTTTGGCTGCTATGATTATTTTTGTATCCCTAAGAGACAGGGTGTCTAAGGACTACACATGGGCGTTGCCTGCTGTGGGTGTGAGCTATGGACAAAGAGTCAGGAAGTTGGAATAGCTTGCTCACAACTCTATGGGTGTGTTTGTTTGGACCCACACGTGATAGGAGATCTGGATTCAATTAGCAGCCTGGATTCTTACTTCAATCTGTGGTGCTCATCGTCCCCTTTTAACAGTCACATGAATGTGATGTGACTCATACATATGGTAAACCACATGTGCTATTCAACTTAACAGATATGGATACAGCAGTACCACGAGGACACCACTGTGTTTGCTGACCCACTGCTGACATCTGCTGTCCATTGACCACCACTGTCTGACTCATAGGCCAAATGCTACCATTGCAGTCAGAAGTGTTTGGATAAAATTTAAAGACATACATATTTCACATGATATAATAGACAGAGCTTGTTTTCTTTTTCTTTGTCAAGCTTTCCATTAGTCAGGTTGCGCAATGCTGCCAAAACTGTACTCATTAATTTTACCTGAGTTGGACGAGTAGTGTTAGATAAATCTGTCTGTTTCACAGACATTGTGTGTAAGTGCTGTTATTGTACTGACTGTGGTATTCTCGGTATGCAGCAAATTAAATAGCTGTCAGCAGAATCAGTTATACCCTTGAGATATAACTGCCGTCAAGTATATGTACTACTGAGCAGTTTTTCTATTGCATTGTGTCCGTCATGTGGAAACCAGCAAGAGGGAAAGTATTTAAAAAACAACTTGTGCTACTTGGGTGTTGCTTTCAAAACAAGGACTCTTTAAGCTGGTTTGGAATCGAAGGGAATACTTTGTATTTCGTGTGGCACTTTTGATTTTGTGTTGAATGGAGGGTGCTGTATGTATTGTGCAGTTGTGTAGAAGCTGGTTGAGAGTCTGTTTGAAAGCTGCCCACTCGTGGCACAAAGGCCAGTTATACTCCCAGACATGCCACTGAGGTCCTCCATGTTTTGATCTCTAAAATCATGCCCATGCATTCTTGCATGGTTGGATAAATGAGCAGCTACAGTTTGCTACAGATCTGTGCCTTTCATTATGGTGGCACATCATTTTGATGTCATGACTCACTCGGGCTCGAGTTATGAGCCTGACCTTTTTCAGTAGAGAAAGAAAAGAATGGGGAACATAATGGACGCTCAAAGTCATTCTGTCCTTCAGTAGACTGTGTTGAGAGTTGGCAGCGTAGGTACAGTTGTGACAATGGGAGGGAGTTGATACAAGAGTCAGTGCTGAAAATACAGAAATAATCAGAATGAAACTTGATAGAGACATCACTTCTATGATATCGGTCCAAAACAGTTAATGTGAAAATCTCCGTGGCCTCGGTGAAACTTATAGTACTGTAATGTGCACTGTGATTACACAGTGTAATGAGCAACCAAAACAAAATCCTCTCCGATGAGCCATTTGCGTGTGATCTTCCAACATTTAGTTGCCAGTTGGAACTGCCGTGTTGGCGAGCACACTGTTTAATATCAAATTTAATGGCAGGTAATTGTAACATCATTAGCAGAGTCTGTCGCAGCAACAGTCCCCAACCAATATGCCACTGATGACATTGACCTACGAAGTTGTCCCTGCCTCATTGTGGGCACATTTGCTATATTAAAGCGTCCATTATGGGCAGTGAACACAGGTAATTTCTGCTAACTATGACACACCATAAAAGAAAAACAGGAATGGGTGATGGTGGGAATATTTGCATGTGTAAAAAAAGGGTCTGAAAATCTTATGTCGTGTCAAATGTTACACCAATGTATTCCAAGCTCAGCTAATGTTACTGTGAGATTACTGGAGATTTAAATAAGATAAGATATGAACCCACAGCCTCTTGTGATTTATGACTTTACACTGTGCGTTGATTTATGACGTAACAAGAAATGTATCAGTATTTTTTGCCTACAGTGCTTTTGATGCTTCAAATATACTTAAATGTGAAGTAAAGGACCATTTGATTAAAATCCAATCCATGCTGGAGAGTGACTCATTGAACATGGTAAAGTGAACATGGCCGCAGTGAGGCAGTGGCAGTTTCATTTGTCACCAATATGTGTGGCAAATTTGTTGGTTCGGAAATTGTGACCGGGTCATTTCACAAAAATCTAAGAGCGAGAGCGGAAATGAGAGAGCAGACGTTTTGTAGGTGAAACGAAGCAGCCTGAGACCGACTTTAACTGAAGCAACAGAAGATAGGTTAACCAGTTTTGAATAGGAGCAGAGCAATGTTCTCATGACTCTTTCAGAGAGAAAGAGGGCAGGGGAAAACATTACTAAATTGTAATAAATATTTATTTCAGAAATGAAAGACTACTGTTGAATTAACACACTTCAGGCCAAACCCTGGAAACTGAGACATTGATCCCATGTGGAAGATATTGAGTTTGGCCAAAATGGTTATGATGTTAGTCATTTCCCAAGGTACATGTGGAGCCTTATTACAGACGATGACTAACATGACTTCAACATTAGAGGATTTTTTCTTTTCTCAAGATTAAGCCTCCACATGTTCAGTATTCTGTAGGGTCCATTTATCCTTATTTTACAGCTAATCAAAGTGTTTGACCTTTACGTTTGACCCTTATTTATGCTGCAATTTCTCAAGAGACACTTCAGCACCTGCTTATTTAAGATCAGTTATTACAGAAGTGTGAACAAAATGGAGCTTCTGCACTTTATAGGTCTAGATTGAGACGAGATGTATTTCCCCATAGGCACAAGCTTAGAATACCTTTCGGCTGTGTGTCCTAACATGAATGATATGCACATGAGGCGCCTGTTGAGCAAAGAAGTTCATGAAGGCACATGAGGATGTATATAGAGGTATTCCCTTTTGATCCTCTGTAAATCCTCCTCCATGGTTTCTGGGTATAGTTGCCTTCATCTGTGCACATCTTATCCATCTATACTGTCCATGTTTCATGAGGGAAGACAATCCCCGGCTCTGCTCTCCACACACTCAGTGGAATGGCTTTTAGCATTACTGAGAAACAGGGCCAGTTGTCAACACTACAATTGACCAAGCCATATGCTTATATTCGAAGTTGCTATATTTAGATATTGTTGTGCATTGCGTTGATCCCTAAAGCAACAGGGGATGAGCACTGGAAGCTACGGTCATTCTCTCCATCTGTCCATCACTAATTTTGAAAATGCTGATGGACGTTTAGTGTGGAGCAATCAGATTTTTGTAAATATTCCACTCTGTTTTTATATTTACTCACTTTGTTGCTATTTCTGTCCACTGACTGTTACCACCTGTGCTTTTTCCCATTAATACCAATGAGCACATCCAGTTTAATCCATATTATTTAAAGTTTAAACGTCAGACTTTAAGTGTCGATCTTATTATAGTTGATGTGTCATATGACTTTTCTAGAAGAGCAGGAATTAGAAGTGCCATGAGTTACAAATAGAAAAAAGCTAAACATTTAAACTGTAAAGATGTGTTTCTTCTCTGACTGTATCACGTATTTCTATGTTTTACAATCATTTAGAAAGCCATGCTTCTTGTGCTGTGGTCGTGAAGAGTCTACTTTTATGAGTGCTGACAATATTATGTCCCAATGATGAATGTCGCATATGTTGATCATGTTGTAACCCAGTGGAATCAGTCACTTGAGATCTTTCTTTTTTTCTGGCTGAGAGATGTGACATAATATCACAGAATAAACCTGCCAGCAGTATCATATAAGAGAGAGAGAGAGAGAGAGAGAGAGAGAGAGAGAGCGGAAGAGAGAGGGAGAGGGGGGAGAGGGGGGAGAGGGGGGGGGTCTGCTTGTGTTTGTTGAGGGGGGGTGTCTCTAAGGGACGAGCGTGGCCAAGTGTCCCGCCACAGCACTACCATCAGTTTCTAACTGTGACACTGTGTGATCATCTGGCTCTGGTGGATATTAATAACCCTCAGTCAGCTACAGCCCACCGCCCCACCACCCCACCCCCCGGGCCACCCACTCCTCTCTGCCCTGTGAGCCCCTCGCCTCTGCCCCCTTCCCATGCAGGCTTGACTTGTTGTCCCTCCTCCTGTTTGCCACGGGAGAAGCAGACTGACGGATCCAAGCAGCAGGCGCAGGGCTGTCAAAATCCAACACAAGGGAGAAACAAGACGGTCCCGAGCAAACAAACAGGAGCCTCTCCTGTCCTTCTCTTAGTTCCCCCTCTGTCCAGCTCTCTTGTTCTTCTTCACCCTCATCCTCCTCTTCCTCCCTGTCTCTTAGATGAAGATCATACCTGGTAGGTCCGCAGAGTGGGGTTGCTGTGGTGTGTCTGTCTGCGTCTAACCGTGTTTGTCTGTCAGGCTGTTGGCTGAGTTCTTGGCTGAAGTCGGTGCACATACTCACTAAATACAACCACGACACGCACACGTTCACATTTAACAAATGACAACCTTCACCCACGGCAGAACGGATTGTATTCCATATTTAATCCCGTCCACAATGTGACGGACTCGGTTGGCTGCCTCATCAGTTTTCCTTTATTCAGTGGTATGTGGAATTGTGGACAGAAGTTGGCGAGGGCAGTGGAGGCAATGTCACCCCCCCCCCCCAACACCATCACCACCCCTCTTGCCGTCACCTTTAGGAGGTGTATTTCCTGTCTGTCTGCCATCTGATAGGTGTCAACAAGTAGGGGCAACTTGTAAAAAGTGTATTTTACTCAAACCTTTGGTTTACTCGTGTGTTACAGAAAAAGCTGTGTGTTTCTGTTTGAGCTATTTCAGATTTCAACTATAAAAGCAGGAGCAATCTTCTGTTCAGTATCAATGCTGTGGTGGGATTTATGTTGTTAGAATAGTTAGTGTTTTTTTATTACATTTTAAATGATAGTTGTTTTTTTATGTAATCAAGTAAAAAGATTCAGTATTATTTTGGAGGGTATTGTAATTACAAAGTCTTTTCACTCTGGATGGACTGGATGAAACAATGAGCTGGACTGACCTAGGGACATGTCTTTATTGGGTTTTACCTTTTTTGTTTTAGTAATGGATTTTCTGCCAGTGATGCAGTTAGCAAAACTCATGTCACATAACAATGTGGCTATTTAAATAAAAAAATATTTATTTAAATAGCCATAACCAATAAAAAGCCAGTAAAAACTTGTGTAGTTCTCTTTCATCCTGCAAAATCACTGGTAACAGATGAATTTGGATTAGGAAAACACTCCTGTGCTCTTCTTGAGAACATTAAGTGTCTATGTCATAAATGTCTGAAAACAGCTGAACCATCAGGAGAAGCAGGTCAGAGGAAGACTTTCAGTCATAGCTCCAGGGTCGGGAAAACAGCAGGAATTTCAGCTTGGAGGGGGGCGTCCTTTTTTAAAAATGTCCCTGCTGCCATACACGCCCATGCTGTCCCACTCCCTCATTCACCCCCAACCCCTCTGAGTTAAGGCCCACCTGTCACAGCAGCCCACACTCAATCCCTCTCATCTCCTATAACTTATAATTCTTTGTCCCAACAAATGCTTGCAAAGCCCCCAGGACCCACTCTCCCCGCCCTGGTGGTTTTGGGGCACTTAGTCTCCCTGATTATATTTTGGCGCTTGAGAAAACACAAGAGGCAAGGTAAGATAGCTTCTCCAAAGATATTTGGCTAAAAGGTTAAATAAGCAATTAAGAGTAGCATATTCGCTTTATCTCTTCCTCTGCCTGTCTCAATGCTGATAATACTGCTACAAATGATACGATTGTGTTCTGAATGTCTTTATCTTGTTTATCATGTGCAAGAATTATTCTTGACACTGATCTGCCCAAGTCATGTTACTAATCCATATGAACTTCACGTGTGGCATGTTTACCCTCTGCATTAGTCACATTCATGTGTAACTGTGGAAGCTGTCAGTCGTTGGACACAGTGACTGCTCGAAGGGGCCACTGGGGGCCCTCCAGTGTCACGCTGCCATGTTGCCACATGCAGATATGAAGAAACTGTTATTACTTGGAGCTGCAAAGGGATTAAGTTCTGATTACTCTCAGACAGCGTGAGAAGGTCTTCGATTTTGCCAGCACAAGCTCCACCCACCTGAACATAGCTGGTGTTCTTTTGTTGGATGCTATGCTATTACAGCAATGCCTCATATCTAACGTATCTAGTCATTGTGGTTATAGATCAAAGAGTGTGTGTGTGTGTGTGTGTGTGTGTGTGTGTGTCCACGTGTGTGTTCATTGGCAACACTTTGAAGACTTTATCCAGGATTTACCCTTAAGAAATATTAAATCTGTGTATGCGTAGAACTCCCAACAGACTATGTCCTATAATATTGCAAATAAACAATAAGTCATCTGATCCTGTGGCTTCACATCAGCCTTTGTTTGTGAGGCATGTTACGCACAAGTCCATCACACACTGATTTTAGCCACACAAGCTCTTTGTCAGGCACATCGCCAACTTTCTCTGAACTATGTGAAATATCTTAATGACTACATGGATTGCAGTAATATTTTATACCAATCGTCATTGTATGAGTAATACAGATATCAGGGTTCACTGATATACTTCATATATAGATAAAGGAATTGATATGGCCTCTAGGGAAAGTTTCCACTAATGTAATCTAATTTAAGATAGTGTCTGAGAGATAGGTGACTGGTAAAAAGGACTAGGTGAGTAAACAGGCCTTGAGATAATATAGTAGTTTAGCTGTAACTCAGTTCAAGACGTGAGTCGGAGTAAAAAACGTTTTTTGTGTCTTGTGTAGTTTGTAATGTCATTGTGTTGTAGTTCTTTCTCAAACATCAGATATTAGTAAGCTGTAATAAAACTACAAACACCCTGGTTTCACTCGGCTTGGCTGTGGTAAAGACTATACCTACTGTCGCTGCCTCTAGTTTGAGAGAACGTGGCATAGAGGGTTATTCTCTAAAGCATACTTAATCCTGTCTTCAATTATGGAGGCTCCTTCCTTCCTTCGTACCTGTCATACCCCTACATTTAATTCATGATGGTCTTAAGTGAAACTAGTTGAATCACTTCTGGTCCAAAATAGAAAGATATTGTGGATGTATTTTGACTTGGATGAAATCAGGTTTGAAGTAACTCTTACATTCACAGGGACATTATTTTTTGTACAGATGCAATATCCCTTATCCTAAAATGAATGTGATTCTTTTGATGTAGTCATAAGTCACGCGACTGTCCTCCAATGACTGAAATCTGACTGAGTTGATGTTTACTCTACATTGACATCGTAATGTCTTATTGTCCGAGATGCTGTCGAGTTAAAGGGACGGCAGCTGGTGTCCCTGATCATCTGTGCTCTTCATGGGGGATTTCTGGTCTTAACTGTCCCCTTGTCCATTGGCGTCCATTCTGCATGATGACAGCTCTGTCCTCTATGCACTCACTAGCTCCTCAGCTTGCGCTATCACCTATTACAGCACCGCTGGGATTTTGTCCGCGTCCGAGCACTGCGAGCTCAGATCGGTGTGGTGATAACATGGAAGTTAACATTCTCTCCCGACCCTGTGGAAATGAGGTCGTCTAAAAGGTCACTAGGAAAGGGGGCGTGGCCAAGTCAGACTGTAAATACTGAGTGTCACACACGAGGCCCATCAGTCGGCATTCTCCCTCTGAACTTTGACCTTTCATCTGTGTTTGTTTTCCCTTTCTCAGACTGTGAAGGAAGGCATGTCAACCCCAGGGGCCAGGCAAGATATAGTGTAGCAGATTTTCAAAGTATCACTTCAGTTGTCACAGCAACAGCTAATCAGACTAAAGATTCAGGTTCTTAATGGGAAATTCAATTTTGCTTTGCTTACTATGGTCTGTGAAGAATTCTCCTCAGTGTTATTCTCAGGCACAGGAGGTTAAACATGTGTCTCTTTTAGCTAAATAAAACCCTCACACCAGCTTTTCTCCAGAGGAGCTAAGAGCTGAGAATTTGCAAAGTCATTTTTCACAGCGCTGGTAAAGAACAACATCCTGTTTGACATGCTAAGGCCACGAGTGTAATTTAATCATGCATGCTGCCAAGCATAGTGCTCCTTTAGAGATGGATGTCAGGCCCTCACAGAGCTGTGTGGGCAGCGGTGATTTGGTTTCTGGCTGTGGCTTTGGACTAGTTTGTGGAAAAGCCAGCAAACTTCCTGGAAACGGCCACAGCCTGAATCCCACAGCGGAGAAATCCAGCTTCCACTTACTGTACACCAGTGTGTGTGTGTATTTTTTCCATGAGTGTATGTACACAGCCTCAATTGCCTGCTCCACTGTGACTGCCACTGGTGCAGAAGTAGGTATGAGTCATAATACAAACAATGAACTCCTGCCACGGAGGAACTCAACAGGACTTTTGGACACAGCATGTTCTGTGGGAAAAGTGAACAGACTCCAGTGAGTGAGAACAACCCACATGCAGCACATATAGACTCATTTAGACCTGATTCATATATATGAGCAGGAGTGAAACCATGGAAAAGGAGTGTATTCATACCCCTCCTCCATTATAGATCTGTCAGCTCTCAGTAGTTCATAGAGTAAACAGTGACATCAGCAGTTTACCTAAAGATGCTGATGCGTCAGCGTCAGTTTATAACTGTGGCCTTTGTATATGGTTGTATAGAGTTCATGTTCTATAGAAAACATCTGTTCATTATCGAATACCACTCCATTTACATGTTCCTTGAGTCATTTATCATGTGACACTTTTTTCAGACTGTGAGTCTCTAGAGGTCAGTCACCTCTGCTCAGTTATTGTTGTCATGGAAACAAATATCCCAACTCTCTGTGATGATAATGAAGGTAACACAATCCCAACAGTGAACAATTGTTGTTTTTACACCTTTTATTAAATTTAAAAAACAATGCAACTTCTCATTGAATGAATGAATGAAATGAAATGAAAAAAGATGATTGAATTGATTGCGAGGTAGAAGTGGTTGTTGGTGGGTTTTGTCACTTTGCTCAGAGGCACTTCAGGTATTTGATCACTGGTTTATGACACAAACTTTTTGTTGTGCATTAAATGCTAGACTTGGCAAAAAGTTATGCTCTTGTCTGGTTATTAAAATGAAATGGATGTAAATAAAAAAAATAAAAAAATGTAAAGAATAAAAAGGACAAACCATGTTTTTTAATGCCACAGCAGTATTTTCCCTACAAGAGTCATTAGTCATTTTTTGCCACATTTTGAAATTATTAAAATTGGCAACTTACTACAACTAACAATTTGTTGTACTTATGGTAAAAAAGAAAAGAAAAGACTCCGAGCAGGTGAATGAAAGATGCTGCTGTGTGAGTGATTGTGTCAGTGCAGCAGGTGGGACATCAGAGAGCTTCCTGTTCAGTCCGAGGTCAGAGGACGTTGTCCTGTAAGAAGAGAACTCAGCTTATTTAGGTCACTTTCCCTTTTAAATGCGACCTGGGAACAGCTCAGCTGTGCCCTGCACTAAACTGTCACGCCCTTCCGATGAGTGGCAACAGTAGGTGTGTGTGGCTGTCAGCTGAAGTGAACTGCATACTTTGAACACACCTAAAATCATTACACAATTATAGTTTATTGTTTGTTATTTTTTTTCAGTTCAAAAAAGTGATGCAGCTGATGAGTATGTGACACTTCACAATCACAATGTGCACACAGCCTGTGTGCATAAACTAAAATTAATACACGGACTCTGGACAAATGTCAGACTCAAGACTAAATAGGGGACTTAAGGGCGGTGCAGTTCTAACATTTTAAAAGCACAATAGTTTGCATCCCTTTATGTCCAGTCCTTGACCTGAGTAGAAAACAAATCATAAAAAGTAACTGGAGGAAACACTTTGACGTTAATGAGCCAAGTGGTCTCTTTCATACATCTAATAAAATGCAACCTGACACTGTTGCCAAAAAAAGATCCGATGACAAACAACAGGCAAAGAGGACGTGACAGTAATGTTGAATTACCTGTCTGTTATCTTTTGTTTTGTCCATTAAAGATAGGGGCAGGGCACACTCTCTGACTTTCACCTTTCATTAAGTGGCTCTCGTTTCTTTTTTGAGCCTCCCTACCCCAGCTGGCACTGTGTGTCTGAAACGCACGGCTACTACGGGGGGGGTCTTGTTGTGCACGTCTCCACCAGAACTGTGATGGCTGCATTGAGGAACCACAAGCGAGGGAAATTGTTGCACGAGTTGAGCTCGTACGGAGAGAGGAGCATGTTTCTGTACAGTAAGATGTGTTGTGCAGGTGAGGGCAGAGAGTGGATGTATGACTATGGGTGGGGATGAATTTCAATATTTGTGTTTGGTGTTTCCAGCATGGTGGAACAACGTGGTTGTTACTACCAGAGTCAGGCCTAGAGAAAGGTTCATAGTTTTAGGTTGCACTTCTTTGTGCAAGTGATTTTATAATTTGTATTCACTGGTTAAATCCTGCAATCCTATAATATTCATATACAGATTTCATTACTCCTTAACATGCTGCTTTTTTTTCCCTTATCGATTTTATTTCTTTATTTTTATTGCAGCCAAATTTATTTTTTATTCCACTATAATTCAATTTAATGGAATACAGTTAATTTCTTTTTGTTAATACATGTATTTTAAAGTAAGTATTTTTAAATATTTTAATGATAAAGATTCTGCACTTTCTGCCTTGAGACAAACTTTTTTTTATGTAATGTGACTAACTTTACATTCAGTAAATAGATATAAAGTACAAGAATGCAGTCTATTTTATAATTATACCTCGGTGGTACTTTTATTTCTTCTCAGATCGTATGTTGTCACCATCACAATATCAGTGCGTCTCTCAACTTGTGTAATTACAGGCTGCGCGGAACATTTTTGAACGTAAAGAGATGAACAGAGGTTCGCCTCCGGCTCCTGCTGCAATAAATGCCACAGTCTAACGCAATGCAAATGTTATATGACCATCCACAGGTACCTTAGCACACCTGAGTTATGATGGGAGGAGGCATTATGGAAAGTGCCTGAGCACAATAACAGATGTGCAGTTCGATTTAAACTAGAGGTCGCAGCTGAAAGGCTCGCTGTTCAATATATGAAGCTTATAGTATTGTCTTGTTGTAAATAAGTAACTGCAATAGATGTGGTTGTTATGGTCATCTCTGTGCAGCATTATCTTTATGAACAGGTTCAGGAGCAGCGTGTCAGGTTTTAAGAAAGGTTGACTGGGAAATAGACATGTGTGACTATACATGAAGATCAACAGCTCACATATACTGTAAGTTTTAAGTGAGCTTGTTTTTTTCTCTCTTCTTTTCAAATGTGTGAAATTATTAATGGGATGATTCTTGTTTCTATAGCAGTAATGATCCCTACATGTCTCTAGAAATAAAAACATGCTACTTTATGCAAATAATGAGTGTGTTATTAACTAAAGCCTGTAAATATGGTTTTGTCGGTCCTTTGTTTCAGGAAAATGTTCTCATTGACCAGTGCGTTTTGCTACACTCCAGATAAATCCCTTTGTCTGATTTCATAACATGACCATAAAACTATTACAGATGAAAAAAATTATCTTTTTATTTGATCTTTTTTTCCATTTTTTTTAATGATTCCTTATTTTCCATATTTTTATTTCTGCAGCGGGAGTGTCATAGTAGCAGAATTCATCCGGGAGGCAGTGGGGTGTGGTTGTGCTCTGGCCCCATCTAGTGGTTAAATTATTTAACTGCTTTGGCTTCACTAAGAGAAGTAGTAAAGTATGGCGGTTGGAGGAAGGTGTTTTCCTTTCCACGTCAAATCGTTCAGTCATCGGAGACTCCTCCACCTCTGTGTCTAAAAATACAGCCGCGAGTGAATCTCAGCCAGAGCAGCCTATACTGCAGCACTTGGTGTTGTGTGTTTGTCATCGTCTGCTGCCATAGAAACGTCTCTCAACTTCCCTTTTTTTCCACATTTACATGTGTTTGGAAACTCCCAAGGCTGAGATAGCATATGGAAAAAAGATCATAATAAATCACTACATTGATTACTAGGGAAATACAAGACCTACTATGTGATCCAGGCTTCCAAATGAAGACAAATATTTCAAGTAATTGTCCACGACTTTTTTTCATATTACTTTAGCTCTGATTTATGACTAATTAATCACTTGATACTTAGTCTGTAGCTGAAGTGACCTTCCCTTAGCTATACAGCTTATTCTTTTAAGGTCAGGGGAGGGGGGCTGGAGCCAATCCCAGCTGACATTGGGTGAGAGGAGGGGTAAACAATGGACACATTGCCATAAGGGCCATCATACAGAGATTCATTCACTCTTACATTCACACCTACAGTCAAATTAGAGTCTCCAATAAACAATGAACCTAACCTCAATCTGCATTTATTTGGACTGTAAGTTGAAAATGCAAACTCCACACAAAAAGACCCCCGAGCAAGCTGATTAGTTAATTAAAAGGAAATCAATTACTTTTTAAACAAAACAAGTGGCAGGAAAAAAGCAATATATGGCTTTCAATGGGCATTTTTGGGGTTATTTGTTGTGTTATTTTATTGAGCAATAGAATAATCAATCTAGAAATCAGCTAATCGTGCTCAGCAAACATTTGTATTTGAATTTTGAAAATACATAGTTTCTGGGCTGTACAGATTCTGATGTATGGTGTGTTTGTTTGCAATAGGAGGAGAAGAAGAAGAGGTGGGTGCTACTAATTAAGCAGTGGTTGTTCATAGTAGACAAAAAGTACAGTAATAAGCAGTGGGGAAAAAGAAAAGAAGAGAGACACTGTGTGAATGCAGGAAACAAGGCAGGGAAAAGTTGTAATCAGATCCAAAGCCACTGTCTTGACCATTTTAGATTTACAGCCGTGAAAAGGCAATTTTTAGGATGTTAATTAAAAACTCAGCCTCTCACCACGTTTTCTGACTTACTCTTTATTCAGGCATCTCATTTGGTGAACCACAATGAAAAACAACGTCAGCTCTAATTTCAAGCAAACGTCATATGACTTCTGATCTTTGGAATTGCAGACAGTCGCTTACCTCAGCGTTGAACTGCACTGCATTTTCAGAATCATGTATAGTGTTTTGTTGCTCTGACCTGCAGAGGGCGCCACAAGCTGTTTTAAATGTCGTCCTCCGTGCCATTCAGACTTCATCTTCCTCACCTACTTCCCCCCCAAAACCCTGCCACATTAGAAATCACCAAATGACACATCAGTAATGGACACAATCCCCAGATGTGGGGCTTTCCACAGAGGCGTCTGCAGCTAGAGCCCTGAGCTATATTAAAACTCAGCTGCTGTGGCTAATCCACAGGCTTGTTGAGTCTGAGTTAAATTGGGTTCACAGCTCCATCGTTGGATCTAATTTTGAAGACTTCATCTGAAGTCGGCTGTCAGGCTGGAGATCAGTGCGGATGATGACTGGACTGTGAGTCATGGTAGAGTTATGACAAACATCCATGTGATTAGAACGGACACTTAGAAACTCCTGTGTGTCGGCCTGATGAGTTTTGAGCTTGTGTCCAGCATCCAAAACGTCAAATATACAGTCACTCAAAGTGACTTGTTATTATTCCCTTTGAAGAACAGGATTAGAAACACGTGCATGATACCTGGTTTATTGAACACACTTCACAGCTAATTAAACACAATTATATTACATTTTCTTGGCTGAAAAACAAGCCGCCCTTGACTCTGTATCCTTCTTTTGCTGTGTTTAACAATCTGTCGCCAGTAATGCAGACATTTTACGAAACAAACCTTTTCTTCTTTATTTGGGCCTCTCATCCAAACACAAACGGTGTTTTAAGTTTAAGATTTTACAAATGCCCTTCAAAGAATTTACGAATCTATGACGTTGCAGCAACAACAACTAAAATGGTGGCTATATACCGGTTTCTTAATGTTAGGTTATTGCAGCTAGATTTGGCATCATTACAACACATTACTGGAATTCTCAGGAGTTTTACAAGCTCAATATTTAGACCACTGCGTTGCATGTAGACGTTATCACCACATGCTGGCCCTGCCTGTAAATTAGGGAGAAAATATCCGCATTAGTGTAGACAAAGGCTA
Source organism: Paralichthys olivaceus (assembly GCF_024713975.1). Classification (NCBI taxonomy): domain Eukaryota; kingdom Metazoa; phylum Chordata; class Actinopteri; order Pleuronectiformes; family Paralichthyidae; genus Paralichthys; species Paralichthys olivaceus. The sequence continues at coordinate 21,511,427 of NC_091105.1, read as the reverse complement.
AGACTGATTTCTCTATTACATTTTTCATTCATTCGTTCATTTAACTAAATGGTTTAAACATGTTTTAAATATGGTGCCACATGCCAGACTGTCTGAGTCATGCAGTGGGCATCCCAGCTTAGGATAACATTTATGAATCCCAACCCTCCAAAGTACAGTCATGTTGTCTGGATGCTCTGCAAAACACAGCAAATACAATACTGTGTGTGTGCTGTGATTCAGGTGCAGCTACCTTCCTCGGCCTCTCCTCACTCCTCTTCACAGAACAACCAAGGTGATAATCTTGGGTGTGTTTAGGCTGCTCCTAGTTTTATCAACATTCCTTTATCTTGTTAGGTGGGGTGGCCAGATATTGTAGTAGACCGCAAATGACGAAGACGTCCCTTCTCAAGAAGAGAGGGATGAGGAAAATGGTAGTAGAGGAGATGTTACCTAATCTGGGAAAGCAAATCCCTTCTGCAGCTCTTTATCCTCCACAATGAAAGGTGTTTTCTGTCCTCCCACTTTCCAAACCCTTGTATTTGCTTTGCAGTTGAGCACTTTGAAAAACCATAATGACACATTCTCAGAATTCTTTTGTCCTCTAATTTGTTTGTGTTTTTTTGGAGTCCACATAATCCTTAAATGTAAAGCTGGTTGTTACCCTAAATTACTGCAATTGCCACGATCCATTAGAGGCATATACACATCATAGTGTCCTTTATGTAACTTTTGATTATGATTACCAGATTAATAGAAAAGATATGGACTGTCAGATCCATGTGATTCTGATACAGTTTTATTCACTGAGATGAGGTTTTTTAGAACCACAGGCGCGGTGAACATACTTGTTTATGATAATTACACTAAACCATTGGGAGAATAATGGAGTTTGGCAACGTAACTAAGTGCCTGCAGCCATGCTATTGGCTCTGCAAGACTGTATTTACGGATAGTGTTGAATGCTACCCTAAGTTTGTATTTTCACCTGAAGATGGCACAAGATGAAAATGAAGGATCACCAAAGTCATTACAAGTCATTCTAAGGGGAAGATGAATATCTAATACATATCTGATGGTGGTTTAATCCAAACATTGTTGCGATTTCTTTACTCAAAGCCAAAGTAGTATGATGGTGCAAGAGGAACAACAATGTCAGTACAACTTATCGTCTGAGGACCATGAATGTTTTGTACCAAATTCCATCCCAATCCATCCAATATATGTTGAGCTTATATTGTTGGGTTGGACCAACATTGGCAAAAAATTTTGTATCAGAATTAAAGCATGTAAAGTCAGTTTATTGTATCAAAGTCTACGCTGTGACTCACTTCTCATCTTTGACTACATAAGTATGTTCATGCTGACACTATAACGACCCAGGAGGCATATTGGTTGCATAGTCGAAGGGGGCGTGGGCACCAGTGTGTTTTTGAATTTCCAATGAAGGACCGAGGTTTGAAGTTTGACGAGTTCTAGAGGAAAGAGAGGATGATCTGCCAATGTCAAAGGAGCAGATGGGGTCATAATTTCCAAGTCTGATGGGCACACATGAAAGTAAAACTTTCATTTCTAAGTCAGCAAAGCAGCCAGTAATATTTTGGCGGGCGACGGGTCACATGTTATGATTGTTATTTCATTGAGTGTATACAAGGGGTGTGTTTGATTTGGGACAATCCCACCCTGTCCGAATTCATCCACTACACAGTATCCAATACGAGACACAGAACAAATTGATAATGCAACATCAATGTGGGAAGGACAAACCCAACATCCCTGTCACTTTCATCATAAGAAATAAGGATCAAGCCTCAAACTTCTCATTTAGAAAGAAAATGCTTTCTTCACATATTTTCACCACACTCCTCCTTTATAAAAGCCCAAGTGCTCCATCTGGTTTTGATGAAGCCAGATGAGGGAGCAGAGTAATAAGCATGTTGAGACCTTAATGATATGCCTCCTTTTTGGAGGAAAGATCTCATGACTAAGATGTTCCACACTTTCTGGATCCCATCTGGGTTTCCTGCTCGTGTGTCCCGTGAGGTTTAGAAATCCAGCTCAAGCTCCGAGGGTGTCGGTCAATGTTCCACTGCCACCGGACGTCACAGAGTTCTCAGTTACTTTCTCCTGTTGCCTCAGCATCTCAGATAGCCTTGAAAACCCTAAAATGTCCTGTTTGATTCTATTTAGTTCTGCTGTAAGAAATGACCCTCTAACTTATCTTTCACTGTTTGAAAATTACCTGTATCATTTCAGTCAGTACTACAACATTACAATTGCTTTTCCTTTTTTAATCAACTAACCACACACCACTCCCTAATTCCTTTGCTTGCCTAGACATTATAGAACTAGAAAGGTGTGTCTCAAATGTGCTAACGTGGCTTAAATGAGTCAACACACACACACACACACACACACACACAGACTTACACTGACACATTAAGTACTTTCATGTTCATACAGGTCATTTTCAAAACTGTAGAAGAAAAAGTGGTTTTAAAAGCCTGATAAAGTGATGTCAGTCAGGGTGGGGCACATGGCATCTATATTCACCTCGGGGCTCGAGGGGCAGGATTTAGCAAAGGCAGAACACAACCTGCCCTGCAGCTTGTCTGTCAGGACATAGAGTATACTATGTAGATAGATGTCCTTTTATTTAAAAAAAAAAAAAAATCCCTCTTACAAAGGAAGAGTTGCATTTATAAGCAATGAAGTTCACCTTTCTTTAATTTAATACACTCATGAATATTGCAGCTATGGCCATATGTGTCATTTCCACTTGAGCACTTGATGTTGAGCAAAACATACAAAGGATTGCTTAAGCAGAAATGTAGCTGATGAAACTGCTAAAAAAGAAATTCTGTATATAATTTAGATTTGATTTCATTGCTAAAGTGCATTTCTGTGTGTTGTCTTTGAATTTTCCAGAGAACCAAAAGTAATAATCCTCAAAACTGCTCAAATAATACCTAATAATAAATCACTGTCTGTGCCTTCGTGGCAAAGTGCTGTGGTTTACAAGTGATGCTATGGTCTTCTTTAATTTTTTTATCAAATATCAAAAAGCAGGAAATGTGTTGTAATGATAGTGAATGTGGCTGAAAAACAATTCTGGTCACATCAAGTCAAATATCATCATGAGTCTGAGAGACGAGGCCTAACAAGAACTATGCAGTTTGTTATCAGACATGAGAAACTGACTAACACTGACAAGACAGAAGCATTGATAAAAAAAGAAATCCACACAGTTTCACCACAGGATTATACAATCTAAATGATTTATTGCAGTGGCCAATCTTTACATGCACAAACGCAGTCAAACATTTGATAACAAGCAGTTGTATTTCTCAGTAAATCAGTGAAGGACTTGGTGAGGCCATGCATTGCTGTCGGGTATCTAAAGCCGCCCTTCCCACAACTATTCCATCCCCATCCTTCCACTTTTCCTTGTTGGTTGGTGATCCTTAATGAGATATGTCTGAGGAATGCTGGGAACAAATAATGATTTACCAAGAGGTGTATGTGCGTGTCACTCAAAAAACCTTGTTAGACTTGTTGGATATCTGTTACTTCTGTGTGTGCATTGTAAATTATCCATTTGAATCCTATTTGTTCTACATAACGAATAATAAGTTATCAGCACCAACTTTTATGATTTTTTTATTATCCCTGGTGACTCAGCTTGTGTCTGTATTTTCTTGCGCAAATGAGGCAATTAAGTGATAGTCCCTGCAAGTTACCACACCTCATCCATCCCCGCCTTTCCCTCCTCTACCTCGCCTTAGATTGCTAGAGGAAGGGGTGTGTTTAGAGCCCTACCCACCATGTCCTCTGCACACTCACACCACTAAATACACACTCGCACATCACACACACAAGGACAGGCCCAGACTTCGTATCCCACAGGCACTATTTGCTATGAAAGGAATAGAGTAAGCCGGAGAGAAAAAGAGGAAAGAAAAAAAAAAAAACATAAGGAGGAAAAAGAAGGGCAGAACCGGAACCAATGAGGGAGTGAGGAGGTTGAGAGGAGAGAAGGAGGGAGAAATCATAGGTTTGTGACGTGCTGCGTTGAAGCCACAGGACTGCACACTCTGGGACAAGCTGAGGGCCAGTGGGACAGATATAGACGCGAGAAAAGCTGAAGTACCTATCAAGGGGGAAAACCGCCAAGGATATTTTATCATCAGGATTATTATTGTGTGCTGACTATCAGTGACAATGACCTCTCAGCAGCAGAGGTACAGGAATTTCTCCACTGACAGCGGGGGCAAAGAGAGGATGCACTCTGACGATGGTTATTACCAAGGGATGCTGAAGGCTACAGACGGCAGGAAAGGTACCAGTATGGTGGCAGTTAATGGAAAACAGCTTAATTGCAAACGTTAATCTGGATTTATGTGTTTCCATGTGTTTGAGAAGCTGCCGGGCAGGAATTAAATGTTCCAGGAAGCATTTAATGTAATTTCAGCATTGTACAGTGTTCAGGTTGCAGGCTTTTGTTTGCAAGGGCCTGACGAAGTTGATGTTAAGGCTTTTTTTGGTCAGCTTGTTGAATAAGGTTTGGTTTTTCTACATCAGTAGGCTCAGCTGTCAATGGCGGTTCTTTTGTTACGGGCAAATTTGACTGATGTTACATGATCTGGAGCAGTCTGACATCTTAAAAATGATGGATGTGGTTGTCCTGATTGGAGTGAATTCCCCACCCAGCTACTTAAAGCAGGATACTACTCTTGTATCTAATGCATCAGCTGCTTCCTCTCAGTAAATTGGGCAGCAAAGCACATGCACCATTTTTTGTTACGTGACATTAATGTGTTTTGAGTTGAAACTTATGTTGCACCTTGGATGAATGATGTGTTAGATTTTTTTCCTTATTTTTCCAAATTTGTTTTTCCCCTTTAACTTTTCAAACTGATGACATTTTACAGTTCTTCCGAGTATTTCAATCTTTTATTAAGATAGATTAGAAATTAGATTACGAAGAAATATTCTATTCATTAAACAAAAAATTAAATGTACCCCATGTAAAGTTGTGCAGAAAAATTTATCAAAGTTGCATATCTTGCATGAATAATCTAGTCAGTTTAATTATATCTACAACAGCGCTTCATATTTTATACATTATTTGTTTTGCCTGCAAAATTGTAAGCGTTGAATTAACTAGAAACAATGGTTGCATAGTTAAAGAAAATCCAATAAGTCAGTACAAACATTCCCTCTGGAGTGTAGTGAAGTATAACTTTCAAACTCATGTACTGTACTTAAGTAAATGCACAAGTTACAGTACTTTGTGTGCTATTGACTTCCGTGCTGTTTTGGACCATAAACACCACACCTCACTGAAAGCTCTTTGTGTCTGGATGACATCTGATACTTGGAAGTTTATGCAGCCCCTATCCACCCGCACTCCATTCACGTGTGAAGAGCACTGAGTCCACAAAGAGTTGCGTTACTTCAAACATTACTGAGTAATACGCTGTGAATGCAGAGACTCACAGTTCAGGGTGCAGTTCCCATGGGAAACTGCTTTAGTCCACTACAGAGATGGTGAAACATCCCAGCATTATTTCCCTGCTGCCCTCGGTGTGACTGTGTGTGTGTGTGTATGTGTGTGTGTCACCTCTCTGTCCACACTGTGGGACATTTTGCCCCCTCGACAGGAAATGGAGCCACACAGAGATTGCGTCATGAGGCGCAGCCCCTATTGGTTTAAATGATAAATAAGGTTAAAGTCTAATGGTCTCTATATGAGGTTTCCATGGAAACAAACTTCCGTTACACATTTGAAGAAGTCGTTGCTGACACCCTCCTAAGAAAACAAACGTAGCCTCTGGGCATGGATTTAATGTTGAAGTTGAATTCGAGAGCGTTTCAGTGCTGGGCGTGTTATTATACAGTAGGTAGTTGGATCACTACCCTTAAACTGATAAGATAGAGGGCTTTGTTGTTTTGAGGTCACTCCAGTGCAATGTGAATGCTGTGTGAGTCAGTGAAGGTGAGTTCCATATTAAAGAAAAAACTTGAATTACAACATACGCATCAAACCACAGCCTTCAGATCAGTTCCCATCAGGGAGCTGGAAACACTTTGATGTCTCCACAAATGTTGCAGTGACACACCTCATGGTTTTTTGCCTTGAACTCCAATAGGGACACATCACAGCAGGTATGCGGGTTTGTTGTTTTAGTAGGTGCGTCCCTCGTCAGGATCTAGTTGTTTCTTGTTGGAAAATTGCACTCTCTAATAGTTATGCCTCGTCTTGCAGACGTTCACACAGAGTGTTTTCACACTACATGTTGCCTTTGGCGTGGGATCCTTTACTTTTCTGTCCAAGAGCACATGGTGGCAGCTGTGTTAGAGTGAGACACCACCTTGCAAATGTTGCATTCGGGGTGCATCTGCCGTCAGTGAGCAGGATTTGATGCCGTCTGACTCAGATGCAGGCGCGCACAAGTCGAGAGGTGTTTTTCCACCCGATCAAACACGTCTGGTATCTTGGGGTTTTCCTTGTTTGCTGCTTTTATATAAAGTAAATGAAACCTGAAACGGAAACTTGATGTAAAAGAATGCATAAATCATATGCTGTTATTTTAAAAGTCACACATTTTATTCTTTATAGGAGAAAATTCATTTCTAACAGGGTTAGGTTTGGGGGTTCTCTTCATACACCTCTCACGTCTGTGGTTTCTCTGTCTTGCAGATGAACGAGATCGAGTACAGAAAAAGACCTTCACAAAATGGGTGAACAAGCACTTGATAAAGGTAAGAACCCTTCTCTTAACTTTCACTCTGTCTTGTCTGAATCGGCAGACATATTGATGCACTCATTCCTGCCCACACATGCCCTCACTATCGTGTTCCAGAAGATCTGTCTAACGAACAAAGCACACTTGTGCAGAGTCAATTGGAGCTTGAACAATGAATTTGGACAAATGTAGCATTCTTCCAACATAACGAACATGTGGTTAACTGCCCTCAACCAACAAGCACGGGGGATATCAAAAAGTAAACTTTCCAGCTTGTGGTCCAGACCCTAATAATAAGTCTTCAACCACAGAATGTTATGCTGAGCATTTAATAAATCTGGTAAGATTTTGAGAGATGATTGATCTCTAAATTTAGAATGAATAATTACAGTTGGTCTTGATTTATGTTTATGTTGGCAAGAGTTTAGATGTTCTCTTAGTGTTTACTGCTATGAACTATCAAAACAATCACATGGGATAACATTTAGATTTAGGAGTTAGTAGATCTGAGTTGAAAACACAGTACAACATTGATTTCGTGTGTGCAAGCTGTAACAACAGACTTGTCTCAGAATGTCATTTGTCTTTGTGGATTACACTGAGAGACAGTCCACCATTGTCTAAAATCTCATCTATCCCTCACCTGTGCATTGAAAGTGTCTCTTCAGAAATTATTACCAGCACCCCCGCCCCTTACCCACATAAACATACATTAGCTAGTCAGCTATTGTTGCACTCTTGGTTGTCAGCATTGCACCATGATGGGGAAGGCTTACCAGAAGACTAGTCTATCGTCAGCGTAGAGACTGTGTGAACCATCCATCAGCACTCGTCCACTCACGCTTCATTCTCAAACCAAGGCCTCCAATGCATCACACATTTGAGGAGGCATGCAGGTCAGGATGAGGGTAAAGTCAAACAGGCCGTACTCCTCACTCAGGAGTTCCTCATTAGGGGTGAAAAATGACCTCTCAACACAATATACTCCCTCCAACAGGGCAGTAAAAATAGCCATGCTTGTGCTACTTTTCTTCCAGAAAACTCCCATTGGCAGCAACACATTTACAGCCTCATGACACTTAACTGCTTCCACATTGTTTGTATATTCACTCCCACAGACACTGAGCCATTCATTTTTTTTACAAATGGAACAAGAGGGAAGAAAATAAGTATAAAGAGTGTTTTCCTTTCGTGAATGTGCATTTCTACCGTATTTGGCCACCAGTGTATGAGAACATACTGGGGTTACTCCCCCTTGTTTCTCTAGAGCGTTCATTGTGAATTGTTGAGGGTGAGTCGGACACATCTGGACTCACTTTGCTCCCTCTAAAAAGGCAAATTCTGGTCTCGGCCCGGAGCCGTGGTGGTTAAGGCTGACGGTAGCACATGTGCTGCACAGACTCTTGGGTCTTGCCAGGCCTAAAATAAAAAGCTTGCATTGATGCAGGGAGATTACATAATGATTCACACTCACTTTACTTTTGTCACTGTTTCTTGAATGACTTATGTAATACGAGCAAACTATGTGTCGGATAGTCAGAACAGAACATTAATTTGTCCGTAGACAACCCTGCTGCACGCTGTCTTTTGGGGAGTCAAATGTTCTTTGCAGTTCTTTTTTTAATTACGGATCATAGATTGTATTAAGACTTGCACAATTGTTCATACAACGCACACGTTTTGCAGGGAAAGTGTTAACTCTGAGACTGAGTTTCAAGAATGCTACTCTGAGGTTAAACTGGTGTTAAACTGGTTTTATGGTTTAATGGTCGGCTTGACAGGGTCAGACAATGGCTGGGTGAAGCCATATAGAGCCGTGAAGGGCCAATGAGTGGTTTCCCCCGCTCAGTCTTTTTTTTTTGTGCGGAACTGAGTTAGAAGTCGGACGAGCTGCAGAATAGAAACCTATTTTTTAGCAGAATCCTACAAACTACACTTGATCAGATGAAAAAGTAGGATTGTTGCAAATTGATCTCAGATAACAAATGCATGGCTATTCAACTTTAAGGATTCAGGGTGATGTAAAGATTATGTAAACCCTGAGGTATGTTAAGCACTTTGTTTCCCCAGACAGCGCAGAAGGACCAGGATGAGGCTCTGTCAACCATGTACGCTAATGATTATCACCTTGAAAGGTTTACAGAGTAGCTTCTTTTGTCTGTGAGAGGGCAATTTGTAGTTTTAACACCCATCTATCATGTGCAGCAGCCTCTTCAGTACAAAGTGATTGAGGGCTGGTGATAGATATTTTGAAGAGATTGACGACTAGATGCAGCAAGATACAGAGCAAAAAGCTCATGTGCAGAATATTGTATTTTATTTTCTTGTGTTAAAGTGTGTGACATAAGACGACATTGTCAGACATTCATCTACTCTATCTCTGTCAACGACGATGCAAACATGCCACTTTCTGTAAAGTAGATAACCTTTGGGTGTGTAGACAGTGAACCCTGGTGGTCACAGTGTTAGTTACCTTCACTCTGCAGGCAGGGAGGAGCAAGTCAAAGGTTGGATAACTTGTTTTGAAACTCTTGCCAACACAAATAGGCCACTGTTGAAACTTGCAACGGAAATCTGCCTTCATTCCATTTGAGGGCCATGGCCTCCTTTTCCCCCACATGACCAAACACACCCACATCAGAAGAGAGTTTGATCAAGAATGTTATCGTAACAACTAAAAAAGTATGTTTTAACTATTCCATGTTTTATCTGTCTGCTTCACACTGTCATGCTCATCATCAAATAATCACATTTTCTATTTCATCCCATTTATTAATTTCATTTTTATTAATTTCTTTTTATTATCATTTTCTTCTGTTCTTTTAATGTCTCCATTCCTCATCCATCGCTCTATCGTCTGCCATCACCCAGCATCGGAGGGGAGCAGAGGTAGGTGCTTGCATGTACAAGCAGCAGTTGCATTAAACACTTTGTCTGGTGTCTATATGACTTTCATGGAAGCTGTCCCCTCCCTCACTCACTTCTTTTTTCCAGCTTTATGCTCCTGTCTACCTTCTCTGGTTACACTACACCTTTAGTTGTAAAAACCTGTAATATTGTCTGTGAATTAATGCAACCACAAGAATCACAATCCACCTTGAAATTAAATTCGTCTGTGCTATTAGCAGATTTTTCCGTTCTCCTGGGCGCCTTTGTTCCTTCACTCTGGGTTTTATTCACAGTCCCATCCATCACTTTTCAGCAATGATAACAGCTGCTATTTGGCATCTGCAGCAGAGTTGGGCTTGGCTTGCTCTCGGCTATGCATTCTAGACCTGTGTAGAATTTTACTAGAGGGGAGAACACATCTGAGCAGTGAGAAAACTTATATAACACAGCGAGGTAACAGATTTAGAAACCAGCATAAAGTACCTCTTGAAACGGACAGTTGTAATTTAGGATCCTGAAATAAAAACCTGTAATTTTGCCTCAAATTTTGACGCCTCATTAGGTCTGAAGTGTCAGTACATTACAGTCAAAAAAAATCTGCACCGCATGCTGTTTCTATGAATTTTAGGACAATACATCTGTGATGTGTCACTTTGTGCATGGCCATTAACTTCTGTAATAGAGTCAGAACCAGTGAGACTTAATGTTCTGCTTCAGTCATTAACTGTAACAGCAGTTTGTGCCAGATCATTTAGATAACAGTTAAAAAAGAGCCATTCTCCTCAAGATAAGATAAGATACTCATTTAGTAGTAGTCATAAGTAAATAATTTTAAATGAATTATAGTTATTAAATAGAAATGTGCTCTGTTGCAACAACAAAGAGGACAGTCAAAAAATAGACAAAAGTCAAAGTAATAAATAGGTGAACATACAAAATGAAAGCCAGGAAATATAAAATAGAAATAGAATAGAAATAACATATACAGTGCAAACATAAATACAGTTTACCAGGGTTGCTGGGAATCACTAGAAATAAGTATTGTACAGTGAAATGAGTTGGGAGTTAGGGTGTTTGGCTATAAATCACAGTGCTTGTGTTTCAACCACTCACTAAAATAATCTGATCTTGAACCTTTCTGACACCTCCTCTGTTTTCATTTTGTCCCGGCAGTCACAGCGTCATGTGACAGACCTGTATGAAGACCTTCGAGATGGACATAACCTGATCTCTCTGCTGGAGGTCCTGTCTGGAGAAACACTGGTGAGTATCGCCACGGTGTTGGATTTTGCTTTCGACCACCAGCGTCAGAGTGACTAATATGCATTGTTTTAACTCCACCTCTAATCCTGACCTGTTGCGAAAGGCTTACTTATCTGCAGATAATCTTGCAATGCGATCTCAGTGGTAATAAATTGTAACTAATCACAGCCGTTTTGATAGTCAGAGGCTTAACATGAGCTGAACTTTGCAGAACAAAGGCTTATTAAGTAACCCTACTGGATCACTGGTCTGTGATCTTCTTCACTTTGTCTCTAGGGCAAAATCTAACCAGCATATTTTCCTCCTTTTTGCCTTGAACTAAAATGTCAAGGCTCATGTGTAAACCCTTGGTCCAGACCTCAAGAGAGCTTCTTTGCTGCCTCACTTCATCACATTCTCCAGGGGCAAGTGCCCTAGTCCTGTCAGTAGTAAACAAATAATCCAGTCACTTTTTTACAATACTAACAATACATATGACAATTTGTTACAATTTCCTAAGCTTTTATTAAGTACACAATGTGCTTGAACAAGGAGCAATTTTCAAAAAGCATTCATTGATGTGTGGCTTTGCTCAAGGAATGACTTAAATGTGCACCTTACAGAAGCAGGAATTGTGCATGAATATTAGTCCTATGATTGGCCCCCTCTAAATTGTGGCCCCTTTATGGCCCCAGATTTAGAAAAGTCCTAGATCCTTCACTGGCTCTCGCTCTGCTCATCCTCTGAATGCCTCCATAGCCTTAACACATTAACCTCACTTTGGCCTGTGTGTTTCTGTGTGTGTGTGTGTGTGTTTGCACTGTACTTCTTTCTGATCTACACTTCTTCTTCTCTACTCCTCTTCCTCGCTTCCCTTTAACCTCCGTGTTTGTGTGCTGATTGCTGCCGCCTGGCCTTCGCCTCCTCTCTTTGCCCTGCTCTTTGTCTGGGTTAGTCGAGGGAGAGAGACTTGGTCAGGAGTGTTCGGTTGGTGAGTGGGTTTGAAATTTTAAGTAGCCATCTATTATTTTTTATGGTTCACCCGCGCTTTCATGACAATTTTGCTCTGCATGGTAACCAAACCTCCATGGCAATCAGGTTTGATTGGGCAGGTTTTTTTGTTTTTCTTGCAGACAGGCATGCTTTACCCACATAGCTGCTGTATGTGTTTATTGATGACCATGGCAGTTTTAGTGTAAGCAGTACGAGTTTTGCACGCTTTTGCTTTTGAGACATCTTTTTTGCATTTGGTTAGGGTCTTGACTTCACAGCCATAATAATATAATGTATATTCTATTGATTTACATTAATTTGAATTTCAGCATTATGCAAAATAAGCTAATTTGACTGTCCTCAGGTGTCTTCCGTTATGCAAAACCGTGCCAAGGGTTTGTTAGTGGGCTTTTTTTTATTATTTTTTTTATTTTATTTTTGTTGAGAATGTTGGGAATCTGAAGGAGAATATCCTAAAAAAACATATAGAGGCTTGAAAAATGACTTTCTCTATCCATAACATTATAGGAAATATGTACCAAACATTGAATATGCAAATTATTCATCTGGCTATTTACATTTAATGCTCAGTAAAAACATAAACATTGTTTTGACAAGATTATATCCCATAAAACCCTACTTGGTTAGTATACTGACAATCTGAGACTCATTTGCACCCAGTAATTTACACCTGATTTGGTCAAGAGCTATCACTAGACAAGATAATAGTAGAAAAAAAATCATTAATAAATAATACACTATACAAAATACATACAATAAGAAAGGCCATTATACTTATATGACAGAAGAAATTATTGATTGGCCCCACCTCACATAGGCAATCATATGAAAAGTATTGTTTGGTTGGAAGCTCTATAATTGTTGTGTTTAATAGGAGATAATTCCATATCTTGGACCTTCATAAGAGTGAACTGAACTGAGAAGTACAGAAATATTATGCTTATGATATTTATAATATTCTCTCGAACAACAAGGACTAAGCAGAATATTTGAATACATAATTGTCCACTAGTATTTATTCTTGGGGGGAATGGCAAGTTATTCACACATTTTCTTTGTGTTTTACTTCTAATTCATTTCTCCATTTTGATTGGATGCTTCCAAACTCCCATCATGAGTATGCTAAAATATTAATCTATTGTAGTCTCATGTTCAAAGTTCATCTAAACACCTCTTTATCTCTTCTCCACCCTCCACAGCCCAGAGAGAAAGGCCGCATGCGATTCCACAAACTGCAGAATGTACAGATAGCACTGGACTTCCTCAGACATCGACAGGTACGACTTATGAAATGATACCTTGAACCCTGAAAACCTTTTAAACCAATGTGTGCATTCAGGTGATGTGAAATCATGACAATACAACTGTTTTGTTTTTCCCAGGTCAAGCTGGTTAACATCAGAAACGATGACATAGCAGATGGGAACCCCAAACTGACGCTGGGGTTAATATGGACCATCATCCTCCACTTCCAGGTCTCCAATGCTGTCAGTGTTGTGTTCCATTATATTATCGCTTTTCCCTTTGTCTGTGGGAACTGCACCTGTCGGCTGCCATTTCTCATCTCCTGGGAACAATCACAATGGACTCCTCTCTTCAAAATCCCTCTCATGAAAGACATTTTCTAATCAGAAGTGTTTCATTCCCACTTATATTCTATGGGCTGTTGGAAGATAACAAACTAACACTGAAATCTAGTATTTAGTGTCTGGTATAAACAGTATAAAGAAATCCAACACAATCAGGGGTGTGTTAGTATGAGTCACTCTGAGTTTTCTTTCCTTTCTTCATTCAGGTGTGTGTTCTTTCATTTTGAGAGCAGCTGAGCACAAAGAGCAGGACTCAAACTGAAGTGAAGGACATTTGTGCATCAATAGTGTATCTGAGTGCTGTTAGAGCTGGAGCGGAGCAGATTTGCACGCAAGCAGGGATCTGTTTGTGCGAGGAGAGTAGGGCAGGACAGGGAAAGCATTACAAAATCTGAAAGTGAAATGAAGAACTAATACTCTCAAAATGAAAGCGCACCCTCTTGAATAAGGAAAGAAACTGACTCCCAAGGGTAGGGAGTGTCAGTGTGTTGACATGTGACACTCCCTACCACATCCCATACACACCAAGAGCTGCCAGGCAGAAATCCCTGGGCATCAACAAGGGCGCACCCACTAATGTCAGATGATACAGGTTGAGTTTGTGGAAAGGTGGCATAAAGGAAAGAATGGTGTGGTTTGGTGAAGGTACCATTGTTCCCTGTAGATAAAGAGAGGTTAAGGTGGGTGGTGGTGAGTGGTGGTTGCTGGTGAGTCACAGAGATGAAAGGGGAGTGAGTTCCCTCTTGTCATGTCATGCAGTGTTAAATCCTACAATATGATTACCCAAAATTTACTGAAATACATTCGCAACGCAGCAACAGTGTGTCTGAGTGCAAACAGTTTTGAACGATTTGCAGGGATCTGTGAAAGACAGTGGAGATTCGAGGAAAAGCTTCACAAAATCTGAGCATGGTATTAGTAAATAATACTCTCAAAATGAGAGATTGAATATAAGTACTTATCTTGAATAGAGATAGGAAATAAACTCCATATGAGTCCATTTCTTCAGCTTTTCCTGCTCATGCAGAGAGAAAACAAACGAGGACTAGCACTCGCACACATGCACTTACACACACATACAAAATGGAAAACCTGATGGCTATGACTCATCTTTGCTGTTCCCAATTTCCCCGGTAATCTGGATGCCACAACCACAGTGGCATTCTCCAAGAAAGAAATCCTGCTGCAGACAACGAGCCAAGTCAGAAGCAGCTTGAAGCTCGAATACGCAGCTCAAGAAAATGTGAAGGAATGATTAGTGTCTAAATGAACCCTTGGTGTCAAGCAATTCACCTTAAATCACATATTTTGGTTTCCTCTAACGACTAATTTTTTTCCACATTTCTTCAGCATACATCTACAAATCCTCTGTCCATCTTTGTGTTGACACTCTTCCTGTTTACATCGTCTCAGATTGCAGACATCCAGGTGAATGGCCAATCCGAGGACATGACTGCCAAGGAGAAGCTGCTGCTCTGGTCTCAGAGGATGACTGGCGGCTACCAGGGCATCCGCTGCGACAACTTCACCACCAGCTGGAGGGACGGAAAGCTCTTCAACGCCGTCATACACAAACACTAGTGAGTGTGGCCAGTTTGTTGCTAGTAAATACCCCCCCAGTAGGGCTGACACTTGTTTACCAAACTCAAGATCAAATGAATTTGATTCGGTGGGGATTTTTAAATCTATTTGTTTGGTATCATGATCGTCCACTTGGGTTGAATTTGAACTTCCATTTTCATACTGAAATGGTGAAACCTTAATTTGTAGGTGAAGAGGACATGTAGGTCAAGCTGAAAGTGAATGCCCACTGCTGCATCATTGAATATGAACTCCCCTCCATGTTTAAATGGATGTTGGGATTTTGTATAAAAAGCGACAGCACTACAGCTCAGTGCTTAACAACATTAGTCCAAGCTTATATCGTATGCTCTATTCAAGCTGCTTTACCCTGCCTACTGTTCCTGCGTCCACTGCAAACCACTTCACAAGGCACCGCCACACCAGCCCCTCCATTTAATACTGAATCTGACCTAAAAGATGAGTTGTCACTGATGACTGCTC
The DNA here is from genome assembly GCF_024713975.1 of Paralichthys olivaceus. Taxonomy (NCBI): domain Eukaryota; kingdom Metazoa; phylum Chordata; class Actinopteri; order Pleuronectiformes; family Paralichthyidae; genus Paralichthys; species Paralichthys olivaceus. The sequence goes on along the minus strand of NC_091105.1, from coordinate 21,495,901 downwards.
TGTTCTGTGCCGGGGTCTTTTAGCTGCTGCTCTCCCTGCCTCACTTTGCATGAAGGCCCATGGAAGGTTAGGGTGGTGTGCTCTTCCTATCTTACATGGGCAGGGAGTTCTCAGAACAGAGCCATACCACTGAATATAACCTATTCCAATCATGGAGATGAATTTAATTTTGATGAGTGGTCTTGACTGAAATGCCTGCAGCTCACTGCACTAACATGTGCCAACCCATCCTGTAATGGAGTGCAGCAAGTCAACGTGTGCCCTATTCCTCAAAACACATGCACACACACATTATGATATATATCCCTTATTATGCAGGGATTCATCTCTACTTTTTAGATAACACTAGTAACATTGATGCCTGTCATGACACATCACCATCTGTACGTTCCATTGAACAAAGAGTGCAGTGGAGCAGGAGCTGAACCTCGGCACATTTCATGATGCCAGTTTGAACTCGCTTTGTAATTAAATTCTACTCAGTAAGATGTATTCACTCTGTGAGTAATTTTACACATAATATCTATGAACTGACATTTGTATTGGTATATCTTATTTATATTGATGGAAAGATAATTAGCACTATGATATATAGTAGTAAAGCTTTATTTATCCACTCTCAGGCTTTAAAACATCTTGTTTTGACCCATTTTCAAGTTACCACACTTGACACTACTTCTCTCATTTTGCTGTAATGAAAACATGAACATCTGAGGCCTTTAGGCGAGAAATAACACTGAGACGCACCGACTATGACTAATAACTAACATCTTCTGGTGCCATGCCAAGATGATAAGCCCTCTATTAAATATGATTAGCTAATTAAATAGTTTCGAAGCCTAGTTTTAAAAAGTAAAAACTTGATGTTGAACATTATACGTATCCTTAAAGCTGCTGTGTTCAATCAGTTCTTAAGGATTTCTTTGTGTGTGATAGCTTCATGGGAAAAGAGTGTGCATCTATTTCTCAGGAAGATTTGTCAATACAATTCTTCATGGCTGCTTTTCTTTATAAGTCTGGAGAGCAAACTGGAGGAAAGTGGTATTAGATGAGAGAAAATACAATGCTCAGTGTGATGTATTTCTTTAAAGCTATTGTGGGTTGAAAGAAAGAAATACCTGCAGGGGCAAGTTTCCTGAAACCTCAGCGTGTACCTGCAACTTTCTTTCTTTTACATTTTTTTGAGTCACCTGAGGCTGAATTAACCTTTCATAAATACCAGGGGTGTGGTGTTTGGGCGGTACTGTAGCACTCAGTGTCTGCTACATTAAAAGTGTGGCATTGCGTTATTCCTTGGCCATCAGGGTATCCTCATGCAGAATATGCATTAAACTGAGAGTTCCAAGGTTTTATGTTGGTGTGGGAAGCTTTAGAAATTACGCTTTAGGAATTTAGTCTCTTGACTGCACCACTAGGAGGCTTCTCCATTTCTGCAGCCCTGCAGAAGGATTTACAGGATCTTCACGAGGATGGACACCTGAGACAAGGCATATGGATTTACATGCTGCCATCAATCCATCACAAGAACTGTTTCAGTTTACGCCTGCAGCTGAAGAATAAGCTTTTAAACGTCCCACTAGACGAGGACCAGATTTTAAGATGCTCAGTGTAAGGAAGAAGTCTAAAAAGAGAAAGGGAAGCGTGGGCTTCTCTGGTGGTGTGTCAGGATCTGTCAGGGATGTGGAGAACCGGGTGATCATGCTTTGTGAGGATATCCCATCAGAGGGATCCTCCTGGAACTCAGGGTGGGGGTCACACAGCTCAAGGGCTCACTCGAGCAGCGATGAACTGGGCCACGGATGGAGGTCTCGCAGCTTTCATGGAGGAGAGGCCCAGAGCACGAGCAGCTCCCCTCGGCCAGCGATGCTGTTCTCTGTTCGGGAAATCAGCCCTGTGGAGACTTCTCCTGGCTATGGACAAAATGCAGGCCAGCCCGCTATATGCATCAGACAGTTGTATGAATCTGCTCTTACTGTTTCTCTGCCTGCTAAATATAAATTGAAATTGATGATGCATAAAAAACAGGAATATGTTTCAATTGCATCAATATAAACATATGTCTGTGTTGCATTCCTTCGTCCTGCGCTGCACTATGCAGACGTGAACTTTTGCCTCCGCTGGGACGCTGCTGATTAAGTGTGTCAGCTGTGCATTTAAACTGCTCTAATTTGCAATCCACCTATAGATGACTCTGGCATCTGCCCGAGTCAAATACCCAGAGGACAAGATAAGGCAGGTGCTAGTACAGGTTTGTCAGAAAGTGAACCGACGGGCTCTTTTGACGCTTACACAGAAAGCCAGCTGCTGCAAATAAATAACAATTTGAGTGAGCTGGCCTGAACAGAAGGGGTCAATGTGGGTTATACCTAATCCCCTGTCCCATACCACTTAATTTCCCAAGTTTGAATTTTAATTTCTGAGATGTGTGATGTTACTTTGACTTGTTGTCAGCTGAAAATGCATGGTATCAGCATGAGCACGAGGAGAAGAGCTGAAGTAACAATATAAGAATCAAAACACAAGCAGGGGCTATTTGAGTGTGAATGAAAGCATTACAAGAGCTGAATCAATAGGTCCCACTTTCAAACTGAAAGACCATGCTCTTAAATAAAGAAAGGAAAAAAACATATGCATATAATAGAACGGATGCAGAGAAAGTAGGCATTGGTGTGGCTTCACTACACCCATGTATATATTATCATTTCATAGGCAATTTGAGTTGTGAGAAGAAAAATATACAGTTCATTTTGATGGAGACTCAGAACGTACACTGCTGATTATAGTCAAGGTTAAACTTCCCCCCTCTGACCACCACCACATTTTTGTGTTCCTGTAGTCCCAGACTCATCGACATGGGCAGAGTGTACCGACAGAACAACGTGGAGAACCTGGAACAGGCCTTCAATGTGGCTGAGAGAGACCTGGGAGTGACACGCCTCCTGGACCCTGAGGGTAAGACTGGCCAAACATCATTTTCAACACACACACCACACTGAAAAACACAAAAATGAATTATATTGGAATTATTTTGAAATATATTCATTTTCAATATGAAATAATGAGATGTCATAATATTTTTCATCTGATTTGGTCAGATGTGGATGTCCCTCACCCTGATGAGAAATCCATCATCACCTACGTATCATCCTTGTATGATGCCATGCCTCGACCTGATGTACATGATGGCGCCAGAGGGAATGTGAGCAGAACATGTTTTGTGTTGTGGCTTGTGACTCTGCTTATATATAAATACGTGTGTTTTCTAAACCTCCCAAAGTTTCAAAGAGAAAAGAGAGGAGGTCTTGTGAGAAGTCTTGTGAAACCAAGTATCTTGAAATCAGCAGCCTGTGGTGTTTACGCTGCAGACGCCAAAGGGACAGGCCCATTTTATCTGTTCACATAAAGCGTAATCAATGGCATGTTTGGGCATTTAAGCTCTACTTGTATTTCAAAGCTGGTCCTATTGAAATACACCATTTACACTTGGGATTTAATGGTGTTTTTGGTGATCAGATTGTAAATGGAAAGAGTACAAGTGTAAATTGAAGTGTAAATGCAATGACCCCATACAAAGACTACAGTAGCTAGTTGCTGTTAGCCAGTCAACACTGTGACATGTGAAGACGAGACCGATAGAAAAGCCAGCAAACACAATAATACACTGTTGTGGATGGATACCATCTTTTGTTGTTGTTTGTTGTGTTGGGTTATAATCTATAAACTAAATACAACCTGGTTATGAAACACAGTTAATGCCAGGTGTAAATGAGGCATTAAGTTCAAGTAAAATACTATCTGTGATAATTGACCTGACAAATATGGGTATGACCGCACACTGAACTGGAGAAACATGCTCCTGTCTGTCTGTCTCCCACCATTGTCTTCTCTCTCCCCCACTTCCTCCATCATCAACGCCTTCCCTGCTCGCTGTCCGTCCACACAAGACCCAGATTGTTGCTACTTAATTGAGTTTAGCGTGGTGTGTGAGGGAGCGAACATGGAGACGCAGAAGAAGAAGAGTGCTTCTGTCTGTGCTGTTTTAACCATCAGCTGTCTTTTCTGCTGTGTTGGCTGCAGGAGCTGGAGCTGCGCTGGCAGGAGTACTACGAGCTGGTGACTATTCTGCTGCAGTGGATCCGCCACCATGTCATGATTTTCGAGGAAAGGAAGTTCCCCACCAGCTATGAGGAGATCGAGGTGAGCCATTATGCTGAAGACATGTGACTATTATGGCTCTATAGGCAAGAGAATGTTTTTTGTTAAGTGTATTGATGTTGTTTCAGTTAATCAGCCCTGAAAATGAAAAACGTTTGTTATAAAAATGAAAAAAAAAAGGTACTGTGAGACTTTTTGGTCGTCATCCATTGTTAGAACGAGAATGCATATACTGTAGAGAATGTCTGGCTTTGGGCGGACAGAATAAAGTGTTTTTACAGACAGTGTTGTAATGTGGGTGGGGCAGAGCTGGTGCTGAAAATGCAGCCAAAAGGTGAATAATGTTGGACCTAATCCTCAGGAGAATTACCCCAGTGCCACTCCCTGTCAGTGCTACAGAACAAAAGCATAGCGTGACTTTAGTATTTTTCTTTGTTGTCTCTGAAGCCAATCACCATCAGCGTCAGTGCTTCTTTAAAAAAGCCTTTTAAAGCAAAGTCTGGTTAGATAATGAGTCTTTTCTCTGGTGACCTGTGCAGGGACGTTATTGGACTCATTACAAGTGTTCGATTTAATTTACACCAGTCATGGGAAAGCATGAATGATGTTTACAGAGGATTTAACCTCAATGTATACAGGCCATCAGAACTGTAGTGTGATGCTTTGAGATCCATCCTGTGTGAAATTCGGATTCCACAGTGATGTAACAGTTCATACAGAACACAGCCTTGAAAAAGTAACATAAAGATGTGTCCTGCATACAAATAAAGACAATGATTCTCTGTGTGTACTTAAGTGACGAATGTTCGTATCTTACGTATTAATAACGTATTAAGTATCAAATGAAGAAAAAGGAAAATATATATTTTAAATTAATAATGTGAATTTTGTGCCATGTGTCCTTTAGCTTCTGTGGCGTCAGTTCTTGAAGTTCAAAGAGACCGAGCTGCCGGTGAAGGAGACCGACAAGAACCACTCCAAACACATCTACCAGTCCTTAGAGGCAAGTTGAATCAAACTCCAGAGTCTTTCGTATTATATTGTATTCTGTTGTCTAATCATATCAACACGTGCATAATAAAATTGTGTGTTAAACTTCCACCTGCTTGCAGGGCGCTGTGCAAAGCGGTCAGGTGAAGGTCCCCCCCGGCTACCATCCTATTGATGTGGAGAAAGAATGGGGTCGACTCCATGTTGCCATCCTTGAGAGAGAGCGACTGCTGAGAATAGAGTTTGAGAGGTTAGCACCATAAAAGATACTGAATGTCCAAATTTGAATTATTAGGATCCACTTCTTGTTATATACCATCTACTTTGATCGGTAGGTGTACAAAAATAAAAAAATCATGTAAGTCAGTTTGGACAAAAGCGTCAATGAGCACCATGTAGTTGGTCATCAGAAACATTTTCTCTGCGCCGATAATGACGTCATTTCCGCAGGATTATGACATTTTAAATGTTAATTGACACAAATTAGTATTAATACTCTTAGCTGATTAAAACATGTTCAAAGGCCATCTTTGAATATAAAAAAAATCTATGATTTAAAAACGATAAACGATTTAAAAAGATCTATGAAGAGCTACTCTGCTTGTATTTACATTCATACGACAGGTCAGGCTATTCATGGTGCTCTCTCCTCCCTTCTCCACCATGAGCGCAATGCATGATGGTATATATTGCTTTTAAACGCAATGGGAGTTTAAGATGAACCATTGGTCGTAGTATCATAAGTTGAGCTATGGAATTTGTGACAGACCCTTGTAGATTATAGTATTTGCTGAAACGCAGATGTCCGAAAGTGTTTTGACTTATATCTGATATCTCCTTGTGAGCTTCAGCTTCTGCTAGTCTAACATGTGATGTAACAGGTTTTGAGTTCTGCCGAGGAGCGATTTGTACAAAATGATGATCTTTTAAATCAAAATGCTGAAAAACAAACATTATATAATCTATTCTGTTTTGCTGGAACCTTAAAATTGTCTTTGCAAGATTATTACAATGGTGTTTGTATTTTGGTTGAATCCAGACTCGAGAGCCTCCAGAGGATTTCCAGTAAAGTCCAGATGGACTCTGGGTTGTGTGACGAGCAACTCAGCCACCTGGAGACCCTGCTGCAGACGGTGAGTCCTTGTCAGGTCTACCATTAGAAATACTACACTTTGATATGACTTCACAAAGTTACAAAGATTTGGAACAGGCATTAATGGGCCACTGTTTCAGTCACTGTTACAACTTTTTGATTTGAGTGGGATTCCAAAAGAAGATGAACCTTGATATTTTACTGGCTTCCATCCCTTCAGGACATGCGTCTGCTGAATGCGGGGAAACCAGCCAAGCACACGGCAGAGGTGCAGAGGGAGCTGGACAACGCAGACAAAATGATCCGCCTGATCTTCAATGATGTACAGCTACTCAAGGATGGGCGCCACCCTCAGGCTGAACAGATGTACCGCAAGTGGGTGCTACCTGTATTACATTCGAGTGAACTTTTAGTACAATGGCTTTCACACATAGAAAATCTGTCAAGCACATCAAATGAAAGATGTGTCTTCTGATGTCCACAGGGTCTACCGCATCCACGAGCGCCTGGTGAACTTGCGCAGCGATTACAACCTTCGCCTGAAGACCTCTGTGACCACTGTTCATGGCAACATGACGAGCTCCCAGCAGTCCACCATGAAGGCGCGGCCTGAGTTGGATGATGTGACTCTGCGCTACGTTCAAGACCTGTTGGCCTGGGTGGAGGAGAACCAGCGGCGCATCGATGATGCAGATTGGGGAGCTGATCTTCCCTCAGTGGAGTCGCAGCTCGGCAGCCACAGAGGCCTGCACCAGACTGTGGAGGACTTCCGATCCAAGATTGAACGGGCCAGGGCTGACGAGGTATGAGAGCCATTGCAAAGGATCACATATTGTCCAGAGTGCTTTCGATTTTGGAATTAAACATTGTTGCATCGTTCATGTTCTTCAGAGCCAGCTGTCTCCTGTCAGCAAGGGCGCATACAGGGAATACCTGGGTAAACTGGACCTGCAGTATGGCAAACTACTGGTGAATATTTTCATATTTCAGACATTTTTCTGGGCTGATATTTAGATCACAAGTACATGATTTAACTTGTAGTTGCTATAGCTATTTAAGTTAATTTTATATATCTGATATTTTGTTTCTTTCTTTCAGAACTCTTCCAAGTCCCGCCTGAGGAACTTGGATTTACTCCACTCCTTTGTCACCTCCTCCACCAAGGAGCTGATGTGGTTAAATGATAAAGAGGAGGAGGAGGTCAACTTCGACTGGAGTGACAGAAACACCAACATGACTGCTAAGAAAGACAACTACTCTGTGAGTTGTCAAGAATTTTTTCTCAAATATTAAATCATTTGTAGAATACTCATCTGTCATCCCAAGAACGTAATTTACTTTTCCATTTCAATTCTTCAGGGGCTCATGCGAGAGCTGGAGCTGAGGGAGAAGAAAGTCAATGATATCCAGACTTTGGGAGACAAACTTGTCAGGGATGGACATCCTGGCAAGAAGACAGTTGAGGTAATTACTCATCACCCCATTAAACAGTAAAAGTGTACAGCATAAAACCATCTCATTGAGTCCCCAACTAATCCACTGTCTTCTTTGTCCATGCCAGGCCTTCACAGCTGCCCTGCAGACTCAGTGGAGCTGGATCCTTCAGCTGTGCTGCTGTATTGAGGCTCATCTCAAAGAAAACACAGCCTACTACCAGGTATGGAACAAGGACATTCATCAAAATTCCATTGGATCCTCAGTAAACATGCATCAAAATATATATACATAACTGAGATTCAAATTCTATTTCTCTTGTGTGATGTTTTTCTCTTCTACAGTTCTTTGCAGACGTAAAGGAGGCTCAGGACAAGATGAAGAAAATGCAAGAGAGCATGAAAAAGAAATACAGCTGCGACCGCTCTACAACCACCACACGCCTGGAGGATCTGCTGCAGGACGCTGTGGTAAGTGATGAATAAATAAAAAAATAAAGATAGTGCAGAATTATCCTACTGCTCATGTTTACCCAGTTTTACTTCATTCCTTCTCAACAGGAAGAGAAGGAGGAGCTGAATGAATACAAGACCATGGTGACCAGCCTGAACAAGAGAGCCAAGTCCATCATCCAGCTCAAACCACGCAACCCCACAACCCCCATCAAAGGCAAATTGCCCATTCAGGCTGTCTGCGACTTCAAGCAACAAGAGGTGAGAGCATCTACTAACCAGTCCGTACTTACTTCTAATCATTCACAGCCCACAGAGGCTGTGCATGTTGTGTTTGTCTCAACTCTTGGGTTCTGTTTCAGATCACTGTCCATAAAGGAGATGAGTGTGCTCTCCTCAACAATTCCCAGCCCTTCAAGTGGAAGGTCCTGAACCGCTCAGGACACGAGGCGGTGGTGCCCTCAGTCTGCTTCATGGTACCCCCAGTCAACAAGGAGGCCGTGGACAGTGTGTCCAGGTGAGAACATAGTCAGAGTAGAATGGCACGCAGTAGTACATACTGTACCTCCACCAAGGCCCAACAGTCCCCTTAAATTGAGTTAAATGAAGATTTATTCCCTGTGAAAATGGTTCAAAATGTTGAAGAAAGTGTAAATAAAATCCTTGATCTGTACCAAACTTTAATGGGTTGATCCTGATTCAGATCACCACGTTTTGTAGAAAATGTGTTCAGTTGTTTTTGGGTAATCTTGCTTACAAACAAACAAGCAAACCAACCAACCAACCAACGAACAAAAGGACAGAGGTGAAAACATAACCCAGCTACTCGCCTACTCTAGTTTACTGTTGCAGCTGTTAGATACTGTCATTCGTTCAATCTTCCAGAATATCACCTCTGTAGGTTTACTATAGTGACATTGAACTGTTAAGTTGATTTATACACACACTGTATTTTGTCTCCCAGGACTCTGAAGGAGCAGGGTTTGTTTGATGTGTGGTCTTATGATCGTACAACAACTGCTGCCTCAGAGGATTTGATTAGTCGTCTTGTGACCTGACTTTCTAGAGACACCAAATGCAAATTGCTAACAAGTTAATCCAATAACTGACACCTCATGCTTAGTAAATTATTTTGTGTCAATTGTTTATTAATTCCTCCACTTCTAACATTCCTCTCCTCCTCCAGTCTGGACGGGGGTCACCAGCAGATGGTGTCCATGTGGCAGATTCTCCACGTTGACATGAAGAGCCTGCTGTCCTGGCAGTACCTGATGAGAGACTTCACACAGATTCGATCCTGGAACATCACCACGGTAAGGGATTCACACCATTAATCTAATCCTCACATTGAACTGTAGAGTTTCAGTACAATATAGTTACAACTAAATTACAACCTGAAACTCAGCCTACTTTACTGCGATAAATAGATTGCACCAACCTCGTGTTATTTTTATTTTTTTTGTTAAGTAACTACAGGATCATTTGTTTCCACTGGAAGAGACAACTTTTAAGCATTTATTTGTTCTTAAATTACAAATATATATTCAAGATCATAACAAGAAACCTGGCTCCCTGGAAATAAATCAAAACACAGCATCACCCTCTTTACAATGTGAACTCCTACCTCTATATCTTATCCTATTATCTTCCTTCTGTGCAGTTAAAGACCATGAAATCCGAGGAATACAGGCTGTTGATGAGGAACCTGGAGCTGCACTACCAGGACTACATGCGTGACAGCCAGGACTCACAGCTCTTTGGCCCTGACGACCGCATGCAGATCGAGGGAGACTACACCAAGTCCACCCAGCATTTCGACAGCCTGCTTCGCTCCATGGAGAAAGGTAGAACTGTTTTCCCTACACCACATGTCAGCTTTTCATTATTACTGGATATATTAAGGGAATATTCAATAGGTTTTAAGCAACTTCATGATGTCAATTCACCTTTCAGGACAAATGGTTGTTAGGCTCAAAGGTGAGTGATTTAAAGCCAATCAAAGCAGCAGCTCACCAAGCTCGTGTGTGTTCAGGCTTTGAGCTTTAGTTGAGATGTTTGAATATTACATAAGAATCCTGTGTGACTGCATGTGGTTTTGCAGGTTGCTTTTTTGGCAGATCTGCACCGAATTGAATCCATATGTTGTGTGTTAGGCTACAATATGTCATGCAACCACCTAATACATGATAGTGTGAGTAAATACCTGCTATAGACTGTATGTTTTAAAGGAATATGGAGCTGTGTGCATTTGAGACACAACACATGTCCAGCTGCATGTAAGATTGAGCTTAAATGCACTGCAGTGGAACATTGCAATATGTTTACAGAACAAGAATGAAAAACGTCCAAATGTCAAATCATAAACATGGCATTGTACCATGTCATGTAAGCAAAACTCATTGTCTGCATTCTTAAACTTACCAGGCATTCAAACTCACCTCTAGTTATCAATAGACTTAAGTGTGTTCTTGTTGTTCTAAACCAATGTGTGTGCTACTGCGCAGGTCAAAAGGACGAGTCTCTGTGTAAGAACTTCATTTCTGAGATCAAGGACCTGCGTCTGCACATCGAGGACTGTGAGGCTCGGACCGTGGCTCGCATACGCAAACCCGTGGAGAAGGAGCCTCTGAAGGAATGCGTTCAGAAGACAACAGAGCAGAAGGTAATGCAGTTTAATATACTGCAATGTGTTGAAACAGCAATATGACATGAAATAATGTGTTTAATTTTGAGACGTACAACTATCATAAAAGACACATAAGCAGCAGAGACAGGGGAGCTTCTACTCTGTGTTTTACATTGTGTACCATGTTGGACATGGCAGGAATCTGTTGGGTTGCCTGTCGACTTGTTTTATTATTAAGGCGAGGATGCAGTCCAAAAAATGTGTCTCAATTTAAAAACAACAGCAGAGAAATGCCCTGCAAATAACCTTCAAATAATGATTTATTATTGTATGCATCTGCATTTTATCTGAATTATGATGTTTAGTCATAACAGTTATATGATTATCTCATGAACTAGCCTAGTTTTCATAGTTTCATAGTGTAAGACTGATCCATCTTTGCAGAGGAAAACACCCATAACATGATCCTCAGGAGTTCAGTGATCCTCGAGGCAAAACAAAATCCCTTAAAGAACTAAGGAAGACAAGCTGAAGTAAAGAAATGAAAGTGAAATGAAAGTTGAATGATAGTGTAATTGATGAGTGATGAAAGTGAGTGTGAACTGTGTGTGTGCAAATACAGTGGAGAATCGCAGCTGCTTGGAGATCTTGAATTTGTACACTGTTCAGTGAGAGTAGCAGATTGTAAGCCTGCAGGCCTCCTTCCTACTGTGGCTGCACTCACTCCTGCTGAGACCGTACATTAAAGTTTGAGCAGTGCTGCTTGCCGATCCAGAGAATCACAACACATGTTAATTTAAAGTTTGAAGGTTACCTCCAGCATATTTGAAGTATTTTCTTTTGGAATCTGGTCCTCTGCATAGAAAATGTCATAGTTTATGTTAAAACTCAATCAGGTGGACACTCTCTTCATATTGTTAACTCTTGTTTTCTTCCCATGTTGTACAGAAAGTGCAGGTGGAGCTTGAGGGCCTCAAGAAGGATCTGGATAAAGTAACTGTGAGGACACAGGAAGTCTTGTCCTCCCCTCAGCAGTCTGCCTCAGCCCCTGTCCTGCGCTCAGAGCTTGACATCACTGTGCAGAAGATGGACCATGCCCACATGCTCTCCTCCATTTATCTTGAAAAGTGAGTCCCTCGCCACTCCCTCTTCAGAGGAATTAGGTCTGTGTCGTATTCCTTTACTTATGAAATCATTGTTACTTGTCCCAGGCTGAAGACTGTGGATATGGTCATCCGCAACACACAGGGCGCTGAGGGAGTTCTCAAGCAGTATGAGGACTACCTGCGTGAGGTTCACACTGTGCCCAGTGATGTCAAGGAAGTAGAGAATTACAGATCAAAGCTGAAGGTACACTGCAAACAACTATTTTACCAGCTCTCAGTTCTCAAAAATGATAAATTCATGACTGTGAATGAAATCCACAAATAAAAAATATCGAATACCCTTTTAAAGAAGTTCAGCCTCATCTTTTCTGAACATGCTTGCTCACCGCCGACCCTGTTTTTATTTTCTTTGAATCTTTCTACAGAAAATGCGGGGTGAGGCCGAGAGCGAACAGCCGGTGTTTGATTCCATGGAGGATGAGCTAAAGAAAGCGTTAGCTGTGAGCGACAAGATGTCCCGTGTACACAGTGAGCGTGACGCCGAGATGGACCACTACCGCCAACTTCTGTCCAGCCTCCAGGACCGCTGGAAGGCTGTGTTCACCCAGATCGACCTACGCCAGAGGGAGCTGGAGCAGCTCGGTCGCCAGCTAGGCTACTATCGTGAGAGCTATGATTGGCTGATCAACTGGATTGCCGACGCCAAGCAAAGGCAGGAGAAGATCCAGGCCGTGTCCATCAATGACAGCAAAACTCTGAAAGAGCAGCTTGCCCAGGAGAAGGTATAATTGTATTATATTATGTGCTAGCACAATAAGATAAGTTCATACTGTATTTCTGATTCCGACTCTCAACTATTATATTATTATCTATAGCGATTGTTAGGTCAGCCAACCTTGCCAGTCTGATTAATCAATAACAGATATCCAGCACCAAGCAAATTATTTTAAGTCTTGCTCTGCCCTCTTTTGTTAATGTTGATTTATCATTGCAAAGCAACATTACACATTACATTGTATAAACGCAAAACATACAGAATCGTATTTATTTTTCTCATTAAATACTCAACAAACTGATAAAAACAATACATGTGATTACGCCACATTTTCACTGATCCAGCTGCATTTAACAAACAGCTAATGAGACAGTGACGTCTGAGTTCGACAAATCAGACACACAAGTTTGGCCCATATGGCCTTTTTAGGATTTGGGCAATCTTTTTATGATTTTGGATTCTTAATTGAGAATGGAAAGAACGAATGATGAACAGATTCTCAATCTCTTATTTGAATAATTTCTCATAACAGAAACTGCTGGAGGAGATTGAGAAGAACAAAGACAGTGTTGATGAGTGTCAAAATTATGCTAAAGCATACATTGATACGATCAAGGTGAGTATTACAGGACAAAAGTCTGCATTAACTGTTGTAAATATTCTAGTTTGGAGCATTTATTAAAAGTGTCTGTGGCATCACTAATGTATGGAGGCTGTTTTTTTATTCATCTAATAGGACTATGAACTCCAGCTGGTCGCCTACAAAGCTCAGGTGGAGCCTCTTGCTTCTCCCTTAAAGAAAAGCAAACTGGATTCTGCTTCTGACAACATTATTCAGGAGGTATGATCCTTCAAAACCATTTTGGTTACAGTTTCTAGAAAATACTCAATATTCAAATAAAGGACAACATCACTAACTCTGCAGGAGCCCTACGGCGTGCAATACACTGATCATTTCAAATGTCTAAGTGCTGTTTGTTTCTCCCTGTATCAGTATGTAACACTGAGGACCAGGTACAGCGAGCTGATGACTCTGACGAGTCAGTACATCAAGTTCATCACCGACTCGCAGCGCCGCTTGGAGGACGAGGAGGTGCGTGACATCTGGCCGAGGATCCCAAACAAACTAAATTCTAACATTAAGCTAACCAACCCTCCGAATAATCGACCGACCGTCCAACAAACAAGTTTACCGCCGAACACTGAAACGCATGCATGCACGCACACACTTTTCTCTGTGTGTCTTACACACACACACATAAACACACATTACATTAATGTACGGGTGACAAACGGTTCCTTTGCAATGGTTATGCATGAAACATTGGCATGCTGTAGCTGAACAAATATTTTTGGAGCATATTCTACAATGACAGTAGGGGTCATGTAAAGACTTAAGGTGTGTAATAAGTCAATATATATATTACATACAAATGTGATTCATGAGGATTGAATGAAGTAAATTATTCAGTCGGAAGCCTCACTGACATCGTGACTCTCAATGTCTGAAACAAGAAAGAATACATTCAACACAGTGTACATTCAGAAATCCATTATCTACTCCATTTCCATTCATTGTGTGTGTTTTGCCATCATAGATTTAAAACAAGGGGTTCTTTCTTTCGCTTCTGTTGTTTTTCTCTTTTCTTTCTAAATAAAACTAGGACTGTGTTTCAGCCTGGTTATCATGTCTTCAGCTTTCTTCTTTTTCTAAATTAACACACTTTTACGGTTTTACGTTATATTCTAACCCTAATGTTTTGTTCGTTTCTTTGCTTCTCCTAACTGCTTGCCAGTGCTTTGCCATGATGAATGCTTAACTTGTTTCAGCATTAAAGAGGTAAAATATTTATATACAGTATTTCTGTGCTGTTCATCCATTCCCTCTGTCACTAACATCTGTGTCACATTCTTGTCTTTCTATTCCATTTTCTTTCTTTCACTTCAGCATTATGTAGAATTAATGAAATATCTCGTGACTCCACATCACTAACACCCTTACTTAGGTTGATACCTAATTAGTTTAATTTACAGTGCTCCCTAAACTTACTGCAGCATAAGCTAGATTTTAACTAACAGTGACATCCTCTGAACCTCTTATTCTTGACTTTTTCTTTCCTTTTCATTCCACTTTGTGATTAGAGAGAACCCCCTCGTGCATGGGATGAAATAAAATAAAAAACACTAAGTGAATGGTGTGAATAATGCTCATATCATTAAATACTTTGTCTTTATTTTAAAGAAATAATTAATTATATTACAAATTGCACACAATAGGTTTATTGTCAGATTGTATTGCTATATTAACACAGACCAAATGTTTAAGTGAAATTGAATCTTGACAATACCATAACTGATACTACATATTAAACATATTTGCATCAAACACAACGTATTTCAATATTGATCATAACATTTTTTTGTAGAAAGTCTAACTGCACACACAAGATGACAGGACATAGCTGTCAACAAAATATTTTTTTTAATTTAAGTATTTAAATAACATTGTAGACTTTGATATATATATTTTATTGTGCAATTTTATGAACTTAGTGCTACAGCTGCATGCCATATGATTTTCTTGCTGTTTGTTGTGAAGTGATATTTTGTTTCCATACATTAATTGATACATCTCCATCATCCATTTTTCCCTGAATGTCTTGAATTATTTCAATTGCATCATGAATTAACATAACTGTGATGATTGTGCATCTAATTTGCATCTAGTGATTGATCTTTGAGCTAATTTTTAACATTAACATTGCCTGGGTAATACAGTACATTAAATTGCTCCAGCGTGATTAGGCTGTGATTACTATAGTAATTACAACTTAAAGCCACACTGTTTAGAGCTGGTTAATGTGAAGTGTTACCTTTAACCTGTCATGCTTGATTATAATCCTTTCTTTACCATTTGCTTCCACTAATGCAGAAAGCTGCAGAGAAACTCAAAGCGGAAGAGCAGAAAAAAATGGCCGAGATGCAGGCCGAGTTAGACAAACAGAAGCAGTTAGCCGCAGCTCACGCAAAGGCTATTGCCAAAGCTGAGAAAGAGGCTCAAGAGCTGAAGCTCAAAATGCAGCAGGAAGTAAGCAGGAGAGAAGTTGCTGCTGTAGATGCAGAAAAACAAAAATACAACATCCAGCTGGAACTGCATGAGCTCAAAAACATGTCAGAGCAGCAGATCAAGGACAAAAGTCAACAAGTGGATGACGCTCTCCAAAGCAGGGTGAAGATTGAAGAGGAAATCCGCCTTATTAGGATTCAGCTGGAGACAACAGTAAAGCAAAAATCGACTGCAGAATCTGAGCTCAAGCAACTTCGCGATAGAGCATCTGAGGCTGAGAAACTCAGGAAGGCTGCTCAAGAGGAAGCTGAGAAGCTCCGCAAACAAGTCATGGAAGAAACCCAGAAAAAGTTCATGGCAGAGGAGGAACTCAAACTGAAATCTGAAGCAGAGAAGGAAGCTTCTAGGCAAAAGCAAAAAGCCCTGGAAGACCTTGAAAATCTAAGGAGGCAGGCCGAGGAGGCTGAAAGGCAAGTGAAGCAAGCGGAAATAGAAAAGGAAAGACAAATCAAGGTTGCTCAGGAGGTAGCCCAGAAGAGTGCTGCCACAGAGCTCCAGAGCAAACACCACTCCTTTGAGGAAAAAACCTCAAAGTTAGAGGAATCACTCAAACAGGAGCATGGTGCTGTCCTTCAGCTGCAACAACAAGCAGCGCATCTTAAGAGACAACAGGAAGATGCAGAAGTTGCCAGGGAAGAGGCAGAAAAAGAGCTTGAAAAATGGAGGCAGAAAGCAAATGAGGCCCTCCGTCTGAGACTCCAGGCTGAAGAAGAAGCTCACAAAAAGAGCCTTGCTCAAGAGGATGCTGAAAAACAGAAAGACGAGGCTGAGCGTGAGGCTAAGAAGAGAGCCAAAGCTGAAGATTCAGCCCTGAAGCAGAAAGATATGGCCGAGAAAGAACTTGAGAGGCAGAGAAAGATTGCTGAGAGCACAGCTCAGCAGAAACTCACTGCAGAACAAGAACTGATTCGACTTAGGGCAGACTTTGACAATGCAGAACAGCAGAGATCCCTCCTTGAAGATGAACTATACCGCCTCAAGAATGAAGTTGCTGCTGCTCAACAACAGAGAAAACTGCTGGAGGATGAACTGGCCAAAGTGAGGAGTGAAATGGATATACTCATTCAGCTCAAATCCAAGGCAGAAAAGGAGACCATGTCCAACACAGAGAGGAGTAAACAACTTCTTGAGGCTGAAGCCGCCAAGATGAAGGACCTGGCTGACGAGGCAAGCAAGCTTAGAGCCATTTCAGAGGAAGCCAAGCACCAGAGACAAGTTGCTGAGGAAGAGGCAGCTCGTCAGAGAGCCGAGGCTGAGAGGATTCTCAAAGAGAAGCTGGCTGCAATCAGTGAGGCTACCCGTTTAAAAACAGAAGCTGAAATTGCCCTAAAAGAGAAGGAGGCAGAAAACGAGAGACTCCGGCGACATGCAGAGGATGAGGCTTACCAGAGGAAAGCTCTGGAAGACCAGGCCAACCAGCACAAGCATGAGATTGAGGAAAAGATCGTTCAACTCAAGAAATCATCTGAGGCTGAAATGGAAAGACAAAAGGCAATAGTGGATGACACGCTCAAACAGAGGCGGGTTGTAGAGGAAGAGATCAGAATTCTTAAGCTCAACTTTGAGAAGGCTTCATCAGGAAAACTTGACCTGGAGCTAGAGCTCAACAAACTGAAAAACATTGCAGAAGAAACTCAACAAAGCAAGCTCAGAGCAGAGGAGGAGGCAGAGAAACTAAGACAGCTTGCCCTTGAGGAGGAGAAGAGGAGGAGGGAAGCAGAGGAGAAAGTTAAGATAATTACAGCTGCAGAAGAAGAGGCAGCCAGACAACGCAAGGCAGCCCAAGATGAGCTTGATCGTCTGAAAAAGAAAGCAGAAGAAGCCAAAAAGCAGAAAGATGAAGCTGACGAAGAAGCTGAAAAACAGATTGTCGCAGCCCAACAAGCATCCCTGAAATGCAGTGCAGCTGAGCAGCAAGTTCAAAGTGTCCTTGCTCAACAGAAGGAAGACAGCATCATGCAAAAGAAGCTTAAGGAAGAGTATGAGAAAGCCAAGAAGCTTGCCAAGGAGGCAGAGGCTGCTAAGGAGAGGGCAGAAAGAGAGGCAGCTCTCTTTCGTCAGCAAGCAGAAGAAGCAGAACGGCAAAAAGTGGCTGCTGAGCAAGAAGCTGCAAACCAAGCCAAAGCTCAAGAGGATGCTGAGAGGATGAGGAAGGAGGCTGAATTTGAAGCTGCCAAACGAGCACAAGCAGAAGCAGCAGCACACAAGCAGAAGCAACAAGCTGACACTGAAATGGCTAAGCACAAAAAATTGGCAGAGCAAACATTAAAACAGAAGTTCCAAGTGGAGCAAGAGCTAACAAAGGTTAAACTTCAGCTTGATGAAACAGATAATCAGAAATCTGTCCTGGATGAAGAACTGCAGCGCTTGAAGGATGAGGTTGATGATGCCGTCAAACAAAGGGGCCAGGTGGAGGAGGAGTTGTTCAAAGTCAAGGTTCAGATGGAGGAACTTCTCAAACTTAAAATCAGAATTGAGGAGGAAAATCAGCGCCTCATCAAGAAAGACAAAGATAACACACAGAATTTCCTTGAAGAAGAGGCTAAAAACATGAAAAAGCTTGCAGAGGATGCTGCTAGGCTTAGTGTAGAAGCCCAAGAGGCTGCACGCTTAAGACAGATTGCAGAAGATGATCTTAATCAGCAAAGAGCTCTTGCAGAGAAAATGCTCAAAGAGAAGATGCAGGCCATACAAGAGGCATCTAAACTTAAAGCTGAGGCAGAGATGCTCCAAAGGCAGAAGGACTTGGCTCAGGAGCAGGCACAAAAGTTGCTGGAGGATAAACAACTAATGCAGCAGCGTCTGGAGGAGGAAACAGAGGAGTACCAGAAATCACTTGAAGCAGAAAGGAAAAGGCAATTGGAGATCATAGCTGAAGCTGAAAAACTCAAGCTTCAAGTTTCTCAGCTCAGTGAAGCCCAGGCCAAAGCTGAAGAGGAGGCAAAAAAATTCAGGAAACAAGCTGACACAATTGCTGCTCGTCTTCATGAGACTGAAATAGCCACCAAAGAAAAAATGACAGTTGTGGAAAAAATGACGGTCGACAGACTTAATACCAGTAAAGAAGCTGACGATTTACGAAAAGCAATCGCAGACCTAGAGAAGGAGAAGTCTAGACTGAAAAAGGACGCTGAAGAACTTCAAAATAAGTCTAAAGAGGTATTGTGTCAAAAATGGCATAACAAAGCAGCTTATGTCATTGTGAATTCTATCAGAAAACTAACACTCTTTTTCTTTAATTTCTCTATATCTCTCTCTGATTTTACTAATCATGAAATCGAATCTTTGATTTTAAAAATGATTGCAATTTAATTTATTTATAGTGCACTGTGCTCATGCAAATCACATCTTGAATGTCCCCTCATACCCTGGAATGTTTCCTCATTTTAAGACATGCTTCATATTTCTTTCAGAACTCCATCGCAGTTGACTTACAAATAAATTAACCCTTCATTATTTTTAAAAGGGTACAATGGCTTACAATTATGACAATCCTCAACCAACTTAGTAAAAAGAGAATCACCAAACATGTAGAGCCTCTCCACTGAGAGGGGCATTCCTTTTAATGTTTGACTTTTTGTTCACATTGCTGATCCCGTTGCTTAAATATCCTGAGATCATTCGTCAGAAATTCTTCTCAACTGGACTGAAACACTACCATATATTTTTTTACATATTTTCTAAGGTCTGTGAATTAGTTGAAGTCCAGTGTGACCTCTCAATAGGAAGAGCTGACATCAAGTTGTATGAATGATTTATTATGTACTCAACTAAGTTTTGCAGATAACAGTAGGTTGCACAATGTTTTAGAGTTTGGAGGTTTAAATGTGCGTATTATTACATATACTTTACAGACAAGAAGATAAATATGAATATCATTTTCAGGAAGGTTACTGAAGGTTGCTGAGTATGTTCACATTTAAATGTATGTTAAAAATGTAATTAATTTACTCCAGTTATCTGACTTGTAACAACTTATATTCAATTTCTTTTTTCCATCAACTTTCATAAGATATTTTAAGTAAAGGTTGGACTCATAATGTGATGTAGGCAGAAATACAAAAAATACAGCAGTCAAATATTCAATCTTAGATCTTGGGATGCTAGAAAACATTCAAAAGCTCCGACAGAACATACCTCTGCCAAGACCTGCCCTATCTGGCTGTTTTAAACAAAACAAATAATAATTAAGGGATCTTCTCCAAAGTGTAAAGGATCAGGGTGT
Organism: Paralichthys olivaceus; assembly: GCF_024713975.1. NCBI lineage: Eukaryota > Metazoa > Chordata > Actinopteri > Pleuronectiformes > Paralichthyidae > Paralichthys > Paralichthys olivaceus. The sequence goes on along the minus strand of NC_091105.1, from coordinate 21,475,918 downwards.
AGAATTTAGTGACACCTAGTGGTTATGTTGCATGTTGCAGCTCAATACCCCTCACCTCGTCCTCCCCTTCCAAGCATGAAGGAGAACTTGTGACAGCTTCAGTTGTCATAAACTCAAAATGTGTTTAGTTGTCCAGTTTGGACTACTGTAAAAAACATGGTGGCCTACTTAGAGATGCCCTGCTCCTGATGTAAATATAAAGTATTTAAATATAAAGGGTCGATTCTAGGGTGAATAAAGCAATAATTCATACAATTTAGATAAAACGCATTAGTGAAAACATCACAAGGATTATTTTATATTCAGTTTCGGATAATAGCTCCCTTTCACCTAAACCTTACACACTGGACCTTTAATGTCTCGCTTGCCACAAAATTTTATAAAAGTTGGTCAGGTATATAATATACATTATATAATTAAAAATCAGACATATAACTTCAACTGGTGAATACTCGATCTCTTTGTGCATAAGCAGAGTGCATTGTGCAAGTTTTATTGATTACAAATTAAATACAAATAAAATATAAACACTTTAAAATAAAACATATAAAAATGTTTTAAGCATTATGTGCCTCAGCCAAAAACCTATTGTAACTTCTTTTCTCTTGCCTTTCTATCAGGTCGCCGATGCACAGCAGAAACAAATGGAACACGAGAAAACAGTGCTCCAGCAGACATTCCTGACAGAGAAGGAAATGCTGTTGAAGAAGGAGAAACTAATTGAAGATGAGAAAAAGAAGCTGGAGAGCCAGTTTGAATTAGAGGTTAAAAAGGCCAAGGCCCTCCAGGATGAACAGGAGCGCCAGAGACAGCAGATGGAGGAGGAGAAGAAAAAACTCCAGGCTACCATGAATGCAGCCCTAAATAAGCAGAAAGAGGCTGAGAAAGAGATGCTTAACAAGCAGAAAGAAATGCAGGAGCTGGAAAACCAGAGACTAGAACAGGAAAGGATTCTTGCAGAGGAAAACCAGAAATTGCGTGAGAAGCTGCAGCAGATTGAAAAAGCACAGAAAGAGCAACTCACCAAAAAAACTGTAACAATAGTTGAGACAGTAAATACATTTTACAATGGCAAAAATGGCAGCGATGCGGTAGACAGTGTAGAAAAGAGAGTAGATCCATTGGCTTTTGATGGCATTCGTGATATGGTACCTGCAAGCAGACTTCATGACATTGGTCTTTTACCCAAAAAGGACTTTGACAACCTGAAAAATGGCAAAACCACTGCTCATGAACTTGGTGAAACCGAAAATCTTAAAAGAATTCTTAAAGGAAAGAATTGCATTGCAGGTGTTTTGACTCCATCTAAGCAAAAAATGTCTATCTATCTAGCATCAGAAGAGAAGAAGATTACTCCCGGCACAGCATTGATCCTTCTTGAAGCACAGGCTGCCACAGGTTATATTGTAGACCCTATCAAAAATCAGAAACTTTCTGTTAATGATGCTGTTAAGGAAGGTTTGATTGGCCCAGAACTGCACAACAAAATGCTTTCAGCTGAGAGGGCTGTTGTTGGCTACAAAGATCCATATACTGGTGGGAAGATCTCTGTCTTTGAAGCTATGAAGAAGGGTCTTATGGAGCATGATCATGCCATCAGAGTCCTTGAGGCCCAGCTTGCAACTGGTGGCATCATTGACCCTATCAATAGTCACCGTGTACCAAATGAAACAGCCTATAAGCAGGGACAATATGATGCAGAAATGAATAAGGTTATGGAAAATCCCTCAGAGGATAAAAAGGGATTCTTTGACCCCAGCACACAGGAACCTTTGACGTATTCTGAGCTAATGGAGAGATGCGTCACTGACCCCGACACAGGTCTGTTACTCCTGCCAATCACAGACAAAGCTGCTCAGTGCTCAAGTATATACACAGAGGAGGAAACCAAGGATGTGTTCAGCAAAACAACTGTGTCTGTGCCATTTGGAAAATTCAAGGGAAAGACTGTCACCATTTGGGAAATAATAAACTCTGAGTACTTCACTGAGGACCAGAAGAAGGATCTTCTCCGTCAATACAAGACGGGCAAAATCACAATTGAAAAGATCATTAAGATTGTGATTACAGTTGCAGAGGAGAAGGAGAAGAAGAAGGAAATTACTTTTGATGGTCTGAGAGCACCTGTCCCTGCCACGGAGCTCCTGGAATCCAAAATCATTGATAAAGACCTGTACAACAAATTAAACAAGGGCAAAAAGACAGTCAAAGAGGTGTCTGAAATGGAGCCTGTCCAAAAAGCATTGAAAGGTACAAATTGCATTGCAGGAGTAGTTATTGACTCATCCAAAGAGACAATGTCCTTCTATCAAGCCATGAAAAACGATATAATGAGGCCAGGGCCTGCCTTGATTATGCTTGAAGCCCAAGCAGGAACAGGCTATGTGGTTGACCCTGTACAGAATCAGAAGTACACAGTTGATGAAGCGGTCAAAGCAGGTGTTGTTGGTCCTGAGCTGCATGAAAAGCTCCTGTCTGCAGAGAGAGCAGTTACAGGTTTCAAAGATCCTTACACTGGAAAAACTGTATCTCTCTATCAAGCAATGAAAAAGGATCTCATACCTAAGGAACAAGGAATCCGACTGCTCGATGCCCAAATGACCACCGGCGGCATCATTGATCCAGTAAAAAGCCACCGCATTTCACATGATGTTGCCTGTAAGAGAAATTATTTTGATGATGAAATGAAACAGGTTTTGAGCAGTCCCACTGAGGAAACTAAACGCTTCTTTGACCCTAACACAAAAGAAAATGTCACATACTCAGAGCTCTTCAAGAGATGTGTCCCTGACAAGAAAACTGGTCTCCGGCTTCTTCCTCTTTCTGATGAAGCCATCAATGCAAAGGAGGAGCCATCATACACAGAAGCTCAGACAAAAGAGGCCATGACTCAGGCAACTGTTGAGCTTGATTCTGGACCATTTAAAGGCAGAAAGATGACCATCTGGGAAATCATCAACTCTGAATATCTCACTGAGGAACAAAGGCTTGACCTCCTCAGACAGTTTAGGTCTGGAAAGCTTACAATTGAAAAGATCATCACAATTGTAATCACAATTGTGGATGACAAAGAGGCCAAAAAACAAGAAAAGTCAAGCTTCAAGGGACTCAGAGCTCCTGTCCCAGCAAGCTCTCTGTATGATTCCAAAATCATTGACAAACCAACCTTTGAGCTCCTTCAACAAGGCAAAACAACACCTAAACAAGTCAGTGAGAAGAATCCTGATATCAATAAATACCTCAAGGGATCTGATAGCATTGCTGGAATCTACCTTGAGCCAACAAAAGAGAAAATTAGCATTTATCAGGCTATGAAGAAAAAGCTCCTCAGACATAACACAGGGCTTTCACTGCTTGAGGCCCAAGCTGCAACTGGGTTCATTGTAGATCCAGTGAGGAACCAGTGTCTGTCAGTAGATGAGGCAGTGAAGTCTGGCCTTGTTGGTCCAGAGCTACATGAAAAACTCCTCTCTGCAGAAAAAGCTGTCACTGGCTATAAAGATCCATTCACAGATGGCAAAATTTCCCTCTTTGAAGCAATGCAGAAAGATCTCATCCTAAAAGAGCACGCCATGCCACTGTTGGAGGCACAAATGGTTAGCGGAGGAATCATTGACCCTGTAAATAGCCATCGTGTCCCAGATGAGGTTGCATATCAGAAGAACATTTTCAACAAAGAAGTTGCTAAGACCCTATCTGAACCATCTGATGATAATAAGGCTTTCTCAGACCCAGAAAGTGACGAGAATGTAACCTATAGACAGCTTAAAAACAAATGTCAAAGAGATCCCGAGACAGGCCTGTACATCCTCCCACTCTCTAAACCTCAGATTCCAACTGTTGTGGAGAAGACATATCTCTACACGGAGGAACAAACAGAGAGTGACCTGACCAGCACCCAGATTGATATTCCAATTGAGGGCCTTGCTGATAAACCATTGAACCTCTGGGATGTCATGAATTCAAATCTGATTCCAGAATCAGAGAGGCAGAAACTTATGGATGAATATCGCTCTGGACAAATCACTAAAGAGAGGATGATCATCATTATTATTGAGATAATGGAGCAGAGAGAGATCATTAGAAATGACAATCCACTGTCATATAAGATTTTAAGAAGAATAATAACTATTGAGGAGCTCTACAATGCTCGCATCATTGACTTGGAGACATATAACCTTCTTAAACAGGGCAAGAGGAATATCCGCGACATAATGGAGATGACCAGTGTGAAACAGTATCTCTATGGCACAGGCTGTGTTGCTGGGGTCACAACTGACTCAAGTTCCAAGATAAGCATATACCAAGCAATGAAGAGAGGTTTTCTTAAACCAGAAGTAGCCATGAGCCTCCTGGAAGCACAAGCTGCGACAGGATTCCTTGTTGATCCAATAAAGAATGAGACACTCACTGTTGATGAAGCTGTTCGCAAAGGTGTTGTTGGACCTGAGATCCATGATAAACTTCTGTCAGCAGAAAGAGCGGTCACAGGATACAAAGATCCATACAGTGGGAAAATCATATCTCTTTTCCAGGCCATGAAGAAGGATCTTGTTCCAGAGGATTATGCTCTGAAAATGTTAGAGGCACAGACGACCACTGGTGGTATTATTGATCCTGAATTCCAGTTCCATCTGCCAGCAGACATTGCCATACAAAGAGGATATATCAACAAGGAAACCAATGAAAGACTGGCTAGCGAAGTTAAAGGTTTTGTTGACCCCGTCACAGATGAGAAAATAACATATGCACAGCTGCTCAAGAGATGCAAGTTAGATGGTGGATTGCGCCTCCTCTCTCTGGGAGACAAGAGGCTGACATTCAAAGGTCTCAGGAAACAAATCACAATGGAGGAGCTGATCAGCTCACAAATTATCGATCAGCAGACTGTCACCCAACTGAATGAAGGACTTATTTCAGTGGAGGAGGTGAGTGAGAGGCTGTCAAGGTACCTTGAAGGCACAAGCTGTATTGCTGGTGTGTTTTTGGAGTCCACAAAGGAACGTCTATCAATTTACCAGGCCATGAAGAAGAACATGATTAGGCCAGGCACTGCATTTGAGCTCCTTGAGGCACAGGCAGCCACAGCCTATGTCATTGATCCAATCAGAAATCTCAAACTGACTGTCAATGAAGCAGTGAGAATGGGAATTGTAGGTCCAGAATTCAAAGACAAGCTTCTCTCTGCAGAGCGTGCAGTGACTGGATATAGAGATCCTTATTCGGGCAAGACAATCTCCCTGTTTCAGGCCATGAAAAAGGGGCTCATCCTGAAAGATCATGGTATCCGTCTCCTGGAAGCCCAGATTGCCACAGGTGGAATCATTGACCCAGAGGAAAGTCACAGACTGCCAGTTGAGGTGGCCTACAAACGTGGGTTCTTCGATGAGGAAATGAACGAGATCCTGACAGATCCATCCGATGATACCAAAGGTTTCTTTGATCCCAACACTGAGGAAAACCTAACCTACCTCCAGCTCATGGAGAGGTGCATTACTGATCCTGACACTGGCCTGTCACTCCTACTATTGAAAGACAAGAAGCGGGAAAGGAAGACCTCCTCCAAATCCTCAGTTCGTAAACGCAGAGTGGTCATTGTAGATCCAGAGACAGGCAAAGAAATGACTGTGTATGAGGCCTACAGGAAGGGACTCATTGACCATCAAACCTACTTGGAGCTTGCTGAGCAAGAGTGTGAATGGGAAGAGATCACAATGACTTCCTCTGATGGTACTGTCAAATCCATTATCATTGACAGGAGGTCAGGGAGACAGTATGATGTTGACGATGCTCTTTCACGTGGTCTCATTGACCAGAAGGCTCTTGATACATACCGAGCTGGAAATCTGGCCATCACAGAATTTGCTGACATGCTTTCTGGAAATACGGGCGGCTTCCGTTCACGATCATCCTCTTTTGGTTCCACCACTGGTTCCACCTTCTCCTCTTCCATGAGCCCCATACCCTCCATTAAAGCACCTGCAGTCATATGGAATGACCCAGCAGAGGAGACTGGCCCCATAGCCGGTATCTTAGACATAGACACGCTGGAGAATGTTTCTGTCACAGAGGCAATACACAGAAACCTGGTAGACAACATCACAGGCCAAAGATTGTTGGAGGCCCAGGCGTGCACAGGAGGAATAATTGATCCCACAAGTGGAGAAAGATTGTCAGTCACTGATGCTGCAGAAAAGGGTCTTGTGGATAAAATTGTTGTGGATCGCCTCAACCTGGCTCAAAAAGCATTCAATGGATTTGAAGACCCTAGAACTAAAGTTAAGATGTCTGCCTCCCAGGCTCTGAAGAAGGGCTGGTTATACTATGAAGCTGGCCAGCGTTTTCTTGAGATCCAATATCTAACTGGTGGACTTATTGAACCTGACGTTGAGGGCAGAGTGTCCCTTGATGAATCCATCAAGAAGGGCACAATTGATGCCCGCACTGCCCAGAAACTAAGAGATGTCGGTGCTTATTCTAAATACCTAACATGTCCAAAAACCAAACTGAAAATCTCCTTCAAAGATGCCATGGACAGAAGTATGGTTGAGGAAGGATCTAGCCTAAGGCTTCTGGAGGCTTCCTCACAATCCAGCAAAGGCCTTTACAGTCCTTACAATGTCAGTGGTTCTGGATCTGCATATGGTTCTCGGAGTGGCTCAAGGACCGGATCCCGATCTGGCTCGAGGAGAGGCAGTATTGATGCAGGCTCTGGCTTCAGCATGAACTTCTCCTCCTCCTCCTTCACATCCTCTTCGACTGGCTACAGCCGCAGATTCTGATTAGCTCCCTTTCTTTCTAACAACTAAAAACCAACAATACTAATGCACTTTAGGTTGCATTTCTCACAGGAAAAACATTGTTACAGTAACAAAGAAAATATAATTTATTTATTCTGCCCTGCATGTAGTCACTATTGGCTATTGATTCTTCAATTATAGCAGATGTCCAAACAAATGTCTCATATATGGAGACATAACCAAGCATCTTTAAATATATAAAATATGAATTTCCCTTAGTACTGATTACAAAAATCAGCTTATATTTTTTAGAAGCAAAGCATGACATTTTAGATGTTTTTAAGTGACTACAGTTTTAATTTTACGCATTAAAAAGTTGTATACTTGCTTTCTGAAACTAATATATAATGTTTGTATGTCAAACAGAAATATTTTTCCAGTATTCCTTGTAACCTTAAACATTCAAGAATATGTGTCTATTTTTTATCTTTCTGGACAATATAGTGTGAGATACTGTATGTCACCATAGTTTTTTAACAGATTCAAAAATATTTGGATGCCTTCAACTTTTTGAATGTCTGTATAGAGTATGGACAGATTTTGTGTTAATGTTTTTATGTGAAATGGTGTCGGGGTAACTGAATAAAATACCCAGTGAGAATACACATGTGAGACACTACAAGAATACAACACTGAAAAGAAGTAGCAGAATTAAGTTACACAGACCGCTTAAAATTAGTTTCACATCTGTCATTACTTTGTACTCATTTATATTCAGTCGACTTTTGCTTTTTTTAGTTCATCTTTCTTTTACACACTATAAGTTTTTGGATTCTTCATATTCACCATCAATCAAGTGTTCCTGATAAATCCCAAGATGGTGTCAGACTTGCTCCTGCTCTCCCATACAGACCTGCCTCCTGTTATTTTGGTTCTTGTAAGTTGAAATTTTCTTTTATTTATTATTTTTTCTTTCTGCTTCTTTCACTTCAGAGCCATTTCTGTGCGCCATCCCACACACAATAATGATACTAGCTATTTAAGTTCAAAATCCCAATATCCTAATTGACTGTTGTCCTCTTGTCTTTGACAGCTGCCTCAGTCCCTTAGACAACATCTGAGCACAGACACTCAGGTGGCCGGAGCATACAATCCCCTCAACTTGGATGGATTTGTGAGTCCAGATCATCCTCAAGCTGTAACACAGGTACAGTGTACATATGTTTGAGATAAAAACATATCATTTTTATTTCATTTAAAAAATCCAGATTAGTTTTTCCAAATTTTTGTTCAATTCCAATTTTTTCTTGCTGCATTGTTTTCTTTATTTTTATTTGAATTCATAGCTATTTCCTTTTTTGTTTCTAGATCTGCCATTGAGTTCATCCATTCTTTCCATTGCCCATCACATTTGAGGAAAGCTGAGGCTGAGTCAACCTGACATCATCTTGGGATGCCTTTTTAGGAACACACTTCATTCATGGCCCTTGTTCATGCATTTATTACTTGAATGCTAATTGTGACATTTATGTTGATAAATAAGCACATCTTTATTTCACCAGTCTTAAATCTGGGATTCTATATTCATTTTAGAAAAGGAATAATCAGAGAAATTTGGAGAATTGACACGTTTAACCCAACACCACATTTCATGAATGTATTTATCATATCAAATTAACAAACTGAAAAACAGCTTTAAGCTTCATTTTGCCTAAATGGATTTTTCTATATTAAGTATTTCTTTTCCCTTAAGTGTTTTGCCTCTGTAAATCATTTTACTTTGTTTTTGTCATGTGTTTTGATATGTTAAGAATTTGCTTTGCATGTTTAATAACTTTACCAGGATATTTGGGAAAATGTTGATGTAAAATAAAGACAACTGCAGATAGTAACTGTGCTGATTTTAATATTAGCGATATATAAAGTCACAAACTAACTGGTTGGTTTTGCTTATGGGGCAGATCTTTGCTTTGAATGATATAATGAGTGGATTCATTGTTCTGAACATAACACTGTTGTAAATAAATGTGCTCTGAAGAGGCCCTCTTGTCATCTATATATTGATACCATACATCAGAAGATATTTCTAATAGATTTTTTTTCAGAACTCCTGTTACATTGGATCACTTTTCCAAATCAAATAAGCTACTTCACATTATACCTGCTGTATAATATATATAACACAAAGTAAATATAGCTTCACGACTTGTTCAAATGTGTGAATAAAGCTTCATGTGAATATTGTAAACAGGTTATAGTGGATGGGCAATAATTGGGTTTCCAATGTACTCATTCTTCACCACTGTATTGGCAGCAGATATAATTTTATTAATATTAATATTTAAATAATAGGAGAATCAGTCATTATTCCAAACCCTTAACTTGCCAATATTTGAATTCCCTCTGGAAAAAGAATTAGATGGCCACATGGGGGCAGCATTAGGCTAATCCGCACTCACTCCTCATGAAAGCAAGTGCATCAGGTGATACCACCCACTATAGATGTATCATATAATGAAACCATGTTTAATATGATGATTATGTATTTTTCAGATTAATGAGGGTGTGACTGAGTTGTTTTTTAAAGGGGTTAATCGTAAAGGTTACCTAATTTAAAATGACATGTTTCAGTCTTTACTTCCAGAGCCTTCATACTCTGTACACACTGTACATGTTTTTGCTCTATATACCAACATTAGCCACTAGGTTTATTGGAGGAGCCTTCCAACAGAAGAAACATGGCATTCACCTCCCAGAATTCATCACTCAGCTCACTTGACTTCTCAGATCTGACCCTTAACATCCCAGCTCTGCCCACACCTGAAGCCTCAGGTCAGGAGGTAAGAACAGAACTGAAAAAGCTCATCATTTTCCTCAGTACTGTGCAGTAATTAATTATTGAAGGAGTGTCAGCTCAACCTGCGAACAAGGAAAACACAACACCTGGTGTAAGGGTCATTTTGTATTTTTCTCTCATGGTCTCTCTCAGGATAAAGAAGGCTCTTCATTTGGATCAACAACACCTACATCACAAGATAAGAGATTTGGGTATGCCAATGTACAACACTCTTTGACATTGGTGCATGTATGTAACATGGTCCTTGAAAATGTGACAAATTTGAATATTTACACAAATTATATACTGGACGTTTTAGAAATAACATCAGATGCTCTGTATGATTCTTCACTTACTGTATAAGCAGTTTCAGAAAAGGCTATTAGTGAATCCTACATGATTGAAAGTGGCCACCAACAGTCAGAGTAAACAGAACTCACAGCCTGTGACGACAGTTGGTGAACTGGACCTGCTAAGTAGACCGGTGCTTCCACATTTGTCAACAGCACAAAGACAGAATTGTGAAGCGAGGCACACAGTGTAAAACATCTAATTGAAACATACTTATACAAGAAAACTGAGGTTCCAGCCCAGCAGAGCAGCAGATGTCACCCTTGAGATATTTGGCAATGTTTTCAATTTAAGAGCTACAGTTGTACCGTATTTTGAGAAGAATAAAATAATTGTAAAGTTGCTGTTCTATCTGTTTTCTAAATGTCCTACTTCCTGTTAATGCTGTAAGGGATCATTCCAATTATTGACATAAAGATTACACATACATTCAGCTGCTGTTGCACAAATACAGTGTGGTCCAATTTGAATCCACAGTTTGTAATAATCCCCAACTCATCTCATAAAAATAAATGAATGATGGTGGATCTTGTACTTTCATGTACTTGTGCTGTGCTCCCGAAACAACACAAGAGTACCCAGGTACTGTAACAGCCCCCATGTATGCACACACAACCTAATCAGACAGATAATAAACATGTAGTTATATTACAGACTGAAACATACCACCAATCAATCTCTATTTGAACCTAGGCTATTTGAATGTTGACATGCATTAGACAGGGTTAGTTATGTGTTCTAACGTGTTGTATTCATTATAGATGGATGGATGTGGACGACATGAGCCAATGGCAGAGTGAGTTCAGGAATCAAATCCAAGCTCTGAGAGTGTGGCTGAGGAGCATGGAGATGAGGCTGCCTCCTCTGGACCCCAGGGTCAGTTCAATCTGTAGTCTGCCTCCCTGCTGTTGTCGCTAAATCTTTCTAACTCTGTCTCATCAACCTGTCTCCACATCCCATCTCCTCTCATGCAACATCCCGTGTCTGAGCTATTCTACGTGAACAAGTGACAAGAAAGACCTGACAGCCATGCTAGCAGCTGTACATGTGGGCACAGTGGTTCCAAATTGTGAAGACAAATGTAGTGTAGTGTCTGAATAATTAGTACCCAACTGGAAAAATTCACATGAACGCCACCTGAAGTCAGAAATTGAAAAGCTGGCAAAACTTTTTGTACCAAGTTGCTGACGTCATCACTCATAAACTAAAAAAAATTACCTAATTTTCGTTCTGCTCTAATTATCTACTTGTCAATTTGTAAAATGTGACACTTTTGTCACCTGCAAACTCTATGTTCATCTCTCACAAGCACCTCACACCACTTTTTAGCGTTGGGGGATTAGCGTCCATTCGTTTAAATTTAACTATATGCCTCTCACACCTTTTTTCCTTTGCTTCTTTATTTTGTAAATATTGGAAACATGTCAAGGTGTTGTTTAAATGCTTTAAACACATAAATACACTATATTTTTACAGTGTCAATGTTTTTAACACATTCTGACTTCAGAGCATATGAACACACTAAAGTCAAAACGACTACGTGAACGAAATGGGACGTTCCGAGGAGCATGTGGATGCGCAGAAAAGTGAAACTAAGGCAGGTGGAGCTCTCAAACTGTAGGTTATAACTGAAGTATTGGAAATCAATCTTGCCCCATGTTGGCTCAAGTGTCATTGTGGGGTAGAAGAATGAACACTCCAAATAAAGCCAGTGAGTTATGTTTAACCTCATTCATATAACCCATGGTCCCTCTCTTGAAGGACAAACATGACTTAAACACATGTTTCAGCGTCCATGTCCATGGATACAACATTCTTCTCCTATCCTCTTTTATTGTGTATGATCAGTGAAATTAATTGAGCATTAAGGGAAAAAAAAGAAAGGGATTGTGGAGGTTTTTCAATGTCTGGCATTCTCAGACGGATACCAAGGTGGTCCTGCTCTGCTCCTGCAGGGAGACCTCTTTAGGCCACAGGGGGACAGAGGGGGCTGAGGGAATCAGGCTCTATTGTGCGTGGCGTGGACAGCCTGACTAGAGAAGTGCTTGGCAGCGGAGGCTCTCTGTGCACATGAGCGAGCACACTGAAAAGACATTAGACTCAGATGGTAGGAAGAGGCAAAGGGGACAGGGAAAAAAAGAATAGCAGGATCTTTACGGTAAGAGCACTCTGAACTGACTGCTGAGGCATTTATTGAACACAACTGTAGGTTTTATCACACAAACATTTATACCAATATTTATACAACAAGGAATAACAGCTGGAGTCAGTTTATTTGTGTTACTGGTTCAGTTCAGAAAAAGAAAACTAATGGTCATCAAGTCAGGCTGCATCAGCAAAACCTCCTATTACATTGAGTGAGGTTGTGTTTGAATGGCAGAAGAAGAACTTGTCTTATCTTTTTTTTAACGTCCCTTGTCTTTTTAAGTGTAATTGGCTATAAAACCTGTTCAGGATCCTCCCACAGCTTTAATTTAACCAGTTGGATTACATCTATCTCTCAATAGTTTCAATTTGCTGGTTAAATATTGCTCATTCAGTACCACTGTGTTTCATCTTGGCTGGTTTGTACTCAGTAGAGAGCATACCTCCTCCAATTAAGGTCAAACAGTCTCCTGATAACACATTTGAATTCACTAAATCCAGATTTCCACCAAATAACACACACATATATGTCAGTCCACTAAACATGCTTGTCATTTTTTGAGAAATTAGTGAAAATGTTGAAAAATCTCACCGAAGCTCTAATTTAATGGGTTCTCTCCCAACCCGTTCCACATCCTTCCACCAAGTTTCATGGTAAGCCGTCGCACTAACAAGCAAAACACAGACATAACATTAATCACCTTGGCGGAAGTAAATTCAGCCTTTTTAATGTGGATCACTGTCATTGGGTTTAATCCATTGCACAGCACGAACTGAAAGCCGGTTTCACTCAAATCGTTAACATGATGCAGCTCTGTGACGAAGCAACGTGATGAGGTAATCATTTATTTAAATTAACTTAGCGAGGGGTGACTTCACCTTCTCCTATGAGCTGTAAATCAGCTACACAAAAGAGTTTGATGTTTTTACTGTTATAATAAAAATCAGTTGAAGCCTATATGGTCCATTAAAATGATCGTGGTCCATTGTTTGGGCCATTATAGATTGAAAGGGCCAAGAGACAAAGTATGATCTGTGTGTGAACCCATGTGACCTTTGAAGAAACTGCCGATTATCCTCTGAAGAACAGACATTTCAGATGCTCTTAGTTTAAAATTCTTTTGACATGTTTGGTCTGTGTTGGAAAGACATTTGTGTTTCCCTGGGGACTGACGTGTATGATGCACAGGCATGTCTTACCGCGTCATGAAAGCTTGAACGCTTTAGAGAGCTTTAGTCTGACCCCCAGCAAGAGTGTGTGAAATAAGGGGGTGTCTTTTCATCTCTGCCATGCCTCTATCATACTGCATCCGACCACAGACCTTTGTCATGGTAATGCTGTTAGTCTGCTGCACTGCTGGTTCTAGTCTGGGCCTGAGGGACTCGTTAGTTAGCAGCGTGAATGAGGACATCCCTGAGCAGCCCCCCACATATATACAGACCCTTCTACAATACACAGGAGAGAGACACACACCTGCTCCTTAACACAAACAACTGACACGTCACAACACAGTTTCCTCAAGAACACTAGGACAAGTGAGCTTCATATTGTTCCCTGGGAAAATGGTGAAAATGTTGAAAAACACCTTGTCTCACAATGTGAAAAAAGAGAACATTAATACCTGGATCCTTCCCTGATCTGGATCCACATAAAAGTTGAATGGGTTCTTCCATAATCCACACTGCATCCTTCCACCAAGCTCTGTGGAAATCCATACACTTGATTTTGTGTAATCACTTCCATATAAACAAATATCCAAACCAACAAAACAATGGAACATAACCTCCCTGGACGAGGTAAAGAAGCAATCAAGTCTACATATGGAGAGAGAGGTTCTGGGATCATTCTGTCTTTTATGAAAGAAAAGGAGGGTATTCACTTTTGACCCAAAAATAATAAAAACTACTTTTGTGACAAAGCATCCAGTGACATGTAGGACATCATGGCTGATATTGATAAGGGTACTTGAGCTCATCTGATACGACTGTGGGGGATCGGTGATGATAATGTTTCAGTCTTTGTCGCCATGGGAGACAGTGAGGTGAACATGAACCTCTTCCACATGAGTAATGGAGACATTAGGATGTGTTTTGATAACAGTCTCAGCTGTGTCAGGACATTTTGGTGACAAGTCAACAACAGCATCTCTTCACTTTGACAGTGGAACTAAGGTCAGAAGTTCTTCTTTTGACACTGCCCCCCCTCCTCCCCGCTCGGTTGCTGATGACATTCTTCTAAATAAAGGCTCTCTGTGTGTTTCAAATGTCTCTGGTCTCCCGGGCCTGTGGCAGATGCTGCATCCCAAATAAGCCTTGTACACACAACGTGCTTACAGGAAGGAGCCGGCCGAGGAAGAGGGGTTAGAGATCACAGCCTTTATTCTCCTCGCCTCTCCGTTTGTGACAGCCAGCAAACAGTACCTCTGCACTATGATGCTGTCACATCCTTTGGGAAAAAATGGAGGGGGGCGGTTGTTGACTTTGCTGTGAATCACCTACAAGACAAACGAATATAGAGGTACGTTAAATAAACGTGTTTATTCTGGCTAAAAGCTGACTTAAAACTGCTATTCTGTTGACTGTTTATCTCTAGCTTGCTTGGCGGATCAAATTGATTTTCATCTTACAGCACTTTAGGTTATCTCCTCCATAAGAGGATTCTTTTAATTCACACAATTTATCAGTGCTAATGGCGATGAGGGGCCTCTTCCTTTATTGGTCATGCCTTCCTGTACTCAATGGAAAATCTGGACTTTCGGCTGTAAATCCTTTCTTCCTGCACGGGAGCAGTTGAATCGAAAGTCGTTGCCGATGATGTCTTCTATCCCCAAGTGGCTAAATCCTCTTCTCAGCCATGACTGTAATTTTCAGTTTCCAGGCAGCACAGCAGGGCCTGGGCAACCCAACAGGGAAGCCCATCAGCCTTTCATCCACTTTTCTTGGAAGCAACGTCTTTTGGTGATAAATGACAGTGTGCACACTGAATGGTGCTTCTGGTCTGACCCCTAAAAGGGACCCCCCCTCTTTTTTCATTTCTCATGAAGAGGGCTAATTACCATGTTCTGTAGAGGAGCCATTGAGGTCTTATTTAATTTGAAGGCCAGAGAGAGGTTGAGATAGCGGAGGAGGGGAAAAACAAGCGCATAAAATTCATTCCGATTTTTTTGGCACACAGGATCTGTGACTACACACACATCAATTTGGAAACTAGCTTTATGTCATCTCCCTGCCTGTGTCCAGTCCATCAATGTGTGATTTTGGAGGATAACGAGAGCTGCCGCAGGAAAGACGAGCTGACTTCACCAGGTACAGATTTCCCCCCCCCTGCAGCAGCTTATTGCATCACTGCATAGCTCGGTGTGCCATTTGCTCTTCAACTACATCAGCTGTTGTCTTTTTAAGAGCTGAGAGTCACCTCTATGTGCACCCTCTGTGAAATGGAGAGGAGAGAGATTTGGCAAAATCACTTAATTAGTACAGAGGGGACTGGAGGATGCTGAAAGCTGGGATCAGGTGTCATGGTTCTAAAACAATGTCTTCCTGGCAAAGTGGGGCCTCATCACTGCCAGCTTCTTTCAGCAGGGACGGGGAACGTGGGCCTTACTTGCTCATTAAACAGCTAAAGACATTAGCTCTATGAGTGACCCGAAGAAACAGCTATCTGCAGGTTTTTGAAACTTTTGCAGCCCAACTTGTCGACTGAAGGTGCTAATAATGTATGATTCTCTGTACAGCTCCTGGCTGGTGAGATAACTACAGGATATTGTTTGTGGAAGAATTCAAGACGGGGGAATTCTTGCATCAACACTGGAGTACTCAAGGGTTAAATGGTTTGACCTTACAGGGGTCATGCTATTCAATTCATCCACACTCTCATTGGCCACAGCCACAGGCATTTTCAGTTTTCTTCTTTTTTCCCCACCTTTGTTTTTTACCCCTTTTTGCATAAATTTAAGATGGAGGAGGGTGGGGATCAGATATGGGGCAGTAATGTAGGAGGTGAAGAAGAAGCTTTAGAGCAGATTTGACAGCCAATATTTTTTAATCCCTACAGTCTGTACAGTTCATTCAAGGTTTGCTGTGCTGTTGAGTACAAGAAAATAACAGGTGTTATATGGTGAACTCCCAGTAACTTGCATCCAAGAGCCTATTTTAAAATCTGACGAGTTAATCCTAGATTTCTCAAATTATTATTTGGGTGCTGTGTAATGACAGCCAGGAAATGCTACTAATGCAAGTAAAAAACCCAAGTCTGTAGGCAGAAGGCAGGATGTAATGTACAATTCTGCTGTAAAGGTTGGATGTTTGTGTTTACAGCACATTAACACTGTCATAGGTCCACATCATAAAAAGCTCTTGAATCTCATTGTTTTTCCAAGTTGACATCTTCATTGGCGTCTTCTCCGTTCATGGCTTCTCTTTTTTATTTGTAAATATTTAGTGTTCATTTAGTTTTTATTAGTTTTGCGTCTGTTAGCAATGTCATCAATGCGTCCACTTGCTTGTGGTGAAATTTCCGAACAATATCCTGCTGTATTGTCATATGGGCTTGGAATTTATCCTTTACTAGGAGACTGAGAGGAAAAACAAAGAATGTCCGCAGCAACTGACTCTGACTGTTGTGTTCTCACATATAACCCCTCCAGATGATAGAAGGAAAATGTCCAGTTCAGTTCACATCGGAAAGCATCTTTACTGTAAGTGATCAAGTAGTGAAGCAGCCTTCAAATTCAGTTAATTCCTGTGTTAAGATTAAATACACAACACTTTCAACTGAAGACAGAAAATTCATCTTTATTTGAACTCTGTTCAGTAAGTTTCATAACCTACTTGAATTTCCCCTTATTGGAATAAAGTCTGGGTTGAATGAGTTATATTATGAACCTGTGGCCCTAAACCAAATAAATCAGGTCCTCTACAAACATCTCATGCTGATTTAACTAGGTTTGCATCGACAGGTTGGAAGAGATTTCCTCCCACATGTAACACACTGGACCATCTACTCGAGAGAGTGGTATTGATTTTATGCTATTTCATGGCGAGATGAACTGAAGGTACTCGCACATGAACATTCCTCCAACTCCTGAAGATATGATCATTTATGGCTGCACCAGCTGAGAGACTGATTACAGACAAATAAAATCGTTTTTGCAAAAAATCTAGCATGAACGTGTGAACCTGCGATTTATTTAAATAGTCAGCATTCGTTGAGGGTCCTTTTTCTTTAACCAGTCCTGGAGCACTCAGGCAATCCAATGAACGACATTGCAGATCGGGGAGGAAGCTGTCTGCTGGGTGAATGCAGGTGTGTGTGTGTGTGTTTGTGTGTGTGGCGTGACAGTGAGAAAGAGTGTGTGGGTGTGTACTGTACATGCGTGCAGTTGGTGGATGAGTGCATTGGTTGATTATTTGGTTGGCTGGACAAAGACAGTAAGAGAGGAATAAAGAAGGCGGGGTTTGAAACACAAACATTGATTGTAAGACAGTCACCTGTGTGCACGTGTTGATGTAACAGAAACAATTCACATGGTTTAGTTCACAAGAAAATATGAGTGTTGCTGTAATTATGTTTGCATGCAGAATGCTTACAGCAAATATTGTGACCTCTTGAAATGAGGCATGATAGAATTTCACCATGGGGGCCTTCCTTTGCTCCCTCATGCCAAAAGCAGAGGAGGAAATCTGTATTATTTTCCCATTGCTCTTTATTTTGTGTTTGTTTGCAGCCTCTTTGTTTGCGGACTGGGGTTGCAATGGCTGTAAGCGAGTTGAAAAGTAATCTGAGATGTTTTACAGTAATTAGTAGTCTTTGTTGCTGTTGTGGAGACTGCCGCACTGACTCTGAATGGGGGAAAGAAGGGACTGCAAGGGGGATGGTGGTGAGTGTGTGGGAGGGTGGGTAGCAGGGTGGGTGTGGGTCCCTTCTTTTGTAGCCTGCACTTCTCTCCCTCGCCATCGAGAGAGGGAATGAGCCGAGGCAGCTGTCACTTAACATGTGAATGTTCTGAGGGGCGGCCCAGGGGTCTTTAGAAACCTCTCCTTTTTTGCCCCCCTAGCCACCCCATTTTTCAAGCAGAAGCAGCATGGAGTTTCTGAGCCACAGTCAGACCCAGAGGAGGGGCTTTGTTGGATGAGAAGGGGGGAGAGAGTGAGAGAAAAAGCCTCTGGAAGGTAAAAGGGGGCACTTTGCTGCCTTGCTGCCTGGTATAGGAGCAACCTGAGCAGCAGCAGTTCTGGTGGGAATGCCACCGCTTCATCGTTATATGGAACTGGCACAAACTGACCTGCATGTGAAAACCGCTCTTGGCTGGGAACTGTGGGAGTTCAGCTGAGCCGTTGGAATACATTGTCTCCATCTGGGCGCACTATCCCATCAGCGGCGTTAACAAGGAAGGAATTCCTCTATCACAGCTCCCACAACAAAGAAGAAAGGGAGAGGAGCAGAGCTGGTGGGAGGAGAAGTGAAGTGAGGGGAGGGGAGGGGTGCACTGTGAGGGGAGAGGAGGACATTGTTTGCCTGTGACTGTGGGCAACGGAAAAGCATGAGTTATCAGGGCATGTGTGAGTGTGTTTAGAAAGTGTGTTTGCATGCGAGCATGTGTGAGTGAGTGAACTGGATTGAGTGTGTGTTGAAGGGAGTATGCAAGTGTGTTTGTGTGTGAGGAGCCTTCAGTTTGGGATGTTGGGAGCTGGGAGGCTGTTCAAAGGATGCTCAAACAAAGCTGGACTTTTTTTTCTTTCTCTCCTCTTTGAATGGTGATTGAGGACCGGCTGGATTCCTTTACTCATGCTGTTGCACTCAGCTCTGCTTCAGGGTAAGTGAGCTTCACATCACCTTCAAACCGCCAAAACTGCCAGTGACCTGGACACACAGAGTTTGGGTTTGGACTTTGTTAGTCACTGACTGAACTAGGGAGCCATGTGACAGTGATATTTCAGCATAAAGAACTGTGGTG
This sequence comes from Paralichthys olivaceus, assembly GCF_024713975.1. Lineage (NCBI taxonomy): Eukaryota > Metazoa > Chordata > Actinopteri > Pleuronectiformes > Paralichthyidae > Paralichthys > Paralichthys olivaceus. The sequence goes on along the minus strand of NC_091105.1, from coordinate 21,456,890 downwards.
TGAATGGATCAATCTAATGTAAGTAGATTTGATTTAGTTCAATTTGTAAATAGTCTCTGAGTTGATGGGTGAAAAGATTCACAGTTCAGGTTATTGTTTTTAGTGGGCAGGCCCTTTCATTTATATTATATTTGCTTTTAATCATATTCTATATGTCCTATGTATATACAACAGCTTTTTGTTGCATGTTAAGGGGTCTGTCTTTGAGACAAACATGTGACCTTGTACATTATCCACCCTTACATGTTATGAGTCTCATGGGCAAACGCACATCTGCCATTCTTGATTAGGAACCACTAACATGATTGGTACTACAGGTCTGTCTTTAACAGAGACAGACACACAGCAGTGACATGACAGGGATCTACAGTTATGACTGATAATCATTGTTCTACTGATAACATGTCTACTATACAGAGCTAGTTAATTCATGAAATGGGTCAATCGATGTACCACATAAGATTTACATTAGATTTTTTATAAAATCTTATATTGACATATACTCAAAACACTTGTCAAGATACACATGCCTGCCTTTGAGATTTAGATAATAATTATTCTTTAATCGTGAAAGATAAATATAAAATTTCTTCCAGATAATTAAATTAGGGATTTGTTTATTTCACATTTCTTTTGCCATACCAGAGAGAAGCCCCTATGTTAATGTAATAATGAAATTCATCAGGAAATGGACTGTGGTCGTGTATCATAAATCACTGGTGAGAGCAGAGAGAGGGGCTGGGCTGAATTAAGGGCCATTTCAAAATAGGTTAAGTGATGGGATGGTTAGGTCATCTGCAGTGTGAGTTAAATGGTGAAGTGGTTCCCTGCATGGATCTCTCTCTAGTATCATTATCCTAGAAAGTGAGAGGTGCATATCAGATACAGGCTTGAGGCGTGTTGGGAGGGTTTTTGCTAGTTCGCTGCGACTGCAAAAAAATGTAGGTCACGGTATTGTTATTTTTTTTTATTGTGCTTGGGCCAATAAAATGACTAATTCTTATTTATTCAGTATTGTTTTTCTCACCTAGGTGGGTCAGTACACATAATGAGAGATATATATGTTGGAATATTTGTGTGCAGCACGTGTAGACAACTGTGTAATTTAGCAAATGACCACACATGTGGCGCAGTAACCAGACACGACACACCCTCTCTCTTGAATTGTTAACCCATGTGGACACGGCCACAGACACTCTCTCTGCCCTCCTCAGGAGGCCGCTGGGCAGTGATCTGAGCTAACTGAGTAATCATTGATCTTGAGACTGAGGCTTTGTCTGGGTACTACTCTCTGATCTGAATGTGTACTCCCCTGCCGATCCCCGGACTACATCATCTGCTCTGCAGAGACGAGCAAGATGTAGGCAATTACCATCCTAATGCACCTGAAAGCATCACAAGTGGGTCTTCTTTAGATTTGGATTCTGATTCTGATTGGTTTAATATATGAGAGGCACAAAGATTAGGTTTGATTTAAATATGTGGTAGATATTGACAGAAGCTGCATATTCAGCATATTTCTTTGCTAATAGCTTGGATTTAACATGCAACTGTAAATATCCACCAGTATAAATCCACCTCTTTTGCATTTTAGCCAAAACAAAAGGAGCCCAAATCATAACTTTCATATGTTGAACCATGTTGGCCACATATTGGAGATCTTTTGACACCAAGCATGTCCTGAAGTAACCTGCTTAATTCTGAATGGACCAGGCCATCTCCGCCTCAGGGGGAGGGCCCGACCTCAACAGGAAACCACCCTGTGATTTCCTGGTGTGTTTCACCTCAGCTCCTCCAGACCAAGATAATTACATTCACCTTTAACCCTTATGTCAAAACAATGTAGGCACTGAGCTATGGGGTCCTCAGTCCTTTTGTTTTAACTAATTTTAATCAGGCACAATGAAGAAAGGCTCATGTTTGAATTGTCATTCAGTGAAACAGTAATAAAAAGAGAAAAGACCAGTATCTCAGAACCTCTAGTTGATGATCGTTGTAGAAAATAGAATATTTATTTTGCCTTTTCTTCATAATAGCAATTATCATATTACAATGCACTAAAGTACACAGTTAATTGTTGTATGCCACTCTGTGTTCCTCCCCCTTTAATTGTCACCCTAGAGAAATGATGTGATGTCTGCGTTTTTTATGGCTGTCATATTCGATCAGATCCTTAGTGGGTTTCCCAGGACTGTTTGAGGCTGAGTTAGAGAAAGAGCTGGCTGTCTGCCGCCAGTTCTCCGTGCCAGGCAAAACAGTGGGATCCTCGACAAGCCTGTCACACTGATTTCTAAGCACAGAATATTTTAGTTGCTGATGCGAGACAGAGGGAAGCATGTATGTATGTGGTCGAACTGAAGACAAAGGGACGGTATATCCTGGCCAAGTATCTCTGCTGTAGTTCCCTCTTGTCTTTCAGTGTCAAGAAAAGGGCAATGTTGGCGCAGGAATTCAGCCAATAAAGGATGTGAGAGACACATTTCATTTGGTCTCATTGCCGTTTTTTGTTTAATTTTAGCTGTGGAGACCAGCATTTAGTGATTCTGAAGCAGGGAAGTTATGAAGGAAAAACGGCAGATGAATGTGTTTGCCTGATTTGTATTTTTTAACGTGACTCAGAGACCCCTTGTCTTATTCTAGGTAGCTGGAGAACCCCTTGCATGCATGGCCGAGGGGCCTTACCTCACCTATTACCTCACTAGCCTCTTGGCTGTAGGATTATGGGTAACCTCATCAGTCGGCCCAGCTGCCTGGGCCAGAAGTCCAAGCATGTGAGGACAGATGAGGCCTTCCTGAAAGAGTGCTACCAACGACGAAGAGAGTGGCAGTCCCCAGAGCAACATGGGGAGACTAAACAAGAAGAAGCTGTCAAAGACAAATCCACAGAGGATGAAAACAAGGACAGAGAATTGGAGAAAGACAAAGAGACACAGGAAATTGATTATAATAGAGAGGAGGGGACTCGTACTCCCATTTCAGACAAACTCCTCCGCAGCTCCCCTGCATCCACAATCAGGAGTAGCAGTACTCTGGAAAACGCCTGGCACAGCAGTCCATCACCAATAAAAACATCCCGAAATGGGACGCTAACAAAGAGAACAGTGCCTCCGGAGTTTGCTAGATCCCCTCTGGCTTATCCCGACAGCAACAGTGCAGAGAGGAGGGCCAGCTTCCAGAGGAGAGACTCACGAGAAGGAAGTCCATGGTCCTGGAAGACTGTAGCATCACGTGAGGTTACAGAGGTGACGGAGGTGACGGAGACGATCGTAACGGAAATTGTAGAAGTGACAGAGTATCCGTCCGGAGATAAAGGAGGAGACCCAATTGTCACCAGAACTGTTAGAGTCCTGAATGGTGTGGCCGAGGAGCTTGCTGAGGTTGATAAAAACACAAACTTTCAACCACATGAAATCTCAACTGTCTTTCATTTTATCTCATCTCTCATTCCCTCGTCTCATCAAATCTAATCTTTTCATCTAATCTAACCTTAGTCTCTTTCTTGAAAAAAATTTAATTCAGTAAAAACTTTTTTTTCTCTATATAGCTGCTTTCAGACATGCACTACACTCTGGATAATATCCTGGCGTTATCCTAAGGGGCTGTATATAAAAACGCTAATGTCCGTTTTCTTCAACCAGCCCCTAGTAAAAACTCTGGATAATGTTTTCCATTGTGTGGAACGTTTCCGGAGTTCATGTCTGAAAACAGCTCATGACATGGAGGTGGATCTTTTTGATGAAATGATTCAACTTGTTTGCTGTCTTTACTTTGCAGCTCCAAAGTGATGGACAGTCAAGTTCAGACCAGGATTCCAGCCTGGATAGATGGAGGGTATGTTTCAGCCATACCTCCTTTATCCCCATGTCCCAACAGAAAAACTGACCATGTGTCTCTTGTGTGAAAGAGTTCTCATATTTAAATTTTAGAAAACTTCAGCTAATATTTTTTGTGATGGTCTTTCTCAAGGGAACAAGATCTGCCTTGGCACTGCGGGATGTGGGAACAGACTCTGAGACTTTTCTCCAAAACCTGAACGCTTTGCTCACATGGGTCAGTGAGATAGAGGAGCTCACAGCCAATCAGAAAGCCCCTTCCTCAGAGGTCAAAGTGGTGAAAGCTCAGCTCCAAGAACAAAAGGTGAGCTATCAGCAACACAGCGACTCTTCATTTCTTCCTCTTTTTAAGAACTAAAGCAGGTGGAACACAACTGGAATGTGTACCTGCATGTGAAGGTATACTAAGGTGATGTAAATGCTCAACTGCTTCCTTTATAATATAAATTCAGTTCTTTCCAGTGAGAATAGGTGTCATTCATAGCCACAATGAGTCTTTGTGAGCATTTCCCGGGGGTATGAAGAAAGCGGGGAAGTCTCTCACCTTTCAGCTGTAATCACACCCATTGTGAGCTCTTTGGATCAGGTGAAACCTTCCTGACTCTCGACAATGTAAGCTTGACACAGAAGACAGGGCGTCCTCCACACTGACACAAAGGCAGGCAGAAAACAAGAACAAGGCTTTGATAAATATAAATTCTTGCTGCAATAGTGATGGTGCTTCTCTAGAATTAAACACTTCTCTTTAATACTAGTGAGAACATGATAGAGTCATATCTGATTTAATATTAATACTATTCTTTGTGAGGGCTTTGAAATATTAATTACTTCTCGAAGCTTCTATCTTCCTACAAACAGGGGTGACATATTATAGACTCCTCCATCTACAGTATGACAAAACACTTTGATTTAATAAAGCATGGCTTTACTTCAGCATGCTTTGTTGTCTTACAGCTCTTGCAACGCCTCCTGAACGACCGCCGACAAAGCATGGACTCCATGATGCTAGAGGGCCCTCGGTTGGTGGAGGCCCACCCGGGAGAGGAGGGGGAGCAGGCAAAGGTCAAGCTCTCCACTCTCAAACAGAAGTGGGAGGCCTTACAGCTGGAGGCAGAGCAAAGGTCAGCCACTTTTACTGGCAATGCCACACGTTGACTGGACAAGGCTTACTGCATGACGCAAATCTTACTCACCAATGTTAACAATTAGTGGAAATTGGGTTGTTGGTAGGAGGAGGAGTCTGGAGCTCATTCTGCCGAGGGCCCAGCTTTTCCAGGAAGGAGCAGACAGTCTGCAGCTATGGTTCATATCTGTAGAACAGACCCTAGCTGAACTACGAAATGCAGAGAGAGTGATGCTTCATCTCTCAGAGGCCACCGATCGCGCCAAGGTGGGAAATCTACCATAAATAGATTACATGCAGAGTATGGTAAATGTGCACAGTCTTTTTTTGATAGCTATGTTTTTGTTTCGACAGGCTGTTGTTACAGAGATACAGGTCAAAACCTCGGAGTTAGGGAAAATACAGAAGTCGGGATGTGATCTAATGGAAGCAATTTCAGGTAACATTTGCTGCCTATGGCGAAAACTTGATGAGGTTGTGGTTAAATAAATATTGATTTTAATGAGATATGCTAATACTAATATTTTGCTCACACACTATCAGTGTCAAAAGAGACTCTACCCAAGAGATTTCTCTTGATGGGGAGGTTAAACATTTTCCAGTATCTAAAACCAAGTCCAGTTGCCCTCGATTAAACTATTCTTGATCAAAATAGTATGACCCACAAATAAATAGTTTCCATTTGATTCTGTTCAATTACAGAAAGAAATATTAATCCCTTCAAACACTGACTTACCTTGAATGAAGATAGTGTGATCCTAACCTGTGCGCACTGATTCATCCTTCCTTTCAGAGGAAGAAGCCCAGCAGGTGCAAGAGAAGACGGACACTCTGCGTATCCGCTGCTCTGTGTTGAGTCTGAGCAGTCTGGATGTGCTGCAGAGGCTGGAGCAGGCCCTGGAGGCCTCTAGTCGGTGCACCTCCAGCCAGGAGGACCTCCACCTGTGGCTGGGCCGCATTGAGAGGGAGCTCATGGGAGCAGCAGGAGCGCAGACACATGCTGGAGATGCAGTACTGTGTGCAGCTGAGAGACAAAGGGTAATATCCCCACCCAATGTTAAAACGAAGTAAACAGCGGTTTTCATGTTGTTTACAAGGACCACATGGCAGCGATAGTGTAGGTTCACATCAGATGCACAAGAATGTGTGTGAATAAATCAAATTAGCTGTGAGAGTAAAACTTATTCTAATTGGGTGGTTATTTTATTCTTGGTAGAGCGATGGAGCGATGTGGCACATCATAGCATAGTTAACTATTTTTCAACTGCTGACCACATTCCCCAACAACAATTTTACTATGCAGCCATGGACAACATAAATTTCATTACTTTGCCATATTTAGGTAGCTAGCTAAAGCAATGAAAAAAGTTAGTTCAGGTGAAACAAGCTGATTCAAGTTAAACTGGTGAGGTTTTTATTTGAGAGTATATACATGCATGATATTAAAATATGTTTACCAGAACCTATTTAGCAACAAATACTTTCTTAATGAATACCATGTTCAGCTATGTTTGCCAGATATAGCTGAATGGACCTTTATGTGGTACCTTTGTTGTAACAACATGTAGACACATTGTAGGCGTATTTTAAAACAGAAAATGCAATGGTCCCTCTAGTTGACCTTATTCTAAATAAGAATTTATTTTGATTATTGATTGACAGGAGTTGCTGATTGAATATTCCATTCACAATTCCATTAACATGCTTCTAAAAATGCTGCAAAAACTGTCTACATAATTTAACTTAATTCAGTAAACTCTGCAAGTCCTAATTCAATTATTGTTTATTTTGAATATGACCTTATTCAGGTAAATATAATCAAAAAACACTTGTTTGAATCATCTTAATTATATGTTTAACGACATATAATTGCAGGAAAGACAGGTGCAGTTATTAATGTCAATACAGGGACTGAACAGGAATATTGATATAGCATTTTTACTGTTTTGTTATGCAGGATGTTCGATGTGATGTCATGCACAATGCGTCACAAAATCATGCTGTAGCCAAAATATGTTCCTGTGCTGTTGTTAGGCTTCAGATATGTTGGTTTCAAATTTAACTGATAATATTATTGATGATATGCTAACATACAGTGTATTCTCATTAGCTGGAGCAGGCGGTGGTGAAGGAAATGGCTTGGTTCAAAAACACAGCTCTGGGTCTGGAAAAGCTGAAGACAATCAACCTGGATCCAAATCTCATAGCAGAACAACTCTATGAGCAGAAGGTCAGGATACATATTAATAAGTAATGAGATAATTACATGTTCTCCCACTTTTAATAAAAACATATTTTGGATTGGATGTGTTTGTGACCTGTAATTTCTAAATTTAAAGTTTGAGAAACGTTTCATGTGTGGATTGATTCTGATGTCTGTGCAGATTTTGGCTGTGGAGATTCTCCAGCATAGGTTCAACATTGAGAAGATGGTGAAGATCGCTGAAATCCTGCTAACGTACAGTGATGAGGGAGAGACAGGCGATCTTAGGGTATAACCTTCACTATATTTTAATGCTACCACTTTAATTGATTATATAAATGTAAGATCTCTTAATTTGACTGTCATCTCTCCGATCAGACCCCAATAGACGTGCTACAGGAACACTGCAACACCACCTCTGCCACCAATTCCCATGTTGTTCTGCAGCTTGAGCACGCTCAATCACTCCTTCTGCAATTCTGTGAGGGGCTTGCTGAGGTTTCTCCCTGGTTAGAAGAAACTCAAGCCCTCATTGGCCACCTCCCCCTGTGCACAATTAGCTATGAAGCATTTCGGGAACAACAGGACCTCTTACAGGTAGAAGAAACCGGCCTAGTCTCCACACTGGAGTGTCAGCTTTTCTCTTCTCTTTTTCTGTTCTGACCAACAAAGAAGTTCTTTCATACTTTGCAATCTGCCACCATTTACCTTTGGGTAAATGAGTTCTACTTGTCGAGCACAGATCATTTATGTAATCTACTTCTTGACAGGGATACTTTTCCATCAGTTATTAAGGCCTTTCTGTTTTCTCAGGTGTGCCAGAAAAACTGAGACAGTTTTTTTTTTTCTATCATCATGCATTTTAAGGATTAAACTCAGATCAGGTTCCCTCTGAAAAGAGTTTTAATCTCCACGTTGTTATTAAACCTTTCTTTTTCTTTCTCCTCTGCTCAGGGGCTAAGAGAATCTATAGCAGAACACAGACCCTTGATCGCACGCCTGTGCTCTTTGGCAATACGCTTGTCAGAACTAAATCCCAGTCAGGGTGATGAGTTCTGTCGCAAGGCTACAGATGCTGAGGAGCAGCACAGAGCCATTAGAGACCGGGTCAGAGAGACTGCCAGTGTACTTGAGGAGTCACTACCACGATTCACACAGGTAAGAATGATTGGCTGCCGAAAATATTATAAAGATGAACTAACATATATCACAAGCGCACAACTTCATATCCTTTCTTCTTCCTGTAGCTGAACGAGAGGATGACTCTTATCAGAGAGAGTCTTGATCGCCTGCGCAGTCGCATACAGACTCCCGCATCACTTCAAGGACTCACCCCAAGGATCCAGGAGCAGCTGCAGGACAACAAGCACAGCCTGGCCGAGCTGTCCAAACTGGAGCTGGGCCTCAGCAGTGTTAAGAGCCAGGCAGATGAACTTCTGGCTAACACACAAGCAGCTGGCGATGGATCCATCGGCACGGGTAATAAATCTCAATTGTCTTAAGACACAAAGGAAAATTGTCTGTGCAATGCTGTTCACAGATTCTATGGTCAATCTTAATTCTAGCAATCAAGGAGCGTGTGTCCAGCCTGTCCCAGCTGTGGGATGAGACACACACTCAGGCCCAGGAGAGGGACAGCTGGCTGCTCAAACTCTTGGATCTTGCAATTAAGTTCTGGAGTGATGTTGGCGATGTCACGGCTGCTCTCAGTGATGCTCAGCAGGCAGTTTTGGACCTTAATGCTAGTCGGACAGACTCTGAAACAATTCGCCAGAGCCTTGAAACCATGCAGGTTTGTCTGGAATTCTTCTGTTACGTAATAATCCCATATTATCTATAATTATTCACTCTTACAATGTAGAACCTTTTTTTCCACTTCAGACCGTCAGGGAGGATATTGACAGTTTACAGGGAGATCTGGACACGCTTGGCGTTGTGGGAATGGACCTCATGTCAGCATGTGGAGATACAGACAAACCAGATGTCACCAAGAGCCTGGATGAAGTAAGCAATAATTCAAATAAAATAATCTTTTTGTCTCATGAAGATGTGTCGACTAACTTAACACCCTGTCTTTTGCTGTTGCAGCTTTACTGCATGTGGCACAACTTGAACAAACTGTGGAGCGAATGTCACAAAAAGCTGGAAGAGTCCTTGCGGCTGGCACTACACTATCAAGACACAATGCAGGTGTGTGTCTACCTACAGTGTATGTTTGTGTTATGTGTATACACATACCCATATGCCAACAATGATAATGATAAGAAGAAGGAGGAGAACTTTATATCTATAGCACTTATCTAAATAAGGTAACATAGTGCTTTACAAAATACATGGGAATAAACAACACAGAATAAAGCTAAACTAAAAATACATAAAAGAAAAACAAGCATCATCTGTTAAAACCAGTTAATAATCAGGTGTGAAAGGCTTTACTATAAAGATATGTTTTATTTTATTTAAGCAATTATTATACATGTATATTATTATAAAACGGGTAAAGTGTTGGTGAGTCTTATCTCCTTAGACAAGGAGTTCCAGAGCCTCGCGGCCCTGATGGCAAAAGCCTGGTCACACTTGGTTACCAGTCCTGACTTATGAACTACTAGCAAATGTTGGTTGAAAGATCTCATAGGGAGTTCATAGCTCTGTAATATAACTGGGGCCAATACAGCACTGAACTTATAAAAGTAAAAAAAAAAAGAAAATTTAAATCAATCTTAAATTTAACTGGCAGCCAATGAAGAGATGATTAGGCCATGATCAGTATTATAACCATGTTAGACATGACACTTGTGCCACCTCAGCAGCACCATGGCATCTTGCCAAAAACAAAGCTCTTTCATATTTTGCAATGGGAAAGATCAGACTCAGATCGTGTGGTTTTCTGCCAAAGGTCGATGAGATCAATGGTGTGAGAAAGTATCAAACATTTCATCAGTGTCACAAGATGGTAACAATGACGAACTGAGTGGAACAAGTGTTTGGACACTATCTCATTTTTTGGGCTCATATGCATATTCTGTTTTTATTGCTTTGCTCATAGGGTCTCTTTGAGTGGTTGAAGTCTGCTGAGCTGAGGTCAACTGAGGAGTTCATGGTGGGAACTGACCTGGAATCAGTTAAAGAGCAGCTTTGTGATCTCAAGGTGAGTTTGAACTGCAGAGTAAACCCATCTCCAGCAATGACACTGTATCATAATTCATTTTGCCTAGTATGTGTGCAGGTCTTATATTCTAGAGTGATTTTGACAATAGTGAGCTGAATGTTAGTCCATTCTAGACAGAAGGGTTTGGTGTGGCTCAAGAGGTAGATGGTCCTATCCCCAGCTCCTCTAGTCTACATGCTGAAGTGTCCTTGGGAAAGATACTGAACCCTAAATTGTCTGTGTGTGATAGAAAACGTGAAGCATATAGTAGGCTGTATCAACGTGTGTGTGAACAACTGATTGTGACTTGAGTGGTTGATAAGTTTAGAAAAATGATTTATATATAAAGTCCATTTACATTCCATATTCATCATTCTTTATTTTTGGCTGCAGGAATTCAAGCGAGAACTTTATCAGAAGAAGATCGAGATAGAAAGCCTGAACCATCGCTTTGTATGCCGACTGTCTCCAGGCTCTGAGCGCCCTGGCTCAGTCTCGCCGCTGTGTGACTTCAGACTGCGCTGGGACAGCCTGGAGTCCGAGGCGGTCAACAGACAGGTGAGAACATGGGAGCAGTAGGTCAATATACATATAAGTTGTCTTAAACAACAACAAACAATCAAAAAAGCATTAAATAAAATAACTACTGTCAAGTTTAGACATGGGGCTGTATGGTGGCACAATGGTTTGCACTGTCACCTCACAGCAATAAGGTTCCTGGTCCAAGTCCCATTCTGTGTGGAGTTTGCATGTTCTTCCCATGTCTTCGTAGGTTTTCTCTGATTTCCTCCCACCATCCACAAACATTCAGAGTGGGTTAATTAGATTTTAAATTGGCCAAAGGTGTGAATGTGTGTTTTTTCTCTGTATGTTGGCTTTGTGATACACTGGTGTCCAACGTGTACCTTGACAGTTTAGACATAGAATCAGCTGTTTTCATTCCACACCTGAAATCGTTCTGTTCTGTGTGTTTTATTTTCAGCATCAGCTGGAGTGTGCTCTATTGGGTCTGGGTCAGTTCCAAAACACTCTAGACGAGCTGCACACGTGGCTTTCTCGCACAGCGGACCAGCTGCAGGGCAGCCAGCCAATCAGCATTGACCTGCAGGCCTGTGAAATAGAGCTGGCCAAACACAAGGTTGGAGCTGTCATAATTGCATCACTGTAAAGTGATAAAGATATCAAACTAAGTACTTCATTGTAGGGCTGTGTGGTCGGAGGGAGGCTCTGAGGTGATAAAGCTCTTCCAGACTTTCTCAGAGAACACTGGAACTTGTAACTCCAGATTTTCCCAGGGACCAGTGGGTTTATCTGTGAGATAACACTGAACACTTTGTCTAACCACACACTGATAACCATGATACATCTGTAACATCCCTCTTCCTCTTTGAAGGTTTTGCGCAACGACGTCATGTCCCATGTTCGCACGGTGGAGTCCCTGAACCAGGCTGGCAGGGGGCTGCTGGAGGTTGGGTCTGGTGACAGTCCATACGGTCTGCAGTCTCGGCTTGAGCAGCTCAATGAGAGCTGGGAGTTTGTTCGCTGCGAAACTGAACGCAGGCAGCTGGAACTGGAGAACAGACTGAGTCAGGTGAAGAGAGAAAATATTCTGTTTTTGATGCAACAGCAGTTACAGCTATGAGGTAGATTCAATTAATAGATACCAGTGTAGATAAAACATTATTATTATACATTATAGAAGGAGGAAACATCCCTATATATATATATATATATATATATATATATACTATTTTGTTGTCCTATAGTTGCCTAATGGCGCCATCTTGTGGTGAATGTATGAACAGGAGTGAATGATTTTTTTCTTTCCTTACTTTTTTCTTTTTTACTGAGACAGATGAACACACGCGTCATGACGATGCCTGAATTTGGATGTCTGTTTTTTTTTTTTTTAAATAGAAAATTTTAAAAAAGTTAAACATTTGATGGCAAATAATTATTTTTATGATAGGTCCAAGATGTTACAATGGAGATTCAAGATCTCCTGCAGTGGCTGGAGAACACAGATCTCAGACTGTCCTCCTCCAAGACCATGTGGGGAATGCCGGACTCTGCCAGTGAAAGGCTCAGTGCACACTTGGTGAGACGTACCAGAAGTTTAGCTGTAAAAATATTGAAATACGATCAAATAAACAACAAATGTTTTCTGCATTATAAAATAATTCTGTCCTTCCTATGATTTGATTTTCTTTTTACAGGAGTTGTGCAATGAGATGGAGTCGAAGCTCCACGCCTTCGCAGATGTGAAGAATGCCGTCCACAGGATGCTGGAGAGCAGCGATGTTGTGCGGGGGTCGAGTACCGAACACAGCCTCTCTATTCTTGAACAGAAATGGGCATCTGTTTACAGCAAAGTCCAGGAGCGAAAGGTTATTTAACTTTACATGCATCAATTCAGTTTGTTTTCACTATGAACTAGAACACATCGTTAACGTTGAAAATATGTAATGCTCGTCCTGCAGGCGAAGCTTACAGAGGGATTGGGTCTGGCCAAGGAGTTCCACAGCAATGTCCAGGAACTTCTCACTAAGATGAGCAAATGTGAAGAGTCCATCGGGCTTTTTCCTTCTCCCAGCTTTGTCCTGGACACCGTTTGTTCTCAGCTGCAGGATCACAGAGTACGGCTTGTTTTACCTGCTGGACTCTTTTCTCTTTGGCTTCTTCAGATTCAGACATTATTTTAAGTATTTGTTATTGGTTCCCGAATGACATTTTTCTTGTCTTACAGACTCTGATGAATGAGGTGAGCGGTTACGGTGAGAAGAAGGCCACAGTAGAGAACACAGGCTGCAGACTGAATGAACTGAGCCGGAAGGAAGACTGCGACGTCATACATAACCTGATAATGACCGTCCGGGATCGCTACAAAAAGCTCCAGCAGCGTACCGCAGACAGAGGCAGGATGCTGGAGGAGGTCAAAAAGAACGCCAAGCAGGTAAACTATGTCATTATCACCTCCAACATGAATGATGAACTTCACTGTCATGATCAAAGCGTCATGATATATCACTTTATCCCTCATATTTCAGTTCAGTGAATCCTGGCGCCTACTACTGGACTGGATGACTGAAGTTGAACAGACATTGGACACACATAAAGAGATCGCAGTGTCCCACGAGGAGATTAAACAACAGCTGACTGAGCAGAAGGTGCAGCAGGCATCACAATGACTACAGCTTGGTTACCTGCAGTATGTTTATGAGCCCATTTACTGATCGATTCTTTGGTATTTAGGAGTTCCAGAAACTGCTACGGTCGAAGAGGCCCATGTACGAGGCCACGCTGAAGAGCGGCCGCAGCCTCCACGAAAGAGCCAAGACCAGCCATGATAGACAACATCTGGAAAACCTGCTGGCAGAACTAAAAGACACGTGGGACACCATCAGCGGCAAGTCTATGGAGAGGTATGCAAGTTAAAGTGTGAACATGCACAACACGATTCCTTTGTCAAAGATCGGAACATAAATTCTGATTTATGAGGAGTAAAGATGAAAATGTAAAGTGTTGTGTGTGGTTTTCTGTCAGACAACACAAGCTGGAGGAGGCTCTGCTGTTCTCAGGCAGATTCACTGATGCTCTCCAGGCACTCAATGACTGGTTGTATAGAGCAGAGCCCCAACTGGCTGAGGATGTTCCTGTTGGTGGAGACAAAGACATGGTCAATAATCTCATAGACAAACACAAGGTAAAGTATTTTTATTGGTTGGCTGATAAGATAAGATAAGATTATCCTTTATTAGTCCCACCATGGGGACGTTTGCAATATTACAGCAGCAAGAATCAAAATTAGGCTTCAGTTAGTGTAAGGAAATATAAAAAATATAGAAACTATAAAAAACAAATATGTACAGTGTAAAAAAGAAAATCTATGTTCAGACTTAGAATATTTATAGTGAGTGTATTGCACAGACAGAACGAATATTGCACAGTTAAACGAGTGAAACCAGAGTTAAAATTGATGTTGACTTACTGACTTTTTATCTATATATTTGAAGCTGTTTATTCACATTCAATATCTCTGCATATACTTTTTGTCTCAGGCGTTCCAAAAGGAGTTAGGGAAGCGAGCCGGATGCATTAAGACCCTGAAGCGCTCCGTGAGGGATCTGACCAGGAGCAGCACAGCTGATGCTCACTGGCTCCAGGAGCAGATGGATGAACTGGAGGGCCGCTGGGAGGACGTGTGCAGGCTGTCAGTCAGCAAGCAAGACAGACTGGAAGCTGCACTTAAGCAGGTAGTTCTCCAGCCAAAAGAACACGTCAAACCAAAACTTTGTAGAAGCTGCTGCTTTCAGTGTGAAGTGAAAAGTAACTTTACTGTTCTAACCAAGGAGGTTATGTTTTCACCCATGCCTTTGTTTGTTGGCTGGTTTGCTTGTAAACAAGATTTCGCAAAAACTGCAGAACGGACTATCATGTAACCTGGTGGAAGAATGCATATGTGTCAGAGAACAACCCATTAACATATTTTGTTTGGGATCAGGATCAGGGGCCTGAATTTTTTTATCACTTTCTTCACATTATGAGATTTTTGACATTTCTCTTATTTCCCAGTGAATAATTCATGGATCTTGATGAAAACAATCAGGCATAATTAGTGAACTGATATCTATAAGTGTGTGCAGTTTTTGAATTTAAGGAGACTTCTGGGCTTTGGAGTAGATATGCACTCCAGTACCATTCTAGTTTGACTAGTTAGCACTTAATAAATGACAGTGACTTTAAATGAGACATTTGCCCTACAACATTGCAAATATTAATGTTTCTTGTTGTAGCCTAAATAGCCACACGGAAGCACGAACCAGTAAATAATGAATGATGGTTGACTATATAGCTTATATCTGACCATTAACAAAAGCTGATAAAGAGACATAATCCAAATCTAATCTTTCTGTTCTCATTAGGCGGAGAAGTTTGATGGCCTTGTCCACTCTTTCATGGAGCGCCTGACTGAGGCAGAGAGGGTATTGAAATACGGGCTTATACCCGAGGAAGAGGAGGGCTTGCTTGTCTTCCACAAACAGCACGAGGTGAGTATAATAGATTACATGATAGTTTATCAATCCCTGTGAGCAAGTTCACTTTATTCCCATTCTTGTCTGCTTGCAGGCAGGTCAAAGGTCAGGGTCTGCTACAAAACAAGTTGTTGCTGATAAGGATTTAGTATTTGGCTCAAGGGCAGTGGAGCAAGGTGATGCTTGAACCCAATTCACCCCTTTGAAGGGAGGGTGCCACTGTTGTATAGGTGCATGTTATTCGATTCATTATAGAGAAAAAGATCAATTAGAGTCACACTGTGAATTAATGACATGGTGTTTTCTAGAGTCCCAAAAGATTTATCTAAAATTCGCCTGATATGAGCCTTATTAGTATTAGATCTTTTTGAAGATTTCGAGAATAATGTCATAATTAAAAAGAAACTTGTAACATAACAAGAGTGAATTTGTAATATTACATTTAAAAAGCTATGAATTAAGTCATAATTTTTCAAGATTAAAGACAAACCATTTTGGGGGGTAAATAAGGAGAACCCGTGCTCACTGGAGTTTCACTCCTTCTGGATCCAAATTCTTGAGCCATTTTTATTGTGAAACTATAAAAACCCTTTGAGCATCACATCTACAGATGTAACCAAGAATATATAATCACCCACTATCAAACATTTCCTCCTCTGCAGGAGGCAATTTCCTTCAAGTCTGTGTGGTTAGTTCTTCAGAAAAGACTCAATTTCTTGCTTTCTTTCTCTTTTTTTCTTCATTCAATCTCTATATGTCTGGTTGTATTTGTGTTTTCATTTTATTTATAGTTATTTAAGAAAAATTCAAACAATAAAAAAAATGTTTTATAAGGGTTAGATAATGACATCTCAGGAATCATTGCCAGTTATTTAAATCAGTATCAAAACTTTTTATCCTCTAATATTGGCCCCCCAACAACCCATATTGGTAAGACAAATATTTTCATGCCATATCAAGAGAATGGGTCATTATCTGTATATACTGGATAAATCACTGAACAATCCATTGATCTAACCATCCACAGGAGTCAGTGAGTGCTCTGCAGTCTCAGGCTGTGGAGCTGGAGAACATCCAGTGTCTGGGTGAGGAGATCCTGGCCTCCTGTCACCCAGACTCTGTCATCACCATCAAATCCTGGATCAGTGTCACCAAAACACGCTATGAGGAGGTGAGTGCTGCCAGGGCCTCATAATAAACAACAACAGCAACGTTTTACCTTCTTAAGATTAAATATATCATCACAACAAATTATTTAGGAAATTATAAATTCCTTCAGCTGCGTCAGGTTTAACTGTTTCCTGTGTCAGGTTCAAACGTGGGCTCAGCAGCAGGGCCAGAAGATCCACGGCAGCTTGGCAGCGCTGGAGGCGGAGAGAGAGGAAGTCCAGAGACTTCTCGACTGGATCTCCTCCGCAGAGGAAGCCCTACACCTCAGAGACCAAGAGCCTCTGCCTGAGGCCACGGAGCAGAACCTAGAACTCATCGAGCAACACACGGTACTTTTTTTTTCCTCTTCAGGATGTCTGCATAATTTCTTAAAAAAATTTAAATCACAGCATAACCTTTGCCTTTTCCTTGCAATGATCGTTCCTCTCTGTAGGTATTCATGGATGAGTTGAATAAGAAGTTTCCAGAGGTTGAACAAGCCACAAAATCCTGCAAACTCAAGAGTGTTCCTAAACAGCATGTGTCCCCCAGCAAAAGGCCCCTCACAAGTACGCCAACATGGACATTTGTTTACCATATGGTTCATATTTCATTAACAAATGAAAAAAGCGGTTATTGTGATATAAGCACCAACAGCTTGATACCATATCTTCCTGCTGATGATGTGAAAAACATATACAATTACTATAATATTATAATAATGCTGCTGTTTCTTCACCCAGAGAGGAGGAGCACTCTGAAGCTGCAGCCGGTTGTACCTGTTCCCCTGGAGCACCTCGACCCCCAGACCCCAGAGCTCAGTCAGCTGGTCAGTCAGTGGCAGAGGCTTTGGCTCCAGGCTGTTGCGAGACAAACTCGTCTGCAACAACACCAGCAAACACTCAAAGAGGTTATTGTTGCCTTTCCGAACGATCCCTGTAGAAATGACAAAAGGTTTTTCTGGTTTTAATTTGAACTTTTTTACCTTTTTTCCTCTGGACAGATGGAAGAATTTGCAAACTTTGACTTCAACATCTGGCGAAAGCGTTACATACAGTGGATAAGTCATTTGAAGTCACGCATCTTAGACGTGTTCCGCAGCATCGACCGCGACCAGGATGGACGCATCAGCCAGAAGGAGTTAATCGATTACGTCCTCGCCTCAAGTAAAACCGACTTGATATGAATCTCTTCAGTGTTGTGACCTTTGTTTCACTTAAATTCAGTTACCATGAAATTCAAATGACTGCATCTGAAAAGCCTGATCACCATAATGCGACCTGTTGACTTTACACCTCGCTCCTGCAGAGTTCCCCACCAACTCTCTGGAGATGAATGCAGTGGCAACCATCTTTGACGTGAACAGTGACGGCTTCATCGACTACTACGAGTTTGTGAGTGCACTTCATCCGAGCAGAGATCCCTACAGGAAAACACTGGATGCAGATCAGATCAATGAAGAGGTATGCTCCGTGTGCACATGAGAGAACACACACAAATGTGTTTTAATTCATCAGCGACATGGTCACAACGTCTGAATATTTGCCCTCTGTAGGTGAGTCGACAGGTGTCACAGTGCAACTGTCCCAAGAGGTTCCAAGTGGAGCAAATAAGTGCCAATAGATACAGGGTGAGTCTCACTTTTCTGACTGATACAAATTCAAAAACTATTCAATCTGTTTATTCATTTACTGCTTTAATCACCTGATTTCTGATTGGTGTTTTGGGGGAGGGCTACTCTGCTAAGTTGGGCACAAAATGAATATGCAACAAGAAAAGTTTTATTATAAGTATAAACATAATTGGGTAAAAGTAAAGGGCATGGTGTTTAAAAGAATAAATTAAAACATTGGTTTCATCACCTGGAACAGTTTGAAAATGCCACAGCAGCTATAAAAACACACAAAACCATTTCCTCTATTCTATTCCTTGTGTACCTGTGACTCCAAAAGCATAAATGTCGATACATGTATTGTGTGTTTGCTGCAGTTTGGAGACTCACAGCAGCTGCGGATGGTTCGAATCCTGCGCAGCACGTTGATGGTGAGAGTGGGAGGAGGCTGGACGGCTTTAGATGAGTTCCTGGTGAAGAACGACCCCTGCAGAGGTCAGTGCACCGTTTCCAATTACTGCAAACTGTATTTGAACATATTACCATAACGTAGCACACATGCCTGTCAAACTACTGCTGTGATGTCAGAGGCCCTCAGCACATGGTACGACTAGAAGTGCTTTACTGAGAATCTGTGTGGAAGTCAATTAGTGAATCATGAAGTTGAAATGATTGATTTAGGTAAAAACGTATGAGGTGGATCCGTTTCTGGTGCCAGGTAAACATCAAACATCAACATTGTCCTTTATTGTTGTAGAAAATTGGGTAATGGTTAAGCTCAGAAGTTCACTGTTGCAGTGGTGTGTCAATAACAAAAGGCTTGACAGTGTTCAGTGAAAATCTGCTGCTGTGTCACCAACAGTGAAAGGTCGGACGAACCTGAAGATCAAGGAGAAGTACTTGTCTCCTGCAGGAAGCAGAGCAAAGGGTTTGACTGTCAGCAGGTCCAACTCGAGCCTCAGCCTCTACAGCAGTGCCTCTGCCCCCACCAGCCCCATGACACGCAAGGCAAGACCTCACCTCTGTCCTGTTCCAACTGGCTGCAGCAACATCTTGTTTTTTCATCTTGATCATCAACTTATCCTTTATTTGAATGTAAAAATATCTCCCTAAAACAATTGCAGTCTGTATAAAATTCAGCACCCAGGCTTTTAACTAGAACTCATCTAGGCTCATCATGGCACTAGGCTGTATCTTTTAATCCCCCATTGACTTTTGCGCAGCTTGTGATTAGGGTCTGCTGTCATTTGCTGAGTCAAGGCTGGGACAGAGGGCCCCAAGGCTCTGGAAAAAGCATCTGGGGCCCTCTTTGGGGTCTTTATTAAATAACCTTTATTAAAGTTATTAAATGCAGCCTGTATTGGCATGAGTTAAAATTTCACATTCATTTACGTACCTTAGTTAAAATGTAGAATCGTATCCCATATAAATTGAATATTGGATATACAATGACTGTAGGAAGGTCCTTTAAACAGTTTTCTTGCAATGTGTTTTTGAGAAACCATAGGTAACTAATTCTACTTTGTCAAACATTTCTTGCTTTAGGCATTGCTCCGCAGGAGTTTCTCAGGTGACCGCTGCATCCGTCCCAGGAGCTCCATAGCTGCTTTGGGCTCTGATCTACAGTTTTTCACAACAGGGGAGGACAACCCGTCCTCACCATCAGGTCAGCCTGTTCCCTCAGCGGAATTACACTTTCCACAGGACACACACACACACATGTTCAAAATATATTTATAACTTGAGCTGGCAAATTAAGCCCCTCCTGTGTGTTTTCTATGTTTTGCGCCCTCCAGACGAAGCTGAGAGGTTACCCACATGATTACTTCTGCCTCTGAGCACCACGTGTATGCTGCAGCGCTGAACCCAAAAACAGCCTGAGGCAGAGGGAGAGGCAGATGTATCAGGTCACATCTGAGGAGCGGCCACTGACAGAAAGGTTCAAAGGTCACCAGAGGTGATGCTTAAGCGTTTTTCGATGTGAAGAGTCACTCTGAAGATAATGTATGGACAATGAGGCTGTTGCATTTCATACACTAGCCTCTGATTGCAAAGAGAGTAGAGATTGAGAAGCTGCATGGCTGCTTATTGCATGATGGCCAGAGCCTTGCTAGTGTTAGATTTTTCTTTTTCTTTTCAGCTTGTTATTTTATTTGTGGTTGTAAAGTTAAAGTCAAACAGTACCAGAAGCTGAGAGTAATGCTCAGAAGAGGGTGTTAATGTGCTGTCACTGATTTGACTGTGGCATACAGCTAGAACACTTTTGTAAATGGTATGTGACGGTGTTCTACTGTTTGACTGCCCCCATCCAAAAATCACAGATACCAAAACCATTGAAGGGCAAAGTCCTTCCTTTTTGATGTTATTTAGTTTTTTCATTTCGTGAAGATGGCATTGATGGCAGGGCCAAACTGTATCTGTCTTTTCCTTTTTTTCTGACACCATATTTTTTTTAAATAATTGTGTTTTTTTCAATTGTTCTATATTGTAAGGATGTTTTAAACATTGGAGATTGTATAATGAACAATGCACTGAGGTGCATCAGGTCATTGTTGATTTGTAGAGATTATTTTCTCAGGATTGGTTTTACCTTTCGCTGTATGTATTTCCTCTGGAACGTTACTGTGAAAACATAGATGTGTTGTTTTCTCTATAACACAACATCCTTGGAAAGTTTTATTTTCAGCACATTATTTCCATTAAAATGCACTTTTCTGTGTCCGACTACTAATAGGGTTGTTTTGCTAAGTGCGAAATTTGGCAGTTGTCATGAGTAAGAGAATTAATTTTGAAATACAAACTGTTATTTCACTTTGTGTTTCAAATAAATGTGGAATTTGAGCAGAATGCACTGGAGGTGATGCTGTATGGCTGAGCAGAGTCAATTATCTTTCCTTTCAAACATCTTTTACCAAAAGCAGTATATATATTTAGTATTTTTTAAGGGTGTTTTGCCTTTGGTATTTGATTTTTAAGTTCTCCTGTCCAGTTAGAAATCCTCTACGTGTTTGGGACTTCACATTTGTTTCCTCTGATGTTCACTCATGATCCTGAAGATACAAATATGCATTGTTTTAGCAAGAACTACTGAAACACAGTCACCCTGCTCCTGCTCTGTGTTGCAATGTGCCTGGAGCAGTACTTTACATATTCTATCTCCTATGTAAAGCTGTTTTCTATGTAAGTGTCCCTTTGTACTAGATATTCTTGAGGCTGAAGAAAGTAGCTTATGTACATTTGGTCTATGCAGTTATGAAACGATTTTTTAAGGTCAAAAATGTTTTTACACGATAAAGTACTTTTTTCTCTTAGCCGCAGTGTGTTGATGTTTGGAGAGGGTTGATAGTTTACTGTACTGCTGTACAGATTTCACTTCTACTGCTATGCATCCTAATCTTTCTGTACTGTAAATGTTTCTATACCCAGCACTCATTCCGATGTCTAATTTAGGGAAACTGTAGAAGAATGTCACTGAGAAATTGAAGTCCACTTCAAAATAAATCTTTTTTGTAATAAAACATTTTTTTAAACTTCAGTGTTGCATTCATGTGCTATTTCACCAGATGTCAAACAAAGAAGAAAAGGGACACATTTAACACTCACAGATGGATAAAATAAAATTACCAGATGAATTAAAACCCAATCAGTTAAATGTCTGTGTATCTGTTTCTATTCTTCTTTCTTTGTTTTATCATGGGCTGCCCCTCCCTCCTTTGTGTGTGAATGAATGAATGACTGAATGAATGAATGAACACTGATCGCTTGTGATGTATAAGTACGTTTGTGATTGGTTTGTCATTTTTGGGCATGGTTTTACTCTGCAGGTCCCTGGCACACTCGCAGTTGGTTTCCACTAATCACCTGTTGCAGTATAAGAACCCCGGTCTTTTGATTATACAGTTCAGCTAAGCGGTAGTATGGTCTCAGTATTGGCTCCAGTTCAAGCCTGTTGTCTCAGTGGGACAGCAAGGGCCTGCCCACTGATGCTTTCTGTTTTCGCCTGCTTCAGGTAACAACCCATCTGCCAGCAAGTTGTTGTTCACACTGCCGGTTTGTTCTTCGGCGTATCTGCCCCGCCAGGAGACCACCTCTACGTGCTCTGCCAATCACCTGCCTACAGCACGCCACCGTGCTCAGCCGAACCACTCGGCATGCCACACCAACACTGGGATCACGCCAGAGACTTCCTGAACCAGCACCATTCCCAGCACCCCTGTCTGACAGCCTCTCATTCAAGCTTTTAGTATGTCATACTGTTCATATGCTGTTACTGTCAGAATCTTGATATTAGGTCCACTTCCTGCTCTGATCATTGCAGTTTTTGATCACTTGCGTGCAGTGAAAACAGGAAGTGAGCGCACCATAATTTAATCTGATGAATTTGTAAACATTTGTGTGGCATTGACATGTTTCCAAACCTACAGCTCTTTGATATTACTTTCAGATGGACCACCTCATCACTGATAACAAAGACTGAATTTAGCAAATGATACCATAATGGCATGTGAAAAAATATAATGACATGGTATTACATTAGAGAAGTTGATGGCAGTCTATGGAGCCAAAACCAAAGCAATGTGTTTAAAGAAGCTAGGAAATTCTGTTGACGTAATTCTCTATATTTGTTGCATTGTTATTATAAATATAATAATTAAACCACCTTCAACTGCTCTGTAATGACTGAAAATGTATGTAATCAAAACAGAATCCTTCCAAATCATCCATCATCCATTGCACTTTGCACACAGTGTGCACAAGTGCACTGCATTAGGTCTTAAAGAAACCTTTGCTGTTGCTAAACTGCTGCTGTATAATGCACAGATCTGGTTGTTGTAATATCGAGGTGAATCTGGGTTACACTTTGATCCAAATAGAAAGTTACTTCACCACTCACCATAACCACAGAATGAGGTCAATGGTCAGGTGTACATTGTCTTGTGTTTGGTGTTTCATTTAACGATGAGTTCTCAAAAGAAGAAATTTGATCCGCGGATCCCCGCCTAAGGCCGCCCTCCTGTTGACGTCTAACAAGTGAATCTTTCAGTCTCACCAGCACTGTACATGCAGTACCAATAACACAGACATATTTGTTTAAACACAGAGCCCCAGAAGTTTTGAGAAAGAAAGCAGTGTATTGTACTACACAAACAGCCATCGGGTCAAGGTAGTGCCCCATAAAGTTCTGATGTTTTATCAAAACACCGTCCTGTGACTGGACCTCAGCGCGTGTTTTCTCATAGATATGTGATGTTGTTGAGTGTATCAGAGCAGTGAGGTCACACAGTCAGATGTCATTAGAAGTGGAAAGATTTGGATCTGCTCAACATTTTGACTTTTATCTTTTATTTTCTTACAAGAGATCATGAGATGCATCTCACAACCAGACAATACACTGTCTACCAAATGTTAGGAACACGGGAGCATTGGCTTAACATATAAATGTTGAATAAATGACATCATTCCCATGCTTCTTTATATGATGGAGGTGGTCACTCATTTTCTAATGATTTTAGTAACTAGCTCAAAATATACAGTAACATTCAAAAGCTTGTCTTACACAGCATGGAAAACTATGTGATTTCAGAGTTCTAATGTGGCTAAACCATAAAGACATTGATACATGACGCTGCACTTTGTGTGTGCACAGAGTAGAGGGTGAAACTGAAACAGGAAACACCTGTTTGATTTATTAGTCATACAGACATCAGATGAAATTCTCCTGAAGTCAATGGTAGTGATCATTTGTCAGGTAGAGGTAAATGTTGTTGTTTCTCCTCTTAATTATCAGCGATCTTCATATGCAGATAAATTAAAACCCAATAGCTGATGAATTTGCAGATTCACATGTAGAATCATTTTTATAGATTAGAGATAATATAGCACACACAGTATTATCAGGTTTATTTTATTCCAAGGAACTTTAACTTCTTTCTGCAGAACCTCAAAACACATACTTAGGAACAAACAATAATAGGAACAACTGCAATATGTCAACGAAAAAATCCTCTGAATGTGCTAAATAATGAATCTAATGAGTTGTGTTTCACAGTTGTCCCATTTTATCTACTTATAAAGAGTATGTTGCATTTCTCAAAAGTGTCATTTTCAGTTTGGGTTCTGTGAAGGACACTTGACAAAAATAAACCTGGTTATATGTATTGAGTTACTCTGCTAAACCTGCTCTATCATGTAAAACACCACAAACTTCTAATTAACAACACAACTGAATGTTTCTACGACTGGAAAGAGCAAAGATTTAATTGATATTTGGCAGAAGTTTAAATTTCCCTTAATCCCACATCCTGGAAGGATCGAATCAAAATGATTTACTGTATCAAGAGTAATTTGCTTCAACACAAGCCTCAAAGGAACATTGTTGTTATGTCTAAAGGAGGGAACAAGTAGTACCAGTCAGTGCAGAGGTGGGTACAAGGGCAGTCAAACTAAATACCATCCAGTGAAGTTACTGCCCAACAGGGGTCATTCATTTGAGCTGGAATTCATGCAGAACAAAAGCCAGGCGACCCTGACCAAACACCCACTCACAGAATCACAGACAGCTGTCCACAGTCGTCTTCTGCTTGGATAAGCTGGGGTAAGGTTGTGGGTACAAACCTCATGTAATAGTCTTTTCCAGCTGAATCTTCATTTTCCCCAACAATTGTCTAAGCTGTCCTTCTTCCATCCATCCTTCCTCTCTCCTCCCTTCCTTCCTTATGCACTTGTTCCCTTCCTCCACCTACCCCCTCTGTTGAGAACTTTGGCTCCCTCACTGGATCCCAGGCTCAGCCCTCAGCAGTCACATGACACAAATCCAGAGATGTGGACTGGTTAAGTACAAAGCATAATGTGCGCTCACACTTCACAGACAGTGATTTTACACATCTGAGCAGAGAAACTCTCGACACTGGTTCCACTGCACTTGAGTCCTTGTTCCCCAGCTGACTCTGCACTCCCACGAGCAGGTAGGTGGCATCTTGTGTAATAAGGGATGATGAACAGTTGTAATTCAAAACTATGAAAGTGGTTGCGACACCAGTTGCCTTATCTCAGAGCAAATATGTCACTAATCTGGAAATGGAAATGGGTTCGGCAGATTTCCTGCAATACTGTCTTTCAGAATTCAGCTTGAGTTCAGTAAGTGCTCTGAGATTTGCTTCAGTATATGCAACTGTGCAATATGTGTTATTGTTGCTATCATACTTCAATCGTATCTTCTATATGATACATAAAAGTATAATTTGACATTAAAATGTGGTTTTATTACACACATTTTACTTCAATAATTGACTTTGGTGTTTTTTTTATTTGTGTAACACACGACAGCATTAAGGTGACATTATTTCAAATGTTTCAAATTCACAAAAAACAACATTTGTCAACTGTGCACAGCATATGCAAAGAAGAATCTTTGAGTAATGCCCTAAATAATCCTTTTCATTTGTGTTGCTCTACAGCAGTCTGGCATACAGCCAATCATCCTATATGTTACAGGCAGCTGAGAAAAAATAGTACTGCAAATAGTTTCAACCTCTTGGGGGGGACCATGAATGTTGGTTGTCAATCAATGCTTCAGAGATTTTCAGTCTCAAATTTTAAATATCACGTACTATGACTCTTTATGGTGAAGCTACTGTGTGTTTAAATGAGGGCAGAGCACAGGGTCGTGTGGTGGTTGGGGGAGGGAAGAAAGGAGGAGCTATTCTCACTAAGTCCTTCCTCTCACTGAGTCTCCCTCTATTGGTGAGCACCAGGACACTGAACATTGTGACAGAACAGAGCTGATGCATGAAGGGAAGTCAGGGTTATTGGATTGCTGGGTTATCCTTGAGCCACAAGGCCTGTTCAGTCTGTCTGCTTCATAGTGTGTGACAAGAAGTCATTGTTTTACTAGACTATGAAGCAGTTTTGTGGAAGAGGAATTTCTTGTTTTTAAATGTTACTTATGTGTTTGATATAAACATTTTCATACATATTGTGTTTTTAATGTTCTGTAAAAGTTCCTGCCCTCCCCCAAGAGGCAATCTTTTAGCTGTTAAAATAAAAAATATCACCTTCATTGTCATTTGCCTTTAATGTAAGGTATGTCACGACCACTTGGGGCTTTATGTGAGCAGCAGTGTGTCAGTGTGTGAAAGGTCAGGCAGCCGTCTCTTACCAGAGTTCACATGAGGAAAGGATGAAATCAGAGGCAGAGAACAGGTGGAGACTGGGAAAGTCAATCCCAGCCTCAAGGGCGACATGTTTTTTATTCTCATTGACAAATATTGGATATTAAATTATGTATGTTTCTTTTTTACTTTACTGAAACTGTTGATATGTAGTTACTAAACATCATCCTCATGGCTTCGTGAGTTGCAGTAATACAACTGGCCTTTAAATTCAGCCTCCAAATTATTTTTTGAACATCAGTTAGCATGCTGATATTGGCGTTAAGTTTAATAAAACGTTTTACTAAGAAAAAAACAAGGTGTATTAAATTGAAAGGCTGATATTTAGATTTTCAATAAATATCAATCTAACCCTCAACCAAACTGTGCTTCATATGAGACATATGTGTACCAGATTGTAAGGATCCTTCAAGTTCTTCTACTAATCAAACTGACTCATATTCTGTCTGCATTTCAGAGAGTGGACGTTGACATTTCCTGATCTGCCTCATCCTGCCTTCAACATGTCGCTGCTCACCCACGTGCTGGCATGTCTGTTTGGTATGGGCTCCTGGGTGGCCATCAATGGGATGTGGGTGGAGCTCCCCCTCATCGTTCCAGGGATCCCAGAAGGGTGGTACTTGCCATCGTACCTCACAGTCCTAATCCAGATGGCCAACATTGGTCCTCTCTTCATCACCCTGATGCACCGCTTCCGTCCAGGGGTGCTGGATGAGCGGCCGGTCATCTATTGCATTGTGGGGTTGGGGATCATCGCTACATTCCTGCTGGCTTTCTTCTGGAGGCACACAGTGACAATAGGGGGCTCTTTGCACAGTGTTCCCCTGCTGGTGTTAAGCTTCCTGCTCTCTGTAGTGGACTGCACCTCCTCTGTTACTTTTCTGCCTTTTATGATGCGGCTGCGTCCACAGTACCTCACCACATACTTTGCAGGTGAGGGCCTCAGTGGTCTGGTGCCTGCACTGGTTGCTCTGATTCAAGGGGTGGGTGTGGTCCACTGTCAGAATGCCTCTTTGGCTGTTGGGGCCAACGAAACAGCTGATAATTCTGAGCTACAAGCCATTTATATGCCGGCTAAGTTTTCTGCCCAGGTCTTTTTCATCTTCCTCAGTATTATGATGGCCGTGTCCCTGGCAGCTTTCATCTTACTCAACCATCACCCAGCTGTGGCCCGGGAGAGGAAGAATGACCTCTACTTCAGTGGGGATCTGGGTCTGGGTAAGAGAGAACAAGGCCTGTCTCTGCATGCTCAAACACCAGAGCAGAAACCTATGATCAATCCATTGGAGGCAGTCAGGGGGGAACCCAGGAGTTCTTTTGGCAAGGGGACGTACAGCAACCTCGAGCTGGTGTTCATCTTTGTGGTGCTGGCCTGGGTCAATGCTCTGACCAATGCAGTGCTGCCCTCAGTGCAGTCCTACTCCTGTCTGCCATATGGGAACAAGGCATACCACCTAGCTGCTACCATGGCAGCTGTCGCTAATCCAGTGGCCTGCTTCATTGCCATGTTTATGCCGATTAGGTAAGAATGAATGATTAGTGCTACCTCTTAACACAAAGGTTTCTTTATATAAAAACGTATGATTGTTTCAGTCTCAAACAACACTCATTTCCAAAATTATAAAAAGAAGATAATTTTCAGCGTAACTGTAATTCCTACAGGTCACTACTAGAGACAAAAGCCTAAGATGTTTACTGTGAATGCATTTCAACTTTTATAATTTTGGTTTTCTTAGGGTGTTAAGGCAAGTAGTGCAGAGTGTAACTAAAAATTTGAATTGCTTCCAGGTCTCTTATCTTCATGGGGTTCTTGACCATGTTTGGGACTGGATTCGGATCCTACATCATGGCCATGGCTGCTCTTAGTCCATGTCCCCTGCTGGTCCACAGTGCTTCTGGAACTGTAGTCATAGTAAGACTCTTTTTTATTGAAATGAATTCAGTCACTTCTTTCTTGTACATGAGATTGCTTTTGATTTGGGAGGTTTATATGATCGGAGGGTTGTAAGACAGATGCTTGTCAACACAAACTGGTCTGACTTTTACATTTGGAATTATAGTTTTAATGCAAAGTATATTAAGTTATCAGGGTTCCAATTAGCATGTCTCGAGAGCTGAAAGATTCAAACCCCGAGAGGGTTTGAGTCAATTTCTCTTCAGTTGGGCTTGTGACCTAACAAATCCGAAGTTTGTATAAAAAAAACTTAAAATACCAACTTTAAACTGAGTTACAATGTGCTTAATAGTAATACAGAGTAAATAATTACCACCACCAAATGGTTCAAAATTGTTAAATCAAACATGGTAGTGAAAGCCTTCTGATCTGACCTGTTTATGATGCAAGGCACTGACAGTTATTGAGCAAACTAATATATTGACATCAATCCAGGACATGTTGCAACCTTAGTGCTGTGTAACAGAGACTGGATGTTGTTTGGATATGTGATATCATCTCTTTTGTGATACAGGTGCTGACCTGGATCCTGTTCGTCCTGTCCTTGTCCTACGTGAAGGTCATCATTGGGGTGATTCTGCGGGATGAGGGACACAGTGCCCTGGTGTGGTGTGGAGCAGTAGTGCAGTTGGGCTCCATGGTGGGGGCAGTATCTATGTTCCCATTGGTCAGCATCTATGGACTTTTTAAGTCAGGTGATGCTTGCAACACCAAATGTCCACTGTAGACAATAGATATGTTTATGAAAAACACTGCTGTACCAAACGGAAATCCAGAAATTGCTCTTACTTTGGTAGCACTAAACTCATTGTGAGAGCTTTACATGTTTTGACTTGTTTCATCAGCACTGAGATGTTCCAGGTAATTATCTAAAACTATATCATATCTATGATGTGTTTTATCACTCTTGTGATCAATTCATATTTTACAAAGATGTCTGTATTTATTGAATGATGGATTAAACTATACACAAGGCTGAAAGGGCATCTAGGGGCATTTTCACACCTGAAAATGAGGACCATGGTCAGAATAAAGGCTCAAATCTTTGTTACATTGTTTACATTTAATCCGCTTAATTTTTGGTTTTACATTTAAATTTATTATACTGTTGTCATCACCTACGTAGGCCATCTATCTATACTTGACATCGATTCATTTGTAGACAAGCATGTGTCTGATGTTGCTGTATTGTTTTTAATAACCTTTTCTAAAAAAACAAAATAGAAAAAAGTATTCTTTCCACTAAAATGGAGAAAAATGAGTGAACTGCTTCACTTCATTAATTGTGTTGCCTCTCTACTATTATGGTATTACTGCCAGATAAATGTTGTTGAAACATTACATTGGCAAAGACTACAAGAAATCCTGTGAGTCGCTTCTGCTTTTATTGTTTTATGCTGTGTCAACTTACTGCAATAGGTCAGAAAGTATGAACTTTCCCAAATAATGTTTTCACACTGCAAACGCTCTGAACCATGGTTCGATTGATCCAGACTGAGACCACCTCTTTTGGTCTGACTCGATTCTGTTCTGTTTATCTGGACTGTGGTCTGAGTCATCTTTAATGTATGTTATTTTGGTTCAGACTAAACTGAAAAGTCCGAGGGTCCAGATCAAATGAGGTAGGTATGAAAGTGCCCTAAATTGTTTTAGACTACACAAGACCCACTGAATATTATTGTACTGCTGAGCAAATTACAATTCCTTCCCAATCTAGAGGTCAAAGCCATTTTACTTGAATTGTTTTGAAATGTGGAAGTATAAACGATCGATGTTGCTTTTTCAAGAACCTTCCCCTTAAAAATGTGCCTTCAGACACTGACAGGTGTGAGTTTTTTTGGTTGTTTCACATTTCTTTATAGCTTTGTGGGTGTTGCTACTGTTCAACATTACCAAATAAAACATTTGTTTTTACTTTTGTCTAAGTTATTTATAGTGCAAATGATCTTAAACCTTCATCTCATACGACAGAGGGGAAAAAAAGGGAAAAAGATTTTGAGCATAAAAACTTGTAATATTAAGAGAAAATTTTTTACATTTACAAAAATAAAATCATGATTACATGATTACATATGTTACATTACATTCAATTTGGGGGGGGGGTATCAGAAGATCAGCCTGTCACCTCCATTACAATGAGCAATAAGAAGCATATAGTTACGTAATTAAATAAAGGTTTCATAAATAATAGATTATGACCTTATTCTCATAAATGTAACATTTTTCAGACACCTCATGATATTATGACCATATTAATATGGTCATAATATCATGAGGTGTCAGCATTTTTCCCCTCTTCGCATTTCCCTCTCCTTCTGCTCAGCCTGTCACCTGCATTAATTAAATCATTAATTTACTCTTGTAATGAAAAAATGTTCGTCTCATAATAGTATCACCTTATTCTTAAAAATATCAGTTCCAGCAGTTATGTTTTTTTTCTGCACCCGCTCATTTGTTTCACTTCCTGTTTTATTTTGTTACTTACCCTTGTGTCTCATTTCAGTTAACTTTACTTCCTGATTTTCGCTCCGCGCTGATTACGAGCCCCGCCCTCATTCGTTTCACCTGTCTGATGCTTCCTGTATTTCTACCACGTGTTCTCACCTCTTCACCGGTTTATTTCGACGGTTTCCCGGCGCCTTCCAGCAGTTTCCTGGTATGATCTCAGTAAGTCTATGATGGAGCTTCGTTTTTTCACCCTGTCTCAAGTCTGATGCCTCCTGTATGTGAATGACCACTTGATAACTGAACTTAAAGACTTCTTAATTCACTTTTACAAGTTTGTCCTGCTCGAGTCCTTCACCTTGCTCCAGCAGTTTCCAATGCAAGACAAGTTTTCACTAAATCTTCCTATAAAAATCAACCAGTGCATAAATAATAAAGTATCTGCTGAAATGAAATTATAAAGACATAAAGCTATGAAGTTAGAATACAGGTTAACAATATCTGCACATTCAGAAAATGTTTTTTAAAATCTGACCACAAATACTAAGCTGAGCTCACATTTATTGCTGTTTCTGTGTGGATTTGCTTTCCCGGGCTAATATTTAGTGTAGGATTTTGCAGACCCCTGTGATGGTGTGAGATGTGTGAAAATATGGTGATATGCTCAGGCAACCTGTGTGTGTCTGAGAGGACAACAATGCAGAAGCTTTGGTGGTGAACATGAATTAAATGTAAAACAAACAAAATGGTGCTATGATCTCTGGTGCTGGCAATCAGTGTACAAACATCAGGTACATTCATAAATGATATGTATCAACAGAAAAACTGAGAAATTGAAACACACAGACTACAGCTGTGTCTCAATTCAGGGGCCAACCGTCGACAACTGCGTGGACAATGTCGGCCGAACCGAAATGAGACAGTCTGGTCTTATTGTGTCACCAGCTTGTTCTGCCCTTACAGCCGTCTCCGAGCAACAGAGTTACGGAAAAAATCTGAAAAAACTGGAGCCAGAAGTCATTTTCTTTATTTTGTTTTTGGAGGAGCTGGAGATGCTTCACCGCCAGCGTCACCATGTTATACATCTCAGGCTGAGAGGAAACTATGGGCAGGTAAAATAAACAATTTCATCTGTCTATCCCTGTACAATTAGCCACCTACAATGTTTAATTAGTTAAAGGTTGTTTTGCGTATGGTTATGTAATTTTAATTCTAAAATACAATTTCATATTTAAAATAACCAATAGAATGGATTTAAAAACTTTCACTCACTAACTGACAAATTCCAGGTACTTGTACATTTATTTACCTTTTTAGGAAGCTTTATACTTCTACTCTGTACATCTCAGATGCAGATACTGTGCAACTGAAGTGACTAGTTACTTTTCAGATCACAATTGTAGATTTGACCACATCTTAATAAATGTATTGATGAAGATTAAACTATCCCACAGAATATAATGTTAGCTCAACTTTAAATGTCTACAGTAGTAAACTAACATTTATACGAACCCAGCAGTAATTAAGTGAACGTATGTTACATTGACAGGAACAATTTTCACTGACAATCATATATGTATGTTTTGCTGATACAGCCTTTATACTTTGACTTAGGGTTTATGAAAGCAGAACTTTAACTTATATGAGATTTTCCCAGATTGATGTGATATGTTGTTCTTAGCCAGAGCATCTGAATATATTTTCTGTTACTGAAAAAAGCTGTATTCTTACTTTATGAATAAACAGTGTTATTAATTAAGTTACATAAGTTTGAATAAAAGTGCTTTTAACCTTAACTCAGATCTTTACATTAAATATCTCGCTATTGTTTATTGAACAATTTTTCTTCTTCTCTTCCTGAACCAGCAAAGACCCCAGTACTGGAAAAATATCTCCAGGGAAGTTGGGGACGAAATAAGGAAAGCCAAAATGAAGAACAGAAATAAAACTGAAAATCAATATTATAGTGACGACCTCAGAGCTTCCTGGAAAGGAATAAAATCCATGGCATCAATAAATCAGTCTACCTGTGAGACCAGGCATGACTTCAGTGAAGTGGTGTGGATGATGCCAATTTGGAAAATGTTTTTAATTCATTTTCTCTCATTTTGACAGGTCTGATTTGGTGAGTAATATCCTCATGCTGTGAGACTATTTCTAGTGCCATTTTCGACTTCATTCAAAGAGGGTTAAAGCTGCTGGCCCTGACTCATCTGTGGACGCACACTGACCAGCTCAGTGAGGTGTTCACAACACTCTTTCAGATGTGTGCTGAACGTGGTCCGATACCAACAATGTGGAAAACTATCATATCTATTCCGAAAAAAGTAACCCAAGAGAACTGAATGAATTCAGACCACGGCTATAAAGACATTTGTTGGTGTATCATGAAGAGAGTGCTGTGCTGAACAGAGAAGTTGAAGTTATAAGAGATGCCATAAAGGTAAAAGACTGAAGAATTGTGTTGCAGTTTGAAGACACACTCCTGAGTGATGATGTTTCAAAAGAATAAAGCCTGGGCTGCAATTAATCAGCCGGTGAATGTCCCCTGAGGGCCGGACAGTAACACAACAAAAAATGTTGCCAAAAAAAAAATCTTAGACCAAAAGAAAGGAACAGGAGGACAAGGAACAACAGATCTGACAGGATGAGAGGCTGCCAGCAGTTATTGTACAGTCATCATTAAGTGGAATTTGTTCAAGGAGTGAGGGAGAATGTGATGACGTCCACCAAGAATCCTCGCCCACAGGTAATTTACTTTATTATTGTTAAGATGATATTTGTTCTGATTTAATTGCATTCGATTACAAAAGACACAAAGTTTTATTTCAATAAAAATGACATTGCTGCTTGCAACAGTTAATTAATTGGGCTTAACAATATTATTGATAGGTCCCGGGGATGCAGGAGCAAGGGTGATGCACAGATGACCTCTCAAAGACAGCAAATGAAGCAAACCCTGCTTCAATTTTGTGACATACCTCACTCCACAACCATCTATAATACACACCCACCTTATTAGGCGGCCTATTTAAGGAGAGAAAAATGTCCCATCACTCCCTTTGCTCGCATTGCTGCTGCAGCATTGCAACCAGTTGCTTCAGCGTCTCAGCAAGAGAAAGAAAAAACTCAGTGAGGCCGAACAAACACTGGTAACAGCGTTAGCCTCCTCCCAAAGCCTCGCTGCTCCATCAATTTCTAATACACCTGAAGATATTATACCTCAGAGGCAGAAGAAGCATGCCTGGATCTGCTGAGGCTTCCATCCTGTCCCCTCTGCTGAATGATATCTGCACTGAACATTAGGAATGAAACAATTCAATTTCCACAAAATGAAGCCACCTCCCCTGCACGTGATGTAAACAACACTGGCGAGCCGGCTGTGCTTCAATGCTTCCTGGTGACGTCACTCCCACAGGATTATGGGAGCTGTAGTTCCAGCTCCAGCCATGAGTTCCAGGCTCCTGCCTGCTGCAGCAACAATTCCTGATTCCCAAAAGAATTCAATTCTAGCAGGTAATCTGTTTTGTTATTCTTGAAACATTAAAATATATGAATAAGATATCTACATGTAGATCCATAGCAGTGCAATAGCACCATCTACTGACATGGGAAATAATCTTGATTTTTAAAAAGGTGGTATCTGTTAAAATTCAAACTAAATGCATAGCATTACCAACCCATTGCACTGCCTCTCCATCCGACCGTATGACGTAGCCAGTGACATAATATCAATATGGCCGTGAGCCAATAGCAAAAGCACAAGTCAGTAGCAACAATAAATCTCTTATAATTTAATGTTTTATCATTTTATATTTATTTTAAAAAAAATAGTGCACGCTTCAGTCTGTACAGACCATATCATAAATAGACCCTTTCACGTCCACGTTAAGTACAAGTATCTGACGTCATATGACGTTTTCAAATCCAGCCTCTTTCTGGCTTTCATCACCTTCCTCTTTTAAATCTCAATGTTTTTCTCATCCAAAACATTTTTATTCATTGTGAATCTGTTGGTGAAAATGTAATAGTTATCTGTACAAGTTTACAGATAATGAGGTAATCCATTATTCTTTTTTTATTTTCATTCATTGCATGTTTTACAGGTGGGGGTTTGTAACATATGCTGGTATTAATGGGAAGTCTAGACTAATAAGTTACATCAAGTGCTTTAACCAGCTTTGACAGTGTTGACGTATTTTGTTCGAAGAACCTGTCTGTGTGGGTTACCCTCCAGAGTGGACCACGGAGGGGAGAACACTATGGTTGCTCTTTTGATGAACCTTCTGCAGGGACAATGACATGCAAGGCACATTACAGGCCTCTCTGTGCACAACCAACCTATTGCACATCTTTGGATAGATGTTTTCCTGCAGATTGTGCACTGCTTCTACATGCTTTTCTATAAGTTTGAAGATGAACAAATATTGAACCCTGAAGATAACACTGAAAATGGCACTACAAGTAGCGTATAAGCCAGAAATCCAAAAACGACTTATTTAAATTTGCTCTGAACATCTATAGATTTAGATGGAAGGCCAAACGGATCAAAAACATGTGAATTACTCATGCACAAACTAACTAACTATATGTAAAGAAGGTGTTGTCCGTTTGCAGTGTCTTAACCACAGAAACATAGTTTTAAATGTTTTTTTACCCTGTGGTAATGTCTGTAAGTTGTGTGTGTTTATTTATACTTAAAAAAACACTGTATTGCTCTCTGCACATTAACTTTGTTGTGTTCTTTGAAGAATGTTTTGAATCTCTATAGTACACACCAGATACTTGTCCTTTAAATCTGTTGTTCCATCCATTGCATACTGCAGATCCTGCTTTTGTTCAAAGCTTAGGTTATTGAGTGGTGGTGACACAATCACTGCTCATTCAAGGTCTTCACTGTTTGCTTGTAACTGGGTGAGCTGTATGCCATGTCTTGCCGATTTTCTTAGCTGTAAGTGTCATCTCCAAAGGTGTTGTTGAGAGCTGTTGATTCATGCTCACTGTTGGTTAGCATGCCCTCCATCCAAACGACACGTTTACGTGTCAGTTTTTTAATAATGCATTGAAAATGTGTTAACGGCCTAAAAAATATGACTTTTAAACACGTTATAATACAATTTCTATGGTGAAAGGTTGAAGGATGAAGCTAATCCGCATAAAAATAAACAAATCCTAGTTTGTGGACCCCAGTCTTTGATCCAAGAGGATTAACAGTTTCACAGTGACCGTTGTATAACAATAACGGGACCGAAAACTCTTTCAAAAGGGTGGATGTCTTTTGCAAAACTCTCCATAAAATACATCCTTAAGAGCATGTCTCTCTTTCTGTTGCCATTCCATCGTGGCCTGTAAAATGTCAGGAAGTTCCAAGATCTTAACTAGAAGGGGCTGGAGTGGAATACGCTGATAGCTATCAGTCACAGCAACTTGGCGGACACTGCCAGTGGCTAAATCTCTATGCTGGATGTAGGAAACGCCTGGGAAAAACTCTTCAACCGGCGGAATGAAGTTTCCTGAGTTTGTGAAATACTTAATTTGTTTATAGTCAGTCTCCAGTCCTTTGAAAGGCTCAGCTGCATCTGAAAACTCCTGCCAGAGCTCTTGTACCTGTGGGCTTTGATCGTGCCCAAACTGACTAAACAGCGACATATTTTTTGTTGTTAGTCTGCTCACAATATCTCCTATTAAGCTTGAGGTTTGTTGAACCACATGGTTTATGTTAGAAAATGTCAGGGATGACCTGGATCTTAGATGAGCTAAAAGGACAACTCTGTCTGTGATACCCTCCTGCTCTAGTTCATCCCATTCATCATCTAGTTCATCTGCTTGTTCACCTTCAACTTGTACTGTCTCGTCAGCATTATCAACATTTGCAGGTTGATTAGGTACATTGGCAGGCTGGGCAAGAGCCTGGTTCTCTACGTGTTCACTATGTAGGTGCCTTGTGTAAGATCCAACAAAGTATAATATCCTGTCACAACTGCTTTGACAACACTGGAAATAAATAAGTTAACTATTTATCTGCAAATGTGAGAAAAGACACTTGAAATCCCCCTGAATCTGCCTCTTGCATTTAAAACATACAAATGCCTTCTGCCTTGATATTGTTGATCAGCATTAAGCCCCTTACAGCTCTAATAGAGATGACTTACAAGTTCTTTGAAGAGCCTAATGAACTTAAGTCTGGGGCCAATTTTGGGGATAAGATTTTTGATTGAATCTTCATCTAACAGAAGAAATGCCTCTTCATCTATGTCTTGCTCTGAAAGACAAAAAAAGAAGCATTATGCACACTATCACTACAATTTTTAACTGGAAAATTGCATTTCCTGCGGAAATACAGTGTGGATGCCCTCCGCTGAAATGCCTGATGCATTTGTGGAAAATTTTATGAAAAGATAGAAGTGTAGGATATTTTGACATCTTTCTGTAGGATATTCCAACAAAGTGTGAAATAAGCTGAAAAAATGCAGCGAAATCAAACAGGAAATCTCCAGGGTCTCCATTTGGATCAGCACGTCATAAAAGCAGAGAATTCGGGGTGATGTACTCCACACAGTCTTCTCTGCTTTGAGTTCTTGCATCGATGGGTCTCTCATTTACATCGGACAATAAACTCAGGGAAGAGTAAGGGAGGGGGCGTCTGCTTTATAATCAACAACAACTGGTGCTCAGATGTGGAGATAATTTCTTCGGACTGTTCTCCCAGCTTAGAGCACTTCATGATCAGATGCCGGCCTTTTTACCTGCCGAGGGAGTTTACATCTGTGGTTCTAACAGCAGTGTATGTGCCGCCGCACGCTGACAACAACACAGCGCTGGAGGAGCTGTACGTAGTTATCGACAGGACAGAGACTTCAAGGCCGGAGGCTGCCTTTATTGTTGCCGGGGATTTTAACAGCAGCAACATGAAGAAAGTCCTGCCGAAATACTATCAGCACGTCTGCTGCCCCACATGCGGTGGAAATACACTGGACCATGTTTACTCTCCCTTTCGCAATGGATACAAAGCCCTCCCCCGCCCCCCCCTTTGGCAAGTTGGACCACGTATCTCTTCTCCTGCTCCCCGTTTACCGGCAGAGACTGAAGAGAGACTGGCCTGTGACACGGACAGTCCAGCGCTGGACCGAGCAGTCAGACTCTGCTCTCCAACACTGCTTCAGCACCACGGAGTGGTGTGTGTTTGAGGAGGAGGACATCAACACACACACAGACACGGCCATTTGCTACATCAGCAAATGCATCGATGACGTCGTGCCGCGGATTACTGTACGAACATTCCCAAATCAGAAGCCCTGGATAAATGGCGAGGTCCGAGCCAAACTCAAAGCTCGGGCTGTCGCGCACAGCGCCGGTGATTCGGATGAATACAGGAACTCCAGGTATGCGCTCCGGAGAGCTATTAGCAGTGCTAAAAGACATTATAAGAACAAAGTGGAGTCTGACTACAAGGGCTCCAACACTAGAAACGTGGTCTGGACTAAAAACTATAACAGACTATAAAAGAACAACAAGTGGTGCAGAGGAAGTGTGTGCATCTCTCCCAGATGAACTGAACACATTTTATGCATGCTTTGAGAGACCCCCGGCTGTGGAGGTACAGAAGGCTCAGGATCCCTGGTTTTAACCAGTGCAGATGTGTGCAGATCCCTAAAAAAGATCAACACACATAGGGCTCCTGGGCCTGACGGCATCCCTGGCCGTGCTCTCAAGGTGTGTGCAGTTCAGCTGGCAGAGGTGTTCACATGCATCTTCAATAAGTCACTGCTCCAGTCTATAGTCCCCACTTGTCTCAAAGAGTCCACCATCATTCCGGTCCCTAAAAAGACAAATACCATCTGCCTCAACGACTACCGCCCAGTTGCACTTACCCCCATCATCATGAAGTGCTTTGAGCGGTTAGTCAAACAGTTCATCACCTCCTCCCTCCCCGACTCACTGGACCCCCTGCAGTTTGCTTACAGGAAGAACAGGTCCACAGCCGACGCCTACACCCTCACCCTCCACACTGCCCTCTCCCACCTGGACCCGAGGAACACGTATGTGAGGATGCTGGTCATTGACTACAGTTCAGCATTCAACACTATTGTGCCCTCCAAGCTCGTCATCAAGCTCAGGGCTCAACAGCGCCCTCTGTGACTGGATCCTGAACTTCCTGACAGGCAGACACCAGGCAGTGCGGATGGGGAACATCACATCCTCCAGCTGGACCCTCAACACCGGAGCCCCCCAGGGTTGCGTGCTCAGCCCTCTCCTCTACTCCCTGTTCACGCACGACTGCGTGGCCACATACAGCTCCAACACCATCATCAAGTTTGCTGACGACACCACCATCATCAGCCTGATCACAGACGGCGACGAGACGGCCTACAGAGAGGAGGTCAGAGCCCTGACATCTTGGTGCCAGGACAACAACCTCCATCTCAACGTCAGCAAAACCAAGGAGCTGATTGTGGATTACAGGAAGAAGCAGAGAGACGGACACGCCCCCATCACCATCGACGGGACTCCTGTGGAGAGAGTCAGCAGCTTCAGGTTCCTCGGGGTTCACATCACTGAGGACCTGACATGGACTCATCACACCAGAGTCATCACAAAGACAGCTCATCAGCGGCTCTTCTTCCTCCGCAGGCTGCGGAGGTTCAACATGGACTCCAGGATACTCTGCAACTTCTACAGGTACACCATCGAGAGTATCCTGACCGGATGCATCACGGCCTGGTACGGCAGTTGCACCGCCCTCAACCGTAAGACTCTACAGAGGGTGGTGAAAACTGCTCAGCACATCACTAGGACGGAGCTACCATCCATGGAGGACCTCTACTGCAGCATCCGGACCAAGACCACAAGACTCAGGGACAGTTTATCCCACAGGCTGTAAGACTGCTGAACTCCTGAGCTCTTTGAAGGTCACTACATCTGTTTAAAACAACATATTTATTTACACATATTATTCATAAGCAAAATTGATATTTATTTATTTAGTTTACAATAATTTTCATTCTGTCATCATTTCTATTCATCATATTTCCAACCAATATAAAAATATGAGTGCAATAATCCATATCTGTCCATACCTCCCCATAACTGCTGCTAAATCCTGACATGTATATATCTCATTTAGCACCTTATAATGTTTTATTATTTTATTATAATCAATTATTATCACAGAATGAAACAGAGTGGGACATAGCTTAAATATATCGCAATATTAGTTCTAGGCCATATCGCCCAGCCCTATAGAGATTATTTCGTTCGCATGCTTCCCTTTTCTTTGATTTGCAATTAAGGTAAACTTTAAGAACAAGGGTGGTCCTACAGCACTAAGAGCCCTCTCATACCACCTCCACTTCATAAAGCGTTGTGCACCATTAGAGGCACAAATGGCTTGGTCTCCAAACTTTACTGGTTGTAGTAAGGCTCTACAATGGATTGAATTTCAATTACGATCATGGCTTCCAACGATTATGAAAACAAAGTAACAGACATAAAACGATTATTATCCTGCGTTTCGTTTTGTAATGAGTTTTGTCTTGCCTTATGACACCAGGCTTCACTGCCCCCACTGCTAAAAAAACCCAAGAGGAAACACTGTAAAGTTTGATACTACATGTTCAGGTCCTGCAATAACAATCAAAACCTTGTTAAACAAATTAATTGATTCAGTCAACAGAAACGCTGCACTGCTTTTACTTTGAAACAGGTTCAGGAAATTTGTGACATATTCCTCAGATAAACATTGAGACTGTGGTGAAAGATAATTTTCTTGGTACACAGAGAAAATAGGAAAGACTGCCTGATCTATGCTGCTCGCTCAGGAAGTGTAGACACAATCCATTAACATGGGCACCGAAATGATTTCAATAAGTGTGTGTTGTTTCCAAAGTCAATGAGTAATCGTGTTAAACAGTTAAATAGTTAAATAGTTGTAATTACACTATCAAGCACCAGCAAATTCAGTACAATTTTAAAACACAGAGTACATTTAATACTAGGAAAGCTTTTCTCAATAAAAATGATTGCTGGTCGTACTTGTACTCTTCTCTCCTTTAAAGCAAATCATAGTTATTTTCATATTTTCTGGAAGTGTGCCCTACTGGATTCTGAAGGAAGGTCACCTCTAACCTCTACTCGGTGTTGGAAATCAGCTGCTTCGCTCCACTGTTGCACTAATTCAGAATGACTTCACATATTTGCGCCTTAACTAAAATACGAGCACTATGAGCTGGGCTTTAAGAAGAAGATATACTTTTATTGTCACGTTTGAACACTTTTTACATGCATACATGAAATTGTTCTCTGCATTTAACCCATCCAGTTGGCACCTGGATGAAACACACATATACTGGACCCGGGGAGCAGATGTTGGGGGGGGGGGGGGGTGCCTTGCTCAAGGGCACCTCGGCCGTGGCAAGCGGGAGCGGGGATTGAACCGCCAACCTTCTTGTTATTGGACGACCTGCTCTACTGCTGAGCCACGTCCCGTTAAGCAATGAAAAGGTGGTTAAATCCCTCTCCTTTTGTACTTGGTTCTGATGACCTTTAAATGTAAAGTGCCTTGAGATAATGTAAATTATGAATTGGCGCTATATAAATAAAATTGAATTGAATTGATGTATTTGGACAGAGATTGGTGTGTCTGTATTTTTCTTGCTTTCTTTTTGTCAATTATTTGTTTGTGTGTGCATTTCTGTTTTCAAAATATATTTTGCTGTGCAATATGTAAAAAAGGTAATATACTCTACGCTTTGCCATGGGAAGAAAAATATTTCTAATATAAAAGTATTCATCATAAAATACTGGTGTTAGGGCACTGATTTACTGTATTACTAGTTCAAATCTGCACAATCTTTATTTATCTTTACAGTAAATAATGAATTAGTACTTGTTGCCTGCATTTCTAAAAAACAAACACTAGATGTCACTGTATGATTGGTAGATCAGCTTGAGCTGTCTTATAGCTGCAGTCAAATTCAAAGATTTAAATACTATGGTGCATGGTTTTTATCTGTAGGACTAAATGACTCAGATTGAAATCTCATGAGGTAAATTATACCAAAAATATATTTGTTTATTGCATGCTCTTTATAATTCTGTCTCTGTACTGCTTTTTCTCTCCCAAAAATACACTAATATTGTTGAACCATACTGAAGGTGAGGAGTGATGCATCTCTCTGGGGTGTTTGCCCAAGTCACCATAGTCACGTCTGCATCATATCCTCCTCACACTAAATCAGAAAGAGAGTTTGTCTTATCCATGTGTGTGTGTGAGTGTGTGTGTGTGTGTGTGTGTGTGTGTGTGTGTGTGTGTCTGTGAGTGTGTCTGTCTTTATCCTTCCTCCAGTCCACGGGGACAAGCAGGAATGAGGAACTCATGGCCAGTCAGACTCTGATTCAGATCCCAGTGGTTCCTCAGAGAACATCTGGGGTCATCAGCATTGATTCTTATATTTCACCTCTTCTGCTTATCTCTTCCTGTAGTTTCTGTGACTTATGGAGTGCTGAGTTCATACACTGTTTGCAGTGATTTTAGCCACAGCTTTATATCTGTGACACAAGGGAAACATTCAAGATTAGGTGGAATTTTTTTGTGTGTTTCACTGAAAATTTCTCATAAAAAAGGTGAACACTTCCTTTTGAGTGTTATGCAATCCAAATCAGAATGAAATGACATTCAGATATAAAGTGGACGGTCTGCTTGTATGAATGTGGGCGGCAGGATGACACAAGTAATATAAATAAGAGAAAGTGGGAGAAGAGTGCAAGTCCTCCTTATCACTCTGCCTGGCCATCTCCTCCCCTTCTTCACTCCAGCAATTTTTTGATATCTCCTTTTTAACCACGGTCCTCGTCTTCCTCAGATTCATGCACATGGCAGACTCTGTGACCGTAATTTCAATTTAAAACACATGAGGGGAAATCCTAGCCCGTGCTGTTCTTTAATGGGCCGTCATGGGATTGGAGTATGCAGAGAATGATTGAATTTTGCGAGAAGGCCAGGAACGATCAAGTCTCGCCTGCCGTTATGCAATCGACCATTCCCCTCTCACAACGCGATGTCTGGTAAAACCTAGAGGAGGAGGGCAAAGGAGGGTGGGGTGCTGGGGGCTGGAAACCTCTGTCTAGACCAAAGGAGAAAAATATTTTTTCATATAAATGACTCAAGATTTTATGAAAGAGAAACCTCATCTATCATATAAAAAAAGAGTCAAATGAGATGTGATCCACCACATCAAACACAGATTTGTTGAAATGGGCTGGTTTTAATGTTTTTAATGAGTCCTTTTACACCGTGACGCATGACATCCTATATTTCCTTGCAGACAGAAACATATGGATCCTATACAATCCCTGCCATATCCGTTTATGTACTTGATTGTGTCACGTCTGTTTTCTCCCTTGGCTCTCTCCACCTGCTTGGCCCATTTTGTCAACGTTGAGATAAAAACTCTGTTTGCCCCAAGGCATCGAAATTACCACTTTGTCCAAACTTTTTCACACCCACTAAGGTGGATAACACCGCCATGCTACATCCTCTCAATAAAGCAACAGAGACTACCTTTCCCGTTAAGTCCATTATATTCAAATGGTCCGGGGCCTTTTCCTTTTTTTCTCCCTCACAACAAGACATAAAGTAATCAAAAGTTAAAAGCAAACACTCAAGGAGGCACTTAGCAAAAAAGAAAAGCTTTTATGATAAAACATTCATATACAGTGCAGGAGACAGGTAATCTTTGAGGATGATAGGGTTGTCTTGTGGTCAGTTTCAGTATAGTATGGCTTGGGGAGCCTTGTAGATGAATGCTCCTAATAACATCCCCGCCCACCCATCATCCAGCAGACCATCCAGGCAGAACAACTAATACCTGAGTGTATTCCTTCAGTGGTGTGAAGTATGCCTTAAAGAGCTGTTGGAGGCTGCAGTAAAGTAGGGTTCATTACCTTGACAGACTGATGACAGCTAATATGGGTTGAGATGCACATGCACGAGCACGTACAGACACACGTGCACACACAAACACTAAAGTAAAGGCTAAATCATCGGGCAGTTAGAGGTTGTGCTATGCATACAGTAGGATTTTATATAAATCAGAATGCTTATACATACTCAAATTGTTCGGGAGATCAATTTCTTGCAAGTCCTTTTAAGGTTATTTGCTAAAGAC
The DNA here is from genome assembly GCF_024713975.1 of Paralichthys olivaceus. Taxonomy (NCBI): domain Eukaryota; kingdom Metazoa; phylum Chordata; class Actinopteri; order Pleuronectiformes; family Paralichthyidae; genus Paralichthys; species Paralichthys olivaceus. The sequence continues at coordinate 21,413,053 of NC_091105.1, read as the reverse complement.
ATCAGTCTATAGTAAAAAATACAGTGATAAAATATCTGGATATGTAAAAGTCTAATGAGGGGGTATAAAACAGTAGCTGGACTTTTAGGGTGATACGCCTATTCACACTTTGCAAACAGTTGGATGAGGATTAATGTCTTGCCTTTACAGAAAATATATACTGTAGCTGGATCCAGCGGCCTGTAGCATAAAGACTGGACACAGGGAAACTGCTAGCCCGGATCTGTTCAAAGGTTAAAAAAAACTGCCTCCTAAAAGTTCTTGCTTGTATCATTAACTACTAGTTACCTTTACCCACACCTGTGTAGCTCACATTTGTTTACTGATAATAAATCCAAAGTACAATAACAAGTATTCATGGTTAAACCGGCAGTTGACAGACCGTGTCTTGGTTAAACACAGTGACTTTAACCTAAGACATATTTTGCTAAGATTTGGTGCGAATACTGACCTGTTGGTAGCAACTAGCGACACATAGACTGTATAAAAAGATGGATGGCAAGACAGCTGCCAACAGTGAAATCAATGCATCATGATCTGTCTGGGACATGGACCAAATTAAAAACTCAAAGTACATGTCAATTCTATTTTTCTCAACAGGTTGAAATGTCATGATTGACAGCTGAAACTGATTTACAATTGTATGAGCATGTGTATCAGAGAGACCACACTACCGTGGACCCATCCCGTCATTGCAACTGCGCAGACGCTAGCTCCAAATGTTCAAGATGGTAGTGTTTGTTCAGGATATTTTGGCTTCATTTCTGGATAGCGGGAGGAAGTGGAGGCACGTGCGGTCCATCTTTATTTATGGTGTTTGGTCTTGTCTAGTGACAAATCTAACTTTTTGTTGTTATGCACTTTGATTCCTTTCACCTGAGGAGGGTTACTAATAATTTTCAGTCAAATAATTTATGATATAAGGATACATTCAAGTGAAATTTAATTTAATTATGTAATTATATTTATTATGTTTCTCATAATACAGAGTTAAGTAGAGCAAGTTGTTTCCAATGTTTGGATCCACTGTTTGAGCTGGCAAGCTGTTCAGGGTCTACCCAGCATTTAGTGCAATTAGTGCATCATCCAGTGACCTTTGGAGCAACCTCTAAGCTACTCTGCATTGATTATATTTGTTGAATCCATGAAGTTAAATATGCATCTAGCTGTAAAACAACAATGTGGCTCGATCTTTCTAAACATTGTACGGACAAGATAAAACCTGGGTTAAACTGAGTTTTGGCGGTGCTGGCAGGTAGTTTTCATTACCTACCAGAGTCAGGCCAGCTGGCTGTAGCTTCATATTTAAAACACAGACATGAATTGATTTTCTCATCTGACTCACGCAATACAAAATCTGAAAATGAGTCCAAATCTCCAACTATTGCCCCAGTAATTTGAGTTAAGACTCATACCCAAGATTCAGCTTCAGTTACAGTGAGCCATTTGGGCTATATTTAAATCAGTATTTACACACCACATGGAATCTGTGGTTTGACATTCATAATGGCAATTCCTTCTGTTCTACATTATAACCATCTCAGTTAAACAAGACCGATTTAACTAAAGCAGCAAACTCTTACTCCATCATGTCGGGAAGTCAGTTTGCATGGGTTGCATGTGGGGTCAGCTTTAGGTCACACTGGGCATCCATTAGTGGCCTTATTTAGAGTCTTATTCCTTTAAGAGGAGTGATTGGCCAGCAAAGACAAAGAGTCATTACCTTTGCCCGCCCCCTCCCTGCCAGCAGTCAATAATGAGGGATCATTAAAATGAATAGATGGACATTCCCCTTTTCTCCGGATCCTTATTGCAAAATCAGTGTCAGGGGAAATGAAGATTGAGCTTTGAGAAGGCGTCTAAAAGCCTCACAGTGATTGTCGTGAACTCATCTCCAGTGCCAGGCTCCTTTATCTACTGTAAGAGTCTGCACCTGCCTGAACTCTTGACTAGCAAGGGCTTTTACTGTAGCCCATTAAGAGCATCCCTAATGTGTGCTACAGTCTACTTCAACGTAAACATTCTGCATACGTACCGAATCATTTACAGCAAACAATGGAAGAATGATTGCTGGAGATGTCTTGAGGTTTTTTTTTTCCTTGAAGAAATGGAGCTCTCAGGGTGAACTAGAAGGGGCTATTGGATCCACTGACTTTGATGTGGAGAACAGAGAACTCACGTGTTGTGATCGTATAAACACGCACTTAAAGATAATTCTCACTTTTCACATTTCTTAAGCTCGAACATCTGTCCGACCGCTAAAATTTTATAAATCCTTGCACAACATTTCACGCGTCACAAAAGAGAGAGTGAATCAAGCTGAATGATTGCAGATGGAGAATAAAAGACAGCACAAGATTTTCCAGGCCCCATCTGGTTGCCTTTTCTCTGCGTCTCTTAAAGTGTCTTTTAAAAAGGTGATTTGTCTGTGCGGCAGCGACGATGTCACCCTGTCAGTGGATCATCTCCGGTGCTGGTGCTGTCACATATGATAAGTCCCATGAAAGGGTCTCTGTACACCTGTGGAGCCTGAGAGCCACACCCTAAACAGATTGAAAGCACACATGTAAACACACACACACATACACATGGTCCTCATCTTCTTCCTTTATCATCCTAAACGTAATTGATAAGACGGTCTGTTTATAGCCTCCTGACATGTGTTTCTGAAGAATAAAAAGAAATCCCAAAATCTTACTCAAGGGACGTAAAAGATCAAATGTAGAACTGGCTTATGGGACACAACTATCAAAGGTGCCTCAGTATGGTCGAGCAATTATCTCTTAAAGCATCTCTTAAAGCCACCCCCGTGGTTCTCTCAACATGCCCCTCATAACAGAGGTATATTGAGGATTTACTGCCTGCAGATGGCCGATGAGAGACAAGAGCAGGAGCTGTAGCACTGCGCCCATGCACTCACTTTATAAAAGGCCAAATCAAGGGCTCTGTGGGAATACAATCGGGGAGGAAGCGAGGCCGTAAAGCCGCTATAAATCCGCACAATGAAACTTCTAAGTTGTGCCCTCTGCCAGGTGCTGTGTGCGTTTGGACCTCGGGGAGAAAATGGCACGCGCTGCACTTGCTGTGATTGCAGGGACAGACCATTTGCTCATCTGCGCTGTCGTCTCTGCTTTGGCCATCAAGTGGCAGAGTTGCTGTCTGTCTGTTACTCAGCCCAGCAGTTGTTCAGTGAGATCATCGGATCAGCCGTCAGTCCAGCATTTGGTCAGATAATCAGTGGAATCGTGTCTGACGTCGTAATATTTGACATTTTACACAAATATATTTTAATGACTTACTTTTTTTTTTCTCTTAATTTTAAAATCTTTCCTTTGCGAAATCACTGAAATCATGGAAAGAGTTAGTTCTACATACGCACATCATATTTCCAGAGAAAGATCAGTTGGCTGGAAGTTAAGAAAAAAAAAACAGCTTGAAGATAACAAATAAATCATTTTCATACATTATCAGTAGCGAGAGCCAAGTTGACTGTCTACCTACCAACACATTTCTGATGCCAAATAAGAAAAGCCGGCATGACTCTTTTTCCTGAATCGCTTGTCAGTATCTGATAGGATGTGCAATAAAACACCTTTGCTGGCACACTGAAACAAAAATGCTGCTGCAGAGCTATACTGTGACCATCACTCTTAAAATGAAAACACAATACACAGGCGTATGTGAGCCATTTATCTTCCTACAAATTGTGTAAGCCACACAGACACATCATGGGAACGTATTCTAGGAAACAGACCAATCCTGCCAGTGCTTGATTCCTACTTGAAACTGTAGAGCAGTCATTCAATACACTTATTTTCTTTCTTGTTTACATATAGGAAAAATCAATACCACTCTCAATGTTGCTCCAATAAAACTTTGGGTTTAAGAGACTTAGCGTAGCATAGCTGAGCATAAAGCCTGGGTACAGGGGGAGCTGAGCTCAGCTCTGTCAAAGATCAAATAAAACATTTTGAATATTAAAGTAGATATATACAGAGGAGCTGTATGTGAGAATACAAAGTCTGAGTCCGTTGCTGCAGACATTCTCAGGAGTTTCTCTTGCCAGCCCCCAAGTAAAAACTCTGGATAATATCCGAATTAGCCCACCTGAAAATAATAACTACGAGTGGGCACATTGATGTATATGTATGTATGTATGTATATATGTATTTATACATAACACGCAACGGACGCATTGACTGAAAAGCATAAATACAATACAAAGGATGATGAAACCAACTGCCCGACTAGTAGGAGACACTGATGAAGATCTCAACTAGGAAAACGTAGATTTGAGAGTTTTTGTTGATACGGGCCGATGCCAGTGTTGATGTTTTGTGAACAAAAACACAGGATCTCCGCAGGGGGATTAATATGTTATCGCCTGCCTCCTACATGATGCCTTGTCTAAAAGCTCTGGCAATGTTTCTGTTATGAATGCTTATGACCGTGAAATAATATTCCGAAGATCGTGTCTTACAATGGCTATAATCACTGGCTAGATTACTTCAGAGGCACATACATTTTCAGAATTATGAATAATACCAAACATGTAAATGAATCTCATTATTATCTGCTGGGATTCACGTGACCTTCAAAGCATGTCTGCTGCTACAATTCAGTTGAATATGAACATAATTTGAAAATACATCATATGCAGGAAGTGATATTAATTGTCAAATCAATCTAAAGCTGCATTTGTATTCATATCTTGTATATTTCTCTGCTTTAGGTAGCGACCTGACTAACGACTGCTGCTTTCGCAATGGAATCCATGGCCGGCGTCATCCCTCCACTGTGTCAAAGGCGACGGCGCTGTCAGAGGAAGACTAAGGTGAGGAGAACAGGGTGCCAGGAAAAAGGGGCGTGACTGCATCTGTAAATAGCGCTTCTATTTTGGGCTAACCACGGTTGTACAGGGGAGCACCGCCTAGGCCTGCCTTCTGTCACTATGGGGATGGGCACTCCATAACTTTGCTGGATGGAAAAAGTCTGCAGGACTGGCAGGTGGTACACAGGAGCGTGGCACAGCTCCCATGGCGGAGAGCTGTTTCACTCATAACTACCCACCACTGACAATACTCACCGGAAAACACACAGGCCTCTGCTTGCACTTGGCACATCAGCAGCTTGTTGCGTTTTCTCTCTCTAAACTACGGTGTAGGTTTGTTTGCATTTCAGTTTGAAACCTGTGTGGAAGATGAGATCAAATCCCACCTGTCGAGTGATTTACTTAGTGCCCTCTTAAGCGCCCACTGGGCTGCGAATGGCAAAGGGAAATTAAGTAAGACATAAAACTGTCAGTTTAGTAACTCAAAACACTATTTTGTAGAAATGTAAAAATAATATTCAAGTAAAACAATACAGGCTTTAAAAAGATTTTGTGCACCTTTTCCCTTGTCAATGTCCAACTGTCCCATTTCAGGTTTTATTGGGGATATAGGTACAGGTTGGAAACAGTATAAGGTTTATTAAGGTCAACCTGTATAACAAGAAATCACACGGCCAGCTTGGAGAAAAAGCCTTAAAACTAAAGCACAGCCATATGGGCCATGCATGATATAGTAAAAACATTCCTTTAGCTTGAACTGAGAGAGGAAGAAGATAAAATGAGACAGAGTACATAATTTAAAAATAATACCCCACAATAAAAAAATATCTATAAAAAGTTTAAGCTTTATTTTAAACAGGGATTATGAAAAGTCTAGCAGGGGTATACTCACTTATAATCATTTGGAATAAAGGAGGTAATGCTCACATTTCACTTTTCCATAGAGAGGAAATATATGTTTTGTTTGATGTAAACACAAATCACTTAAATAGCTGCCATGAAACCAAAATGACCTATATGTGTGTACATATATTTATAAAATAAACTAAGAATAAATATTAAAAAGTCCCCCCAGAGTCAGTGACTTTCTACTTAAATGCAGTGCTGGGATGTAACAATACTTATCCCTTTTACCCCAATACACTGATGAACAAATATCTGACTTAATAAAGTAATATATTATGAGAGTGGAATTAGTTGACCAATCATAGTGAACAGGACTCTGCATCCAGCAGAAATAACTAAAATGGATTCAGTAGAGGTCACTGCTGAGACTCATTGTGGAACACTTTGCAAGTACTTTTACTTTTACTACTTTTGTCAAGTACTTTCTACTTGTCTTTAGAGTTGTTAATTTACTTGAGTGAAATGTTTGAGTATTTCCTCCACCACTGCTTCAATGTAAATATAACACCAAAATAACCGAGGACTTTGTTCATATGGTCACCATTATGCCATTTATTAATGAATTGTTGAGAACACATTAAATGCACTTAAAACACATTTCATTTTTCATAAATATCTCATATTAAAGAGAAACATGTTCCACCTTGTGCCTACACAGAAAAGCATTATAGAGTTGCAATGATCTTGTAGCCAAGAAAGAGAGTAAGGCACAAAATAAGAAACCTTATTCATACAGTTTTATCATGCTATTATACTATATGTCCAAAAATGTTTTAAGAAGCTATATGGGAAGCTACTGACAGCTAAAAGATCCCCGGCATTAGTATGTGTGCATGCTCCAAAAGACAGAAGACATGGAAAAGATTGCAGCTGTGGGAAAGAAGAGTCTATGTAGGTGCGTTATGACATGATAGTGGAAATTAATCTACGATATTTGGTCTGGAGGCAGGAAAACCTGCTCGGTTTCTATGGTAAAGTGCATAATGTTCCTTTTTTTAGTATGGGGAACCATTCTACACTAAAGTCTCTTACAGGAAAAGGAAACTCAGACAATAATTTCACCAAAGATAAAATCCTTTGGTTTGATCAGATCAATTATTGCCAAAATCTAAGAAACAGTCCTGCCAACTCGTCAGTGGAATCACCCAGATGATGATGTAAAACTGAGCCGGTGGCACAACTTCTATTACCCCTGTGCCTATTTACATGAAAACCTGCAGTGCAAGAAGTAACAGACAAATATATATATATTTTCCTGGAGTATTCTTGTTAAAATTCAGCAGGTAAGCATACCATTGTTCTACTATCTTATAGCTGGAGGGAGGCAGAGGGGTGACTCCCTGCAACCAAGAACTGTCATAGGATATGTGTTATATATTTCTCTGATTGTCTGTGCATCATCATGTCATGATCTGGACGGAGGACTGGAAGACCGGGACAGGATGATTAAAAATAGGCACTAAGGTGAAAAGCATAATGCAGGAGAATAGAATTGGTACAAATCATACAAGGGGGAAGACAACTGAGAGAAAAAAGGGAAAGCTTACGAAGCAAACCAGACGATAAAAGCATAAGGCATACATATTTTCAAATACATGTTTATACAAAAGAATATTATACAATAGCATTCAGTATATATGAAAAATGAGATAATATGGAAGCGAGAAAAAAAATACAATTCACATACATTTTCCCTATGTATTTTCTAGCCTTTAAATCACTTTCCCTGTAAACAATTAATTTGAAATGATACAAAAGTGTCATATAAAAATTTCCACTTTGGGTTCCCAACCATTTGCATGTGTGTGATTGCTGCTGTTGTCTGCTGCCGATATCACTGTTGTAAGGCACCAATTGAGTTGTCACGGACTGACTGCACTACAATGAACCAAAGTGATGAAGCATGACTCGTGTTGTCCCGTTAGTTTGTCCATGCATTAACATACACATCACGCTCGAAATGAAGATTGTCATTTTTCAACGACAGTAGAATAATTCAGTCTCGTTGAGCTGTTTGGTCCACTAAAGAATGTCTGCTGTGAATTATTAAGGCAAGTGTAGTCGTATACTTTGCCCCTGATATCACTTCCCTTTTCTGTAAATATAACGTTCATCTATTTATTCTCATGGAGCTTGCCAGTGATTGTCTATGTGAAACGGCAGCAAGTGTTTGAGAGAGAAGGAGATGATGGCAATGATGGTCCCGTGGGAGATCCTGGTCAAAAACTCTTTTCTTCATCATCTGGATCTCAAGTTTTTTTTTTGTTGTTGTTGATGCTGCTGCTGTGTGTGTCTGGACTCCTGGGCCTCTACGCATGGCTATGCACGGAAATGCTGGAGAGGTCGTTCCTGATGATCTCGTTTACTGTGGAAACAAAGACAAGTTCACCAGTTAATTTTTGACAAAGCAAGGTGGCCTAGAAGTTACAGATGCAAGGCTTGTGATAGGAAGGGTGTTTTGAATCAAAGTGACAAAGAGGTCGGCTGGCCCGAGGCTCCGGCACTCCAGACCCAACTCAACTTGATAGAAGTGGAAATCACTGGAGTGCAAATTGATTTATTTTAGCAATGTACACCACACAACTACATTTAATGACATGATAAGGGCCCACTGGTGGGTCCTATTTCATTTTTCTAATCTTGACCAGGCTTCATTCACTGTGTCTGTATCTGCTTTTAAGTTTATTATTTCACTTTAGTGCTTGTATGTTGCATGTCTCTAAATGAATGTGTCAAAACAAATGACCACATCGGAAATGTGAGTCCAAGACAAATCATGGATGCACTTTGGTAACTGGATTTAACCCTGAACCTCACGACTGGAGCTGACATGACAGTTGTGGTAAACATTTCCATGGTAACAGTGATCACAGATGTTTACACATGAGGATTATGGGTAGTGTAGTAGTACTTCTTGAGGCAAATAAAACTGTTTTTTTACTGTTGATGACTAGTGGCTTTTACAGGAGCACAGAAGTAGCTTATGTTAACTTTTCCTTGGATGGTTGCAGTATTATGGCTAATAATCAAAATCTCTATTCAGAAAATTAATGAGATTTTTACTCGTCTCTTTTGGGTCGTACAACTAATGTCTGCCCTGGGCTAAGCGGTTGGCATGCTGAAAATGTGGCATTTACTTTTATTAATCCCCAACCCTTACAACTTAAACTGGAAATGATGTAACACCTCAGTGCTTCCAGGCTGCAATAAATAATGTCACATGTGGCAGTACACCACTGAATGCTTGGCATGGATATGGTCAAGCTGAAAAATACTGGGTATCAGTAGTCACAATCCAAACATATCAATGTCATTACCAGCCTTTAAAACTCATATCGGCCCCGTACACTCATCTTTGTTTTTCAGTCATCGTCTTTCCTGCACCAGTTCCTGTGCCCTCGCCTTTCCCACACTCAGGCAGACACAGATCAGTCTCCTGCCTTTATCTGCTCTGTGTTCTTTGGCAAAACAGAGGGAAGTGACTGTGAAGACGGCGAGGACCCCGAGCTCTGTGGCCTAATGCAAACAAGAAGCTCCTCAGTCGTTGAGCTCGCCGCGATAACGCGTTCTGATGTAGACAGAGAAAGGGAAAGAGTCTGGCGAGACCACCATCCGCAGTGAGGAGCCGAGACAGGAAGTCCACCCACCTCGAGGTTCAAAGTGGGCACGCAGGGTGTTATCGCTAGATACTGCTCAGTGAATGTCGAAGCATCTGTCTAATCATGACCAAAACACCAGTTAGAGAAAACAAGATGGAGCCTTTTTAATACCCAACTATTTTCATGCTGTTCATGGTGATCGATACAAAGACATGTTGAATGACTACAGTATGATGCTGATCAAATGCTGAACTGATCCAGTGAACACAACACCAATATTTACACTTTTTGATGAGGAGGAAAAAAGAGTCGGCCACACACCTATAATAGCATGCCCCGCTTTCTGTATGTCGTCAAACACCCACCCACGAGCACAAACACACACACACACACAAACACACAAATACACGCACACACAGGTTGGTTGGGATTCACCTCCCTAAACAGGAGGAGCTCCCTTCGGAAAAATCCTGCCTGTGCCAACACTGCTGGCTGTTTTCACCTCTATTCTGCTGCGGGCTAAACAGGCATTTACACGCTGCAGTTATTTTTAGTTCTGCCATCGCAGGATATAAAGGAAGTGCAAGCGCATGTAACAATTAAATGATCAAAACATTAAAATGTCGCTGCTCGTTACTGTTAGCTGAGGAGGGAAAACAGCTCCAGGAGGCCAAGGGAAAACCCAACAAATGTACTTTTTTATCTTTCTCAGAGGGAAAGCTGTGACCTCCTTTCTTCTTTTCAGTCATGCTTGAAAAAACCCAACAAGTGACGTTTCCTCCACCCACATTTTAACTGCAGTTGCTTTATCAACTAATATTTTCCATTAGCATGTTCAATGATTTTCCATTCTTCAGAAACAAGTGATAAAGACAAGAAAGGGTGAAACACTGGCCCCTTTGTTTTCGTCTTTGGCGATGTGAGAATCTCAGAAACAGGATGTGGCCAACTGCTACACCACAACACAATACCAAGCTGCTATTTATAGGTGTTTAATGAGGTAGCTTCTGTCACTATTTTGTCACAACAACTTCTGGGAAATTAAGACATTTTACAGAAAAGGTATTGAAACCTACACACACAATGTGTAGGTTTCAATATAAACTTTGTGAGAAAAAGCTATAAAACACTTCATCAAATGCATTTTAATTTGGTTTCAATTTAGTTGGATTAAGGGACTTCTATTCCACCTCGACAACTATACGTGTATAGGTCGATGCATTTCTACCTTTCCTGTTTCACATAACACATTTCTGACTTGTTCTCACCTTCAATGAAGTGACTAGATAACCACAAATATGCAGCACAGGGGAAGGCACTCAGACAAGCTGGGGAACATTTTGTTCAGAGTGGAATTTGGCTCTAAAAAATCTATTCCCCCGCATATTGTGGATGGGCAGAGTTATAAGTACAAGAGTCCCTCTGCAAACTGGGCCTTGTAAAGCTCATTTTAGTGTTTTAAAAAATCTGCCAGGCAGTTAAATTCCACTTTTCATGATTTCTATATGTTATTGTCAAAGCACCCCTATGTTTTGCTACACAATAATGATGAAAATAGTAGTTTATTTGTCACATAAATGAACTCTGAGTGGCCTGGCATCCTTCTCGCTAGTATTGGAAACTTTTTTTTCAGTTTCCCAGGTTAATAATGGAAAGCTGTTACTGGGAGGGTGCCCTCTCATGAATAAACAAAAACAGCGGAAAACTGAGCTCCGAATATTCCCCTGGTGAAAAAAAAAAGTGCCTCACTAGTCTGAGTTACCCAGAGTGACATCCTTTATTAGCTGTTGTGCCAGAGTAATCAGTAAACCACAGTGTGGACCTGTCAGGACTTATACTTTGGGCTGGGCGGCCAGGAGATCTATTTCAGGCAGGTGTGAGAGTGACACAAAAATATGACTGTGCTTAACTGTGATGTCAGCCATGTTGAACAAGTTTAGTGCACTATTCCGCTCCTTTGTGTGGGCCTACCAGTGTTTTTGACAGTAGCTTATAACTAAACCCCGTCTCTATTAGGCGTAACTGTGAGTTGAATGAATGTTGACCTCACTAAAATAATCTGTGATGGAAAATGATTTGTCTCTGCCTGCTATAGGCGAGTCGAGTGCCTCCAGTGCACATGCTGCCATTGTAGTGCACACATGAAACAACATGATGTTGGGCCCAAAGGTGGGCAACAATTGACTCATTGTGAGCCGGGTTGTCCAAAATCAAACATATTAGAAGGTTCTGACTAAAGATAGCACTTATAAAACCTAACAAAAAAAACGATAAAAGGGGGCTGCAGAGGTGACTTCATGTGGGTACTAGCAACAGGTACTCGTGACAAGCAACCTAAACGGTTGCTTAGAGACTTGTTGGATTGAAGGCTTGTCAGACACCAGACATGACACAATGGTTCATAATATGATGAGCCAAGATTTTACACTACTGTGGAAAGTTGCTACAGCAACAGTCAGTCTTGATGATTGTAAGCTAAAGCCAGTTGAGCCAGGATTCTATTTTCTTTTACCAGAGACCTCTGTGGATGAATGAGTAGGATTTTTGGTGCAAATGTTAAGACCAGTTCTACTTTACAGGAAAATGGATGATGAGACTTTAATTCCTAATGCCTTTTTGGTAATCAGGTTTGGACATTCTCTGGAGTTGCCCTTTCATGCTTGCAGCACATGTTATCTGTTTCACTTGTGTTCACACCTGGAAATACACAGTTGGGTTTAGGTGAGCGTTGGCAACTGGGTTTCCTTGGAAAGGGAAATTGTAGAAATGTCATTTACTTGCTCGCCGTGAATTTCCATAGAATGACCTGCTCGATTCAGACATCTGCTCAATCATATATAACACTGACTTTGTACTATGGAGCAGCCAGGGTAAAGTCTATCTAATGTCTGGTTCAATTGATTATGATCTTTCATTTCACACAAAAAAAACATAATAATCCACTTGTAGCTTTGTTTGTTGTCTCCACCAACCGCTAAAAGGAAAACCTTGCTCGATACTCTACTATGCTCAGTGGCTGGGCTTAGACTTTCTAACTGAAAAAACAGAAATGAACAAACTAAAGGAAAAGACACACCTCCATATGTCAGAGATACATGGTAGGCTGATTATCAGACTCCATTGATTTTTAGTTTTTACTTCATTGCCTGAGATATTTTTTATATTAGACATTTTCTGCTTTGGGGAAGAAGGATTTATTTGCCCAAAATTTTAACTAATAATTTCACAAAATCTGTCCAATTGATGTCCTCTTTTCATCTACACAGAAGCAATAGTTGTGGTGTCTAGGATCTGCTAACTCAATGTCATGCTTATCAACAATCATGTTGATTTAATATTTTTTCTTTCATTTTTGATTATTTAGCTTTGGCACTAGAAGATGATGAAAAAAACCTTTTCCAGCAGAGAAGATTGACGACTACATCACCCACTGTTTAAACGGCTTAAAGAAAATAAAGATCAGTAAATCTGGAACCAAGCTACAATCATGACACTTTGCAATTTACAAAGTCACAAACGTTATTGTGCTGCCATTCTGTTTGTTTTTTATTCTGTAATCCAAGCATGGATTTCTGAATTCATTTGGCCACTCTGTGAGTTCAGCATGAACCTGACCTACACTGGGGGATTCAGTTAGTATTGTTAGAGGAGAGGGCTGTGCGTTGGGGTTCGATAACAGCCGGGCTTCCACAGAGAACAGAGGATGCCCTGTGGTCTGGTAAGACGCCGAGCCTTCAGGCCTGAGAGTTTCTCAGAGGTTCCTGCTGCCGTAACATGATCCCCCCCATCCATGCCAAATCTGGACTTACTGGCAATGACCTGGCAGAGAGTGACTTCACCTTTCCCCAGCTTCCCTCAGCTGACTATCCAAAACACGACCTCTGAACTCCAGGTTGTAATGGAGGCTTCCTGCCAGGGGCTTCTGATCTCACATGAAGTCTCTTGATACTGAAGAAACAGAAGGCACCTTCCTGAACTTCTCTCACTTTCACTTCATGGATTAACTGCAGCTGTGTTAGGGTCAAGGACCTTCACACTGGAGCAAAGGGAGTGTTTCCTCTGCTTACTTGTACCTCCTGTAGTAGCACAATCAGGTTTGTGAGAAAGAGGAGGTAGCTTCCTTCAATTGTGGCCCTGAGACTCTCAGCAGCATGTGAGGAAGTGGGTCTGAGTCATAGAAGCGCTTTGATATGAACACAGATAAACACTGGCATCAAATCAGTGCAGGAGCTCATGGATGGTAAAAGGCTGCAAGACAGACTCAAGAAAATAAACCTCAGTTGAACTTGTGCTTTCATGTGAAATTGATTTGGTGGCGAGGCCAAACTAAAACTCAAACTTGCCGGAGAGAGACAATTGAATTTCCTGTTACATATTACTTTTGTTTCCCTGCTATATCAAATCTTCTCTCGGCCTCAGCAGAAACACTTAATGGACAATTTGCTGCCACCCACACACGGCTCAAACTGCCGGACGGAGAGGCTTGGACAACGTCACTTATCGTGTGCTAGTAACCAGCAGCATCAGACCTCGGCAGGGGTCAAAGGTCAGAGCACAAACAAATGACACAAAGATGGAGCGAGTGAAAAGAGCAGGAGAGAACTGGGGGGAGACACAATCATCATTCCCACAGATAAACACGAATGGAAAGAGACAAAGCGTTCCACTAATGCTTCATCATGATAAAGTGCTTCATAAATTCATCTGAGCCTTGCAGGTAGACGGCTTCCAATCCATCTCAGGGATCCCTTTGGGCCTAATGATGTGATGATATGTACAGACAGCATATTTCATCCCCACAGCTCAGCTGATGTGTGAAGCCCTGCGCTTTCCCATGTGGAAGCACTCAGTCTCTACAAACTGACAGAAGGTGGAGGAGCAGAGATAGGGCTGCAGAGAGAGAGTCTGCTTTAAAACAAAGCTGAGTTTACACTGAGAGGTACTGCGGAGACACCGCTGTGCCATGGGCTGCAGCCAACATCCTCCTCACGCTGCTTAGGTGAACAATGATGACATGAAATGTACGATTTAGATGTAGACTTCAGTGGAAAGAGAAATAGTTGACGAGCAAGGGCATATTTTCAGCTGGGAACATGTCCCCCTCAAAATCCTATTTCTGTCCCATTTCACTTTTCAGTTTGATTTACTTTCTCGAAACAGAATCATTGTCGTGCCCAGATGCAAAAGTCCAGAGGGGAGAAAAAAGGAGCTGATAAAAATGTTAATATGCTCATGAAAATCTCTTTTTTCGCAACGTTTTCACAATAAGTAAGTATATGCTTACAAGCAGCAGTAAGTTATAGTTGTGGCCTATGTTTGCCCTGTCTTTCAGCTCTCAGGCTACACACACACACACACACTATCATCTGCTAACCTGGTGGGATAAAACCTGAGAGAGACCTGCAGGAATTCACTCTGGGCTGTAAAAATAGTGAAACTCCTCTGCATGTTTTCCTGGTGAAAAAAGAAAGAATGTCTGTCGTTTTACAGTCAGTATGTTTGTAAAATACCTCAGTTGAGCATTAGAACAAGATAAAGTAGTGGAGGATTCTATTATTCAGTATCAGGTCTCTAACTCACATCATCAAGCAAGGTAAATATTTCAATTTTGTGTCATCTAACTCATTTATAAAAAAGGTAAACATAGGAAATAACACTGACATAGATGCTTTTTCATTTTTAATTTGTTTTGGTTTAAAGAATGAATCCTCCACCGAGTGGTGGGTTGTAACATAGTACAGTTACTTTGTTACTGTACATTTTTCATGCATCTGTATTTTACTTAAGTCGGTTTATTTTGGGTACTTTAAACTTTTACTCTACTGCATATGTCTGCCTATTTCCTCATGTAGACACTTCGGTGATGTGGCGAGAAGAAGAGCTGCGGGGGCACAGAGAGGCAATGAGACTGATTAGAGAAAAAAACTGGAAGTAGTGTGTGTTTGAAAACCAGCAGCAGAATTGTCAAGTTGATGCAACAGCTCAGATGGAGCCGGACAAGTATGCCAAGAGAGGAGTGATATCACCGGTCTTTTGAAGAGACAGAGAGAAAAGAAGAAATAAAGTTTGGAGTGTAAACACTAAGTGCTCTGGTGTCACTAAAGAGATTTGCGATCAATATGGCTGCTGCTGTTTTTAGACAAAGGCTCCTGGCTCGGTTGGATAGCGAAGATGAAGCATCCTTGAGAGAAAAAGCGTTGACATGCTCTCTGAGCCTCATGTGGAGCGAGGAGCTGGGCTCTAACCAGAGAGTCTCTCATGTGCCTAACTTTCCAGAGGATGAGCTTTATGGCTCTCTGTAGTCAGATGAATCGGACTTGTTACCAAACCAAATGACTGTGTGCCTGCCGGTCCAGATTAACATTGAGTAGAAATGCCGTGTTCCAGGCTTGAGAACATTAAATCAGCCCAATTTAGAAATCTAAAGACAACAGCTTTTACGAGGAGCCCCACCACTGATGTGCTTATTTTGGCGATGGCAGTGTGTAACCTTTTCATTTGATCTTGCGCGGTGTGCTTTGCCCTCTCCCTATCTCACCTCGCTCGGTCTGTCTCTCTGTGAGCCTGCCACTTCCCTCTCCTCCTCCTCCTCCTCTCATTTCCTCCCAGGCCCAGGAGGCCACGGGCGTGCTTGCTCAAGGCCGGTCCCCGGGGAGGCTGAGGGGAGGTGTTTACATGGTTGGAGCTGCTCTCCGGTGTCCTCATCACTGACTTCTCTGAAATCATTGCAGAGTTTGTCAGGCTGCGTCGCAAATGATAACAAAGTCAAAAAATAGACCATAACATCAGTGTTTTGACAGCGTACAGTGAGCTCTTTGTTTTATGTTAGTATAGGAAAATAATTATACTTAAAATATCCAGTATGTAGGCCTATACAAGAAGCTCTGTTTTTAAGTGTATTTGTGTGTAATATTGTTCCACACAATGCGTTATGGCAGTAAACACACATACAAAAATGTAATTGGTGCTAGTAAAATTAATTAAGAAATTAAATAAACTTTTTTTGTGTGAATTAGGTGAAATTAAAAATGTAAAGAAATATTGAATTCTAAATTCCGAATAAGGTTGCTGCAAAGGAATAAATAATTATGTATGTCTATTAATTATATTAATTAATTGTTTAGATATTTATTTATTCATGTAATATTTGTGAGCCATAGTTATAAGTCAGGGCTTTTGTGGATGATTGGTTCTACCATAATTATTTTTCTTTCCTTTGTTTCATTTCAAAGAAAATATTTCTTTTCATTTTTTTGTCCCTAATATTTATATATTGACCCTTTGGGGGCGTTGACCTTTAGATTATGTGCACATTTATCTTTCAACCAGAAAAGTAAAAAGGTTACAGACCACATTTTGACAAATGATAATAAAAAGTGCAGATGTTGGTGCCAGAACAGAGCTCTCAGTCTTTTTTACTGTGCTCAGTTAGATTTTGTAGAGTATTTGTTGGGCTACAGTGGAAAAATACCACAACAGAACTTAGAAAAGTGTTAATCACAAGCAAACACAAAGAGCTTCTGACATAACGTGTGTAAAGACGACTAAGGACTGTGAGAAATCAAAAGCCCAGTCTGAAATAACTAGTGATGCATAGCTGTGTAACGCAAACACCCAAAACTGAAAATACACCAAAGAGAGTGAAACAACACATCTTTGTGATTGAGATATGAAAGGAGACAGATTAAAACTTTCTGCATGGCTCATTACCAACTCGTTTATGGTAAAATAACGCAGCCATCTGATAAACTCGCTGTGATTGATTCAGAATTCGAAACGTATGGTGCTGCTGAGGCTGATGCTCGGGACTTTGCTGGTTTTTCGAAATGGCACACAGTGAAAAAAAATATGAGCATATTGAAACAATCATACGGCATTGGGTTGCAGCCGTCTGAGGGAGAATTTGGCTGTGCACCTGTGTATAATACGATTTATAACTGCATTTGTAGTGAGCTTCGTAAATCACCTGTTGACTGTCAGTCGTAATGTGGGATTTCAGAATTGTTTTCTTTTATTTATATACAGAGAAACTATGTTCCCTGTGTCCAAAAAGGCTTAGATCAGTGCAAGCTTTACTGTTCACTATCCATCACAGTTAGAGGGCTCAGAGAGGCTCCTTCCTGTTTTTAAGTGTGCCTGTCTGTGTGTGTCTGTGTGTGCGTTGCCATCCATGAGAAAAGCACTGGTTTTGCTCTCTGTCCTCTGCCAGCAAGAGGTTCCCACTGCAGAGATGTTAACGTGTGCTCATTTGCTCGTGGGGTTCTTCTGTTGCTCTAAACCAAATTGGTTCGGTTTGGTTTAAGGAACAACCAGATTTCTGGGCATAGTTTTTTAACTCCTTTTGTCCTCTTTTACGCTTTAAGGCTACATCGATCTAACCACAATATTGTTTAAAAATCAACTCTGCTAGAGATACACCTGAGATACACTGCAGTATTTTAGAACTGCTAAAAGTATCAGAACCTCAAATCCAATCTGTTATTTCTAGTTTAACAACGTTGGAAATAATACTCTGATGAAAGCAAGATTTTAACCGATCCATCTCAGAGAGCCTACCAGGGGGATTGCAGAGTCGCACTGAATAGTGCACCAAAGGTAACTAAATCTTACAAAGCTCCTGCTGTGCACAAGAACATGGCCTCTCCCTTTCAAACATCCCCGCTGAGCTCTCGTGATCTGACCAGAGCTCAGTGTGACCCGATCAACACTTTGTCTGCTGATCCCAGAGCCGCCCTAATACTTTAAATCCTCATCGCCTGCAGGGATTCAAAGACATAAGAGGAACAGGAAGTCACCTCAGGCCACCTCTGGACCAACCTGCAGGCACGAGAGAGGCCATCACAAAGTTCCATTTATCTCCTTTCTTAACAGCCTCAATTAGATTTCTCAAGGTGGACAAACATCCATATGTGGAGATTATATAGTTGTCAAGAAACCCTGGTTGTGTGCGCAGTTACTTATAGAGACATTTTCTGTCACCTGTATGACATCAAACCACATTTCAACCTGCTTCTGTTTGTTTCATTTCTTTCAGATTGAATCGTTGGGGCTCAGGGAGGTAAACCTATATGCCTGAGCAGAAACTGTAGCCTGGTATTGTACTCAGACATGCAGTAAATCTAACTGATTTCATTAAAATGTACGTGACATTTCCATTCGCGCAGAGTGTCGGAGCCAAGCTTTCCAACTGAAACTCGGTGTAGATCTGACATTGCTGATTTACAACATAAGCATAAAGAATTGTCTTGTCTCCTGCTTATGCTTGTTCTCTGCCCCGATAGATTTAAGGGGTGTAAAAGAAGAGTGAGGGTTCAGTTTCAGAGCAGTGAATCAAAGATACGACATTCTAAGATCAACTTTTTTTTTATTATCGTGGCTAAATCCTTTTAATATTAACATTGCCATAATATGTAATAACTGAGGTTTACTAATGAGTCATAGTGTTTAAATATGTTATTTAATCATTTTCGTCCTGTGAATCTTTATTATCTAAATGCAGGAGTTATGTTGCGATTAGTACAAAAACTAATAACAGTGATTCTAAACAATATTTTATGTGTTAATAAACTGTATGAAAATTCTAAATAAGGGAGGTGTTGTGTTTGTGGGGTTCATAAATAAAGTCTTGGATCAATTTTAAATGTTTATAATATATAAATATTTGGATGCTGAGATATCTCATTACTAAACACAGCTAAACAGTTTGAAGCACCTCGGCCTTTCTTGGCTGTGAAAGGATTTTTTTTTTTTTGTTAGCGCGTTGTTTTGAGAGGAATTAGGCTCAGCTGAGTGCGATCGACAGAGTCAGGGGACCCGTTGAGGTTTATAACTGCGTTGGGTCATATGTCAACAGTAGGACACTTACAGTTCAGTGGTTATGATCATTCCCTCCCCTGAAGGAAACCCATTCACCCACTGCGTGGTAAGTCTCTGCAGCCGCTGGTGGGAGAGGAAGAAAATGTGATCTTTAACTTCGGCCGTGTTTATCTTCCTTTGACTTTTAGTGTTTTGCTTTTAACAGCATTAGCTATGAAAGGAGCATGTAGCGCATGTGTGTGTGCGTGTGTGTGAGGAACAGGGGCAATGGGAAAAGCTGCCAGGGAAAATCACCAAGATTGCATGCCTCTTTCTTCCACCTCACATTTTCCCATCTTTCTCTTCGTCTGTCTGTCTCTCTTTGTCTCTGTCTCCTTTATTTCTATGGCTGACCTGCTTCTTCTCATGCTCGCTGAATATTCCTGGATGTGAGGACATGGTGAGACTCTCAAAAGTACATCTTGTGACTTTTGTCCCTTCAGTTTAACTCCATACGATAACAGATAATGTGCTAAAAAAGAAAATGTGGTGACAAAGCAATGCATGGTGAGATTATAATCATTTTAGACAGATGGATTATTTTGATAGCTTCAATTTATGATAAGATGTCTGTGTTTAGAATGATTTGTCAATGGACTGTGACACTTCAACAGAGGACACGTGGGTTTGGTTTAGTGACAGACTTTTGCAGATAATCCCTCAAAGTTTATATCTGCATCTTCACTTCACTCTCTCTTATACTTTCCGTCTTCATGCCACCTCCTCCTCTCCATTTCTCTTAAAGATTATCTCTTTCCCCCTCGTCTTTCTGAGGTATCTGCACATGGAGTAGAAATAGGCAATGTCTGCCAAGAATTGCAAAACCCAACGGCTTTCCCCATCCCTCCCGACTGCAGCAGACCTCTCCGTTGACATCCGTCGCTACAGGATACTATTTCACTGAGCTAACAAATTTCAGATGGGGAGCTGTTATTAAGTGGTCTGGGACCGAGGCCGACTCCTGTTTACTGATGCCGCAGGTATTTACATCCCCTAAATACCAACCAAAAAACATAGCCTCTGCTACGGGCATCTCAGTGTGGTTATTAAAAAAAAAACCTTAAAAGGAGAATCCCATCTTTGAACCACGCTTCAGCTGTCTGTGGAAGTGTCCTTGAGCAAGGCGTGATGAGCTTCAGGGGTTCTATCCTGAAGCTGATCCAGACCTCGGACGTCCCTGTTGAGAAATCAGTTGTTCTTGTTTGGTGTTTAGTGCGTGTGTGGACTCTATGAGCTTTCCATGTGCTCACATTTTCAATGCCAGCAGGAAATATCCAAGATTCAAAGCAAATTTATGCTTTCTCTGACTGTGCAACATTTCTGGGTTATCTCCACAGAGGAGCCGTATTTTATGGTTAATACAGTGGTGGTGTACTGTGTGTGGAAATTGTAGGCTGTTTTTTAAATCACAAACCAACCTGCATTCAATCCTACCCTCTGACATGAATGAAGAGGCTTGCCACGAAGACATTATGCCTTATGAACACTGGATGCTGAAGACTGACCATTGAAAATTAATCTGAAAAATTGATTATATTGAAATCACAGTTATGAATGTGGCACAGATAACGGCCACTCGTGGGGGAAAGAGACCCCGTCACTGATCATCCTGTCTGTGAAGTCAACCACACTGACATTTGTCACATTATGATTCAGTAATGAGGGAGTCTGGCAGGGAGTCTAGCATGAGGTGGTAGCTCGGCGATCACAGATATACACAGGAAGATCCCAGCCAAGCCACAGGCTATGTCTGAGTCCTGACCCGCTGTGATCTGTGTGGCTCAGTGGCTTTTCAACGCGTGTTTCCTGAACCTCAGAATGTGAGCCACATAAACCGAGCCTCTAAACGGCTGTGTCAGGAGAATCTATAAGAAACACATGACGTATGCTGAACTGAAGGAATATCGCTTTAACAAATGCGTCTGGAGAGGGAAGTGTGTGTTACGACATTTTGTGGTTTTACTCTGCTATATTTTATTGTGTACTTTGTTGAAATCTGTTTTGATGTTGGTCCACTTTTCACCCAGCTTGGAACAATGAATGAAACAAAGATCAAACCTTTACAGTAGCAAATCTGCAATAGTGAAAAATAAATGGAGTATAGATAAGGTAAATCTCATTCAAATTCAGAATCTAAGTCTCCTATCTCAATGTGTGTGTGGATCAGATCCCAGACACAAAAGAAACCCAATTTGTTCAGATAATTTAGCTGCAGTTTTTCAGCAGACACATTCTTTCTCAGTGACGTGGATTTTATGACGGAGCGACTGAAACCAGACCAGATCCTCTGGCTCAGCTGCCTGGGTTTGGGGTGCACGCAGACAGACACACACACACACACACACACCTACACACCCCCAGCACATTATGGTATGGATTGAATTCTTACAGACTCATCTTGCTGCACCTTCAAAAAATAATATTGTTCCGATTGGTTTTAGAGAGAGCTTAAAATCAAAGCACTAATACAATGACCCTATTATCACTGTCATGTGTAACCACTTAGATCCAATTATTTCCTGAACCGCAAGCAATCTTGGACAACAGTGTCTGTAATTGAGTGGGTTTCATAATAAGTGATACCAAGAAAAATCTGATCACAACCAGGAATCTAAAGGCTCTTATGTTCAGCCAATGGGACAAAGATAAAAGCGATGTAAGAGGAAACACAGGGCGCTAAGGTAATCCAGAGAACTTCCACTCAACTGCAAAGGTAATCCTCTGCTATGACGAAGACGCTGCTGATAGTGTCCGGGTTCCATTACTGCACTTCCATTGTAACTTCCAAACTTTATATTACAAACTAATGTATTTAAGCACACTGTCGTCTGTGACTTCAACTTTCCAACATGTGCGCTGCTACAGGGTGTAAAGATTTCTTTCATCAACAGTTTTGGATACGCTCTTCTTTTCCAACGTTATATAACTGCAACTACTGCTTTGCAAGATCAGGCGATTAGTTTACAGTATGTCTGATATAAATGTCTTAAGTTTTATTAGCCACATGTTCAATCAAAATCATACACAACTTCTCCCACAACCAGATCTTCTTATTTACAGCACAGCACATTCCTTCAGTTCCTTCAGTAAGGTCTGTAATATCTGATAATGGGTAATAAGAGCCATGGTTGTTCAGTTTGCACATTAAACATAATGGTTTTTGATCCTAATGAGAAGAAATTGAATCAAATGTATTGCTGATCCCAAAAGTGCAGTTGTTGATCCATAGCTAAGGCGGTCTTAGGCCAACCCAAGACAGCAGCCACCTATTAATTTCTTCCTGAGACCATAAAACTTCTCCAGCAAGACCAAACTTTTACTTATACCTCGCCGTATCAAGGGCTGCCAGGAAAACAGCATTCTTAATGTGAGAAGGCAGCACGGACAACAATAGTAAAAAATCCACATCCTCTTTGTAGTCATAAATAATAAAAAAGCCATCACCCTTCTTCTTGTACCCGTCAATATCACTATACGTCGAGAAGGAGACTGTGTTCTTGGCATTGCACTTAACCACAAGACAGCCTTTCTTTCTGGACACTATTAGCTGGGGCCTGACCTGCTCCCAACAGGCCAGAGGGTCAGAGGTGGAGCAGTGTGAAAGCACAGGCTGTCACTGACCCTGCCAGCTAGAAAAAGAGAAACACATATACACTGTCTAAACATACAGGAGCAGCTCTGCTTTAGTGAGTCCCATTAGACATTTCAACCTCCACTTTAATGATCAACCCCCAACCCAAATCCTCTCTGTGTTATGCCCCCCCAATCTCAAAGCCAACCTTGCGGCACACTCCAATGTTAGCGACTCAGCATGTTTTCAGTGCAGTGCGGGCGCGCTCTCAATCATCATTAGGGGTTTTGCGGAGTCCTGGGGTCTGGGCAACTTGCCAGGATGTGTAAAAGTTTCCATGAGGAAAGCCTGGAGATGCCTTCAGAAGCATCAGATGGTGGACGAAGATCCTCAGGACGGCTAAAATGCCTTTTTTTGTCGCTGGAGGGAGAGAAGGAGGAACGGAGGGCCGACAACAATCCTGTTTTCAGTTTGAGGAAAACAAGCTGGGGAGAGTCTCAAATGCACAAACCTTGAACTGAAGAGGAAACAATCACAACGACGCAATCAGAGCACATATGTCAAACGTCAGAAATCAGTGGAGGCTGCGTTGCGCTCTGTTTTTCTTATTTTGGGGGAATAAGGGCCCTCTGTTTCTCAGAGAGGCAGCTGGTAGAAATCTGGCCCTCTGATTAGCACCAGTTCCTTTGCCGTGTGCTGCATTCAACTGTGTTTCATGATATCACCCATCACAGCAGCACCTAATGAGACAGGACACACAGCAGCAGCCTCACATGACCAAACGCTCAGCATCCACTGAAAACCCCAGGAATAGGGTGTTTGTAGATGGACATGTGTCTGGTTCGTTTGAGACGAGGTGGTATGATGTCATTAGAAATGCTCGTTCAGACATGTGACAAAGCATGCCATCATGTTGGTGTGTCTTTTTTGGGGTTTAATCAGAAACTAACGAGGCACACGTAAACGCTGCAGACCGTGTTTTTCATAAATTCTATTGTTAGATGCACTGATGTCATTTGACTGGTGTTTTGCTCACAGCCGTGTGCCTTGTAAAGCACAGATAGTGGGCTGTGAGTAAGTAAGAAATGTCTGAAAACGTTGGTTTTATGTGAGTCCCACCATGCGTTGTTTATGACAGTGAGTCAACAAAGCAGCAGCAGTGTTGGGTGTTTCTCTTCTTGTGTTGAAGCACACATTACTTGTTGCTTTACTTACAGGATTGAGAAGAGAGACTTGTATCAGGTGAGAGCCAACATGCCACTGAGAGAAATATGGCTCCTCCAACGTCAACTGAATTTTTTCCCATAAAACCTCATTGCACACAACCAGAATCATCACCTCGTATCTCGCACTGTATTTTGTAAGCTTCTATCAGAGTGGAGGGAAGAGTTTAGCACATTAAAGTGGAGAGTGTGTATGACACTCAGGGGGGTTTACATCTCGGACTCCTTGCATACTAACCAAGCTCCTTGCGGTACAGTAGCTCACCGTTGATAAGTTGAGTGATTTCTCAGGGGCTGCGTTAAACCTGGGCCTGGCCAGAGAGACACATTTCCTCTGGCTGATGAGAGCCGGAGGCCTCAGCGCTCGAGCGTGGGAGGCACTCCGCTCTTGGGGAAGATCAAGTGTGCTCCCGCAGACTCCAAATCACCGGCCCCCAATTGCTGGGGAGGAACGTTACTCTACATGGCTGGCGTTAAATCACTGCTGCTGTGGTGAGGTCATCCGCTTGTCTTTCCTCTCTAATGGAGCGCTCAGCTCGCTAACATACGGCAGTAATGCATGTGGACGGGCAGCGGGACGGCCGGTGAGCTGCTTTCCAATCTTATTTACTTTAGCTTAGGGCTCATTTGATGGGGCTTGAGATAGGGCCGGGCTCGGGAGCAGCAGATGCCTTTGGAGTGTGCTGTTACCACCGCACACTTACCAGGAGTCCAGGAGCTCACCACAGCAGCTTGTGCAGACGTTAGGTGATGCAACACGGCAGCACGCTGAGGTTTTTCATGGGGCTGCATCACTGTCCTCGGTCAATCAATACACATTCCTGTGCGTCCCTAATGCAACTGTAATCAGTGACCCAATACACTTGGCCACCACGCTGGAGGAAGAGCGAGGCTGCTAAAGTGACAATGGATGGACGAGTGGGGAAGAGAAACAAGGTTACATGATTTCACCTCAGCACTGCTTTGTGCATTTGCTGTATCTTCATACTGTTGGTGTAAAAGGACCTCTTACCAATCTTATTGCAAAACGCAAAATAAGGCTACGGTTTCACTTTATTCAATCGATAGTGAAATTAAAGCTTCTGCCTGCCACTATCCATTGAAAAACGGAGAACAGAATGTCTATTGAGCTGTGCTGGTTGAAATCTGATTTCCAGTGGCATTACTGGGAACTCAAGAGTAGAAGAATAGAGAATTGAAAAAGCTCAACATTTTAAGTTAAAGTTTTGAGAGCTGAAAACAGACAGGCACCCTCCCTGCCTTTTGTATTTTGTGTTTATGAGGCGAGGACTAATGGGACTCATCGGTGCTGACAGATGTGCTGACAACTGCATTTCAACTCAATTACAGTTCCACAGCAAAACTCCCCTGGTCCCCTCATGCCTATCACCCCCCCCCCTACTCCCAGAGCTGTTGAGTGAAGTGTGCACACACTCATACGTGATCACACACACAGACACACACTGAACAAAAGGCGCACAGGAAGGCTGATGTTCCTGAGTTCAATGTGGAGTTGTCTACCTCCCCACCTCCACTGGGATGCATGGGAGCTGGCACAATGCCATTGCTGCGTTCCATTTATATTTATCATAACAACGCACAGAGCCTCTGCTAACACAGATAACAGGTTGGTGACCTGAGAGATATAACGTGAGATGGACACAGTCGGCAATAAACTTGACCATATGGGCACTTGGGTGTGACTGGTTTCATTGCTAGAGGGAGATGAGTGACCCCACTGACTCCCTTGATGACGACAGCCGCATGGTGCCGACTCCGTGGGGAAAACACGGGAAAACAAAGCCTCTGCCTCCTGACTCCCAGCATCCCTCCCAGAAATATAGGGAGGGGGAATCGTTTGGTTCAGGAAACCCCTATCCATTGTTTTGCTTCCTTCATTAGTCGTTGTGTCAACAGTTTGGTTCACTACGCGTGTGCCACTGTTTTTGTTCTGCTGCACCCCGGCTGACCTCAGTGCTCTGATGTTTTGACAGATTGTTTCAAAATCCCATCAAGGCAATTTACTGCTTTAAAGCAAAGCAGCCACTTGGACAACATGAGCTGGGCCGCACGATACACCAAAAGCAAATAAATTGCCGGGTCTAAATTTAAACAAATCTGACGTAAATCTGCTGCCAGAGATTCATCAGGAAATAGTGAGAGGTGCAGCAGGGTGCAGCTGTGTGTGAGGGCTCACAGATAAGCAATAGGTGTTGGTGTAATGTAATATATAGTGGTCAGCTAAAGAGAAGAGTTGATCTTGAAAAACAAAATGCTTTTCTTGTTCTAATAATTATCAAATGAATACTTCCAAACACTCTCTGTGCAACTTGTTTCCGGTAACTTACCATCATCTAAGTACATCTGGTCCAGTTCTTGTGGCTCCTGTTTGACTGTGACGGCCATCAAAGGGGGGCTGGCATCCTCAGGTAGCAGGCTGGGTGGGCTCCCCCCAGCTTGGGCCGAGCCAGCAGCTGAAGGAGCCTGACTGGGGCTGTAGGTCTGAACGAATGGGCTCTCTGCAGTCCCACCGGGAGTGGAAGGGTGGGACACCGGGGAGGACGAAGGGCTGCTGTTGGCATAGATAGGGTGGTAACCATGGGGTCCTGGGCTGTTGAGGTGGCTGGGGCTGCCCTGGGAGTGGAGCATCCCTATGCATGTGTTGTGGTCTGGCGAGGCTGGGTGGGAAAGTATAGGGTGGACAGGGGTCTCCGGGGTGGGGGGCACCAAAGGACCTGGTGGTGTTGCATGGGTGGGGCTGCTGGGGAGGCACTTGCTATATGCCACAGGGGATAGGTCATGCAGGGTGGGGCTGGTGCTGGGAGACGACGATGGAATGGTAGAATGGTGAGGAGGGCAAGGAGGGAAGGCACCAACCAGGCAGGCATCAGGTTCTGCTACAGGCATGATGGGAGTGAGCCTGGGCTGGCTGTAGTAGTGCTTTGAATGCATGGGCAGCCCTGCAGTCCCCAGAGAATCATATTCATCAGTGGGTTCTGTCTTTATTATCGGCACTGAGGGGGAAAAAAGTAGAAAGAAAGGTCGAGATATTAAAAAATGTGCTGGGGATCCACGTGGCACAATGAGTGCACGAGCAAGGCTGAGTCAATCAGTGAGCAGGCACAATTGTGGCCACAGTACCCTCCATAATCCAAACAAACAACCACCAGTGGATATGGGCTCAGTGTCAACTTGGCTGAGTACTCTAACAGAGAAACCCTCATGTCTTCCACCCGCCACCCCTCTTTTACCACACCATGAAAAAAAGCAAAAGAATAGGGGGGAAAGAAAAATGGATGAGTCATCAGTGTGGAAAGCCACAGCTGGCTCTAATAATGAATAAGGCCTATTTTCTTTGGACTGTCCTCCAGCTCTGATATCCAATAAAAGAGTACTTTAAAGCACTGCTCTGCTGCTGCTCCCGCTGCTCCCGCTGCTGCTGCTGCTGCTGCTTGTGAAGCCAGGGACCCCTAGGTTCACTCCACTCTCTAGAAGTAATTGTTTCTCCCAGGACCACAAGATACAGGGAGAGAGTGAAAAATAGTAGATGATTTGATTTTGATTGGGCCGCCTCAGCTCCTGAAGAGGCTGTAGAGCTGTGCCTGTTGTTACAGGAGCTTTAGGCCTCAGATAATGCAGGAGATTTCAATGAGCCCACTTGATAGTCCTGCCTCCTCTTTTCTGATTTCTAGTCCAGCACAGTTTCCTGATTAGTTCTGACTGACAGGTATCACACACTCCATTTTCACTGTCCAGAGTAGTTACTGAAAATAAGAAATTCTATTGATCAAAAAGTTTAGACTTGAGACTGTCTGTATATAAAAAAATTACAACCTCACGTTTATATACACCAACTCAGAGGGTTTCGTCCATTAAAGCTTTCAGAACTGATAAGATTTGCAAAGCTTTTTGCATCTGTCAGAGGTGTTCCAGAGGGCAGAGCACAAATCAAGCATATCTGGCATTTCAAGAGATTTCACTGACATTTTTTTGTTTGGGGTTTGTTCCCTGTGAGTGGCTGATATCATATGGACCTAGTGTGTGCGTGTGTGACTATGTTTATGGGTGTGTCCTCATGTTATACTGCCAGCTGCTGTTTGGGATCAATTGGATCATGGAAATTAGTTTTCTTCTGTATAATATGTGGTCCCAGTGTTACTAACTAAGCGTATCGAACTGGACCTCTGACAAACTAAAATAGACTTAGAAGCAATTTGTATCTCCTTGATCAGAGGATGAAATTCCCCTTGTTTCTGGCGGCTTCGCATTATTAAATAAAATGCATCGGACACAGTGTGCGACGTTTCTGTGTGATTTTTATTAATCATGAAAAACGCATTAAAAAAAAAAGAATTGCAAAGAAAGACCTTCAGTCTGAAACAGTCACAAACTGTAATGTGTGGAGGGGAGGGAAATTACATTAACAAGCTTGCAGTTGTTAATATATAAGTACAAATGCACTGACTGTGCCAGCACAAAGCTAATAGGGTCGTGTTAAGACACCCAGATGTATAGCAAAGACTTCTGAGTCATAATGGACTCACTGTTTCTATTTCCACACATTGTTAAAATGTGTTAATGGGTGTGGTGAGCGTTTGATGCCAAACGTTAAGAGACTTTGGCTAAACTAGCTCCAAGTGACATTCATACAAGGGAAAACAGATGCCAATATGAATAGGATGTCTGTTTCAGCTGTGTGTTTGCATTCGTACACAACAGAACCCGAGTGACGGTAAAAGCAAAGAGTGCAGACAAAACATATGAAGCGTTATTGTGTCCTATGAAAAACAGCCTGTTGTGTTATTATTTTTGTGGGAGCTAGATTTGAAAAGACGTTAATCGCGCCTGTAGCCTCCGGGGTGCTGAGCCACCGTGCAATGACAATGCAGCAGGGAGCACATTTACGTCAGTCCTGTCTGCTCTCAGAGCCCAGAGACCCGGTCCGGTGCCTGGGGTTCATCGTAAGGCGAGTCCCATGATGCACGGGCCTCCTCCTTCAAAGCCTAGGGAATAACAAGTGAGTCACATGGTGCACTCTACATCCACAGTTGCTTCCCTCAGCGATTCTCTTTCTTCTCCCTGTCTTCTCTAGTGTGAAAGGCATGGTGCCAACACTGTGATGTCAGATTTGTCATGTGGAAATGTCATAACTCGATTTTTCACAATTTAGCTTGAGTTCAGGAACACATTTATCATCCGAGTTGAAGCAAATTTAAAATCAGAATGTTAAATTTGTAGAATCCTGAAAATGTATGTACTGCAAATGTATATACAGTTATTTTGCAGCCACTATGTGAGGGCAGGCATCAGTAAAAGTCATATAAATATCTAAATATTTATAAATAAAATAAACAGTCACAAGATTTCCTGCATGTAAGAATTTAATTTGGGCGAACAGGGTGACGGCAGTATCACAGAAGGGATGGGATGCACTTGGCATTTGCAGTTCCTCTTTGTAAAGACAGTTGTATTTTTAAAGTGGTAAAAAAAGGATTCCTTTACATTGAAGTAACTCGTAACATAATTGTCCTCTGTGCCCTCTGACTGTGCATAAGACAGGCAATGATGGGAATCAAAATCATATCACCTGGACTCATAGACTTCAAAGTTTCAAACTTTTCTTTCCGAGATCCACCCATGTCCTCATCAGATTCAAACACAGGTCTCCCTCCAGCTCCATCCATCTGTGCGTCTCCTCTTGACTTTGTATGTGAGCTGAGAAAACAGATTCACCAGGCCAGTCTCGACTTCAGCTGGCTTCTATTTCCTCCCAACCTGTGGGTTATGGCCCACAGACAGTGGATGCTCTGCACATGGTTTTCTCTCCATCTCTGGCAGTTCCCTCTCTGTCTGCTCGTATTATACTGATCAAGCCTGATCCCGTGTCTTTTATTGAGCACTCGTTTCCTCTGAAGGGAAAGACATAAGCTGTCATTGACACACAGTAGATGTGTGTCTGGGCCTGTATCAGTGTATTTGATTAGGAGCGGAAAGCAAACAGGGCTTATATAGATTTGTAAATTATCTTGAGGAGGAAACCCTCCCCAGCTGTACCCTTTGGGCAAGTGGGTTCCAGGGACACAAAATATCGTGACACTCATTTCTGATGCTCGTTGGCTGGGATATGACATTGCGGTAAAACCAGGACTCGTCTAGTTGCAGAAATGCTGAACTCATCCTGTTCTAACTGCATGAATCTGTGGTGACATTCAATATGGAGCAGGTGGTAGTTCATTAACTCAAGGGTACCTGGTGCTCCATGTCCCACTGTGTATGCAATCTGGTCACCCAGCATACTGTGGGCCTTAGTGTAGCATAGGTGAGTCTGACAGAGCCTGAAGCTGCAGGCATGAAAGACACAGTTTGTCTCTTTCACCATTCTTTGGGGAAAAAACATGACTGTGCAAATATATATAAAAAAAAAAATGTGTTGTTCATTAACTTTTCCTGTATGTGTCACACAGAATGAATTTCTGACTCTCCTCTTCCCAAGCTCAAACCACAAACCAGTGCAACGGGGGGAGACAGCACCCGTTTGCGTTAAGAATAGAACTCGATATCACGAAGGAATCTCCGAACGGCCTGTAAAAACAAAAGGGGTTCCGAGAAGTTCTTTGCCCGAGCCTTCGGTCACTGCCAGCACTTTTTTAGTGTTTTGTTGTTTAATGTGGTTGGTGAAAAACTGTTTTTTATT
The DNA here is from genome assembly GCF_024713975.1 of Paralichthys olivaceus. Lineage (NCBI taxonomy): Eukaryota > Metazoa > Chordata > Actinopteri > Pleuronectiformes > Paralichthyidae > Paralichthys > Paralichthys olivaceus. Next base: position 21,382,374 of record NC_091105.1, on the reverse strand, counting down.
TGAAGAGCAACACATCACTTCTCTTCTCATGTAAGAATGATTGGAAGGGAGCTTGGAAAAGCAAGGCTCATTCCAGGAGCCAGACGAGGACACTTGTATTGTGTTGTATGTTCATCACATACAGTCACAACAAAGGCTTGGACCACAAATGCAATGTATCTCGATGATGAATTGGCTGAAGACAACTTTGGCTCATATTCAATAAGTCTTGAGCCGCAGAAAATTGGCTTAACTGTTCTGATTTATCACGTATTCACCTTTATTCAATGATATCAAATCCTTTAAGTTCTTTTGTTCACTATCGCTCGACTAAAGAACTCATTCATAAAGACACATGACCTATGCACTTACTGACATACTGTACTGCAGAGTGCTCGATCAAATTTCTAAATCCCATTTTAACTTCACAATGCATTATTATGGCAACGTTTCAACAGGTCTGCAGGGCCCCTCCGCTCATATCACTGAAGCTTATCTTTGTCTGTCAGCTAGTAAGAGTGAGAGCAGCTATGTTTCCATTACAGCCTGCATCTGATAATAATATGTTATAATTCTGAAGGCAAGGCTGGGAGAAGATAAAAATCTCCTCACATGTCTGAAACAATACATTCTCTATTGAAATAACATGTCTGATTTAAACTGAGGGGAACATGCAGCACGGTGAAGCTACTACAAACGCAGACATCAATGCTCAGCAACAGTGGGGGCAAACTGCATTTGCCTTAGTGTCAAAGAACAACAAGGTGGTCACGCGACCTGAATGGAAAATAAAGGTGGTTTTCACCAGCATCTGTGTCCAACAGACTGTTTGCTTCATCCTTCCGCTGTTTCAAACAAGTCAGGCTATTTTAAGGGTTGGGTTTGGCTTTTTTATAGAAGAGCAGACACCAGAGTGTGAAAGAAATGTTCTCTCTAAACAGCGTCAGAGACCACAACTGTGCTTGAAGTGGGACAACGGGCCGGAAGAGTCTTTTCATACGAGTGAGCGAAATAGTGATGACAGCAGAGCGTGTGTGTGTATGTTTGTGTGAACGTGTGTGTTGATGTCCTCCTCCCCCTGCACCCTCAAGTACCTGTTGTTGGGTTGTTTCTCTGAATGTTCACACAGAAACACACACACACACACACTCTCACTCTCACACTTACACTTACACTCAAACTGAAACCCTCAAAAGCAAACAGCTTCACTAGAATTTTCTCATTCTTTGTTGCCGTATTGTAGCCATGAAAAGTTATTTCATCTGCACCACAGAGTGGGTTTACACTGATTATAACCTCTATACAGTGTGCTCTGTAAATTATGTTGCATCAAGACAAGGAAAAACTATCAATATTTATATTTCTATCTTGATTTATAATTCCAAGCTGTGATAATACATTAGACAATGATTAATGTCAGACAGAGAGTTTCAGCTCTGCTTGGTGTCACTTCAGTGAGATTATGCACACAGGGCAGATCTGCCTCAGCTGTTATCCACATGAGGTAATACTACACTGTCTGATTTTAGAGAAACGCTGTGTTGTATATTTTAATGTGAGTCTTCAAAAGCGTGGTGAATCTCAAAATAGAACGCTGTGTCCTGTGATTCATGATCTCTTTGGCTCTAAGACTTGTGAGTTAATTATGCTCCTTTGAGAAGACACTGGCCCTGCTTGTGTGGTCCACACTACTTGTGGTTTACTTGGCAGCAAAAGAGAGAACACAACAAGTCATCTTTTAATTAGAGCTGTGTTTATGCTCAGGGAAATGACTTAAGAGAGACTGATAAGCCTCTACGTCTCTTTCTCTGTGGCAGTATAGTATATGAAATTGATATGCTATATATGGCCACAGTTTGTCTTCCCCACTCCGGTCCAGTTACCCACAATGCACTCGTTCATCATATAATCAGGCATCTCCTAATAGGGCCTAGCTCCACTTTCTGTCAGAGCTTCATCCAGAATCCCAATCACTTATCTCCTGTGGCCATGAATACATCTGCTGATAATCTAAATGTCACATCATATTAACAGCTGTCGGGTTAAAACACAATGCATGCTATCCCAGCAGCATTAGACCCATTAGAGACTGATCAATGAAAACAAGATACCTTTGTTTTGATCTAATGGATTTCACTAGTTATCACGAATAAGGGTCGGGTGAATGGAATGTTCTAGTTGGGATCCCTAAACCAGCTGGGACAATGTGAGTGCAGAGATAGATGGAGAAGGTTTTGAGTTTGTTTAGAAGAAAGAAAGAAAGTGATAATAGCCAGAGGTGGGAAGTAATTAAGTATAAATACTTTGTTAATGTACTTAAGTGGAGTTTTGAGGTATCTGAACGTTTTTACCTGATACATTTTATATCTGTAATTCCTACTCCTCACATGCACAAAACAGGCTTGTTACTTTGGTTTTAATGCATTTGAGGGTAACCATCAGTTTTGTTTTGCTATTTCATTTTTTGTATTTAGTAAGAGTGGTTTAGGTTAAAGTGTCTTTTTTACTTTTAAAGTTTTACTTGAGTAAAGAGGTTAAATTAGTTAAGAGGTACAAGTATCTGTACTCCTACTCAAGTAAAGAATGCGTGTACTTGCTTAGTCAACCTCCTTTCGCATGCATAAGATAAAATGACAGTATTCAAGTGGGATGCTTGAAACTGATATCACAGATAAGTGATTTTTCACCTGTACCCACTGTGAAAAGTCAGTTTTGAAGTTGAACTCTTCTTTACACCCTCACCAATACATTCTTCAAATTCCAATGTGAAAGCCATCTATAAACACTGAGGCCAGGGACACATGATAAACATGCGCTGAGGTATTCCAGGGTTGTCAGGTTGCTACATGAATGACAGGGCAAAGCGCTGCTCGTGGATGTGTGTGTGTGTGTGTTCATAAGGTGTGTGTTTGTAGACCAGGGGGGCATTGTGTGCGGTGGGGTGTGAAAGTCAGGTCGCCAGGGGATTGACTCCTCTACATTAACAGTGCTCGGAGGCTCTGTCACTCAGCAGGTACACCTCATCACTGGGGAACGCTGGTCTCACTACAGAATAAACACTCCTCACATCTTCTGCTCTCATTCACAGGCCACAGCCAAGTGGTGCCTGGCATAATGTTAATAACACAGGCGGAAAACCTGGCCACAAATCTCACGTGGCATGTTGACGGCTGCTGTAAACTTATAGCGAGTGGATGTCAAGTCTGAGAGAAATACTCTACATGATGAATGCAGAGTGCGTAGCTTCTGAAAAACCATACATGTCCTTAAATGTCACCGCTAATAAAAATGGTGGGGAAATATTTATGATGATTACCATTAGGAGGCAGGTAGGTGAAGTGCTGGCACTGGCTCCTCTTCCTCTTGCCATTGCAGACGTAGAAGTTGACATGCACGGGGCTGGATATTCTCTGGTTTCTGTAAGGTGGGACCTCCACAACGATAGAACTCTGAAATAAAAATAAGAAACAATAAGACATTTCACTTTTATGGGATTTGATAATTCTATTCTCTCATCTGATTTCGTGACACTCCCCAAATGTTAATTTGTTTGTTGATTTTGCTGCCGGTCTGCATTTACTGTTTCCAAGAGGCTGGTCTGGGATCTGGTCTAAATGATCTTGTCTGAACAGTACAGAAGCAGCAGAACAGTGAGCATGAGATTGGTACAGTGATTAGAGTTTGTCTCTGAGGAAAACCCCAGGGCTTTGTTCCCGTACAGAATGAGAGGAGAGAGGTAGCCATGTCTCCTTTGTGGAAAGGCTCGCCTGTCCCCCCTCCCTCCCAAGGCCAGACTTTGGCAAGTCTGGACGGATGTGAACTTCTGACTACTTTTTTTTCAGACAAGGCAGCACAGAGCACGCGTTCGTGTCTAATTCCTGGAATGGCTATCACTCTTGTGGGGGTCCACACAGGCCAGAACGGGGCACTGGGGCAGGAAGCAGGTTTTTGTTGGTCATCGCTGTGCATGGAAGTCGTGTGGGGAGGTTGAATGTAGGGTGGGGTTGGAGGGGTCTGCATTCTCAGCCCTGGTCTGCCCTCCAGATGACGAAAAAGATAACATGCAGGTGGCTGATTGAGTGTGTTAAACGTGTATGTGCACATGGCTTTCCCTCTCCATCCTAACCAATGAAAGTTAGCACGCTCTGGACAGCAATAAAACCACAGTCAGGAAGGCAGTCTGGAGCACTTTGAAGCTGTTTGGTGGCAACTGACATGAGAGGAAGGCCAGTGCTCCCTTTGCTGTCCCTCCTCATTTGTTTTATACCTACAAATAAACACACTGTAGTATTTGTCTTTCATCGACCTTGCCTCCCCTTACTGCCGCCCCCGGCTGAGCCTTGCACGCCTGCTAATTTTCCAGCATCTGGGACTCTAGCCATAGCACATCAGCCAGCCCTACAGGCCAATTAGACATCAGAGTCCATATTTACCCTCCTGATGCAACCAAGTCATTTACCTGAGTGAAATAACAGCAACAACAAGGAGGAAAAACAGCCTCAAGTAGCAGCATTTAGATGTGCACGGTTTATTTTAGACCGTGTGTATGTGCAAATTGCCTCGGTTAGTTTACACATAAAAGGGGGAGTTGTCGGGTGGATGACAAGCCACTGATGAAAAAGGCATCAGCATTTCAAAACAGAGTGTCATTACACACAAGCAAACGGGTTATGGCAGATCCTGTACTTTGCTCTGCACACCGAAAACAGATTTAACGAACCTTGGTGAAATCCTAATTAACTTCACAGCACAGGCAGCTTTCTGGAACACGTAGAACAACATATGCTTCATTCCCTCTCCTGACGTTTCCCTTTCACTACGTTTTATATGAATACAATTTTGATGTGTGACTGCACAGTGCAGTGAGTGAGCTGGTCTATTTCCTCTCATGAAAACCAGCATGTAAAAAGTAAGGGCGTAATCCACTCTTGGCTGCATGATCCCAGCACAGATGAGGTGTTTAAGTCCATTTCACCACACCACAACACCTTGCTGTGAACTAAACGCCTGGCTATGCTGGGAGCCAATGTGGCATGAGTGTATGGGTGTATTTGTGTGCTTGTGTACGTTTCCTGTTTGTAATCCTTGCATGTGTGTTGTTGTATTGAACGCAAAAACAATATCCAGAGCTTGTGTTTACATCCGAGGGATTTTGTGAAAATTCCATTCAGGATTGCATGGGCTGATCGTCACTATCTGTGTTGCCACTTGTAACACCTTAGCAAAGGTTACATCATTGCAGGGGACAGATGAGGAGGAGACAGAGTAAATGTCGAGGGAGGGTGGGTTCAAGACGGCAGGAGTCGTGTCGGTGAAGTGAACTTACAGATTTGATGGAGTCCTTGTCAACCTTGGCTTCTGTCTCCCACAGATGATGCCCGTCTATTGACAAAAGGATAAAATACAAGATTAAGTACGGCTGATTATGAAGTGCATCATTAAGATGGACTTTAGATGGAGGGCGGCTGTTGATGATACTCATGGCAGTAAACAACAGGAGATGTGTGCCTGGGGGGGTGGGTTAGGACATTACGGGTTTTAGCTTTTAAATAAGTGCAATGCTGAAAAACATAATGATTAGTCAATCTATCAATCAATCAATTTTAAGCATTTGTTGGTTTTAACCTTAAATGTGTGACGTTATGCTACTTTTCTCAGTATTTTCAAAGGGGACAACATTTTTAATTCACTACATTATTACTCATTTTATAAAAGTCTGTCTCTATTATCAACTAGGACAGGATCATCATTGAGTTTTTGTGCTACTGTTGTAATTAAATATTTTTTTCTGCTACCCTCGCTTATTTCTCTTCTAAACTCTGCTCTGTGAAATTACAAAAACGAGGCAGCTTTTGTTTGTTCTCTCCCTCCTCTCATCTCCATCTTGTTGTGGTGAGGAGGTTTCACTAGCTGCCGTGCAATAAAAGGCCTGTGAGCTACTGCAGCTGCCGGGAGCCTGCAGAAGCTCAGCTCACATTCTTTGGGTTTTCTCTGTGATTTCATGCCACACCTACAGCGAACAGACGCTCTGGGCTCTGCGAGGGCAATCAGCACCGACCAAAGTGCCATTCCCCCCCCTCCTTTTCAGAACCGATGACTCATTAGTGCTGTCAGAAATAGACGTGACACAGTACAGCCTTTGTGTCAGTGCTAGACCATGTGAGGCAACAGCATGGGCACTGTAGCACTGACACTTTACTCTAGTGGGGCGAGCAGCAGCTGTGCCTTTATTGATACAGCAATACGTTTGCTGCTGAAGTGCTGCACTTTGCTTCAGGGACAGGAAGCCATCAGATAAGATAATCAGAGTCAGTTTCCAAATAGTCCAGCAGGTCTGGAAGATGTAAAACCATTTTTTTTTTCTCCAAAGCATTATGTTTTTCACATCATGCAGCGAGCAAAAGAATAAAGGATCCCAGTCACGGTGAACGGTGCTTGTGGGGGCGGGTGGTCAGCTTTATTATTCAGAGAGTGATCATCAGTAGATATCTCTTTCCAAAAAAGGCCATATTAAAACTCATGGAAAGAGAAAAACAGACGGTGAACAGATCAGATAAGGGTTTTCTATTTGAACTGGGGGAAATAAGAGTTGCATATGGAGAAATGTGCCTCTCTGTGATAGAGATGATGTGGAGGACTGGGGAAGGGAGGCAGGGTTATGTGCCTATAGAGCTGTCATGGGGCACAGAAATGATACTGCATATGTGGCAGATGATTGAGATGCATGTAATGCTGTTAGAGGCTGCAAGAGTAAGAAAGGGTGATCAGAGTGAGCACAGATAGGGAGAAGGTCAGAGAGAGGGAGAAAGACAAAGTCAAAGATGAGTGTTCCTCATGTTACGTCTCGGGGAACCATGAGGGAATCTCACCCGCCTCTGTTCTGGGAGACTCTCCAAGAGGGAAACCTTAGCCCACGACGTCAACCCCAACCTCTGCTAGTAAACATGTTTTTCAAACTTCTCTTCCTCTTATTTTCTACCTATCTTTTGATCTTTCCTCTCAACATTTATACCCCTTATTCCCTTTGTTCCAGCAAACGTTTTCAGTGATTACTCAGTCAGACTTTGCAAAAATCTAAAATTGAGACTGAGTTGGGATAGGGCCACATGTGGCATACCTCTGAGAGTCAGAAAGAGCCGTGCGACTGATAACCACAGAACTTTCCGTTCACTCCTTCTTCCCCGTAACATCTGCAAAATGCTTCTGTTCAAGACACCACCTCCTCCTTCACACAGCCTCCACCCACACATGTGCACACACACACACAGATGCAGACACATGCACACACTCAACTGCAGTATCCTCTACCTTTGTTCTTGGCCATCAACTTGAATGATAAGGCAGGGAAGCACCAAATAATAGGAGGTGTATGGGAGCTGCATCTGGAAAAGTCTTGGTATAATCCAGCCATGATTAAACAGAGAATGCAAGCTCATACTGTTGAGACACACACTTACTCTGAGGCTTTGTGCTCACAGATACAACCCAACAATCTGTCTACTGCTCTCAATGACTCACTTGTGCAAATGAGATCCACAAAGACTAACACCAATGCAGACGACCAGGCCAACACGCATTCATCAGACAATAACACTGCATATATAGGGAGAGGCCTCTTGGAGTCATCTTCTCCTCCGATCTTGACAACACATAATGTTGTGTACATGGTAGCAACACAGCAACAAGTGGAACTGGAGTTTGGGATAATATGGCGATGCTTTCAAATCTACTTTATCCCGATTAGACCGATCACTTGCTTCAACAGAGCAACAGACATCTGAGCAGTGACATCTTTGTCCTTAGACTGACCTTACAGGCTTTGGCTTTTTTTCTCTTTTCACACTGACAGCCAGAGGTGAGTTTTCCTTCTGAAAAGTGTTGTGCTGGCCACATCAACTTCCACTTCCCAAAATATTCCACTGTAATATTTCTGGGAATGGAAAACATGATTCACATGCTTAATTATGGAGGTTAAACAACCCAAATGTATTTTTGCAGCTATGTTTCTTTTCCAGAGATGAGTTCCAGGAGTATTTCTCTCTCATTCCTGTTTACACATGTCAAGTTTATTTTCCGTTTACCGCTCTGCTGCCACAGCTGCTACCTGAACTGAAAAATCTTTCAATCATTTCACTCTTATTTTTATGGTGATTACTTTGTTGTCCGATGAGGAGCAAAGTCAAGAAGGCCAAAGGGGTTCCCCTCGTGACTGATCCCAGGGGTATGGCTTGCTTTCCCCTCTGAAGCACCTGGTCTCTGCCAATCTGAGGATGGCTGAAATCTGAGTAATGAGGGTCCGCGTTGGATTGGGATGCTTCTGTATAAATTATGGCCTGGCAGTAGATTTGTGATGGGTTTATAGTCAGGAAGTGAGTTATTATTGGTGTATAACAGGGGAAGCTTGAGCTGACTTGACCTTTGGGTGTCAACTGAGCAGGACGGCAGCCAGTAGAGTCGGGTTTCATCCTTTTATCAAGACTCTGGCTTTGTGGTACTTGAGAATTCTCCAGACCTTTTAAATTAATTATTCTTCAATATACTACTTTTGTAATGCAAAGCTTCCACAAGGAAGATATCAAGGCTGGTTGGTATCTGTGGTCTTCTGCACTATGCATCACACCATAGCAAGTGCGCTTTGGTTTTTGTGCAGGGACTTTTATATGTCAAGAGTCCCTGTCCCATGCAGTGAGCAATGTTTCACTATTCGTATTACAAAGCTAGGGCATTCCTCAAGACCTTACTCAGTAATGTTCAAACATGTCAGAAGAAAAGGTCGAGGCCACAAGACAACCTAGTCATCTCTTTGTCATGATAAAGTCATGATCCAACAGGTCCCTTTGATATGCTGAAAAACTTCCATCGTTAAAGGTGCACTGGTCCATGCTGATAAATCATAGAGTGATTAAAAATGAAGGAGTCTGTGGGTGAGAGGGGAACTTTGAGTTCTAATTTAAACAGGCTTGGCTCTATAATGGGACCATGTAGGTTTAACTATATGCATCCCCATGGACACTGAAAATCTATATAATACAGCTATAGCTAAATGAAATGTTATCAAAGGGGGAAGCTACAGATACTGTGTGCTATGGTTTTCTTTTCTTGGGTATTGACACATCCATTTCCCACAGGCATGGCCATGGGTGTGTAGTATATTAATTTGATGGGAGATGAGAGGATAAGCACCTACAGTCATTATATATTATAATTGATTGTGGCTCAATATGCCATCCAAATTATATAGGATAGTGTAACTTCTTTAATCTTTTGCCTGAAGCAAGGGTGGATGCTGACTTTATACTGCTATAATGCCAAAACTATGAGCCAAGATTATACAGGTTATTCTAGCCTGAGGCCAAACGCCAGTCTAGACATACCGCTAGAAGTACAATACATCGACCAGGTTGTCTGGTGTTTAGACTTGTCCAAGGTAGAAGCGTTCAACTAAGTATAAACAGTCTTTGAATGAACTCTAACAGTACAGATGAAAGTCTGTCAAACTCAGATCTTGAAGGAATGAGATCCAAATATTCACGCCTGTTGCTTTCACATGACGAGAGTAACAGCCTGGAGTTATTATTGTGGACCGTACTGTCTTAATGTTACAGATTATACTGTAACTCAGGATTCTCTTAGTCTTGGCTGTAAGCTGGACCAGCCTGAAGCAGAGGTGGATAAGACCAGACTTTTCCCTGCTGCAGCCCAGGCGGTGTGGTGCTGCCGAGCTCCAGGCATCGCTCCAATCTGACCAGATGTAAAAACTATCCAGCTCACCAGGGAATTCCCTCACCTCCCCTCTGAGTCAGAGTGTAGGCTTTCCCCGGCTCTCTCTGTCTCTGTCTCTCTCTCGCTCTCTGTTTGTCTGTCTGTCTGTCTCTCTTTTTATTTTCCCTGCCTCTAGCGCTCATTCCATCCATGGAAAGCAGAACAAGCCAGAACACACACTGCAATAGGTGCGCCAGGTATGTCTTCACTCGTGCGCCAAAAGAGTGGTTTGGGCGAACCAAAACACTGACACAGCCTCAACACATACGCATAATAGAAATAACAGAAAAATTGAACCATGCACAACAATGCAAAAGAAGATGGAAAGTTTCATAAATGTTGTGGCTTTCCGAGAGGTACAACTCAACACTGCAGTGAATAAAAATTGAGATGACCCATTAAAAACACATGTCAACAATAATTATACTGCTGAATATAATGTTTATGTTGCAGAAGAAACAAAAATGTGGACCTGAGGTTCTCAAGTCTATCATTATCTAGCAGTAATCTGATTAATTTGCTGAGAAAAGCAGTTACATCGGTTAATCCACTGGTGGAAGAAATTAGGTTTATCTAAAAAAGTCCACATCAGGTAAGGATGAGATTCCTTTTATGCTCTAACGTCTCAGTGCACAAGTCACAGGAAGGATTTCTAAGGAAGCTCTGTCCTCTTTAGCCTCTCCTCTTCCTCTCCTCTTCCTCTCCTCTTCTCTGAATATAACCTCTGAGGGTCTCGTCTTTTCCGTTTCACGCCTCTACAGGGAATCCCTCGTGGATGACTCACCGAAAACACTTCCTTCTGCACAAGGCAAACAGGCCCGGAGGCTCCCAGCAATAGTGGGCACACACACATACACACACAGCAACAAACATACACATGCACATGCAGTTTGCGTCAGTTATCCTGTGGGTGATGAAGTTGAACAGTAGGGGTTGGATGTGGCTTTTGAAAAGCAGAGGTAATTATTTTTCGAGGCGTAATACACTGTCCTTTAGTGGCAACAGCTATGAGCTCTACTTTGTTGCTCCTGCTACATGTGACACATCTCAGAGGAAACGACACAGTCAAAACAACAGAGAGGAAGAGAGTAAAATTAAAGTGGCAGCAAAAGAGCAGCAGAGGGGAACTACAACTTAACAGGACAAATAGTTTTTTAAACATAACACTAAAACCAAATGTTTATACCCTCCACAGATCGTTTGCATTGGTAAAACATGCAACAAAGACTTCTCTATGTTCACTCTAGTTGTTTTGTGTATATTTACAATAAAAATACTGCCCTGTTCACACCGATGTGGATTTTTTATAAAGAAAACATGGTAACACTTTTTATTAGGGAACATATATCAACCATTAACTAGTTGCTTATTGGCATGGATATTAGAGGCATATTGGCTCTTTATTAGTAATTATAAAGCACTTATCAATGCCTTATTCTTGACCTGATTCTGCAACCACTCCATTGATTCACAGTTTTCCCTTAATAACCTCCTTATTACTGCTTATTGATGGTAAGTAAGGAAGTTGTTGTACATGAATTACAATCAAGTGCTTGGATATGTTCACTTTGTGTGTTCCCTAATATAAAGTGTTACCCAAAACTTTAACCTCTGCGTTCACACCTCTCCAACAGCTTTTAAGATACTAAAATGGAAACTTTTACAAACACCTTCCATAGTGGAGATTTTGAAAAACTCAGTGTCTGTGTATCCATGTGAACATGTAGAATGGAGTGTTTGTAAAACGATGTTGGAACATGCTCACTGTTGCTTTGTGTAACATTCAAAGAAGCCTGCCTTGCCCAATATTACGTGGATCACAGCATTCTTCTCTAGTACTTGATGGATGACTGAAGATGACTCTTAGATACAATTAGCTCATCTACCTTTGTATGCAGCTGTGGTCATTGCATGTCTAAAAATGTGGTAATATCGATTCACCAGTAAAAAGGATGAAGGTATTTTTTTAAAATATCATTGTTGCTAATCAGCGGTCGTGCTGTGTTTGATCTCCCTCTGACTCAACTTGGATGAATTTAACTATTTATAATTATTCACACACGTTGGATTGGGATGCTCAATAACGTCTGTTGCTCCTTAGGACTGGAATTTTCTGGAAGGTGTTCATCAGACTCAATTTTGGAAAGTGAGCCGCCATTGTGACTTTTGATGGCAGCAACAGTAATGGCTGTCACCACTGTGGGAAAAGCAGTGATTGGTGTTGTGCTGTGCAAAGAGCTCGGCTGCACATGCGCATGTGTTCTCCCCACTGTGTGTGCGAGCAGATGTCTGTGAGTGGTAATTATTGCAGTGTGATGCTCTGTATTTCAAGGGTGTATTTAGTCATGAACTTTTCCAGAGGAAAATAAAACCAGAGTTATAGAATAAATCTGTAATATAATTATAATTTTATTGTTTTTTTTCCCCCTCATCCCCGTTTGGTCCTTCTAAATCAACAATCAGAGATATTCTCGGAGAGCCGGAGAACCTTCATGAAACAGCAGGAATCTCAGATTAAAATGCCAAAAGACAGTATTTTGCAGTATATCGGAGACATAAATACTTTTCCACACTCATACTTGCTCATAGATAGTTGCCATTAGTGAATGATGTATGTGTTCCTGTGCGTGCATGAGTGTGTAGGTGTATCTGTAATGGGCCTTTTGACTTAGGAGACCCTGGAAGTGGGGCGTCATTAAGGTTTGCATAAAAGCAGGCTAAGTAGTGTATGTACAACCTCTCTTTCTCTCTCTCTCTTTCTCCTTCTCGCCACCACAGAGACGGAAAACAAACCACTGAAATGTCGATGGCAGGCACGAGTGTGGGGATCCCGCTTGCGCCGAGCTCCACACTGCCTAATGTCTTTAACGGGTATTGAGGATAGAGGTAAGAAGAACGAAGGATGAGGGAGTGAAAGGAGAGAGAGAGAGAGAAAACAAGGTACCAAAGTAGACAAGAGAGGAAGAGAGGAGGTGAAAGACTGGAAACACAACATAGAAGGGGTCATGAGTCTCAGATATCAGGGGGTGGAGAGGCAGTAGGTGTTGTATGTGAATGGGCTTTCCTCTCCAGGGCATCCCCTGCATGACTAAGTAAAGCCAGAAGAGGGGAGACCCCATTTTCCCAAGTTCACCCACCCCCTCCTCACCCAACCTCCATCTCTCCCTTAACCCTGAAGATGTGTAAACCATTCAAACAGGGTTTAGCAAGGGAGACACATAAGACATTTTTTGTTTTTCTCTTTTTTAGCTGGTCTTCTTCTTAAGTTATTTAAAAAAAAAAAAAGTTTAATAAGTTTGGGGAATTGGGGAGTAATGCCTGGTTTTCCTTTCAACAGTTACAACTCAATTTTAAGCGAATCACAGATGAAGGGTTCAAGCATTTTCTTTTGACTGAGACATTAACTATTGGTAGGTATACTAACTAGGAGGGGGGTCACCTGAAACACTTGGTGGCCCACAGGGGGTGCAGGTGCAATAAACTAGAAATAGTTCACAAGAAAATGTGATCACCGTGTGATTTGGGAGAAGAAGAAAGTGATTTACTATAAAACTATGGTGATTTAATAATTTAAATATCCTATAAAAATAGTTTTGCCCCAAACTTGAAATATTCTGGTGATCAAATGTTTATCATTGTGTTTGAATTTGGTAACTGGTGTCTACAATCCTGGAAAAGAAGACATGTTGGACTGTTAAATCAATATTTACTCTGATTTATTCAACAATATAGTCAATGTTATTATAGGTGATAAATTATTTTTGTTGTGGAATATAAAGGTCTTGTTTTCTGTGTTGTATGAACATGCATATTCAACATCTGGCTGTGTCATATTATATTTGTGTGTTGATGAATATAGCTGTTTGCATGGACCAATGATAAAAACTACATTCATTCACTCATTGACAGATATAAAGACGAGTACCTTCTGTTGTCAGGGTTATTTTTGTCTGTTGATTACTTCATCACCATGATGAAATCTCTTGGTAACTTTATTCTCGAATGGTTAAGCAGTGCAGATGATGTGAAGTATTTTTGTGTTTAACATGGGTTTGTGACTTCCAACCCCAGGGAATATACAATCTATGATAAATCCATGATTATTGTTTGTTATTATCAGAGATAAGACACATCCTCCTTCATCCTTTGTCCCTTGTTGCTCATTACCGTAATTGCAGCAGCACTGTGTTTCAACAGACTTCAGAGGTTTCACCTTGCATGACCTTTGCATTGATTTAGTGGGTTCAATCAAGGAAATGATCATTGTTATGATCATGATCTTACCACTGTTCCCTCCCACACAGGGAGGAAATGCGTGACAGAGAAAAGAATGACCTCTTAACCGTGAATCGGTGAAAGCTAACAAGGATGAGTATCCAGCAGAATGGGTAGAAAAGAAATCTAACGAGCGTAAGGGTTCAGAGGGTTAAATATGAAAAGCAAAAGTGAGTCTGGTGGGGAGAGACAGCGAGAGAGAGAGAGAGAGAGAGAGACGTTGCACATGCCCTGTTTGTGATTCATCCCTTAACTTGTGGCGAGCACCAGTGAACAGGCAATGGAAACTTTAGCAAATGTAAATACGCTTTGGTTAAAAATATAGTGGCTTAATGCACACCACATGTGGCTCTCTGGCAGGGCCTGCTGTATTTTGACGGGAGAGAGGAGACTGAGGAAACGCAACAGAGTCAGAGAGGCAGAGAGACGTTTGAAAGAAATATTATGAGGGGAAATTGAGAGGCAGTAAACATGTTCTGTTGACTGCAGCTTACCCTGGGCCTTCTCCACAAACACCACCTTCGAGTCGGGGAGGAAGTTAAGACCACTCAGGAGCATCATTTTGCCTCCCGTGGCAGGGTAACTTTCCATACTCTGCTTCTCCACCAAGGGAAGCTCCTGTGCTGAGCGCTGGGCTATTGGAAAGAAACACACACACATATTTCAATACAGTATGTGAGCCCCCATACACTCTGTGCTGATTTCTATCCACCCCAAGAAGCACAGGCCCAGCTCACAGCCAGTAAAACAGCAGTACTTGGTTAGCTCAACAGGCTTATCAACTTTATTAAGGGATATCATGAGGCCTAGCAATGAGGTTTTCAGCCAACAGCATCAAAACAGGCAGAAAACTGGTCGAAACCATAAATTGATGGTGAGATCTTTAATAATAATTTCACATTAAGAAGTCTACGGCCGACCACCTGTCTCCGCTTTATTGATGTGGTTAGCTAGTCACTTTGGACCTTCACATCCATAGCTAGAGTTACATTTATTTATTATCACATTGCTGTGGGGCGGCTGTGACTTCAAGGGGTAGAGTGGGTCATTCTCTAGCCAGAAGGTTGAAGGTTTGATCCCAGTCTTCCCCATTCCATACTTAGAAGTGTCCTTGGTTAAGATACTGTAACCAACAAATTGCCCCTTAAGGCTGTGCCGTTCTCATAGAAAAAAAAAAGTACTGCCCATAGATGCACTGTTTTAATGTGTGAATGGGTGAATGTAACAACTGCTGTAAAGTGCTTTGACTCGTCATCATGATTAGAAAGCTCAATATAAATACAAACAATTTACCATTTAATCTGTTATCCCATTGCATAATCATAGAATAGAAGCGCATTGATATATTGACAAAAAAAAATTCTAATGATAAACCCACTCCCATTAATATCCACTTTGGACCATAAGCTATAATGCCAGCTCTGTAACTATAACTGGCTTTTTGGGTACAAATAACATCACACCTACACACAAATGAATGGCAAAGAAACAGAGGTTTCTTTCAATGGACAAAATTAACTGTGCCAAAACAAAGGCTGGCAAATGACCTCTGTGGAACCTGTTCTAATATAGTAACTTGTGCACTTAGTCATAAAATGGAAATTGAGATAGATAACACGTGTGTCTGACATCATGTACAATGCACACATTGCTTTGGCAGATTGCTTTGATCATATAAACCCTACTGAGAGCTTTATATTACTTACTGGAGCACTGAATTTGTTCTAGCAAGTGAAGAAAAAACAAAGTAGCTCATTTTATTGGATTTCAACAATGGATGTGTGTGCAAGGACTTGGTGTGTTGGTGTGTGAAACTTACAGCATTCAATGGGGTTGGAGGCAGCCTGTAGGGACACTGTCCTGCCATTGGGCTGGTTGATGTGCACTCGGAACACCAGCCTCACTCGTGTATTTTTACGTCCGATGTCTGTTTCACCTTTGCGGAGCTCAATGTCCGAGTTACGCAACTTCAGGATCCCTGCACAATCGATTCTGGGACAGAGGCAGGGAAGGGCAAAATATAACAACACATTTAAAATAGCAACTAAAAGTTTGATGCAGGAAAAGTAGAGTTTAGTCTATTTGCATTTTTGGGTTCAAGGTAGACCATGCTCTAACAAAGCAACTGTATTAGGAAACCATCTCAGAAAATCTGTAAAGAAAGCTATGGACGATGGCCAAAACAGGCAGATTTGATTATTTGACTGTTTAACTGAGACACTGAGCAGAGTTGCTGTGCATTAGGATCAGCAGTGACTGCTGGTGTTACAGATCATGCACCAGAGGTTTACTGGAGCATGACCGTGTCATTATTTATCCAGCATGTCATCAAAGAAAGAGTTGGACGTAAATGACTTCATGTCACTGTTTTAAAGGGTCATAGTGGTCCAAGAATTAGCAATTCTCTTGAGGAATCCTCAAAAATGAACACACTGTGACTGAATATGACCACACAAGGTCCCATCAGCAGTCGGCCTATACAAACTCATATACTTCATGTATACTTCATATATTTAGGGTTTTAACCTCTGTTAATCATCACCACATGTAGCAGTGGACCCTTTTCTAAGCTGTCTCTATTTATTGCATTTCACAATTTGGAAGCTAATGGGGTGAATTTCCTTTCCCCTCTCCTAGTGGAAAAAGGCATTCATTTTCAAACATGCCCTTTCATGAATTTAAATAAAACTAGAGAGGCTGGTAAAAAGTGAGGGAATATGAATAGGATATGGTTTGGCATTTCAGTTATTTTACATGGTGGCTATTTGGGCACTATTCCTGGAACATGGTAAATGTCAGGTTTTATACCAATCAAATTTTCCCCTCGCTTTGGTTTTTTGAGAATTTGAGTAAATGTAAATCAGAAAAAATAACATGTTATGCTGACTAGTTACTCCTTATCAGCCTTGCATGATGTGTTCATGACACATTCTGTCATGCATAGGTTTTAAAACAGACATAAGATGCTGGATGTTACAGATTTGTTTTAAGTCCATTTTCATGACCTATGCAATCCGAGATGTCAAGAGCAGTTACATTTTCAGAATGTTTAGATAAAATGAAAGGAACGGTCTTCTCTGCCAGCATTGTAAAACGGCAACTTCAATATATCAGCTATTACATGACCAAACAGTATGTTGTACTTACTATATTTTGCAGAAGGCAATAAACTACTTGAAGTAAGCTACAGTGTATGTACAGTATGAACTTTGCGAGAGGAGAAAAGTAAGACAGATTGAAACTGTCTGAAGGTTTGACTGCAATTCTCCACTGTCTGCATCCCACACACTGAGCGAATGATTGCTGGCATGAGAGCAGCGAGATGGATGCTGTGTTATCAAGATGACTGTTTAACAGTTCAGTGGAAAGAGACAGCTAAAGGCTTCGCTTCATCTTTGACCTTTCAGATAGTTGGGGAAGAAATAGAGAACTCTCATTCCTCTTCCTTTAGCATGCACACTGACGACAAAAGGGGAAATGAAACTTCCTCTCGAATACTGTTTACGATATCATATTTATCCTAAGGGACACATTAAGTTAAGTGAGTGAGGGGCGTCCCTAAATATGATACAATATAAGGAATATTTTGTTATCGGTGAAAACGATATGGTAAGGCAGCGTGAATCCTACACCATAAACCAAAGAAGGCCAAGTCCAACCAAGAACTGAATATATATATATATATATATGGCCTTATGTAACCTATGTTCACATATGGTGGTTTTATCCATTGCGCAGAGTTCTGGGCCTCAGTCCAATAAATTCACTGCTTCCAAGTCTGAAAAGAGCCTCAGGAAAGGAGCCACTGCTTGGACACAGTGTCGAGCACAGCCTCTTGGTTTACTGCACTATGTAGGTAGGCCAAGCCTGATTTACCTCAGCCTGGCAAACTTGCTTTTAAAGGTAAACCAAGGTTATATTCAGTCCCCTACTTCATCTGACTAACCGCTTTTACACAAGGTAAATTTGCTTGTTTCTGTTGAGGTCACCAGAACTGAGAGGACAGCCACCTTTATTAGCTTGTTACCTAGGTTATCTTGAGGGCACACACCAACGCTTGTGCAAAATTCAAGTGCTTCAGAGTTGGCTAACAATGCTGATGGTTGTTAACTTGTGCCAATTCCTTTAGGAAAGCTGATCTGTGTCACAACAATCTAGTTTGACGTTCTTTTGTACTTACTCACACTACCAGTTTTTTACTGGTAGGTTCCTTATGGTTATGGTGCAGTCTGCCACTGTTGTCTAGCAGCTGTTAGTTTAGAAACAGGCCTTTTCACCAAGACTCTCTGACATATCAGTTACATATTTCAGGATCCTGGTGCTGTGCTCACTGTGTCACTGTCCCTCTGTTATGGCTCATACTGAAACTCTCAAATAGGACAGAGCCATAGTTGACATTATTATTGTCACCTGGGCTTCCTCTATTCCTCTATCTGTCTATTTAAGTTTTATCGATCATTAAAGTGCAAAACTGTGCTACTTATGCCTTTATACACTTTTCTGTGTACCAGTGTTTACATCATCAGTTCTGTTTGTCAATAATCGAGGTAGAAACTCTTTCATTGTATGTTGGCTACAGGGGCCATGGGACCCTCATGTGCTCAGGGAGCATCTTGTTGAGTTATAATTTAGTGAAAGTTTCACAAATAATAAAATACTTATTCTGTTGGGCTCATCAGCACCACATTCTCTAAAGTATCAGAACTTGGATTGTGCAAGAAACTGTCTATTCCAAAGAAAGAACCACAAGGAATTTTCCTCTTTTGTGGAGGAGGAAATGTTTGTGGTCGACTGTGAGGTTATCTGTGTGCTATTCAAATGGATTTCATAGTTTCTAATTAAGTTGTTTCAAGATTCTGGATCCAGACGCCATGGAACTCTGGTCAGGATAGGTTCTTCTGGCTGGTTATTAAAGTTTTTTTATATATACCTCATTCTCATACTATTACGGATTTCTTCTCAAGTATGACTTTAGTCTCGTAATATTGTCAAATTATTCTCAAAGTCGCTGTTGAAGTACAAGCCCCTTGCCTGTAGAATCCCTGAAAACAATGATCAGAATCAAGTCACCCATGAAGTCAGTGTGTCAACACTGTGTACTTATGTCACTTCCTTATAGATCATATATCTCTTGGGGTGAAAGCACAAAGTTTTGAAAGCCTATTTAGAAGTCTGTGCTGTATAGTGCCTATCATCAGGTATTCTGTTTGTAGACTCAAAGAGTAAAGTGCTAAGAGAGAAAGGAGTGTGTGTGGGTGTATTTCAAAGCAGGGGTTACCAGAGAAAAATGTGGAAAGAATAAGATGGATAGGTGATTTGTGGAGGTCTAAGAGCACTCACATGGCTCTCATGTTGTTTTCAGGCAGCAGAGGGATCTCCAAAACTTTGGTGTTGGATTGCATGACTTCATGGCTAGCAGTGGAGACGGTTTTGCCGGTGATGCGGTGGACCTGGTAGAAGGCATGTGGTCGCAGGAGGCGGTCGTCTGCGGTCCCGATGAACAGCTGCAGGGTGAGTGGCTCGCTTTCCATGTAGCCATAAAGCTGGCGGGAGAACAAAGGAAGCCAGGTGAGACATAATATTGTGTTTTAAGACTCTCGTCGAAGTCATCCCCTCATTTGGTACATAGAGACTGAAGGAACATCGGCTAGTGATAGTTAGAGGTACCTGACAGGTTTCTCTTTAGAGATGTTGGAGATCCTTTTTCAGCAATCTTTACTGTTCTGTTTTTTTCCTACCTACTACTTCTACATTCTTTCAGGGGAAGGTGGAAAAAAAAGTTTTTTGATGTCTCTAAGTCTGCCTGGAGTAGGGATCTCCTGGGTACAGAGATGTGGAGGCTGATGGAGTGTCTGTCTTCCCATCACTTCACTATTCAATAAAGTCTCACTGCCGCTATTAAAAAAAGTGCCCAAAGAGAGCCAACCAGTAGACTGTGACTCTGTGGAAAGTGACCACTTAAAAGACAAAATAAGAACCCAGGACAATCATCTCAGGTATGCCTCAAGCTGAGATGCTCACGGTCATTAAAGTTTATGAAACTGATGATTGGGCTAACAACATTCTTGTATAAATAAATGTCATATACAGGAAAACACAGACCTTAGCATACATTCAAATCTTTTATGTCAATAAAAGCAATCATGGTGTGCACATGTTAAACAACCTACCAGTGAACACAATGTTCCTGCGATGATCATGAATCAAAATACATTTAGAGTGAAATGACTGTCTGTATAGGCAGAGTTGAGCAGAATTTACACCTGAATGTGAGGCAAAACAGAAAAAAACTTAATGGAGTTTTTGGCATGCAGATGGAATGCAGCCCCTTTGCCTTTGGGCAGTTATGAACATACATTATGATTTCCATTAAAGCTCAGAGACTGTGTCCCACTGTGATGAAAGAGACTCCTGTATCAGAACCACCACTTCAAACAACTAGCACTTCCTCTAGCGGGCCTCCATTAGCTGCTACTGCTCAACTAATAAAAGATCAAATCTTTAAAAAAAATAGAGAAGAAAAGCTCAATGGCCATGCATAGTTTGAAATGTACTGTTGTGTTTGGGGTCAAAGGTATTTAAAATATAAACTGCCAACAAAATGCCTGGTTCATATTTGGACAATGTTTGAAGAAACATAATTTGATGATTTAACCAAGTGTATAATGGCTCAAAATTAAAGGCAGGGTTGAAAGTGCGGTGAAGGACAACTGATACTTTGTGAGTGTTTTCTGACCAGAATAATTTGCCAACCAAATGTGGATTTTTGGTGGAACCAAGTCTTACACTGCAGACCTCCCAGGATACACTTTCTCTTTGGAGTGTGGAGTGGTTGTATGGTCATATGGGTGGATGTATGGTCATATGGTGATTTAGAGTGATTTCTAAGCACACGCTTACGCTAACCTTAAAGCTGAAAACCGAGAGGACTAACTTCTCATCATGTGGACCTCCGTGGATCCACCCAGGTGGCTACTTGACCGCGCTATGACATATAGTGTGACAGAACACTTATTCAAGACCACGGCTCACTATTCCATGGCTGCCACAAGACTCCCGCAAATTGGTCAGCTACACCAGCGGATCGCTTCAGACCAATTTTCTTTGAGCTACGTTCAAGTGAAAACAGTGGTACTGTTGAATGGAATAAAAGACCCCTGTTGTTTATCTTACAGACTGAGTCATATAAATGAAGAGCACATGTAACCTATGACATAATCGGATTAATGGGTTTATAATTACCTTTGTGAGGGTGGTTAGGGATGGGGGGTGTGAGGAAGAGGAAGGCTGGTGGAGGACTGGGGAGCTATAGCCTGAAAGGTCCATGGAAATTAGTGCTTCAGTGTCATGGATACGCAAAGTCTTGGTTTGAGAACAAATTTGACTGGATAAGTTGTCTGGCCTGATAATTAACATCAAGAATGAATGCCTGTGGTCTGAACTTGATCTCAGATCTTCTGGATTTGGTACAAGGGAGAGAATATGGTATTTTTCCCCCAGTTACACGATTTTCAGTATTAATTATGTTTAATAAAAATAAGTTATGACTAGTCACTAGAGAAGAGCCTATCCATATGTCTCAATAATTTGAGCTCCATTGGCTGCTTTTGCATTTGATTCAGATATCAAGGGAGTGCAAAGGGAGTGGTAAAGCTAAGGCCATCATTCATTTCCAGTTCCAACCGTCTATTTTTCTCCTCACCTCCACATAGTGTCTCTAGCAGCTGTCTTGACCTGTGAGCTAGTCACACATGCAAGTCATCAGTGAGTTAGGCCAAGGTCAGGAGCTTCTTGAAGTCTTGGCATCCCAAGGGACCACTTCATCTATGCAGTGATCTCATCGGCAGACCTCGCTCTGCTTGTTATATTTTACTTATGGTGTCACCAGGGGTAATTATCCATAGCCACACATGCTACCAGTTACTTGTATATTGACTGTTGAGAGGGCTATGTTGGAGCATGAGGTACAAATCTGAAACACCGTAGCGTTAAATTGCATGAGGTTTCCTTATGATTTAATAAAACACAGGCCTCCACGCTACAAAGGAGTGTCGTCTGTCACTTTTGCCTTAGCAGACTTCTTGGGATTTCTCAATGACCTCCAACCATTACCTCAGCTGCCACGTGGCGGTAAGGGGCCTGTATAAGAGACAGCAAGGGGGGGTGTCTTTATCCCTTCACTCGCCTTGCGGTAGTGCACGATGACGCTGGTGTCCTCACTCAAAGCCGTAGTTACCTCATGGAGGAGAGGAAGTGATTAATGAGGTCAGATAGTCCTCCTGGTGACGCTGGTCTTCCCAGCAGCAAAGGAAGGCGGTCTAGTCCCCTCCGGGCGACCCCCCTCGATTCCTTTACCATATGTGCTCCCCTGACCCTCTCCCAAAGGCCCCCACTTCGCTTCTGCTAAGCTCCTGTGACGCTCACACAAACACACACCACAAGCAAAGTGCAAAACGTACTTCTTTATTTCATTCTCAAAGGGGAAAGAAGTTGTGGGGGGAAAAAAGCCAAGTTATTGTCGTAAACTTTAAGTGTGGGCCGACGACAGAGGCTTCACACACACCTGTGACCTCGGCTTTGTATTTGTCTGTAATGCTGCCTGCGAGGTTGGACCAGTGAGCCACTAATTTTGACCAGATGAGTTTCTTTTGCTGTAACTGCAGCCTATCTGGCACACGCACCGTATATTTATTTTGAGATAATCGAAACCGAGTCAAGGCTTGATTTGCAGCTGTTTCAAGGTGCCAACTTCTGCCACTGTGTCAGCTAGATCCATTTACACCTCCTACCACAAGTCACTGTTGCACGAGCCATTTTTGATAGCTGAGGCTCAAGCAAAACACTGTGGATATGGCGGCTGATGCATTATTGTGTAATTGTATGCAGCTGTATTGTCTGGATCAGTTGTGATGATGTGGGGGGGTCAAGCTGAAAAGGGAGAGGAGGGTGCATCCCAACCACTTTCCCCCATTCATCTCCCTGTTGCCTTTGGACCATTGCAGATTCATCATCAGTATAGACAATTTTAGTCCTAGGGATATAGCCCTATTTTTTTCCTCATTTGCTTCAATCAGTGAAAATCAATTATGAAAAAGTAATGATGGAGTTTTTTTTCAACTCAGTGTATAGTACTGCCTGCATCTAGTCTCAATGGTTCAACGAAAGGATTTGATCATGTAATGTTTAATAATGACTTGCTGGTAAATTTGATGTGTCTGGTCTGGCCAGAATTAAGTGTGAATACACTCCACAGGCCTGCAGTCGGCTGCCTTCTATCCCTCTGCAGTAATTTCATTTCATCACCGCCTGGAGAAATGTCATGACTCGTAGAAGTCCACGTGGCGCAGAGAATTGGGGAGAGGAGAAGGAAAAGGGGACTGGAAGCAGCAGAGGACTGGGCAAACTGAAGCAGGGGAGGTGGAGAACAGCAGATTTAGGCTTTTTCCCATTATCATGCTCCCCTTTCTCCAGCCTTTGCTATACCAAATTAAATGTACACTCATCCAAGTTGTCTCTCCTTCCAGACTTTACTCTGTCCCCCTTCTGCCCTTCCCCTCATGTCTCCAGTACCTCATACTGAATGAATAAGGACGCACGCAATCCTTTAATGTGCAGCATTTCCATGTCTCCAAATGCTGCTGCTTTTATAAGCAACCATGAAAGCTTTATCCCTCAAAGTTTTTGTTGAACTGAGTACTTCAGTGTTATGTCATTGAGGGCATAGTTTCAAGCACTACCCCATGTCTAGACCAGTGAGGGTCCAAATTCCATATACAAAAATGGATTTGTTACCAGCACAGACTATCATAAGAAATATCATCCAAACCTACAGAGAATTTGAGCAAGATGATGCATGGACAATTGCTGTGTCCCCTGAAAGCTAAACAACCACCCGTGTCTTACTTCATAAATCTGTGGGACATTTGGTTATCACCTCAAACCAGTGAAAACTATGCACATTTTGCTCATTTTTATCTACTTATTATTAACTGGTAATTAGTGGTAGCCCAATACCAGTGTAAGGGAAGCCCCGCAGATGGAGAACCACAGTTTAAGAGTGGCATAAATACCCCTTTGGGTAGTGAATAATAGCCCTGACTAAGCTGTAGCTGCACTACAGGGTACACCAAGCCTTTTGAATATCAAACAAGAGGTAGCAGTAGATTTAATGAGCAATTAGTAGCTACAGTATAGGGCACTTTAGATCTGGGGGTTTTCTTTGGGACATTACACAGCCAGCCAGCACCAGATCCCAAGGTAAAACTGCACATGCAAAGAACCGAGCACATGTTTACCAAGGTTTTTCATGTTGTCGTGGCAGAAACAGGCTGCATCACATGCAGTCGCGGAGGAACAGAGATGTGTATTAAGTCACGCACACGTTCATAGGGATGATGGCCACATCCTGCTGAAATTACACTGTGTCTGTTGCTGCTTTAGACTTAATGAGAGAGTGGGTGAGAGTTTGTGAATGTGTGAGGAGGGAAGCCCTATAGGCCAGTCATTATCCTATATGAACTAGCCATATGCAGGACAGCACTGTGTGCTCTGCGATGAGTATAATACTCCACAGGTGTTGTTGTCTGCTGTTACAATGGGCCTGCCGGATGTCTGCGTTTCTGAGTTTGAACCCAAAAGCCTTTGCAACATCTTCAACTCATCCAACATTTTGATCTGAGCCAGGTCACATCCTCGGTCACTATAATTTCAATGAAAATAATTCGACACATCATTATTTCTCCGACTGTTCTCCTCTGGAAAAACCCATCAGTCAATGTCAATGAGTGAAGTTAGACCAGGTTGTTGGGTTTCCTGAACACCGCTATGAAAATCGCCCTGTAAACGTCTCGGCATAGCTGTGGTGAGAGAGGGGAGCGTGTGGAACAGTGCGATAGGAGCCGATGGAGTACCCGAGATCCCCTTAATGGCGCTGTGGTCTGCTGGAGTAAATAAAGTGGAAAAGCAGCCACGGGGGTCACAAAGTGGACCAATCATGTGAGGGGAAAGTTAAAAGGCGGTGGATGTGGAGGAAGGGATGGAGGGATGGAGGGATGGAGTGCAGGTCCAGAATAAATGAATGAGATTTGAAACAGGAAGTGTGGAGAGCCGGTGCAAGCAGCAGAGGGATAATGAGTAGAGGTAACCCATAATCTAGAGGTTTTCACTGGTGTGCGACTGAAGTTTTGACACTCCGTTCTCCCCATGTAGCCATCCCACAAGCTCTCCATCCTGCATTGAATGTGTTGTGGTTGATCTACTGCAGCTTGGAATGATGTCAGACCTTAGTGATGCCAAACTTTCCTGTGTGTATATCAGGAAAACACCACAGCTTGTTACTGAATAGTAAAACAACATCGGCAAATGAGCAGTTGAGTATTTTGATTTAACTATCTGTCAGTTGCTGTCTCTCTTGGGGACAAAGCTAAAGAAACAGTGTATCCCTTCATGTTTTTCATCTTCATCCAGTGCTGCTTTCCAACACACATGTCACCATCACTCATTGCGCGTGAGCCTGATCATCCATGAGCTAAAAAAAACAATAGAGCTGTGGATGGTGGATGACTGGGCTTTAACCAAGGGAGGCCTGCTGCTGTGGGTTGGGGAGCCGGTTGAAGGATGGATTGTTCACAGGGTGCGACATCCTTGGACCCCCCAGGGAGGGTGGGATGCACCGGTGCATGGAAAGGGGAGGTGGTGTCCGATGGGCGCTGGGATTCTAACTCCTATCCACCCACCACCACCCCCACCACAACAGCCCCAGCAAAGCCATGCTCAGTCAACCTAAGGGCCACACAGCCCTAATCAGCAGGATACAGAGCATCTCCAGGGGCAGCTGAGCCGAGCCCCAGCTGCCTGCTGACTCCCTCTGCCCCTTCTCTCTCTCTCTCTCTCTCGTTCACTCTACTCGATCCAGTCAAGCACAAACTCACACTCTCACACACACACACACACACACACACACACACACACACACGTAGAGAGACACTTCCATAGCTGCTTCCTACACCCATGCCCTCATGTCATTATTGACTCATTCTCCTTGACTGCATCCACCCATCCAGTGCCTGCCACTCATTACCACTGGGCACTGGGGACTACAGTGTGCCCTATCTTCTAAGATTACAACAACACAATTTCACACAACACTTCAGCAAAGGCTAAGACGGCGGTAAAGAGTAAACTCAGATGTATGAGAAATCTTTCGCTCGGACTGTGCAAAATCCCTCTGAAGGTACAGTACATTCTCTTCTCCTATATGTTAGCCTCTGGCATGTACAAATAACATCCTAATCCGTAAAGATTTATTATTCTGCCAACTGCTATGCTTCCCCCAGATATCTCAATCGACTGCACAGGGCATAAATCTCTCACACCAAAAAGTAAGGCTAAAATGTAAGCAATGCTAAGGGAGGGGGAGGGGGGTAAATCAGCTGTCATCATATTTTCTCCATGATTCCTAATCACTTACAATTGCTCGACATACACAGCAAGACTTGAAAAACATCCTCGCAAAGCAATACATTTGCGCCAATACGATATGAAATAAACCCCCTATCAAGTCATCAATCTAAACACTGCGAATTGCTGACTCATGACTTGTCACTCTCACCCCCAGAGTGAGTCAGAAAGTGGCATTAACTAAATCCAAACAAACCTCACCTGCCGCATGCAGCTGTGCGTGGTGAGTTGAGTCTGGTCAGGCTCATGTGGAAGCGCGGGGGTAAAATGTTGATTCACGAGCATGTTGATATACAAAGGTTCGTAATGAAGGGGAATAATTACCTGTATTTACAGAGAAAACCTGAGGGTTGACAGGCCTGTTTATAACACCACCCTGGCCAACAGCTGTCAAGTGCATTTGACTTTGGGCAGGCCAGGATGTGTTGACAACATCTATTTACAACTGTGGCACTAACAACATCTTACGCTAACTGTAAAACAAAGACAGAACACCAACCTGAATGTTTACTGGTCCAAAACCCATTTTTTCTCTGGCTGTAATTCTGCATGATAAATTGAATTTTTGAATGGCAAAAACAACACCACAGATGAATGCCCTGCCATTATTCTTTTATATATGGTTTTAGTTTGAATTGACTGTATTAAATGCAAATTGACCCACAGCCTTAAGGACACACACGTCACTATATCCCCACCTTAAGTAAACTAAGATGTCAGTGCAGTGTGATGACAGCGAAGCAGAGAAAGGAGCTCTGTGCTGTGCTGCTGGCTAGACTGACGTGTGCTCTTTATGTGTTTGCCAAGTACAATAGTGAGAGGCGATGGTCCTGCTCTATACTAATTGAGTCAGCATGCACTGCTGCTGGTCAGAGCAGCAGTAGATTGACTCTGCAAACATTAATAACACAGTATACAAGCATATACACTGGCACAGACTGAGGTCTGGATATACTGCACTGAAGCCATTAAAAGCTATGGTTTTAGGGCTTTTATAATCTAGACAACTGGCACTTAAAGTTTGCAACAACATTGGTAAACACTGGATATCATACTTTTCTTTTACGTTTTCTAGTGTAATGCAATGGTTATCTGAAACAAACTGTAATAAATGAAACAGGCTCAGGCTGCTCATATGTTTGCTGTTATTGATATTTTGAAAGTAAATCACATAGTTAAATATGAAGGCATTGTAATAATTCAAATCTCGTTTTAAGATTCAAGACTGTGACAAATTAAAACCTTTTAAAAAATTAAAAAAGAGCAAAAGAACATAAAGAAGATTTCATAGCTGTGCTGACTTTGCTCTGTGAAAACATTCTGCCATAAAATCTGCATCTGCTAAACATCCACATCACTGGCTTGTTGTCAGGCTGAAAAAAGAGCTGTTAATCAGCATGCACTTGTTTGCTTGTTAGCACTTGTTCTGTAATGACAGGAAATTACCACACAGCTTAAAGGCACAAAGCAGAATTTTTGTCTGGTGAACCTCAACTTCTGCAGGAACTCCTACCGATTAAATTCAGTAAACAATTGCTGGTGACGTACCTGCACTACTGGGTGTCCTCCGGAGAGCGCCTTCACAGCCCCGCGGCTGCCTTCAGTCTCATAGTGGGCCCTGTGGTGGGACTTGGGCTGCACCTCGATCTGCAGGTTGTACGGGCCGGAGCATGATTGAAGCTGCCAGTCAAGAGCTGGCAGAGATGGGCTGTATTGACATGACAGGTTGTTTGTTAGTAGGTTCATGGAATAATTTACAATATCTCTTCTTTTTTTCTTTTTTTTTTTTTACTCCAGAAGGAATTGATATAATACTGAAATCAATCATATCTAGTCCCTGACAGATTTACACTCATGCTCTGGTTATTCTTTCCTGTTTTTTTTTAATTTGCTGCTGGAATAAAATAATGGAGAATTGTAGTCCTTGTAGTCCATAAATAATTAAATGAGTCACATTAGATTGGCCCAAGTAGGAACTGTGAGGATGCAGTTTTTCCATGGTTCAACCATTACCAAGAAAGTCAAAATGTAAAAGCCCTGAACTTGCTTGAAATTAGCTTGAAATTAGGACACTTAAGTGTAACCCAACTGGCCTGATCCTTCCCCATTTCATCATGGTCCATAATCTAATCAATTAAAGTCACTCGCTGACGTGTGTAATTCCTGGGGCCTGGGTAATAATTAGTGGTCCTTCTTTATGAAAAATAAATGAGAGATGAATGTTCCCTGGTTAGAGCAGTATGTTTTTTATTATGGTGTGACAGGTGGAAACAGACGCAGGGAGTTAAGAAAGTGACAGGAGGAAAGACATCTCTAGGGCACAAAAACAAGTCTCGTACCAGCTGGCAATGAGCATGTACTTTGATACAATTATTATCCTTTCCAAATCGATAACTGAAATTATAAAACACAACCACACTGAAATTGCAGTCAGCAGAGTTCTACAGTTGAATAAGGTCAGCAGCACACTCTGCCTTGTAGCATGATATCGTTCTCAGGGTTACAGCTGGCATCATTGTTCTGGAGACGGAGAGTCAGAGCTTCCCATGTGAACACCGTGGTGATATCTAAACCAAAACAAACATGTGCAAGACAATATTTCTCTGCGCCGGATGCCTGGTAAACGCAAACCCCTGACCTGAAGGGTGGCTCAACTGAAACCAATCTCTGGCATCTATGTGGAGTTCGCGGGCTGTTTGTTGACCCAAAACGAACTGATTTCCCCCCGCAGGGCTTTATCTGCCCAGTCAGTGCATGACATCACGTTAGCTTCGCAGAAAGAGATGGGCTGATGGCGCAGCAGGCCAGAGCAGTGAGCCGCCTGATTAACCCGCAGACTGCTTCCCCTTCAGCCAGGCCTGTCACCATCACTTCCTTTTGCTCACTATCTTAATCAAACACTTGATTTCCGACAGGAAACAGTGTTATTGGCTGGGGAAAAAAAATGCCATGAGGGACACAATTGAAATTGAAAAAGCTTACCTTGCTCAAAAGTAAAAAATCAATGACATAGCTGAGCACATGCACAAAGTGTGTGTCTGTGTGCCTTATGTTTGTCTGTAGGTTGCTATAGCAACAATGGCACAAAAACACACGCACACACACACAGGGCAACTCCTCTCCGTGAAATATGACTTATGAAATAGTTTTGATCTTCAAAGAGAACTCTTTTGAAAGTGAAGAGCATGCAACTTTTGGGTTGCTGCCTTTTGCTATGGCCTTTGAAGTTTAAAAACTAAAACAATCGTGTCATTGCAATAAATAAATAACACTAACTCTATAAACACAAAGACAACTGCGCAATGTAGTGGCACAGCTGGATGTCCATAAATCAGTCTGAATACGTAGACTTGCTCCATTGTCTTCTCAAAGAAAACAACTGCCGGGTCAGTTTCACATTGAGTGGTTCAGTTACAAATGTTTCACCTTATGGATTCATTAGATTAGCTTTGCTAAAAGGACCACAGAATTTATTGATACAGCAGCTAGGCCAGAGCAGCTCCACTTACCTGAGGTAAGGTTTGGGTTTCGACCAGGAGTACGGATGCTGGGGCACATCCAGGAACCCTCCACAGTAGTTCTCCTTCTTGAGGGGCAGCCGGGAGGGGTAGTCCTCATGGCAGAGCTCCCCGTCAGGACCCAGCTCCTCTCCACCAGGCTCCACTTTCAGGCTCATGGAGGATGAGTGGTCAAGCATTGTCTTCCGTGTCTTGATTGGGATTCCCTCCCCCATGTCTATCACTCCATCTGTGGTTAGAGCGTTGATGGCAGCCACAATGGCAGAGTTGGTGTACTGGTTGGTGTTAGCAAGCCAGTTCTCATCTGTGATGCTGACCCTGGGGGAGATATGTGGAGACGGGGTGGGGGACTGGTTGGGTGTGCAGGACGTTTGACGGTAGGGGGCACCATTGAGGCTGTACTTTCTCTTCCCAATTCCTCCTCCTCCACCGATTCCTCCACCACCTCCACTGTAGGAAGGCGAGTTAGGCCTGGACCCACGAGGTTGAGCCGGCCAGCCATCCTCAGCCACAGCTCCTATCTGAGGGGAGGTGGAGGGCGAATTGTGTGGGGAGCCTGCAGGGCCGCTGGCATGTGGGCAGGACAGGAGCATGGATGAGCCTTTGGGAGAAACGCAGGGAGATTGCCAGGGCGAATTTTGTGGGGAGTTGTCATAATTATAGAAGCCAGACTCATAGGAGGATGCCTCAGAGTTACAGCTGCGTGAGGAGATGCTACTCGCAGGGCTTAGGCAGCTGGGATCGCGGTAGCCATCGGCATTGGGCAGTGTCAGTGTGACAATGGAGTTGACGCCTCGTTTGATGATGTGGTCCTCACTGCTGCTCTCTTCTACCTCATCCTCAGGATACTGGCTGTAGGCAGTGATCTCAATACGGGGGCTTTCCAGGGCTGGAGCCCCATTGGGTCTGAGGCCGTGGGGCAGGTAATAGCCTGATGCTGCTTGGATATCATTCTGGAGGCTGTAGCCTGTCTGGTGGCAAGAAGAAACTGAGATGACTGGGCTGGACTGTAAGGTGTGGTACTGGTTGGCCAGACAGGGGTTTCCCATGCCAAGTGGAAGGGACAGGCTGACATTTGGTGTGTAGCTGTATGCATCTGCAAAAAAAAAAAAAGATATATTTTTACTTTTACTGTTATGGTAATAATTAACTCTGATTACATTTTAGAACAATACCCCTTCACAACTCCCACCAATAGGTCTTGCATAGACTTCCTCATAACATCTGGAGAAGCTTAGCAATCATCTCAAAGCAGTTCCTGTATGTGGCAGCTGTGTATAGTCGCAAAGTTGCACAGCCACTCTGTTTGTTTGATCAGTTCATCTGAGGCTCTATTTGGCACACCCTGCTGTCATATGTACTCTACAGGAATTCCTCCAGCAGTGCTGATGGATGCTTTGTTTGATTGATTGCATCACTCACTGAGTGAATTAGGCCCTCCCCTGTGGAAAACTGACAGCACTCTCACATCGCTCTGGGCTCCTGATTAAGACAGAGAGAGTTTGCTGCAGCGTTACACACAGATGCGCCTGTGGCAAACGCAAACAATGGGCACCGGCAAGTGAGCACACAAGGAAATCGCAGGCAGACAAGTGCAGTGACATAAAAGCTCAGTCAGTGGAGGCACGTATATCCTGGCAGGTAGCCACTTCAGTTAGCTTTGTAGCAGCTGGCTGCTGTGTCAACAGCTGTAAACCTCTCGTATGCCTTTTATTGATAATGTCAGTGAGGGTAAAAGTGGTCACAGAATGAAAAGGATTCAGACCGAGACCCAGTGAAGGGCATTTCCCTTGATGCAGTGTGCTATATTTGTTAACCACAATGCTGTGCATCACATGAAATGATGAATCTGTCTCATACCACATAATACGTGGGTAGGCAGTCTAAAATTAGTTCATGAGAATCTATTTTCAGAGGTGATAATGCGATGTGCATCAGACAAGTTCAAGGCACTAAGTTAAATGAGGCTTAGGATCTTTTCATAGAAGAACCCCAGATAATATACACACTATAGAAAAATCCCATCTGAGATTGTTGCTTCCTTTTAAACATTGGATCACATATTTCCCACAAAATAGGGTCCTTATATATTTTTTTTAAATGTGGCAGATTCTTAACAGTCTTTTTAACACAAAACAAACTTCCATTCACCCCTCTTTCTCAGGCTTAGTCTCGACACCATGGCTGAACTCATATCCCTCATTCACATAACTGATATATAACTCCTGTTGTACATGCAGTAAACTCATCTCGGTCCCACTGATTATAAACTAAAACTAAACTACAAAGACTAGCAGCTCAGTCTCCTCTATGCTTTCCTGTGCTGAACAGATGATAATCTCTCGCCCACTGCACCCATCTTGACACACCTCCTCACTTCAGGCCTGACTGACTTTGCTTACAGTCTCAACTGTTTGTTTTGTTTGAACATATGTGCGATACAGCACAACACACTTCACTTCTTCTAATACCCACTCAAACACACTGAGGCTGTGTGTCACTCCTGTGTGCTGCACAGTCTTGAAACTCTAGTGCCACATGTCTGCTGAGCAAACAAAATTATACCAGATCATAATTCGTGGGGTAAAACAAATGAAAGAAAACGAAAAACTGCTCTTGGACTCAAGGCAATGTGTCTGCAATTGTTTGCAGTGCTCAAAATGCTGCGTAAGCAGGGTTCACTGACGTTCACACAGATTATAGCATGCTCTCTCAGTCCTCACCCATTTTTGTCAATTATGCTATCATGATCAAAACTCTCTCTCTCCCCAAAACCAACCAGCGTGACTAACGAATGGATGGGTTTATCCAGAGGGATTGTGGTCTAGGCTGGGCTCAGACTGACGGGACCTCAGGGAGAGATAGGGGGTCGCCCACAGAAGTCATCTGCAGCCTGTGGAACTAAGAACCCTGGGGCCACTTACTGCACATGGCTGACTATGGGCTACGGCAAAACACCAGCGGAGTGTGTCTTGTGTGTGCCGGTGTGCTAGTGTGTCTGTACGTCTGAGTTTATGTGTGATAATAAAGCAGCCCTCGGCATATTGCTGAAGCTGTGTGTGGTTCAGCATGTCTCCAAGTCAAGCATGCTACCCAGCATCCCTGAACACTCAGATCACAGCTTTTACACTCTCTCTCTCACACGCACACACACACACACACACATTCTTGTATTTATATCTTAGTGAGCCCCTTAACCATCAAAAACTAACCTAACTCTAACCCTAACTCTAAAACCAAGTCTTAACATTCAAACAGCCCTTTGAAGTGAGGACCAGCCAAAATGTCCTCACTTTCCCAAAATGTCCTCAATCTGTAAGGTCTATGCTTAAAATGGTCCTCACAAGTACACACACACACACTTCTGTTACCAATTATAAGGCTTGGGACTGAGGGACTGAAATGAATAATAACACAGCTTGATCGACTGAAACCTCAAAGTCAAAATTAAATTCTAAAAATCCACAAAAAGTAACTTCAGTGCTGGAAGACTTGAGACAAGTCTGACTGTCAGCGGTTTCTGACGGACCAAATCAAATTCTGATTCCATGACTGCTCAATCATAGAACTGAAAAAAAATGAAGCTTCCTTTTAATGGCTGAATCATCATTCATCAATGCTTGAGTGTCTCATAAAAGCAAAGCATAGCAACCTTAGGAACCCCTGGGGCCTGCTTTTCAACTGACCCCTGACCTCTGACCTCCAAGTGCACAGGGAGATTGGACATTTTCAATACTATAAAAACATTTGAATTTAACATATACGTCTTAACATAAGGAGAACAGGGGGCAGCAGCAGTTTCACCTATTACCATACATTGTGCATGGTGAGAAACACCTGCAGGCACAGCTGGAGACACCTAATGGTGTGGATGCAAATGCTAATCCTAATTTGATCCTTCTGCAGAAAAACAGTTAAGTGAGATGTGCTCAAAATGCAGTTGGTGGCATCAACATAATGTTACATTAAAGCTGCATTTCTAGATGTTTCCTTAATTTGAATGGTGTCAATGTACTAGTGACCAAATAATAAATTGTCATTTTGTCAACAGTGATTCAAGTTTACATCCAGATACTTATAGGTGAATTCATCAATTCATTTAATTATTTACTTAAATTTATTTAACAAAACAGCAGAAGGTTGCTTAGTTAACAGACCTCTGCTGACATGTAGTATATGAAATAATAACAGCAGGTCAGTAAAAATTCGAAATTGATTTTCAGTTTCATTATATGATAAACATATATGATAACATCTTCATTTCACATTGACCAGTTTTGCAACTCGACTCTGCACCGTAGACAGTTTCACGACATCCAGCACACAGAGCAATACAAAGTGACAGCATACTGTAGAACTGTTTGAGGAGGATTCACTAATGACAAGGAATAATTCAAATGAGGCACCGGAGAGACTGCACTAGTTATTCCAATGTCTACAAATGATTTCAACAGTTTGCACGGACAGGTCTCTATCAGTTTGCATTAACAGCAGCACCTAATGGCAACACATCTTAGAGTCAAACAGCAGCCTGTTTGTCTCGCTGTACATGATGCCCCAAATGAACTTCAGCCCACAGTAGATATAGCGGATTCACACCGGAGCTCAAAGGATTTACCTTCCTCTGCAGACTTCATGTTGGCGGGGACAGAGGTGAGAAACTGGAGTCCTCGCTCCTGACCGGCTGCTGCTCCAAACCTCAACTTGGAATCGACGAAGAAGGTATCCTGCATTCAACAAGCGATGCGCAACTTTCTCCGCTTGTGAGGCTGTTAACAGGCGACACCTTCACCGATGAAAGTACTGCAAGACTGGGGGCACTTTACACACCATGAAGTAAAAGCATAGTTTGCAAAGAAAAGCGAGAGTTCAAGTTGGAAGCGAAACGCGGCGCAAGACTGTGCGCTCCAGACGAGCGGGGACGCACAACTGCTGGATGTGGAGACCCGGCACAGGTCAGGAGCCGCTGTGGGGGAGCGGGGGTGAGATGAGCGAGTCGGGCTCTCTTCAGACCCAGTCAAGGGTTTCAAGAATCTCCCCAGGTCGATGACGCAGCGTGGTTTGTCAGAGGGGCCGGCTCCGGTGCTTTTAAAGCTGGAAAACACCCTCCGTCCTCCCGTCAGCGCACCGCCCATCAAGGGATGACGCGGACGGCTCTTGCAGCCTCTTGGACCGCCTGGTGATGTCCTCCACCCTGGGATGCCTTCCGAGGGGCTGCTGGGACTGTGTGCGAGACGCACGCACGCGCAATCGAGCGTGCGCGCGCAGAGAGAGAGAAAGAGACAGATAGAGAGATAGGTAGAGAGAGAGAGAGAGGGAGAGCTAACCCCAAAGTTAAGTTTATTTGAACGGTTCCACTTTTTTATTCTTACAGTTGCATCCATGATTTACAACCATTTTACAAATTCTAAAACTGTGCATAATAACTCATCTTATCCATGAAGCATTTTTTTATACTTTAAGGTTTCATATAAATATGTTTTATATATGTAAACTAAGTGAAGAGGTCCACTTAGGTTTTTTATTTATTGGTATGTCTAACTTACTTCAATGTTGACACTAAATTAAAACAGTATGTCTGAAATTATGTGTTAAAATATTACTATTCACTTATTCACTACCAATCCAGATACTAATAAACCTGATGAATCATTCCAGTGCTGTTTTTACTTCGTCAGCAGCATAAACTCATGATAATTCAGTGGCAGTGACTGTATAACACTTATAAAATATTTAGGACGGATGCAGTGAATTTAATTTGTCCCAGTGTCTCTGTGTAGCTGACCCTGATGTTTGACCTCCCTGCAGAGGAGGGGGAGGACGAGCGCTACCACACAAATAACAAAGTTTGGTAATTCAGCACATCCACTGATAACTATAATAGCCTCCCTCGTTAACATTGGCAATTGTGTTATTATATGATCATTAACATTATTCTTACATTCAACCTATTCCCTCGTGATTAAAATCTGAACTCATATGCTATCAAATTTCATTTGCAAATGTGTTTTCCTCGTTTTTGAGGGAAATATGGTTTCACAGCTTCGCCCAAAATAACCATCCTGAACCACTGACGGTGCAAACACACCGTGTTCCTCATCTCCGCTTTCCACTACTCTCTATCAAGCCAATCCTCTGTGAATCTGCGGACACAAGGTCTATAGTGCTTTGTGCTAAAGGAAAATACTGTGGTTCCCCTTACAGCTTATTTCCTTAATTGCACCCCTATTACCTTTAATCAAACATAATAGTTCCCACTGTATGATTCTGATGTTATATTGTGGCATTAAAAACTTTAGAAAGGTGACAAACAAGGTGTTGTTATCTGACAGGATATGGTCAGATACTGAATTTTACAGATTCATGGCAAAACATGTATGTTTAGATATGTAAACGTACTGTACATTGCTGAGCACTGAAATGCCACTTATCCTTGGTTGCCAGCTGCAGAGATTACCTCTTGGGAACACTTAAGCAGTTGGTAGAATAATGGCCACTGTAAATTTACACCAATTAATGAAGTTTCACTTTGCAATGATATGTCCCATTATGATTCCTGTTGATGCTTTTAAAATTAACAGCCTAATGTGCGGCAGAGTTTACCCACTGAATGCATATCTTTCAGCATTCACAAAGCACTGACGGTCTTCATGTGGATTCCAAATAATATGGAAATTATAATGAAGAGAAAAAATAAAACTCAGAGCAGGAATATGACTGAGTGCTGGGAGCTGCCATGAGCGCAATTAACGATGGCTTAGACAAGCTACAATGTAATTCCTTTTGAATGAGGGCCAGATTTCAAGAAAAAACAAAAAAGACTCCCGTGAGTCTGAAATGTAGCTGGCAAGCTTGGGGATGATCACACATAATCAGAAGCAGACAGCCTTTTGGGGGCAGGCGGGCTGTGGGGCAAGCGTGAGCAGACTGCATGGGGGGAAAGTAATAGTACGCTGTGTTTTCTTTGCCTACAGTAGCTCTCTGGCGTCAGCTGCGGCTTGGCCAACGTGCGCGTGTGAGGTCAAAGATGAAAAAGCAGCATCACATACTTTGGGAGATGAATTACGATGCAAAGAGGCGCTAGGAAAAAAGTAGCTGCACGACTGATTGGCACTGTCAGGGGGATGGGGCTGCGCTGGTTGCTGAACAGCTTTCAAACTCTGTGGTGGGGCACGGCTCAGTGGCAGTCTGAAGGCTTATCTTGATGGATTCTGTGCTACGGAGTAAAGAACCATTAGCTACACTGTCTGTCAACAAAAGTCAGGGCACCTCGGACCATCTCAGTGGTGACAAACATTATAGCCACAATGTCATAAAGCACTTGATACTTCATTAGAAAAGATGTGCCTATAATGTAAAAACCTGATGCTTCTCATGAAGTATATATGTAGAATAACTTTACCTCTCCTTCAGGATCAGCTCATAAGTCTGGCAGCGTCTTTCTTAGCAGCGCGATTCAGGCTCTGGTTCAAATCCCCTCTAAGGTTTAACTGTACGAGGTAAGGATTTAATGTAGAAGAACATCCATACTGAGACTGTGTTGACTTGCCAAGATACGCCCTATTGTGGTTGACACATCCACACTTTCAGAAAACAGCCAAATCATAACTTAACAGAGGTTTAAATCTAAATTGTGTCATAAGCAGTGCTGACTGAGAAAAAACCGGACTGATTTCTTACAAAGTCACCACAGATGGGCTGAAACTCTCAATGTGCATTTTGAGCTTCTCCACATATGGTGTACCACCTGTTAGTGACTATTACACACTATTAGTAATCTGTATTCTTTTAGAAACACTTCATTTTCATTAAGATGAGCAAATCTAACCCTTAAGCTGCTTTCAGACATGTAATAAACACAAATGGCTCTTGCAAGCCCCCTAGTAAAAACTCTGGAGAATGTCCGAACTAGCTCAACACTGCAGGAGATTTTCCAGAGGATTCACCGTGAGCAAGTGCGTGTTGATGTTTCTAACATGTGACAAATGTAAAGCAAAAAAGATAAAAAACACACATAGAAGACGCCGAAGACCAAATGTACCATAAACATTTATTTATACCCCCCCCCCCACACACACACACACACAGACCAGACTATTAGCTTGAGGTTGACTTTCATCATTATGCATGAAGACATTGCCTTACAGTATGATGCTGTGATGGAAAAGTAAGAACTCAATTTTGTTTGAGAGAGTGTAACAGACCTTATTTCTCCAACATTGTCTATCTACCCCAAACTTACTACAATACCTGGATGGTTCTTTTACTGCTTTATTGCACATGTGCATAGCAGAGCTCTCACATTCACTCCAGGAACACATGTCCAATTCACTTAAGTAAACTTGGGCCTTGTCTGCACCACTGCAGATATTTTTTTAACCAATATTAAAAAATCTCTATCCTCATGACCTTTTTTTTGAACAATCCTCCATCCAGACATCATCCAACACTCAAACAAGTAGCCAGTAGGTGGCAATAAATCTTCATCCGCCATCCATCAAATACCAGAAAACAAGACTGTGTGGTCCAAGTAATATTGGGCGCATTGGGCTGTGATATATGTCATATAATTTTTGAAATCTAAACTTAAAGGAAAAGGTTTGTTTTGAAATATATCCACATTAGTGTGGACAGGGCATTAGTATTATATCTGTTGTATTTTCTGTTTTAGGCAAGTCCATTACTGACTTTGCATGAGTTGAATCAACTGGATAGAGAGAAATACGTGACAAAGAATAACACAACATGAGAAAGCATGGGTGTTACGTTTTACAATGTACTTGGTTCTGTACTGTGACAACTTTCAAAACATCTAAACTCTAAACAGGTTGTATGGTTGTGTTGAGAAGTTGGCTTCACTTTAATCTCCTCTGGAAATGTTAGATTATAATTTATAGCTCTACTACATCTGGCTCTGTGAAAGTGCACATACTGAGCAGCCACAACATGTCTGTGGAGAGCATTAGAGGCATACTACGTCTTGCACTCAGATTTATGGCCAGCCCGCTCCTTGTTTCACAGAAAATCATCACAGCTCGCATTTTGTAAACAGAAACATGCTGCTTTCATTTACACAGATTGAGATGTAACTGTTGTCTTTGTTTTTTTCGTTTTATGTTTGCTCTTTTTTTTTTCCATCCGGGCTGTTGTGATACAAACACATCTTATGTACCAAGAACAAGTTCAGCAGTGGGATCCCAATGGTTCCCTTGCTTTCTGCTCATGGTAAATTGCTTGTCTCTGGTGAATCACTGTCAAGGGACTGGAAATCTTTCTCTCTGAAGCAAACAGAGCTGATGATATGATAAATGACAGGGGTGGGATTTTCAGTGTGAGTGCTGTTATTATTGCCAGTTTACTACCAGTGGTTTTGCTCTGGGAGTCAGGCAACATGTTGGCATGGTTAGACACCCATTTCTTAAAACTCTCCATAAAAGATTTACGCATAAGAAAAAAACTGACCAAAACTTGACAGGTATAAATAATCGCATTTAAAGCTTTCCAAGTTGTGGGTTAAGTCCTGTCATATTTGTTTGTCTAGACAGTGGGAATGGTACCAGTTGGAAAAAAGGGGGTTAAGGCAGATATTAATATGGATACGGACACTAACAAGACATGTAAATGCAGAGAAGTGCAGGAAAGTGTGGGTGAATCTCTTATAGACGTATACATTCAAGGCTGCAAACCCAAGCTCTCCCCTCAAAGCTGCAGTTAATCCTTTACTTTTACAACATATAATTCATGTTTGACATATCCGGGGAAATAAGTACACTGGCATCTTGGGTTCGCTACACTGTTATTATCTATTTTCTAAGTTTTTCTATGTGCTGTAACTTGAATCAGACAGCATTTAATAGCTATAAACACTCATTTGTGTGCACTCTGTTGATACAAGTTTATTACTCAGCCACGTTTATCCCTTTAGCATTGTGGAAGTAGCGACCGTAGCCACAGACGTGGTTAATAGTCATCTCATTCGATGGTCGTCAATGGTGTTAAATGAAGAAGTGTGCGGTTAATGAATGCAATTTGTGAATGGCCGTGGTCACTTCCATCCTTCCATCTGGCGTGAGTGTAGCACACACGGACAAGTTGTACACACTTCCACACTTCTCCTTTTTTCTTTGTCAGTGTTTAGGAGCTTGGAGGCGCATACTTCA
The DNA here is from genome assembly GCF_024713975.1 of Paralichthys olivaceus. NCBI lineage: Eukaryota > Metazoa > Chordata > Actinopteri > Pleuronectiformes > Paralichthyidae > Paralichthys > Paralichthys olivaceus. Next base: position 21,342,221 of record NC_091105.1, on the reverse strand, counting down.
GCTCTCACAATGGAGAACTGCTTGGAGCTATCTTAGGCATGTCTGGACACTGCTGTATGTTTAGCTACTGGCTTTTTTCAGAGATTCCTCTTATGAAAAGGAAGTAATGTACGTGTCTGGCTTGTAAACCAAATGAGCAGGGGCTGTCATTGTCACACGGACATTGACTAAGATTTGTGTGCTGCTAGGAAATGGGGAAGGATCAGTGTGAGGCTGATACTTTGTCACTGTTGTTTACATGATGTACTGAACATCAATCTTTTCATTCACTAGTGTAATTCGCTGGGGTAGAGTCCAATTGAATAAACCACTTTCACCTATTGCCACCCTCTTAATTCTGATATTGTACAGCAGTTAAAACAGATGATACACCTTTTGTTTTGTAAAATACAAATTTAGAAAAAGTTCAATTGTTCAAACCCCTGAAACTGTTTGAAATCCAGCAGTGAAAATAACATAAAACAATACAGTGAAAAGTATGATAATGCCTGCCATTGCTTGTTATTGTCTACCATTGACTTCATATAAAGATGGACGACTCGTCTCCACTTCCTCCAACTATCCAGAAATGAAGCCAAAATATCCCCTGTACAAAAGTTGGAGCCAGAGTCTGTGCAGTACTGTTCGTGGAGTGAGACACTGTGGTGAGGTCCCGTTGATACATGCACTCCACCAATCATGAGTCAGTCCTAGCTGTCAATCATGACGTTTCACCCTATTTTTATAGAACCAAAAAACATATAAAAATCAAACTTACTGGAAAAATAAAGACTTACCTACCTACAGCTTTGAGAACTGCCTAAAATGACAGAACCAACTTTTGAGAAAAATCCATTAAAGTACTTTGGTCCTTGTCCCATTCACTAAAGCTGCCCACAAATGATCAACAGGGAAACCGCTCTGTGGGGACTCTGCCATTTAGAGAGTGTTGCCACCCAACCAGGCAGGAGCATTACCCCTGGCATGGTGCACAGCCTGAAATTGCCATGTAGCGTTGCGCTCTTTCAAAGAACACAACAATTTGATATATCCCCATGCCCCATGTTGTGTCCTACTGAGTGTTAAGCGAAGACCAAGGTTCTTATCATGTGCAGGCAGCTTAACAGGGAGAAGTTGGGTTTATGACCTGCAGACACTTTTGTTAGTCATCATCCAGCTCTTTGTTGTCTACTTTTAATAAAGCTCCACAAGGTAGACATATCTGAAATGATCTTTTTACTAACGACCTATTATTGCTCTCTCTCTGTGTGTTGTTTTCTCTTGGTCTGGTTTTGCTGACAGTGTGAGTTGTGATAAGAGGTCCACCATGGGTACTGTATCTTACCCACATGTGTAGCTAATTCAAAACCTGTGGCCAATAACACTTTCTATAGGTCAAAGACATATGACCTATGAGACAATTTTCCTACACCACTTCTAACACAGATAATTACTCAAGCAAAACATCTGTGGGGGGCTATATTGTGAGTTTCAAACAAAACAGTATCATATAAGCAATGCGTGTTTCTTCCCCCTTCTCTATCAAAATGTGTATCCATTCAGTTTTTGTCGCAATCCCAGTAATGGTTATGGGATTATGAAGGCGGATGGTTTCATTTTTCTAGCCTGTGACTGTCACATACAGGTCCATTACAATGATTTAAACCCAGGCATATATGCCAAGGCCATTTTTACTGCAGGGCTCTACAGCTTGGCTGTGCTACATTAAAACACATTTATATAGACCAGCACAGCCAGGGTCCTGGTTATGTGAATGGGTCACTCACAAATCTGAGCTCAATCTCCATCTCCATGCGTCTTGAATCATTTTGTCAACTAAACACTGAGAGGCGATTTGTCACAGGCGCTCATTGTTTCCATTTAGAAGATGATTGGACGTGAGGATTAATGTTGGATAATGGATGTTATTTAAAGAAATACACAGTGCGCTCAGCTAATTCCAAATGCATACACGCCATCAGAAAAAGAACAGACTGGATAACAAACATTCACTGAACTCAAGGCTGCATGGTGCTACGATTGCAGGTGACAGAAGCTCTGCTGTGAGCTCTGTTGGTCATTGTTTGGTTAGAAATTTGGTCCGATGACACAAATCACTAAAAGGAAATACATTTACTCACTGATAGGTAGATGAGAAGATCATGAAAACTGTCATTTAGTAGCTTTAACTATGGAGACCAGAAGCAGGAGGAAACAGTGAGCATATCTCTATCCAACACCGCAACCTTGCGGTAGCAAGACTCCAGGAAGTCACTGCCTGCCAAGAAACAGTCTGGCACATTAAAGCACGAATTGCTGTTTTTTCCCCGGTTCAGTTTATAAATGGATTATTTTTGAGTATTTTATTTTATTCTTTATCTCTGGACAGAGTCAACCGAGTTGCTTCAGGAGAGGTCCCCCTGTCCATTTATTTGATGGTCTTCAACCTCAAACAATCCTCCATCATTAATGGTCTGATTGGCCTCAATAGTGTTTCGCACATTCACAATCCCGAGAGGAAAAAAAAAAACTTGATGACCCCCCATGACCTTTCATTTACTGGCACCATATCAAGCCAACCTTTCAATTTTCAAATGAACCTGTTTCTCCTGAGCCTTTGCTCATAAAACACTATATTTGCTGTGTGCTTTCCTGCTCCCAATAGGAGGAAACCTATTGATTTTGGTGACCTTTTTCCTTGTGGCCAAACTTTGACCAACCTAATGTTACCACTCTGTCATCTACACTTTTATGTTGACTGTTAAAAAGCAAAAGCTTCAGCCCTTGCGTAAGATCTCATAGTTTTAGGCTTTGTCTGTTTTGCTGGTTTGATTGAAGTGATTTATTGGAAGGCCACTGTTAACCACAAAATGGTTTGATAGATTTTCCTCCATTTTCTTCTTGTCAAGGAAAACTACTGCAAAAATGGATATATTCTAGTCCGGGCTGTCTTTACCACCAAACGTTTATGTTTAATGTGGGAAATAAATCGATCAGGGATCTATAAGTGTGACAACTGATTGACAGCAGGAGGATGTCAAGTAAAGTTGCCTCTACAGTGGCATGGTGTTCAGGACCTTTGCACAGAGACAGAGAAAGGCTGAAGCAGGTCATACACTGCTGCTGCTGTGATTCTGTGACCTGTCCTTGGTGTTGGTATTGAAATCTCATAAAGTGATTATAAATAGCTTGATCCTGGCTTACAGTGCTGCAGCAAGTCACACTCCAGTCTCTCTGACGACAATCATTCTGACTGGGGGGTCATGAAAAAATAACCCCCGCTGGACATTTATGTGGAGGGGTTCAACTACAGCACCAGACGCCGTCTTCTTCCTCTTTTTTTTTCTCCCCCTTTCCTGTCCCTAGTCAATGCCTTCCTTTACACTGCCCCGCTGATGGGATCCCCTCGTCTGTTTCCTCCTGTTTGTGTCCGTTGCTTGGAAACCATGGCAGCTGTCCAGTTGGGAGGGATTTTTTTTCATTTCGTTTTACTGGGGTGACTTGGGGGTTTGGAAGGTTAAGAGGTCAGCATATGGGTGGGATGCTTAACAGTTTTCATGTTGGCATTATGATTTACAAGCAAAAATAATGCCCGGTTCCACTAAATTGGTTTTAAGATAAGATAAAATAAAACTTTATTGTTCCCACACCAGGGAAATTCCCTTGTTACAGCAGTAGACAATATAGAATGAGTTAGACAAGAGAGTACAAATAATAAAATAATAAATAATAATAAAATAATAAAAGAAGTCAACAGAATAATAACACATATGTACATACACCTTTCACTACAGAAAAACAGTGTTTGTATAGAAAAAACTATATCAGTAAAGAGCAGTGTACAGGATGATTGCAATGAATGTAAAAAGCATAAGGTGATATTGAGATAGGTAAAAAAAACATGTGAATGATATAATTTGATATATGATATGCAGTAAATGTGCAGAGGGTACTAATGTGTAGTTAATAATAGTGCAATTGTCACATGTTGTTATAAGAGAAAAAACAGCCAGTATTTATGTAACGCCATCTCAGCTTCACCAACATCCTCCTCTCAGGTCCCTTCCTTAGTGAAATCCAGAGGGTGATTCTGTACAGAAGATGTACAGAATCACCTCGCAGAGCTGCTCTGCCCTGAGTAGTCTAGAGCTGATGGCAACAGGGCCTGTAGCCTTTCTGACCTTGATCCTTTTCAGCTCCATCTTCCCCTGATCAACTGTTAAGCCTGATTCATGCATCTGCCTATGTGTGGACGTTTACCCTACGCAAAGCCCTACCATGTACCCTGACTTAAATCTCCCCACAAATCTAACCATGCATTGAGGAAACAGGAAGACACTCAACACAAGCATAGAAACTCTACCACCACTAGGGTTTATGCGGTGTAAAATGCAATGTGACTCACACACATACACTGACACTCAACTATGATTGCTCGGCCTGTGCATAGGCTACGTGTGTAGGCTTTAAGTGGATAGTGGGGGTTGACGGTGACTCCATGGGAAACTGGGGGATGCTGGTGATAATGTCCTAACTGCATTGGGGGAGGAGGGGGGAGTTGGAGCAGAATCAAATATGTTAAAAACAAATTCAGCTACTGTCAACCCACTGTCTTTGCTGTGGCCGGAGAGGTTTTTCAGGCCTCTCCACACCTCTCTCAAGTTGTTCCGTTGGAGCCTCTCCTTCAACGTCTTTGAACTCAGAATAGTATGTGAATATAAATATAGAACTACTCCACTAAGAACTGTATGTTTTTACCCCTTTCCATTTGTTTGAAATTTTAATATTTGGTGAGTGTCCAAATAAAAATCTGCATGTGGCAAATTTGGTGTTGTTTTAAAAGGGGACTGTGGGGCCTTCTTGGAGGTATGTGCTCTACTGAGTGCCATTCTAGTATAATGTAGGAAAAACAGCTTTGACATGCCTCTTTATAAAAATATAACCTGTTTTAGCAGTTCCTTTCACATCAACCAAGCATGTTGTGCGAGTGAGTTCCCCCGCTGGATTCACAGCGAGCGAGTGGGGGGGATCGATGAAGCTTCGAACACTCAACAGACGCAAAAATGAAAAAATACAAAAATAAAATACTGGACTTTATTAGCAAGGTGACCAGTCGCGACTTCATGTGTATAAATGTGCAACTTTTTGCCAATGCATACATTACAAGAGCTTTATAGGAGGCCAAAGTCCTGATATTACCTCTAAACCTGCATCACTGGCTTCAGTAAAACAAAGCTATCGCTCGTTGAGTACTTCTTTCTTCAGTCTCTCTGAACTATGACGTTTGTCCCAGTGGTTCTCTATCTGTGATTTAAGAGGATTCACAAGACGTGACTTGGATTCATCCATATTTTCTTTCCTAACACTCAGTTTTAACTTTATATCATTCATATAAATTCAAGCCTCTACACTCGGTTGGCTGTGAAACAGGCTACTGATACAGAGCTGCATTTTTTGTTATTTACACTATTACAGTGTCAGCGGGGTTTTGAATACAATTGTTTTACTTCTGGAAAAGAGCCCAGAAGTTTTATGTCAGGCCTCCAGAGGGTCAGTGTTTTGTAATCAATCAGGATCTCTATTTCACTTGAATGTCTTGTTTGCCATTCTGCTGTTATCTTCTCTTGTAACCACAATTACCATAACCATTATCTACAAAACAGTTCTGCTTGAATCCAACATGTGAGTTTACCGGCAGTTTGCCTTTTGCACACGCAGCAGGAGGTTCTCTGCACAGACTCGTTCACAACAGCAACAAATCCTCCGCAGTATTCAGGCGAGAGGTGAAGCAGCAGGCAGACAGGAAGCGACGTTTAAACTCCACTGTGGACATCACGTGATTTTCTTGACAACCCACAGACACCAGTGTCAGCTCGTATAGCCACAAACTCTCTTGACATCTTCGTCGGTGTCTTCTATGTGTATGTCACAGCTTTTTCAGCGGGAGGTTTTCTTTTCTATTTTTTTTTCTTTCGCATTTTTGTGTCTGTAGTGTGTTAGAAGAGTCATCAACTCCCCTGATGAATCCAGTGGGGGATCGCCTTCTGTGCTCTCACATCAAATTCTCTGGACTTTCTACGGACTTTCTACCAGAAGGCCAGTCAGAGAAAGTCTGCAGAAACTTGCATCTCCTCCAGAGAAAATATGAAGTATCTGCGCAGTTCAGTGCATGTCTGAAAGCAGCTTTTGTTTTAGCACATGCACACAGCAACAGCACATGCAAACTCTTGTTAAAAAACGTGATTCATGCTGTGTTGTTAGTCAGCCATCTCTTTTGATTCACCTCCATCTGGCTCTTGTGCGACTGGGGTGAGAATGTATCACATGAGGGTTGAGCTCCACAGTGGGTTCAAGTGTGTGATGACTTTGCCGAGGCATCACATGTGTGCCGATAGCTCCGGTGAATGTCAGGTTTACATCAGGCAGTTTTCTGCTTTTGAAGGCTGTTACAAGGTTTCATGGCAGCCGCACACACTTAAAAGGGTTAGAGTTAAATGCGCACGACACAGGTCAAGTTGAAGAGAGGGTGTGTGTGTGTGTGTGTGTGTTTGTGTGTGTGCGGATGAAAAACTCATCAGGTTAGAATGACTCACTGGTGGCTCAATGCCACACACTCACATATTCATACACACATCGGCTCAAGAGGAGAAAAGCTGGCCTTCTCTCTCAGTCCATTTTGCAACTTTTAAACACTGTTGAGTTGAAACCAGACACAATAAAGTACCACTCCGCAGGGAAAGAACGCGTTGCCCTGCTGTGAATCCACCCCAAGTCTTTCCCCTCCACCCTGCAGCCTTAAGCGTCTCCCCAGTCTCTGGGAACCTGATCTGGTAGTGCGTTTTTCACTTGAATCCGTCAGCGGTGTTCCTGACCTCAGAAAGTGATCCCAATCAGGAGGAATACCCTGATGCTGCAGTTTGGACCCTCAGCGCTGAAACCAAATAGTATAATCGTGTAATGAGGGATCCCTCTCCAGGAAACATACTCAAGGAAAACTGGCTACTGCTTCTGCTGATATCTTGCATGGTTTATTATAAGAGCACAATTTTAGTAAGTAATAGTTGCAATTTACAAATTACCATTTTTTTCTGGGATTCATTTTTTTAGTTGTTTCTTTGTTGAGGCTGCCAATGTTACAGTCACATTTGCTACCCGCACTAGAAATCAGCATTTTCAGTTAAAACAGCGTCATATTTTCTTGCAGCGTGAGTCAAAATGTGATGATTCATAAACACTGGCCCGAGACTGTCTGTGGTGGACTGTCCACAGTGCAATTGTTTGTATGCTGTGTCATTTCTCAAGAGAAGAGAAGCAGAGTGCATGTTTCTATTCAGTCAGACAATGAACAGGACGCCACCCTCCTGTCCTGTACACGCAGATGAGTATCCAGGATTTGGCTCTACTAGACTGACTTTCAATGGGCAGGGCGTGATCGTGTGCCCACCTGTCTGACGATGGGTGTGTTTCTATTGACATGACATCCATAAGATGTGTTTAGTTCAGGTGAGTGTGCAGACTCTGTTTTCTAACAGGGCATGGCTACAGTTAAAGTAATTTGTTTGTACATATTGGTCACTAATTATACAATGTGAGGCTTGTTTAATTTTTCCAAAGCATTAGACAGGACACACAGTTTATTTAAGTGTTTTTTCCTGCACATGTGTAATGGTGGATAGCTAGTGTTGGTTAGCCTGGGAATGCTCAGAGCAGGCAACACTGCAACTGATACATCCCACCCCCTGCCAGCGACCCTCTCGTCAAAGCTCTGCCCCTAAACCACATAAAAGTGCACTGACTAACAACTGCTAGAAGACGACTTTTCTAGCCCACTTACTTCACCTCTGCTTCATCAGTGTATGTCTATCCAGTCATGCACAGTGAGAGCAAGGCAGGGTGTGCACAGGCAGGTCAGGTACTAACAGGTACGCCAACCAATCATTTCATTAGGTTGTGTTTATTAAAGTCCTGAAGGCCACAGACACGTTTTTCCCCCGATAACTTCATTTATTGATGGCTATTTGACCATGAAGAGAATTTCAAGTTTTTCTGTTTCTGAAACAACATACCTAGCCTACCTTTAATATGTGGTAGGGGAGGTACTCAAATGTTTTAATTAATAGACAAAAATGATCTAAAGTACAAGAGAAAGCTTCTGCTTTATAAGTACTTGCTTTTAAATATACTTAAGTACTAAAGGAAAAGTACTTGCCGAGTGTAGCCTATTCCCTTAAACAATAGTCAACTACATCATTAACTGTGCCTTCCTGCACATTCGTTTTTCTGTTGTTACCTGTCAGTTATGATTGATGAACCAATTCCCTTCTCGTTATTGATGACTTATAGAATAGAAACCAATGTGAACATGTAACACAATGCTCAGTAAAGATGTACTGGAGTAGAAGTACAGATATTATCGGATACATGAGTAAGTAACTGCCCCAAAATAAATCTACCAAAGCAAAGTACAAATACACGAACATGTACTTAAGTACAGTAAAAAGTAAATGTACCTCACCACTGCCTTTAATCGGCATCTTGGTGCATTGACTGTGTGGGTATCATATGGACCAGAGCATATGGTGCTATAACACCTTACTCTATAGATGCATGATGTGTGTTGGACGCATCCCCTCATAGTGAAAGATATGAAACTGTGAAAGCCTGCATGCCTTCATGGTTTGTTAGCTCCTGAGCTCTGGTGGAAGGAGGCACTGTTACTCAGCAGCTCCCATGTGTCACAAACCTCGCCACTGTCTACGCAACCGCCATGGCTTCTGGGAAACTGTCTGCGCCCGTAATCATCCTCCAGTAAAAGGATATCAAGAGCCGCTCTGGTGCCAGATGAAAAATACTCGAGCTTATGCCGAGAAATGCACACGTGTGGGCAATCACATGTATGACTGTAGAAAGTGACAGTATGTAGGCTTTGCTACACACACACCTCAGGTTTGTTGCCAAATATAATAGCTCTCTCTGCTCCAACAATTGTAGCTGTATGTGTAAATACATCTGGACAACATAATTTCACACATCGTCACCTCCACACACCCACTCTCACATCCCCCGCTTTCCTTTTGTGAGAAAATAAAGTGGAGGTCTGTCAGAGGGAATCCCTGCTACCCCAGCTGAGAATACACACTCCATACTGGCCCCTTGCACATAATTCTCTTCCAACAGTCTGAAACCGCCCTGACCCATCGTCTAGAGTGACTCAATGCCTCGGCTTCCCGCACTTCCCAGAAAGCCATGCCAGGCCATGAGTGAGGACATCTCCAGATGAATGAGATTTCCCCACTTTTGCATTGGTCGGTTTACCGTCGGAACACATTAGTATTGTGCCTGTGCATGTGTGTGTCTGTGTGTGTCCCCTTGCGTGCTTTACCGAGCTCCAACTCCGCAAGGTGGAAAACTATCCCCTGAAAGTATTTACATATCATCACCACATGGACCAGCTCTGCGTTCTTGCCTCACATTAGGGTTCAGGGTGCAGACTGGCTGCCATGGTGGCTCTTTTTTAAAACACCCAGACGGTTACGAAACTCACAGAGCAAATAGGTTATTATACTGCAGTTATGGTTCCATGATGTGGTTTAGGAGCAATGCGGCTCTTAAAGTCCCATGTTAAACGAGAAGCTCCTCCAGGGCCCGGGAACGCCAGGCAGACCAAACACGGCCACTTTATGTTCATTTGTTCATTTGTCTGTTTAAACTGTGCCTTATAGAAGTTTATCGTGCAGTGTCATGTTGATGGATCAGTGCTACCTTCCTCCACACATTATTTACTAGTCAAGTTGTTTCTAAATCAATACCGGCCATGTGACAAAGATTGAAGAGAGTCGATTCAGCTCACAGTTGCATGGTTTCAGTCATTCTTAATCTTAGTCACTTGCACACACACACACAACTCTTCACATGTGTTTGTATGAGTGTTCAGATTGGAATTGTGGTTTTCTGTTATCATTCACACATTTCCATCGAGAGAGGCTAAAAGGGAAGCAAATGAAAATCAATCAATTCGAATTGAATTAAATTGATTGTGAACAAAGGAATAGACAGTGGCACACATGGAAATAAACCCATGAATTAGGACCTCTGGGTATGAAGGAGACTTCCCACCAGAGAGTAGACACTAGTGGTGATGAGGAGGAGCATGGTCCATGTGATGAAGGATAGTTAAAGGTAGATGAGCTAGTGTCCAGAGTTGAGGTGGTGCAGGGGGTGGAGGTGGGTCACTCATTGATCACTGTACTGAATTGCTCTATGACAGGAGGGAGAGAGGACATTTTAAAATGTGACAGTGTGCTGTATATACTGAAGGAGGAGCAGAAAGACATTTTGCAAATCTTTGCCAAAAGTCTAGTTTACCTGTCAATAAAGTGAAGCTCTCTGTCAGTTCACAGAAGAAATCAGTGCATGATTCTGGAATTACACTGCGCCATTCCTTTCAGATTTGACTCACTGTTATTTCTCTAAATAACAAACGTTTTGCACATCAGGCCTTCAGTAAATAAGCCCTCTGTGAATTGGTTCATGATGTAGAACTCACCAGGCGAGGAACAATAGAAAGGCACACTCCTCTACTGCCAATGGGAAAGGTGTCAGTTGCTTTAAAAAAGTGCATATACCCACAATTGTAGGTGTAAAAGAGGTAATAAAGTGTAGATGAGGATTAGTCACAGGATCAATGTTTTATAACACTTAAAGACTTGAGTAGTTTTATTAGCCTTTGACATAACAGGACTACTGGAATATTTTCTTTAAATTGTGCCGGCTGCCCTCAGTAACTTCAGGATATCAGTTACCTGGTTCCCAACATCTTTGACTGTCACCAGTTTAGTCAACTATGACTGTTTACACATAAACACACATACAGAATTAGGCCTACATAACAAAGACATCTACAGAAATCATGGAGCAGCTATTTTCCAACATCTGTACCAATAACGTGGAATAACAAAAGCTCTTTGGCTCAGTCTCACATCTGGAAACAACTTCACTTTTGACACTTCTCGGGGTATTTTTCGCCTACTGCAGCTTTAAAAACACTTGAACATGTGATGGTGAAATGTTTGCTTCATGAAACTTTATCTTGGGTTGACTACGACTGAATCTTGAAGTGCTGTATGTCACTTCATCATGATTTGAAAATCCAACGATGAGACTATTTCATTATATGGAATATTTGACAGCCTATAGTTTATCTGAAGACTGAACTAGCTTCAGTTCCTCAGTCATCATGGTCTCACCACTGTTGGGAGCATATCACATATTTAAAAGAGCTGTCACTATGTTTGTCAATATTGTCATCAGTTTGTTTTAATGGTGGTTGAGATAATGCTCACTGGTCTTTACATTAAAGCAGCAGCAGCAGTGACTGTTGGTATCTGCTCTGAACTTTCTCACACGAACTATATGCTTTCAAATACATATGTCGCTACTGCCATCTTCTGGGCTACTAATGTATTGCACCTTTACTTTAACTTCCCATTGTTATGTATTCAAACTGGGGAAATCAAACCAAATCTCAAAAGTAAGCTAAGATAAAATAAATCCTGAGTTCTGTTTACACTTTTCATAAAGCTTACTTTTGTATATTAGTTAATGCATCACAGAGCATATGTACAATTTTGATTATTAGAAAGAGTATTTGAAATGTATTGTGTGATAGCTTTAAATGGTCAGCGTCCAAAATATACATATAAATATACAATATATGTGGCATAAAATACGATTGACAGCCATAGTGTCAGTCACGGAGCATTGAGCCATCTGGTGGAGAGCACTGTTATTAATACATGTCACTAAAGTGAATTTCACAGATATGAGAAAATCGTACTTTTCATGGCTGAACTCTTTTAAAGTACAATCCCGTCTTTGTTCGATCACATGGTACCTCTTACCTCTACTATTGCCAGTGCAAACACAGTAGAGGCCCCTAGTGGCATCTTTGCGCGCTGAGGCCTCTTATATAAAAAGCACCTGCTCTTACAGACTGACTGTATTTCTTCAGTTGGTGAATGAACTGCACAGCCCTCTCCTTTCTGCTCTGCTCTCTGGCCTTTAATGCTCAGTGACTGATCTCACCGCTGGATATGCAGCAGAATGGCACATTCCGCAGATCCACACGCTGTGAAATAAGGGAAATGTGATAGTGATTGAAATTCAAATATTTTGCTCATATTTCCCCACAGTGACATTTTGTGTCTTTTAATTAAAGGCAGACAAGGTGATGTCATGCATGGAGGCGAGCACGTCTGCCTCTCAGGACTGAGTATGTCACATTGCACTTTTGCCAAAATATCAGATATCTCAATAAAGAAAAAAAAGAAGATGTGTGGTACTTATGCAGATGTAAGGTAATCTGACCTACTGAGAAAATACCTGGAGCGCAGGGTAAACGAAAGGATAGGGACATTATTATTAGTCAAAACTCTCACGGGAATGTTCTGAGCTGTAAGCACAATATACCCATTATGCTGCATGCACACTGACCTGATCAGGGACATGTTGCTTTCAGTGAAAGCTGCCTTTTCATTCAGTTAAATGTGATGTGCAGCAGCTACTATTCAAGTTCATCTCATGCCTCCATCAGGCCTGTTTGCTCCTGAGTGACGACCCTCACGGGGCACAGATTGGTCTCTTCTGAGGCAACACTAACTGGTAATGAGCATCCATGTCCATCAGCAGCTGGTCTGATACATGACTAATAAACATGCAGCAGGATATGTGCGGCTATTTAAAGGCCCAGAGATGGAGGCGTTGGAAAGAAGAGGGTCTTTTTCTTGTCCTGGTGTCAGTCTGTGTCAGTGACGGTGGTAGCGTTCATTAGCATGAGTCAGATCAGTGCTGTCAAACGTGTGATGGCATACACACACACACACACACACACACACACACACACACACACATGCATGCACGTCCAAAATGCACACACCCACAGGGGACACACAGAATGTTTGCACAAAAGTCTGCTGCTTTGCTGCCACCATGTGGAAAAGTCATGGCACAGGTGTCTCTGTGATAAGCAATGGGATGTTGAGCCATGACATGTAGCCCAGGCAATACGACTTGAATCTCCATTTATTATAGATCGTGTAACAATTAGAACTGGAAAAAATATGAGCAGAGCTTAATTTAGATGTTTACATTTCTACATACAGATGTCATGAGATGTACTTTGCAGCTGTACCTACATTTTCAATGTTGTTTTTATGATTTCATGCTCTAATAACAATCAGTGGTGCAAGAAGCACTCAGATCCTTTTCTAAAAGTAAAAGTACGAGGACATTAATGTCAGTTATTGTAAGAAAGACTATCAAAAGTAAAATGAAACTATGAAAAGTCCTGACTTTGCAAAGCAATTTCAGATGGTTAACTTATGGAGAGCCTAAGGTCCTAAAAGATTATTCACACAACTAATAATTGAGTACTGTGAAATGAAATAAAATAAAATGTGTTTTCATTTCTTTAGGGGCTCAATTTATTTGACATTCTTATTGATACAGGATGCTGTCCTGTCTAAATAATCAGTAGTAATGTCCCATATATATGTCATTATCAGCACTGCCAGGCATAATGTAACTGAAAGCTCTTGTTATATAGTCACATATGGTGAAAAGTAAACCATGATAATCTCAGTGGCAACTGAAACCGATTGAGGCTCGAACGTTCTCCTAACAAACAACGGTCAACAAGAAATGGTTCTTGAATGTAATCAGCACATTTAACATTTTAATTGTAAATTGCAGTCTTGAGGGTTTCATTTGTCACCATGGATATTTGTATTATTTCTTTGTTTTTAATAAAAACACATTTATATGTAAATGACAACTAACTAACATTTCCAAATTAATTATTTTTTCCTTGTGTTGTGTTTAGGTGCCAGGTCTTGGGTGTGATCCTTAATTTAAAACAAAGACAAGGCAAACATTGACCTTGGTTATTTATTTATTTACTTATTTTAAGAAAACGACTAAATGTCAAGTTTGCTTTGATTGGAATAGTTCATTAAGTCTGTGAGCAAATCATGTTTTCTTTTTGTTCCCAGCATGCTTTTCATGAATATAGGAGCTCCAGGGTGTCGTTTAGACCCGACTGTGTTTTATTGTCACATGACACAAATGTGCAGATTTTCTGCTTATTTTTGTCTTTTTCAGAGACAAACAAATTAAGATGTTTTCTCTGCTCCAATATTCAGAACATACTGCAGCCATTTGTCATTTTCTCTTCACAATTTGTCAAAACCCAATAAAATCAACACCACAGGGGCAGCGCGTACACACACATCAGCACACAATAATTTACCACAATGATTAGGAATGACAAACCACAAAGGGATATTACTTTGACCTGCTCATCATTCGCACCATTGTTATGATTATGACATATAGTCTGTACTCACTCCGGGGAGAAGCAGCGTAATCAGGCTACTAGTGTAATTAAATCAACCTGCCCTGGGCTTTTATTGACTCGCTAATATGGCCAATACAATATGACTGTTATGACCTGCTGCTCTCCAGACATCCATCCATACATGTTAGCCGAGCAATAAATGCCTGGGTTGAATTAAACCATAATGTATGGAGCAGCCTGATAATGATGAAGCATTGGCTGGGAGGGGAGGTTATGCACATATATACAGACATGTTGTCATTGTGCAGTGATTAAATGAATTAAAGGGAAACCCTGTGATCACATCACCAGTATTTAGCATCAGAAAAGAGGACAGTAATATTTAGTAGTAGTAGTAGTATTTCTGCACGCTGTAATTTTAGCCACAGATCTCAATGTAAAGTTATGTTGAACATACACACAGCGTATATGTTGAACATAGACATACAATTGGACTGTGCTACTGCAAAAACACAGCAGAGATATGGATGTGTATGTTGTTTACGTCATGAAAATATTGCAACGCAAACTCTGTATGATTTTTAAATGACAGTGCTGTTGCAAATGCACCACAGTAGGGAATAAAATAAAATGTTCGCAACAGAACCAAGAGCACAGAGACCAAATCAAATCATATCAGGTCAAATTTTAATTTTACAGCACATATTCAATAATAAAAGTTTGTCTCATAGTGCTTAACAATCTGTACAAGAAGAAAATCCTTGTTCTTTACCGTCTAAAAACCTTTACACAGGGGAAATAATACAGAAACCTCAGGTAGGGTCACATATTTGTTACAGTACTACCACTACTCCACCAGAGAATTGGCAAGAACCAGTCATTCGGCCTATGAGTAACAGTGAGGCTCTTATTTCACACAAACTCACTGTATGTCCTGGACAAGACAATGGTCCTTGTTCTGTGTGTGTCAGTGGATGAAGTGAGGGGATGATTGTTCTCTGTAGCCTCATGCTGCACTGACACCAGTATGAACACAGTCAGAGCATCACCTGAGCTGCAAAGCCTCTAACACATTTACACACACGTTGATCATATTTATACTTTCCTAAAAATATATTAACAGCACCTAAACTGTCCACCTGAGATAGCTGGGTAATGTATACATGTGCATTAAAGGCATTATTATACAATGACAATAATAACAAAAATAATGTTATAATACGTCTATTTTTAGCCTTTTAACCATGTATTCAGTGTCCACATCATTAGGTCCATCTATACAGTCTGTTGTAATCCATAAAGATGTTTTTGTCACAGAGGCATTAATTATTTATTTTTTTTAGTCACAGTTAGTGCTGGTATTGTACTGGATTGCATTGTATTCGCAGAAATATTTAGCCTTTATATGTGTAAATAAAGCTAAACACACCTCTCTATATAACAGAGTCATGTACAATACCAACTTCAACTCTGACCTAATAATAGTGCAGTAATAAATACATTTGAATACACACATTTTACTTGCAGTGGATTGAATGGATGTAACTCCCCCAGTTTTTCCGTTTATATGCCACTGAACACATCCTAAGTGAAGAAGAAGAATTCGGACAGTGTACAGCATTTCAACTGAGTAACCTGCACTCAG
The DNA here is from genome assembly GCF_024713975.1 of Paralichthys olivaceus. NCBI lineage: Eukaryota > Metazoa > Chordata > Actinopteri > Pleuronectiformes > Paralichthyidae > Paralichthys > Paralichthys olivaceus. Next base: position 21,326,244 of record NC_091105.1, on the reverse strand, counting down.
CAAGTTTTATTTAATTACCTCCGGTGTGGTCCAAAAGTCTGAGATCAGACCTAAAGTCGCCTCAGAGTTCTAAACACTACTAGGATTTAAAGTGATTGTGGCCAAACAAGATCGCGATTGCCGAGTCCTTATTTGAAATGAAAAACAATAATAATAGACTCACGTCATGTAAATCATACATCAGACGTATCTTAAGTAAAAGTAGATTTTGAATCAGAATTATTAAAGAGATAATTATGGGACCTTTGAAATACGGTAAGGATACTCCATGTGTCCACAGATAAAGAAATAAGTATAAAGAACATACGCATGCCCACACAAGCAGACTAGGATGATCCTCAGCTGGGATGATACTTCTACCGAGCGTGTCCTCGCTCTTGTTTTACACAATAGCCTCTCACAACTGTAAAAAAAAGCCCCTCTGTGTGGAGAACGGTGCTCTTCACCCTCATCACTGAGAGAATGACTGTGTGTCTCTGTGTGTGTGCAGCAGAAGGAGAGAGGGGGAAAAGTGCTTGTGTAAAACAGATTGAAAGCAAAAGTGACAAAAAGAAGAGAAGCAGCGGAGAGGAGAGTGAATAGAGCGAGACCTCCTTTTTCTCTCCTGTACCTCCTCAACATGAGAGCAGCAGCGTGCAGGCCGACATGCAGCACAGTGCAGCACTTATTCATGTATTCAAAAGTAATCCCCAAATGATTTAATCTGTAACATGATTAACAGTGGAGCAATTTAGAAATAATCTGTTAGCATTCAGAAATAACACTTCAGTGTTAATCATTATGGGAAAGAGAGCGGGGGCTACACGCTCTCGAGCTTTGCTGCAATCATGACGTCAGTTTTTCCTGCTCGCTCTGTGCCACGGTCAGCATCGGACCTTTATGAGACCGGACCCGAGAGAGGCCACAGCCGAGGTCAAAAGTCAAACTGCAATTGATGTCACAATGCTCGCATGGCTATGTCTGATGCATGATTAGTTAGATATGTACATTTAGATAATGTGCTTGTCCCCTAATCTATTAGGAGCTGCTCTGCTCTTCGCCCTAGGACCCTAATGCACTCCAATGTATTTATGGTCAATAATTAAAAGGGTAAAGCATGCATTAAAACCAGTCTCTACTTAACAGATCTTAACTAATAAGATTAGGATAATGAATAGGCCACTTTACCAGCTTGGCCCGGTACAGTGGCCATTTTGCTGACAGCTGCTGGATATGACAAGGTTAGCATCATAAGCCTTTTCTTGCAAAGGGGGTTTAGGGCATGGATTAATGCCCCTGCAGGAACAGTGAAAAGAGGCCAGCCTATTTGTATAAATGCATTAATCCAGGAGGGGAAAATACACTGGACCTTGACTCATTTGTTTTTGGATTTCATGATTCTATGAGAAATGAGTGGTATTTTGTTTTGCAAACAAAATCACCTGGAAATGAAGCTCTCCTTTAGTCACGCTTGGTTTGTGCTCATTGGGGCATAAAACAGACTTTTTGGGAAAACGATGTGCGTTGGAAATGAAACGTGTGAGAACAACTCAACAGCACAATGGGTTCTGCTCCCTTGGTGCGTCTGACTCCTGATTTCCGTGGCTGCAGTAGGTCTTGAGGAGGAGAACTAATGAGAGAAACCCCCCAGAGTTATAAATATGATCTGACTTCATCACCATCGATTTTCCCCCTTTCCCCCCCTGCAGCTTTTTATGCAGTGGCCAAAAATGCTGCCATGCATGTACAACATCAGCTGTGAATAATTCAGTACCACCAAAGGTTAATTTTCAATTTGCACAAGGAAGGGTTACCATTACATTTTGACCTGCAAATTGTATCTCCCCTTTAATACCCTATCATTTCATTTTGGGGTCCCTTTGTAGTTTGAACTGGGGCTGGCTCTGTTTGGCAGTGGCCATCTGTTTATTATTTAGCTGGTGCTCGGATGTGCAGCCTGACTGCATTCGGGAGCGCGAGGGGTAGCAGGCGAACAGCGCTACCTGGCCCTGGATAGGGTCTTTACCAGTCTCCCTGGGCCCATTAAAATCCTGTTAACTTTGATAATCCCTGGCAAGAACTTGGCCTCTGTGGACCACTGAGCTGGAGAGGAATACTTTAATGTGCCACTGTTTAAGAGGTCATAACATCTTGTAAAGCTGTCTGTAGTGGTTGCCGAGGGTTACATAATGACACCTGAGAGAAGAGACAAAGGGCAAGTTGTCAAGGCAGGAATATGATTAAATGTGTTCTTTCCAGAAGGGAAATTTTCCTCCCTCCATCCGCTCACTTGTGAGTCTGCTGTGTCTTCAAGCTGAGTTACATTTGTTTCATTCACCATTACTCTTGACTCTCTCGTGGTGATGTCTACAGTAGGATTATTTTCCACCACCTCTCTTTGTAGGATCTAATGAGGGAGGTGTCAAGGTGGATGACTTGGACAAAGTGTCTTGTGGTATGACTCAGGTTGTGCTGTTACCTTTGGTTACCAACACCCGAGAAAGGATGCCGACCTCACTCACCTCCTGCGGTGTTTACTTACCCGAGCTACAATAATTGGTGCAGAAGGTGGCAACCTCTTGCGTCAAACACAGACATCTCTCACCATTATGTGTTGGTTTCAGTTCATTTAGGGTTAACGGTATAAACACAATCAGAAACTAAAAGAAATTCAATTGTGTTCTTTCTTCCTTTTGATTCTGCCTACTTGACATTCGGCAACCAATCAATAGGACATGTGACAATCTGTGATTGTGACACCTGCTAAAGAGCACTTCAGAAAATACAGCAGAGGGAGAGAATAAGATTATTTGCCCTCTCTAGAAAACAACAAAATGGGCTGCTTGGTCAAACACTTAAAATGACATGGGTGTATGTTTTTCTGACAGGGAATTTGCCAAATAATCACACACAAAAGCAAAGATGACAGCAGCATGGTTTTATAACCACAATAGCGACTTGTGCAACTTCTATTTATTTTCATTGCAGTGTATGCACCAACAATGCATGTATTTGTGTGTTCCCACCAAGAACTGCAGGTCCAGGTTTTTTTCCTCCACTTTATCTCTTCATATCTTTGCTCAGCATCGTACCTTCATGCAGAATTTTCACTATTCTCAGGATAAATTCTACCCGCAAGTTGGAAAAGTTTGACTCACTGTCTCACTTGCTTCCCATTGCGCATTTAGGGTTTATGATTTGGAAAAGATGGTCGTATGCACAAAGTGATTCTGACACAGACTGTTGTTCTTATAACATAGGCAAAAATACCATTTGTTTCTAACCTCAATCATTTACTTTTTAACTATAACCCTGACCAGTCCTTTCCAGTATCTTTATAGTTGCATAAACATAATCAAACATTAATTTAAAAGTAGCAGAGATGGAAATACTCTGATACTCTAATAATTAATTGTTTCTGTAAAAGCCATATTGATCAACCATTGAAGAACATTTTTTGTCAATATTCTTACAATGTCCTTTCATGAAGATAGCGTAGCTGTCAGCAAGTCCCTTACTTCGTCACATGATGTTACAGCTGAGCTATCATCTTTGAAACTAAGCAAGCTCCATTAACTGAAGAACACTCGCTAGATGTATTTTTCTAAAATGCTCTTGTCGTTTAAGATCATTGTTGGGCAAAGTGTCCAGAGGACAAAAACATGGCCCCCTGTTTGAGGGGAATTGCGGTATTTTTCTACCTGGGCCATATGTTTATAAATGTAAGGGTGCAAATGAATGGTACTTACAAAAAGTTTTGGAATCTGCAACAGTAGCTATAATCCGAAATGTCCACTAAAAGTTGTTCTCCTGGCAGAGACTGGCAGCATTACACATGTCTTGCTGCCCAGAATATCATCATGATAACACATTGTCTTTATATCTAACAGAGAGAAGCTAGTTATCTCTTCATATTGGACATTTAAGCCTATGATAGAGACTGCGACACAATATCGCTGATTTAATATAATATATAGATCCAATACATTTTTTTATACTGGGTTCCTTTGTAATAATTTCTGGATGACCACATTTCTCATTGAGAATGAGTCCGGTTGGTTAAGCAGGGCGAGCAGACAAGACGAGTGAGTGGAAGCTGAATTTGCCCCTAACAGGTGTTGCGAGGGTTACAGCATTAACACCAACACCTGGCCTGAAGCCCCCGAGACCACATGCTGCACAACACTATTAGTCAGCTATGTGGATCACAGATAGACAGAGCTAAAACTGGCTGCTGCCACTTCAGAGAGTGAGAGAATCATAAAAGAACAGCTCTCGCTTTTTTTTTGTTGCTCTCCTGATAACATTTTATCACTCGCTTTCAAAGTCTTTAGAGTGGATATTTCAAAGCGTGCCAGACATTCTGAGACAGGAACAACTTTGCGAGAGCAATTTCTCCGTGCTGTGTGTATGAAAATTTGAATTCCTCGCTTCGCAATGGGAAGCAGAGGTTGAAACGAGGCAGAAACCGCCAGCATGTGCGGAGAAAATTCCTGCACCCTTCTGGTGGCGATTACCAAGAGGGGCAAAAGGAAAGGAGGGGGGTATAATGAGAGCTGCGGTGGCACTGCCCTCTATTTAGAGTACGTCTCAATGGCCTGCAGTCAAAACTATCAGCTCTCTTTCATGATCATCTACTGTACTGAAGCACTGATAATGCAAACAGCAGAAAAGAGGATGCTTCGTCTTTTTCTTTAAAGTAACTGCGAAAATGTGTTCAATCCACCGAGTGCCATTTAACATTCCTCTGTAAAATGGCATTGGAAAGGAAAACATACCCTTCTTTTCCACAACACGTGTTCGCCCCTTTGATGCCTCAAGTACACTTAGACTGATTTATATCAAAAAACATTTAAAAGCAATTCAACATAAAACATAGATCTTGTTTTCTAATCTTTCCCGCCTGTAACTTCTATACGTCAAAAACGAAACAAAGTGAAGAAAAGACCAAAGCAAAGGCATTAAATCAAATCTATGGTTTAATTAAAGAGGGCTCTAGGGTCAGGACAATGATGGCTTATGTCATTGACGACAATTCGCTCGTTTCAAATACATTGACAAAAAGACATGATTAGTTGAACCTGACTAAGCAGTAGTCTCATTGCTTTATTGGCAGGGCCAGGCCTCCAATTTTTCATTTTCAAAACACAGCGAGTGTCAGCATCTTCTCAGGCTGCCACCAGATACAGATGGAAACATACACAATGACAATACAGACGGTCTTACATTTATTTCTGCCTCTTTTCCATTGTGAGCTGCTGCTCTGCTAGTAGCATTAAGCCCAGACCTTCCAGTCCTCAAATTGAAAAATGATCCATTGATTAGACTGCTCAGTCATTAAAGGGCATATTCAAGCATTGGGCAATGACTATATGGGGTCAAAGGTCACCAAAGGTCGCTGTTCAGGGCAAGGCCCTCCTGCAAGAGGGCACAGCAACTCCCTTTATGATCCTTCATTACATTACAGCTTAACTTCACCTTTTTTTTTCTATCAGGAGGGGAAGATCAGGCCCGTTTGTTCAGCATGGAGAAACAATGGTTAACAGAGTAACAGGAAGAGGGTGTGAAGGGGGGGATGGAGAGATAGAGGAATGGGATGAGACATGAGATGAAGGGAGGATGAGGAAAGGAGGAGAGGATGAGAGAATGAAGCCGGTGTGCAGAGGAAGATTTCCTGAGTGTCACTGCAGCCCTGATTCCTCCACACTCCTTCTCCCAGAAAATTAAATATTGATCAATCTCACAGGCCTACTAACAATGAAGGAGATAAAGAAGAGTATTAAAGGAAATAAATAAATATACACTTGTATCACCTGTCCAAGCTGGGAGGAGGGGGGGGGTTGAAGAAGGTGCAGCAAGGACGGGGGGGGGTGAGTGTGTGTTTATAGGTGGGTGGGCATTAGGAAATGCAGGCCCATCCATCACGCACACCCCTACATGGGAAAGGTTTGGCTGGGAAGGTCTGCAGGCTGGCACATGCAGGGCCGGGCTCTCCTTTATCAGGTTTCTTTTTTTCGCAAACAACCCCTCATCTCTGATTGGCTTTATCGCTATAGCTTGTGAGCCTGCTCAGCCTTTTAAATAATTAACAAGGTATTTTCTATAGCTCGGCTGATGAGGGATCTGCTGCCCAGAGCCGTCCTCTGTCTCTCTCCCAGGCACAAACAACAGGCTTTAATAAGACATTCTGACTTCTGCACAGCAGCATCACACGTTAAGTCACGCAGTTTGACCTTTTTTGAAAACAATCATTTACATTGATTATTCTATCATTTCATATCAGTAAAACTACATAAATCACATAAAGGAAATTACAAATGAGAAAGATCCGATTGAATTGAATCATATCATTATTTATTTTCCGGGATATTTTTGTCTTATCTTGCCAAAACATCACCTGTTCATGACCTATGACATAGACCATGTTTTCTGCTTTTTGATATTTTTTATATTAGTCAAGAGAATGAGAATCTACTCTCATAAAGGAATACAACTAAATCATCCACGATGCATTGTTTCCACTGAACAGCGGTGATATGTAAATGTGTATTTGTATGCACTCTATATTGCCCTATGTACCAGGGTATGCACTTGATATATACGTATGTGTACATTAATAACATCATATCGGTTTCTGGATTTTCTTATAGCTTGTTCATGAATTCTTTAATAAGATATGAGATATGAAAATCATCATTTATTGGCTCTGTGAGCACCATGGTTTATTTCTGGTATCAGCTGATACTTTACTAAATAATTAATAATATTAATAATACAAACCAGTACACCAGTTTGACTAAACTGAGTATTATATGTCATTTATGCAGATAATATGGATTCTCACTGTATTGAATAAGATAAATATCATCTATTAGGATTTTTTTAACCCAATTTATACAGAAGTGTCACTTTGAGCTTTTAGACTAAACAAAAGCCCATTTTACTTCACTGAATAACGAACCGTTTAACCCCCAACACACACACAAACACAATCACACACCCGCACACACACAACATTGACAATCCCCCAAACAGCTCTCGAGTGCAGGTCCTTAAACAAATTATGACAGGGGATCTTCCTCGCCAATCGACCTTTGCTGACCTCTTATATTGCAGATATTTATTACTGTCCTTTCTCAAGATAACGCTGCGCCTACATTGCGAGTTGAGTGCATGTGTGTTTGTGTGTGTGAGGGGGTTAGTAAATCCTGGAGTGGGAGCAAGCAGGCATCTGGTCATAAATGCCACCGCTATAGGATTTCCACATAAAGAAAAGAGGTGCAACAGCCTCTCTATCCTTTCCCACCTCCCCCGTTGCTACAGTCCCACCTACCTCCTCCTCCTCTTTCTTCCTCTACTCCTCCCCCTGCTGCCGTTCCACTCATGATCCGGAGAGATGTTATCGCTCCATTTAAGAAAGGAACAAACAAGATTATACTGTAAGTTATCCTCGATTATGGCCACAAATCTGGTGCTGGAGCGATGGCAGGGGTGTGTGTGTGTGTGTGTATGTGTGTGTGTGTGTGCGGACTGGGGGAGGTGGGAGAGTGAAAGATGATAAAGTAAACTGAGTTGCTTTTCTTTTCCTCTCAGTCCATCTCCTTTTATCCGCCACACAAACAGATTTATGGGATAAAGAAGAAGCGCCTTTGCAGACAGTATATCTTTCAAAAACAGTCAGGCCTTCTGGGAGGAGGAGGAAAAAATGTGACAGTGACATATGTCTTCAACAGCATGTGTGTGTGTGTGTGTGTGTGTGTCTGTGTGTGTGTGTGCATGAGTGTGTTTGACTATGACATAATCCCTGACAGAGGGTCAACACTGTGGAGAGCATTTCTGAACCAGAGTCAGCCTGACTGAAAGAAGGGGGGGAAAGAAAGAAATAATGAATAAAAACGTCAACCTTTTAGATTGTGAATTGAAAGACTGTTGTGAAGGCGCTCCGTCGGTTCAGCTGCACTGTGCTCCCCATGTCTCGGGCGACGCGCTCTTTACATCTGCGCCTCCTGGCTTCTGACTGCGGCTCATCACGAAAACGACAGAGCAGAAAAAAGAAGACGAGGAAAAAAAAAAACGACACCTAGAAGTCTATTCATGTCATACAGTAGAGCGAGGGGGCTTTCCCCTCGTCTCCTCTGCTGCTACAACCATCAATTTAGCTCTGTGGTGGCCAGTCAGCCCCTCTCTGTCCCAGCTGTGTTTGACACTATTTATCTGCTCTAGTGAAGCAGATCATTTTTGATTATTAACCTCCCGCCCCAAAAAAAGAAAATCTCCCCCGAAAAAAGGTTAAGACGCAAAATGACAAACTCACACGATTCCCACCCGGGCAATCAAACACTTGACTGTTACAGCTGCTGAGCCACTCCATCAAATCCTCCTTTCAAAGCACACACACACACACACACACACACACACACACACACACAGAGTCCAAGCCCTTCTTTCTCACTCCATCCCTCAATGTGTTTTCACCCACAGCGTTATCAACCTTTGCCTCCCCCCTTTCCCGTCTGACTCCCTCTCCATCTCTCCACCACTTTCTTGCTATCTTTTCATCTGCCTCTCAGTCTAATCTTTGTCTTCCCCTCTCCCTTACCCTCTCTCTCTCCCTCCCTCCCTCGCCTCCCTCTGTCTTCATCTCTCGCTTGGCTCTCTCAGTCCATGTGTGCACCCTGCCCATTAAATTACAGTCCTCTCTAATAAAAGGTTGAACTTTCTTTACCCACTCATGTGGATGAAGAATCTGCCAGCGTCCTGCTGTTCCAAATTCCTGCCTCAGAATATTGAACGCACACACGCACACACATGCTCTCACACAAAACTGTAAGAACAGTGAAGACCCTGCTCTGCCTCATCGTTAACATTTATCTCTCTCACTTAAAGTGTCAAACACGCGTGCACCCCCATATCATACATATGCATGCGTGCGTGCTGATGATGTATTTGTCAACCCTGTTTACCCCGCTGCTTCAAACCTGTCCCCCCTGACATCTTCATTCTATACACACCGGTGCCATTACGCCTGCCCATCCAATAAATTAAGCCCATTTACTCTTCTGAATTATGTTATGTTTATTGATGCTCATATAATTTAATTTCACACAAATTCCATTAAAGATTATGCTCTCTGTCACAGAGCGGTGCTTCCAGGAGAGGGGGAATCTAATCGGGTTATAATGGATCTGAGGCGTGCATTACAGTTGGGACACACTCGGTGCTCAGCCACACACACAATTGTCATCTCAATAATGCAGAGTCAAGCAAACAGATCAATGGAGGCTGCGATGATGCCGTCAAACTCCACTAAGTGACAGGAAGCTTTCAGAGCGCACTATCAAAAGGAAGTCATCTCTGGGGGATTATACTGTCTCGTAGCCCTGCAGGGAATAAAATATGTCGCCTCACTTACACAGCTGTGTCAATAGTCACACGGAAAGACACTCTGAAATACTTCATGCAAGAATTGAGGATTATACGTCCTCTCTTTGACACCCTGCACAGTTTGGTTCAACATTTATATTCACTAGATCTGGATTTTTATTTGCACCATATTGCACATACTCAGAAACACCAGCCCTTCAACATGTCGGATGTTTTTTATTAAGATCCAAATGGTGAAAATGTTGAAAAACTCAATTTGCAATGTTAAAGAAAGGATCTTGATTCTGATCTACAGCCGCACCAAAACTTAATGGGTTCTTTTGGGACCCATACCACAATTACAAGTTTTGCTGTAATTCATTGATACATTCTTGCATAATCCTGTAAAAAAACAGACAGACAAATTAAAACATTTCTTCCTTGGTGCAGGAAATCACATTTGAGTGTTGCATTAACAGTCTCTTTAAGAAAAACACGACTTTTATACACAACTTTCTCTTCTGGTTGATGCAAACATTTTCTTAGGTTACGTGACACTTGTAATCCCCAGGTTAAAAAATGCTTTCATATTATCACTGATAAAAATCATGAAACTATAAACTGTAATGATACAGATTTGACTCTAATGTCAAGTCATGCTAACCAGTAGTGAAAACGTCTTTGCGGTGCCTCCACTTGAGCTTAGGTTGCATGACAGGTCAAGTTTGAGATGATGCCGTGCGTTAAAATCTTTCGAGGGGCTCCAGATTGGGTTGGATTATTTGCAAATGTAACTCCTTTTCTCTCTGCTCCTCCCGTCTGCATTATTGCTTGTCATGTGTCGCAAATATACAGAGTACCTGGTGCATAGCAGAAGCTTGAGGATCTTAAAATCCAACCTCACAGTGTAGAGATAATTCTGACAAAGAAAAACCTTCTCTGCAAAAACATACTGACAATGTCAGACGACTAAAACCTGAAGTGTATCTGCCAGTATAAGTCGTGTATGTTTCTTGATGGGTTGTCATAACATATTCTATTGGTCTATTGCTGTTGTCAGATCATTTGTTGTTTTTCGTATTAGTGAGACAGCCTTTCCCAAATCAGTCTCAGGTTTTGTTCAGGTCTCACATTTGGGAGGAGCAGACAGGTTCAGTAATGGTTTGATCTGAGTGGCCTTTGTACGGACTGGGTTCTGGTCTCAGTCTTGGTTCTGGTCTCAGTTTTGTCCACAGTTTAAATTAAACATGTGCTCACTGGCTGCTGTTCCAAAAGCATTTGAGTTAAGTTCAAGATAAGACAAGATGATCCTTCATTCATTGCCATGGGGGAAATTCAGGTATTACAGCAGCCAAGGAAAATGTAAATACAGCTTAAAAGAATACAATAATATAAAATAGAACTATAAAGGAACAATTTCATAATAATAAAACATAATGACACAAAAATGAAGGTATGAAGGGTTAACATCACGACGATCTGTGGTATCGACTGCTGCTATTTAGTCAGAATTGGTTCCGAGGGACAATTACTGTAAATGTGTAAATGAGACTTTTGTTATGAATAAATAAACCTTTTGAAACCTAAGAGGGAAGTTAACATCAGGTAACATCCTGTGTCTGCCAAATTGCAGCTGTCAAGCAATGAGAAATCCAACTTCTGCACTGTTTAACTGGCTTCATGTGTCCAGAGCAGAAAGTACACATATTTTACTATTTGCATGACTGCGTTCTTAAACATGCATCTTGAAAATGCTGCAGTTTAAAATATTGCTGTAAGGTGATACAGTGATAAGTTGTCAGATAGATGCAATATTTAAAATTTGTTGGATGTTTGTTGGAGGGTGAAATGTGATTTGCTCATCCCTTATTAGAGAACAAACCACTGATCTCACATCATGCGACAATTAAAACGGAATCATAATAACTGCAATTAGAAGCAGTTCTGACGTACGAGGAGCTTCAAGTCAGCCAAATTCTGAGTCACTGCTCCCAACCCAAATCTTCCACGACACTTTCTGTTCTGCCTTTCTTTGTCATTACAATGAGCAAGAGCTTAGTCACAGCAAGAAACAAATATAGATATAAATATATCGGTATTGTTTCAAATGCTAAATGGAAAATGGTCAGAGCTTATTACTTTTAGGCGTAGACGATGTCCTCTGTCTTGTCTTGCAGCTCTGGCGAATTCAGTGTAATGTCTCATTTAGACAAAAAGACGTTCTTCCTTTCAAAATGTGTCAAATGTCAGATATTATTTAGTTCTGCTAGATAAAGTAGGCCTGTGTGACGTCCACCAGTTTGTGCAGATGCTGTCTCTGTATCCTTAACTCTCTCGCTTACACTTCCCTTGTAAAGTGACAGCCTTATTAAGAATAAGTTTCCCCCACACCTCACAATAAGCCATTTGTAAGGCTCGAGGTGGAGTTTATCAAAGGCCTGTAATAAGAGGCATGTAGCCCAGGTCCACTGTGGCTTTGTCTTCATTTACCTGCCTGTACATGTGTTGTATTCAGGATTAATTTGCTACTTTGATGTATTAAAAAGAGCCAGAGGATTTCCAGTGGCGTGCTCCCCAAGGTGGATGCCTTTAAAAGGAGCTTTTTCTTCATTCCAGCACTTAGGTTTATTACAGATCCCCAGACTGTCCAATTTTAAAGAAATATGCCTCCAAAATAGCAGGATAATTGTTTTTCTTTTCTTTTTTTTTTTTTTTATCCTTGATTTCAGGCGATTCCTGCAGGGGTAAATCACACATGGCAACACAAGGTATATTTTATGAAACCTGAGCAGCAGTGATTCATGACAGGATAGGAAGTTCTTTTGTTTAACAAATGAGGTTCTGTTTTAGAAGGGAGTTATATCACAGCATTCAATCAGACAACATCACACATGCTCGCATCAGACTCTAACATCTCCAGTTCTCCTCCCCGGCAACGGCCCCTTCATGAAGATGACATTTTCAGTTTTATTTCCTGTCATGATAAATGCAATAACAGATGCTGGGATGACTAAACAGCAATCCAAACATTCGCTTATCTGTGTACATCTCTCGCAAAAAAAGTTTACACAATTTCAAAACAAAAACAAGGGCTGGAAACGTCCATAAACCGAATGTGATGATGACTCATCAAACCGGACAGCAGATAGAGCCGTTCTGTCATACGCTTCCTGTTGTTTTATTTGTTCGGCGCTGTGTTTGTAAGAAGCAGACACAAAGACGAGTGGGGTCATGGCGCTCCAGACAATATGTGGATAACACCGGGTGTAGAAGTAAGGATGGACTGGTTCTCATGTTTTTTTCCTTCCTACTTTCAGAATATTGCTTAACATCAAGTCACACATCCATTATGAAGAAACCCATGCTCTTCTCCTTCTCATACCAGTCTTGTGAAACATTCCCACTTGCTAATGCTAGTCCCTGTCCGTCAATTTCCAGAGAAGCTGACGATTGTAAGGCTGATCTTTGACCTTTAATGTGTGAACATATATTCCGTGACCTCATAATGTTAACATAATGTTTTTTTTTTTTGCTGATACCTGACATTAACACTGGCCTTAAAGAATTGTCATGTCAGATGTTGTTCAGAGAATTACATGAATTAGACTTAAACTGAGCATACCCTTTTTAGAAATGCTGTCCAACTCATACTGTACAAGTAAATCATCTGTGATGTGTAGCCGAGGCTCATGTGCTCATACATGTCAAAAATGTATCATGGAGAGCGAAGTTGGGTCGGTAGCTATTAATCGCTTCTTGCTTCCCTCTGAACACTGCGCAGCAAACAACGCACGACAAGGTTATAGTCGTACGACTCAAAGACCTGAGCCAAAAGGGTCTTAAATCGTACAGTCTATACCCAGCTTCAGCTGTAAAATGTCTGCTCTAAAGCTCTGCCACAGCGACGTGTCATTCTGTGGTGTTCAGTGCGACGGTTTACATGTCGATGTATTATAATTTACTTTGATGACTTTTCCTCACCCTGCTGTGTTAACATGTTGCATTCAGCTGTGGGCTGCAGGCAGCAGCAATAATGATGATGATAGTGGAGCCACCGATTCTCCCGTCATTAACAAAGTGCTGTCACTCGTACATAAATGTACAGTGCTGACTGCAATGCATTCTGGTCCACTGAGGCCACTGTATTTGAAAGGACTGTTTGAACTGTTCAGCTGGGTTGTGTCTTGGTGACTGATTCTGTCAAGACGTCTTGTAACATAATTATGACACTGCACAGATTGTTTAGTATTGCTGACTCTTAAACACACTTATGGTTAAGAGTTGACATCTTACTGTTCACGCTCTCTAAGTAATTAATACACTCTTGAACTAGATGATACATAGAAACAGAAAGCCACGGCACCAAAATCCAGTCTTGCCAGAGTGGATTGAGCGTGGTTTATATTTCACAACACTGCTCAGGAGACATAATCAATAAAAAGCATTTTCTTTTTCCTGGAACATTCACAAATGACGATATGGTCACAGGCATCAAATTTGGATTACAGATTAATTGAAGCCGTTCTCGGACATGAACTCCTGAGAATGTCCACACAATTTGAGTGAGCCTTTCACACATGAACAACGCAGGAGGGGATTCTCCACTCAGATCTGTCTGCAAAATGTTTTTGTCTGTCTAGATAAAGTACCGTAGTCTTAAGGCTTGGAACTCGAGCACTACTTCCACCTTTTTTGCATAGATTAAAAAGAAATCAGTAAAATATCTTACTTACTACAAATTTTCAAAAACAAGCGTATTATTTCAACAAGTTCATGCAGTAACAATACAACAATTTAGATTGCATATTCTTCCGTGTAAAAATCGGTGTGTTTCCTGATATGAACTGATGTATGCTACTATCAATGGCATAATCAATGGCAAATATAACTTGTATAATTTGTTTGCTCGACTGAGAAATTAAGAAACTACCTTACTGTTTCTTTTCATAGCTGAAAATAAACCTACTGCTGCTCATTTTTCAGTCTGAAAACATTTTCATTAATTTGTCCTCCATCAGCCAGCCCCCAGCTGATCAGCCTGAAAAGGGTTAAACGCAACAAACACAAGCCTTTTTACCCAGCTTCTCAAAGATGAAACGCAGAACAAAATCTTTGCAGCAGTTCATCTATAACTGCTGCACATCTGCATGAGTTCATCTAGCACAGCAGGTCGGTGTCAATGCACCTGGCACGCTCCCAGTTAACAGATGTTACAAGTTGCCCCACGTGCCTTGCTTTATGCTTTACGCACTAGTGGATACAGATGCGTGTCGCTATGGCAACATCGTTCATCTGCAAATCTCACTGGAAAAGTATCTAAACCGTCCTTCAACCACCACCACCGACCCAATCAAACCTAATTATACCATATTGCTTTTCTTGTCCAACAATAAGGAAGGTTGCTGGGGGTGGGTGAGGGGGAGGCATTTAATGTAATTATTGAGATACTTCTTTCTCTGCATGGCGTGGCAAGAGTGAGATGCGCCGTGATGGACGCCGCTTGTCAAAATGCCTATTGATGAAGCGCAAAAACCCAATTTGCAGTCATAAGGCAACTACCTTCCAATTATGTTGGTGCAAGCGCATTCCTCAAGCCCAGCAACTCCAATCCTTCTCTCTTTTCTGAGTGGCTAGACCATTGCCCTTGGCAGACAGGTACCAAATGGGCTGCTCTCTGCATGCTGCCTTTAATGTTTTATTGATTTGCTTAGCATACACCCCGATTCAACTCACACACTCCAACGCTATTGCCCTTTGTACTCGCAGCCTGACCTGCCCCACATGAAAATTACGTTATTGAAATATGTTAAATGTGTCACCCCCCCTTCCTTCTCCGTGAGAAAATATCTCACCTATTGATGGATCTTTCAGGGGCCAGCAGATTGGTAATATTAGATCCCCACCAGCTTAATGACTTCTATTACTACAATTCCATCACCCCCTCAACCAATCAATCATATGAACTAGGTAACATATCAAAGCCATGAATAAAATCAAAAGGGGATTAGAAGATATATTTTCCAATTTTCATGTCAGATACAAAAAGAAGTATGAAAAGTGGGTGAGATGGGGTGCTCAGGAGTAAATCGGCTTTCCACGGAGAAACAAATATAAAACAAATATTTGAAAAGGGAGTTTCGAAATTAACGAACAAAGAAAGTGTCACCCACACGACAAAGAATGCAACTACTCCTGAGTCTCCACTTTTCTCATCTCACTTAATAAGAGCGCTCACAATCATCATTCAGTTGACTACAGGGGATCCAATTACCTCCATCTGAAGATGGTATCAGCGAGCTACAGAGCCACACAAATATTTCTCTCTCAATCCCATTATAAGTAAGAACAATGATTACATCTAACTTTTCTTTTGACCTGTGAGCTGAGGGACAGACAATAATGTTTAAACCTCACGCATGTTGAGCAGAGGATGCTAGCATAGAGGAAACAGCATTTACATGTATGTGTGTGTGTGTGTGTGTGTGTGTGTGTCTGGGTATGTCCATGCTCACATGTTAATGATGAATATGTGTCTGCCATGTCTGCGGACTCCCCGAGCAGAGGAAGGGACCCTCAGACAGAATACACAACAGGGACGGACACAGCTTATTCCTAGACAATGTCAATAGCTCAAGGGTAAAATCATTTGTCACCGCAGCGAAATCCCTCTAAATGTATACATTTATTATTGTCGCACTTTAATTGATCGCAGGGCGCCAAGAGAAATACCAAGGGTCTGTAATACTCGCCTATCTCATTTACAAATCACACTTCACAAAGCTTCAAGGACAAGTGGTGCTCCTCGAAGAGCAAAAGGGGAAGAAACATCGGTTTCAGGCTTTCAATATGAAGTTGCACATTAATCTGGTTGTCCTATGTTCAGCAGCAAGTTGTATTACAGAGCACCTAACAAAAGGTTAATAAGTTCTAGCATTATCTTAAATGCTACATATTTGCTTTTACTGTCAAATGTCTCTTTAATGAAAAATACCGATGCATCGTCTGACCTCAATACAAATTAGATTTGAGATAATTCAATTTAAATACATATTTTTTTTATACAGATAATTTTACATCTCTCCATAATCAGTTTAGATTCCTGTTTTCCTCCACGCTATTGTTTAGTGATGCAGTCAAGAAAAAATCATACATTTTCTAGACTTCATGGGACGGTTTCTGATTATCACAACTCCTAGTGGTAGGAAAGGGACATAATGTTTGTTTGTTAATAAATTCAATCAATTCTTGCAATAAAAAAATACACATTTTGGAAACTTTTTTGGTTGAGGTGGAAAAAAACGTCATAATGAAATATGCAAAAAAGGGTTGTTGGGAACACGTTTTATATTAAATGTTTCGGTACATGCCTCAGTTTCTTTAACATTGAAACATTAATTGTGTGTGTGTGTGTATATAAATATATCTATATAGAGAGAGATACTCTGTGATACTAGAATAACAACTATTTTTTCACATATATTGAACACTGGAAACCTTTTAGTCAACACACAGTTTTGTGTCTATGTTGGTGGACTCAAATAATGGAAATAATGATGTTCCCTTTGACCCTTTGAAAATCTTACATTGATCATAGTGACACTAAACTACTCAGAAAAGTTAACCAATGACCGTCCAACAATAATCTGAACATAACTTAAATCACTGTATCATGCTGAACCCATCTGAAGAAATGAAATCCTATCACAGCCCAATAACTAATCACTTGATGTATTGTCACTTTCCATCCCTGGTTCTCACAATCATCAGCCTTACTTCCTGCCCAGGATAAGGGCCCCATTGTAAGAGGCTTCCATCAATCGCCTCAGCGCTGCAGGGGTTAACTGCTCTAACTTTATACTACGAGACAGCTGCGCTGTTTTCGCTGTTACTATATCTGTCCACATAGGAAGCTATCAATTGTGAAAGACCAACACCACTCCTACACCCACCAATACGAGCACATACAGACATACACACATGCACAAACCGTGCAGTCTATTCTCAAAGGGACCACCCAGGTACAAGGAGCAATTACTTCAACAACTTTGGGTTACATCAACATTCTCAACCTCCAGTAATACATCATCTCTATAGCTTGGCTTATTAAAGCCTGAGTTTCATATGGTAACCTCCAACAAATTATATTTCATTCACTTTCCTGCAAGTCCTGATTTGTGACTGGAGGCTGTATTGTTACACCAGCAGAACTAAACAGACAACTTATCCATTTATTTGGCGTCATTTCAGCTCGTTTTCCCCCCCTCACTTGCATTCCAAGAAATTATTGTCATATCTAAACATCGCTGCAATTATCTCTCCCATTTGGCTGCGCTGGTAATGTCTGTATAAAGCAATAATGTGTCTGACATGCTACGTGTATGCCGACATCTGTTCACAAACCACGCAGCGCCCCTCGATATTCGCTCCCTATTGTGATCATTTTCAATTGATTCTTTATGAGTCATTTCAAAGCTAATGGGTTGTGAGCGGCGCGGTGAAGAGAGGACCTTTGAGAGAAGGTTCCCAGACTGACAGAGGGATCAGAGATGAGTCGAACACACGCAGAAAACCAAGGGGGTGAAGGCAGAACAAAGTAATCAACAATCTGCTGAAATTTGTGCATAAAAGACCACAATCACACAGCTCTCATCCATGATTATAATCCAAAGTGCCAATTATGTCGCGTCAGAAAACTACAGCGAGAGGTTGACACTCTACAATAAAGCAAATAATTTCCAGTTGGAGGAACTGAAAAACGTTAATATGAGGGGTGGAAGATGGGGTGAGGAGGATCTCGGTTAAAGGAAGTAGCTAATAACGTTTAATGGTGCGTATCAGGAAGCCACAGTATGCAGGGAAAACACAGCTGGCTTCATTTTGTAAACTATTTGATATACACATCTATCCCGCTCACAATTATCAGCTGTTCTCAGGCCACTGGGGACAGTTTAGGAACTCCAATCAGGGACATTTTCTCCACATGCACTCTTCAGTTGTCAAGGAAAAGACGTTAATATAAGTTGTGCCCTGATGTTTACAGACACTTAATGAATATTTGTTTTGATAAGAAGCCATTATATATAATATTTAATTCATGTTTTGTGTGTAATTGGCCCAAATTTCTAAACTGGAGAAAATGAGCATTATTTATTTAGCTATAACCAGCTGGGGAATGACATTAGCTCTTGTATAGTACCGTCTATACTTTGAGTGTATACGCTGTGTTACCCTGCTTTGTGATTTGCGGAGTGTTGAGGATACAGAACTTGTTGATTTGAGCTTTGACAGAGGGGTTATTCACCATCACCACAACTTGGGCCCATGACAGAGAGCCAGCTAATGCTACAGCCAGCCCCCCGCCACCATTTCAATAAGAA
The DNA here is from genome assembly GCF_024713975.1 of Paralichthys olivaceus. Taxonomy (NCBI): domain Eukaryota; kingdom Metazoa; phylum Chordata; class Actinopteri; order Pleuronectiformes; family Paralichthyidae; genus Paralichthys; species Paralichthys olivaceus. Next base: position 21,307,525 of record NC_091105.1, on the reverse strand, counting down.
AACAAAACAGTAAATAAAGTTTCATCATAAAAATAGTTGCTGATGTTTGCTAACATACATTTTCTGAATTGTGCAGCCTAAAATAGGTCCCTTTATTGATAATGTTGTAAAAAGCCAGTCATTTTGAATTACTAGCCTACTGGTACAAATAAATGCAAAGTGTTCTTGCTGAAAAAGAATAAAGTATTTTGTATCAGTGTTTATTGACTCAACATGCCAGTGACTTTAGGGGCAGCAGTGAAACCATAAAAAGGGAACCAAATGGGCCTCCATCAGCAGAGGCTGACAAATCATGTTTTGTAAAAAGAGTAGGCCTACATACAACTAACATTTTATAAAGAGAATCATATCAGGAAAACAACACCTCTGTAATAAATAAGAATTGTATTATTTAAACATTTGTTGACCAGACAGCTCTAATAAAATCAACCGCATTATTACCATATAATTTGAATTGGCCCTAGGCAATGCTGCTGAAAGGAGGTGCAAAACTATTATATCTGTCAAAATCAGTGGGACATAATTTACAAAATGTTAAAATGAGTAGGCTACTTTAGGGGCTTTCATTTTCTTACTGATAAGACATAAACTGTACATTAATTCATCAGAACAATGTTATAGGCCAGAGTACCTCAGGTTCTTCAGTGGAGGGGCACTTCAGAATTTTTCTCCCATACAGTTCACCCTGTAGGGCGCTTCACCATTTTGTGTTCATTGAAAGGGCACTCATCATGGAATCATGTTTTCTCACACATGGGGGCACACTAGAGGGCACTAATTATGTTTTTTTCTTCCTTGAAGAGAAACCAAGTACTGCACGTCAGGATGTTCAGACCCTAACTAGAATGACACCAAGACAGAACCCACTGCTCACCCCATTACAACTCACAGGGCATTGCATAATATTTTCCTCATTTAAAGGGCACTTTATCATGGTTTTAGGGTAACATCTCATTTTCTTCCACTGCAAGGGCACCCATGAGGGCACTTCATTGCAGACTGTCACGTATAGAGGCACTCTAATGGGCACTTTGTCCTGATTTACCCATAACTAAGGCAACCAGTACAAACATTTTGTACGTGTTTCGTTGGCACCATAGAGGGCATTTTTTATGCACTGTAACATTTAGAGTATTTTTGATCCCATCAGATGCACCCACCGATGTGGATGCTTAAAGTTTGCTTTGTTTGCATCCAAATATATCTAAATAAATGTCTTATCCTCTGTTTGAAATAAATAAAACCTTCATGATCGCTGCAACATCAGTCTTGATATAAGAAACTAAGGAGAATTCAAATTTCAGTATGACTTATATAAAGGCCAACATCCCTCCAAAATAGCTTAAAACTTACAGACATGCAGTCTTTGATTTGTTTTCATTCAAACTAAACAGCTTGAGATAAATGATCAGAGAAGAACTACACATATAGTTTTCCCCCATAAAAGTAGATTACAAAATAAGTTTTGTTTTGATGTAATGTTTTGTAAAGACCAGGGACAATCTGAGTTCTTATTTGACACATGGGGGACGTCCCTACACACTTTTTTTCTACAGGAAGTCTGCACATGTATTTAAAACATAAAAACGTAATTGCCTTGTTTCCAAACTTCAGAACCTCTGTGTTTTTAGCGGTTGAGAGTTCAACTTCCTCACTCACCAGGGTCAAATAATTGTCAGTGTCACCGGCAGATTTAGAGAGTGAAGCACCGGAAGATAAAACCACTGGAGGGGACAAAGCTATATTCTCTGGCTGGTAGGATTTACACTGTACTGCATTGAGGATAAGCCCATCATTAAATCATTATGATTGCAACTCTTGACTCCTGAGGTTTTATTTCTTCTTTTTTTTTTATACCCACCGCAGCGTGTGATGAGAGTATCCTGCAGTTCAAAAATGGTATGTTTTCTAACAAGCCACTTGCATTCGATGGCCTTGATTTAAACTATTAAGTTCTTGTGGTTTCCTGATCCTATTATAAATATTTGAAGGGAAGTATTTATCATTCAGATACTGTATATCAGCACTGATGGATTTCCTGTGCAAGCAAAGGTCAGTCATTTAGATGTATAAACATGCAAGTGGGAAACCCTCTGTGCCTCAACACAGAGTCTGGGAAGTAATGACAAATGTGGCAACATCAGTATGGCAGTGAATCTTGTTAGTCTGGACTCAGGTGTTACACATGATGTTGGAGGTTGGTGAAAAGGCTCATTATACTGGAAATAAGCCCTCGCATGTTGCCTTGATTCCGTCTTTCTCCCCTCTCTCTCTTTCCCACCAGCCCTGTAGCAACCTAAACAAGCGTTGTGATGCCGTGGCTCGCCACTGGTAACGCCAAGTGTTTATCGCACCGCGCAATGTGCAGGTGACAGTGATTATCAGCAGATGACAGTGGCAGTCCCCAATGTGGACCAGATGGCAACACAAGGGTCACGCATGTACAGCTGCAGCGGGGGAGGAGGAGGCAAGGAACAGGGTAGAAAGGACTGAGATAAAGATGGAGGAAAAGTGCAAAAAACATTAGGGAACAAAGCATGCTCCCTGTGTCGTAGGGTAAAAACCACAAAACGGGAGGCTCATTTTGAAGCTGTGAAAAGTCAAAAGAAGGAGGAAACTGCAGGTAATGCTTGGGGCAGCATGATGCAGATCACACTGGCTGCTCCGCGAGAGTTTCCTGTTGTAAACTTGCCAGCCTCCCGTTGATGACAGGAGCCCTGCATGCCACGTTAGCTCTCAAAGCCTGTGCACACGGTGTGTAAACTCCACTCTGGGGTTAAATACTTTGCATATACAATCGCACATGCAAAAGCACTGCAGCGACAGTCATGGCCACTGAGGCAGACATGTCATCAAAACCCCACAAAGTGGCGTTCACTGTTTGAAGTCAGTCAGTGGGGGGGTGCAAGGCAGTGAAAGGTACATTAACGGTTGCTGATATTATACTGAAGTCACAGATAACAAGATGTGGGTTTGATTCTCTTTCCTTTCACTGTATTTATATGTTTGCTCTTAGTTTCCTCTCTAGCCAATTTGACACTAAGTGCCCTTAAAAACCGTGTAAATCAAAGTCAGTCATTTGTCTCTTCACGTGCTAAACATGTCAGTTAATGATTATTGGAAATGTGAAGAGAATGGAAACTATGTAGTACTGAACTGTGAAGTTATTGTGCGTTATAGAGGAACCAAGATGACAGAAAGCAATGTTTGCAATGCAAATGATATTTACCCGATAACTTTCCTTTTCGGTGCTGCTGAAAACCAAAACTCTAAAGTCTCCCAGTGTACACAGTTTGCCCATTTACTAAAGAAAAGCTTTAAAAAAGGTTTCAAATGTATTAAACCTGTATCATTCAAAATAATGTCAGTGTTGTGTTCATGTGCAGCGTCGATGTTCACAGGTTCCTTTTGTCCTGACGTGATGGAACTCATCACCTGCATGTGTGCTGCCACAAGGCGTAAAGAGTGTGTTGGTGCTGGCTTCGCCGCTAGTTACTTTTGATCGGCGGATATAGAAATAAATATAGTATATCAGTATATCAGTCCCGTCTGGAACTGCCCTTTAGTCCGGTTCTTCAGTGGGTCCTTCCCTGACCCCTACCACATCCTTCCTGCACGTTTTGTGGTAATCCGTCCTGTAGGTTTTATGTAACACTGATAAGTAGAAGACAAACAAACAAAGGCCTAATGAAAGATCGAAATGAGGGAATTATTTGAGGAATATTTTGTCAGGACAAATCATTGAGTTTTAGTTTGGTGATTTTTTGTAACTTCTCATCGTGATTGATGGAATGTAACAAGTAAATGTGCATCTTCCATACTCCCATTTTGTGATTAAACTTAAAATACACCAAATAACGACATGGTGACTGAGCCCAAATAAGCCACTTACAGGTTAGACCAGCTACACCACTGCTCACACCTTCAATTTCTTCACTTTCATTCAATAAACTCAGGATGAAACGCATCATTTAATAACATAAGGCTAAAATGTTACAATAACAAACACATAACTGTAAGTGTCTAACACTAAAACTGCATCTCCTCCATCACCTCACATGGAACCGTACACCAAATGAAAAAAAAAAAAGTGATACTGTGACTGTTCTTTCCATGGGATCAGGTGTCTTGTTAAATGCCACTCGGAAACCCCCATTAGTTCATTTCCCTCCTGGTTAATTAACATCTGCTCCTGACCTTTCCGACGAATAGGTGCAACTTTATCTTGAAAGTCAAGGTTACGAAACTATGTATCAAAGCAGATTGATTACTGATCAGTGGACTGAGGGGGAGAAGCCTCGGCTAACTCCTCCAACTCCAGCGACCCAGGTGAAACAAATGATGATGCAACATATCAAAGAAGAGGCAAAGATTGGGTTGTTTTGGCAATTCATCTTTTCAGCATTTATCTCTGAAAACAAGGATTGTTCACTAATACGTCTATATATAATGTCAATAAATATATTTACTTGACCCTATAACAGCTAAAGGCTCATTTATGCTGCCTTTACATGCTAAAAGAGATCAGTCTATTTAACCATGTCACCCTCACTGTCCACATACTTCCATGTGTCTTTTACGCTGGCATGTTATTTAGCAATGCATCCACTAGAAGCCAGTGCAGAGGCGAGACAAGGTTGTCACATTGAATACATTTGATCTACTACAAGACACTAATTGAAATGTGCCAAATGAACATATTGTTTACACAGTATTTCGGCAGAAGTGAAGACAGCAATAAATCCTTTGTACTGCTTCTGCTTCTTTTTCTTCTTTGATTGTTTATTGCTGTCTCAACTCCCTGCAATTGATCAGAAAGTCTGAACTATCCAAACAAGTGTTGTCACACTGCAAAAGAACTGAACCATGGTTCCTCTTTTGGTCATACCACTAGATTTTGGTATGTTGGTAATTTTACACCTGTTATTTTAAGCTGAAAAGACTTTTAAACTTCATATGAGCAGAATTATATTTATGTAAAAACAGACTTTTCTAAAACAAAAGTATTACAAATTAGTGCTTCACACTTTTCTCAATGTAATGTTTCTATCTATTTGCAGTGTTGGCCATTGCTAGGACATTATCATTGAGTAAAATGGGAACATCATAAAGGAGCACAGGGGGCACCCTAGGTGCTTATACTGTGAAATTGGCTTGTACTTCTCTACACAGCCATTGTGATGCAGAAGAGCACATATCAGTCTAATGAACTCCAGTAGATCATTAGGTTACATATCCACTCCCATGCCGTATGTACGATTTAGTGATTATACATGGCGGTCCGCATGTAGTGATGGCCTTTTCATGACTATTTTTAAGGGGCAGTTCACCGACAATAGATGTAAAGATCACAAGAAGTGCTAATGTCACATTGTCCCCTGCAGTTTTCAATAACAATGGTCTGATGTTTTTGGCTGAATTTGAAAATTCAGGAACAGGAAAAGTTTTCTTTATTCTACCTTGCTATTGTCAGCCATGTTGTCAAATCATCTAATTTATTCTAATGTGAAATGAGACTCAAACAAACCCTGAACATGATCTCACTGGATCCTAGAGGTGTTAATATCGGACTTGTATAAATGTTTTATTTATAGACGTAAATAACCAGCAATGGTGTCTTTGCAGCCATTTGTTGACACTTCCCGTCGTTCTTATCACCATGTGGGAAATGTTGTAGTCTGTGAATGTTTTTTCTAACTCGGTTGCTCATAATTACAGCATAAACAATATGACATGAATGCCCCATGCTGAAAGATGTAATCAAGTTGAAGTATGGGAAATGTTGGCTTGAGTGTTTTTGGAGCTTGACCCAGTCTGAGGATTAAAAGTCAGAATATCTTTGTTTTTGTTTCACTGATTGTGTCCATTTGTTTTGAATCTGTCTGTCTCAAGGCCCATGCTTCATACAAGTGCAATACTTAATGCTTTAACGACAGGAGACTTGCTTATATTAACATTTGGCTCATAGGTCCACTTATTACCTTTTCAGGCACTTTCAAAGTAATAGCATGGTCATCAGTGGATGATGTTTTGTGGTGTATTTTTACATCACATTTACTACTCATGTGATTCTTCAATTAATTTGTCCGGGCTTTAAACGCCAGGCTTCCTAGTGAAGCAACTCAGTCACGTGCGTGTGTGACCCAGAGTAGCCCTCCCCTCCTCACGCTCAACATGAGAATAAACAGTGATGTATGAAGCACGCTGCGTCTTCATCATCCCTACGAGTCGCTTTAAAAGCAGGACTCTGATCCCTATTCATTACGTCAAAGTGTGGAGGAGACGTTTCTATTACCACACCAGATGTCCAAATCAGCCGTGTTGTTTCAGTGCTTACTGTGGCCAGCCTCCCCGGTCCCACCGTTTATTTACACTGGGGAGCTCTGGCGGCCGGGGGGGAGTCCTGACTAATTGTGAGCAGCTGTAATATCACAGGGCCATCATTAAGAGGGCAACGGCTTTGCACACGCATTCATAATCCGGCCTGAAATGGAATAGCTACAACGTCCGCCGACCGCTACTGAATTACCAAATTGTTAGTGTGGCCTAAATTTTACACTCTTGTTTATGAAAGACTAAACCGCTCAACGTGATTAGCACCCACAACGGTGTGACATTTCTCCAGAGGGGTGGTCATGAGCGAGGGGGGGCTCGAACTGCACCACTAGAAGGATGAACAAGTGTAGAGAGTGGAAGTAGGCTACAGTTCTCAAACTGGGTTTAGACTGATTACATTAGTAGTGATGGAGGCCACAACAGGTGGTTGAAAACCAAACTAAACAATTTTTAACATAATTTTAGTTCTAAAATCTAATTTGAACCCAGAGAACAGTAACTCATCTTACTAATTTTTCCACAAAAGTCTTTCTGTCTGTATATGGAGCTCATGTGAAGATGGCTGGTACGGTGATCGATGTGTCTCAGATCCCCTGACAGCAATCTTTGACCAGCAGGTCCTCTGGCCATGCCAGGTCTTTAGTGGATTCCTCCACTGTGAATAAGAAATTCTCTCCTCAGGTTGTAGATTTAGAGTACCCTGGTTCAGGTGCAATAAAAACTCTTGTTCTCCGTACAATAAATTTGCTAAACTTACATGTAATTTTAACTTGAGTTTCACTTCTTTTTCACATTTAGCATTTTATTTCTGCCTTTTAGACGTATTACGTGACATTTCCGGGATCATGTATGTACTTTTTCCTCACTGTAAGCCAAGTGTCCCATCTGGGATAATAAAGTCAACATGAACATGATTTTACACCGATCATCAGATCAGCTTCACACTTGACATGAATATTTGGAAAGGCCCAGAGAAGTGCAGTGTCAATTTGGTGCGATTTGGACGAGTGATAAGTTCAATATTAATACCATTTGAATAAACAGGCGACCAGCACTCCACAGCAGAGTGTGCCTTCAGTCTGCGGACCGACTCTTCTACGTCTCCGGGGGTTTGCAACTGGGTCAAACTGCAGGTTATCATCACTGCAACATCATTTTGACAATTACAATATATTTATTTCATCATAACAGACTGACAAAGCAATTCATTTTCAAAATAAAAGCATGTGGATGTGGAGGTGGCTGGGAGAGCAGCTCCACCTGCACCAGAGGATCAATCAGCACAGGTGAGAGCTGTGAGCTGATTGATCGTCAGGTTTAAAAGGCAGCAGCAGATCTGCCAGAGACACACAGAGGAACACAGACACACAAGAGACACTCAAGAGACACTTGGAGAGACTCATGAGAGACAAATAAGAGACGGAGCTGTGCTGAGCTGTAACGCTATAAACGCCAGCAGATGCTGGCAAGTTAAGTTAAGAGTTTTGTGGGTTTATGTTTGATTTAATAAAGTTGCTGAAAAGCAACTGTTTCGTCTCTGGCTGTGTGTGGGAGACCCCAGTGGCATCGTCATATCCCCCAAAGCACAACATTAATTTTGCAATGCTGAATTAAATAGCTTTTATTTTGAAAAGTTGTTAACTGAAGAATTTGTCAATTGATTAACGTCTTAACATGCATTTAACAGCAGCAACATCAGTGGCGGCTGGTGATAAAATTCATGGGTGGGGGGGTCATAGTTTGTTTTTTTGGGGGGAGGGGCAGAAACAATATGAAAACAACTTATTTTGAATGCTCACAGGTGCTTATGGTCTACCAGGAGCATTGCACAAGAACTATTATTATCTTATTTAATTATGTGTAACATTTTTATACAGACTTCTTTGCCTCAGGATGTTGGAGGGGAAGGTGTCCCAGTGCCCCGTATAAACTAGCCGCCACTGATTAACATGCAATTTATGAAAAAGTTAAGTAAATCATTCAAACTTATATATTAACCACACACATGAACTGTAATTAAGCAAATTCGGTTTCTTTTTTGTAAAACATTTACTTTAAATTCTTCATTGCAGATAAACCAGGGAGGATGAAGACAAAGTGACTTCACCCATAGACCATTAATTCAAAAGCTCAGCACACAAATAATAAAAAGTGACAGTATATTGTAGATCTGTTTGAGGAAGCCTCACTAATGAGGGATAATTCTGAAGCACCTCCAGAACATTAACAAAGGACAAGAAAGGCAGTGTGTTAGTCCAATTAAAAATACATTTATCAAAAAAAAACATTAGAGCAGAAATTTCATCTCATGTGAAATTGTAATAAAAATATCCAGAAAGGGTGATGTCCATTGTGTGAAGAGAATAGAATAACCTGGAAGTCCCCACATTGATCCACTCCCTGGAATTACGGCTGTTTAAAGAACAAACCTGAAAACAAAATGATGAAATATAGACAACTAATGTCACAATAACCTAAATTAATTCACTAATGTTGTCTCAAGCATTGGCAGGGTGCTTTAGGTGCCCTGTTGTGTCATATCTCCGGTTGTTGACATTTGAATTTGTCAGTGCATGTTGGGACTCACAAATGTTTTCATAATCTGGTTTTATTATAAGCAACACTGGCCAATGTTGAAAAATGAAGTCAAAAAAGACAACAACGCAGCCACCACGGCCATCCGGCTCTGCAGACCAGACCGAAGTGGACCACACACAGTGTTTCAGTAAAGCTTTGCATAAAGGAGATATTAGAATACAAGCAAATGGCAAACAAGCCCCCCACCCCGCTACTCAGCGTGCTTTCTCTGCATGTTTTGATTCTTCTAAACAACACTGTCACTGCAATAGCATGATTGCAAACGCTTCTTTCAAATATGGGTTTTTGGTATTGCATGTAGACAAAAAAAAAAACAAAGTTTGGTTTGCAGAACATTAGCAGATACACATCCTGTGTTTCAAAGTGTGTTTTGTGAGTGCAGTCTGTGTTTGTGTGTGAGAGAGTGGAAAATGAGACAGTACGGCGGACACATAAAAGGTTTCAATTTCATAATATAAATATTTAGAAAGACTTATTTGGCAGCGCGGCATGGTGAGCACTAATGCCTCACAGCAGGAAGGTGCTGGGATTGAACCTGTAGATTGCATGTTCTCCCCCGGTGCAGGTTTTCTTTGGGTACTTTGACTTCTTGTCACCATCTAGAGACATGTTAGCCTTGCCCACTGTCAGCTAGGACCCTCACACCCTTAAGTGGAATAGCTACTGAAGGGATGAACCTATTTAAAGCATAGGCTGCAAATAAAGACTACCTCAATACTATTCTGTTTTCATGTTGAAACACATCCGCTCTGCTATGGAAGGGCTTGGTCTTTTTGGTCACGACATAGCCTTCGCTGATTCGTCAGGCTCCTATCACATGACCCCCCCTCTGGAAGAAAATTAGCTTTGGTTCCAGTGTGGAACACAACATGAATAATCAATTACAGGCGTTGATGACCCTGTTGTCCTTGCTTACAGCTCTTGTGCAGTTAAATTCAGAATTTTACAATGATACACCTGCTTGCATGTGTAGGACATGAGCTATTGTTTGAGGAATCTACAACCAAATGCTCCCTGTTTACACCAGCACACACGTGCCCAGTGTATGTGAGTGGTCACATGATTGCAGGCATGTTGGTACGGACAGGAACTAAAACTAGTATGAAGTCAAAACACTTGCGTGTACAGAGATTGTTGATTAGCACACATTGTTCTCATCACGCTCATGTATGTCTTAATTTTTCCAAGTTTGGTTTGAATCTGTTATTTAATGCCATAAAAATTGGATGGAATGTCACGATTGACAGTTGAAAGTGACTTGTGATGCTCCTACTTGGTTCAGTGTGTGCATCGGTGAGACCACGGCTCCACAATCACTATTGTACAGACTGTGGCTCCAAATTAAGTCAAAAGCGCAGCACCTGTATCCTGGATATTAAAGCTTCATCCAAAGTGAAGATGTTTTGTCTATCTTTATACATTATCTATGAATTACGACTATTTAAATAAACCAAGTCATGTAATTATTCTACTCTGATACTTGAGTCAGTCTAAACATGAGAGTTTCATTTCTGGTGTTTCCTGTCCATATTTTTGTGATCGTCCCAAATAACCTCAGAGGAATCACCTCTCTTTAGATATCTGCCTCTTCTGTTTATACTGAGGGTTTATGCAGCCAGACATACAGGGTTATTTCAAGAGCTCCCTTCTCCATTTTCATGAGAGCATATGCAGATTATCATCTCTATCAGCGCCCTGATCTCAAATCAGCCCCCCTCATTACCGGAGCTTAGCTCAGAAGACACAGCATCAATATTAGATGACAATCATGGGAAGAGGTCACTCATATAAGCTCATAGGTTCCCACCCTCCCCCCAGCACATTGTTCACAGCTGAGTCGGAGAGATCCACGCAACATGAGAGGACACGATTCATGACAGATGACCTGTACACTCAGGACACTGAACGAGAACCACAGACCAATTCAATTATATTATATTCAGTCTATTCACTATAACACAATAGACTGGTAGTACATTACAACGGCAAAACTGATCCCTAATAACACAATGAGGAATTATTTATATTGAAGGTATCTGCTATGACTGTCTACAATTATAATGATTCTCCTTAGCTGTGTTAATTAATTCTATTTTTATTTGATTGTTGTTTTATCCTGTTGTAAAGCACATCATTAAGAAACTGATTATTATTATTTTAAAATCCTTCTCTATCTTTAATTTGGTATTTCAGTAGCTGGAATCATACAACATTTGGTTCACACCCCAGTGTATTTCAATAACACTTCCTGAAAAATATTTAATGTCAACAGTAATTATTCGGCTTGGACTACAATTTTTTTCAGAAAAGTAAACTAATGATGGCTTAAAAGAAATGGTTGAGTTGTCCATCAATACAGTTTTTATGTCAATCCAATCAATAGTTGTCTAGATATCTCACTCAATACTACAATTGGGAATGCTACAGTGGCGCTGGATGAAAAGTCAAGACATCACATTTAGCAAGCACTAATTCTTTATGCTCCTGCACCAAATATCACAGCAAACTATTTCAAATGTCTTTCCATTCGAAGCCATTGAGCAAATTGGTGACCTGACAAACAGACCCAGGCCCTAAAAAATAAATTGCCGTCCAAACTTGGTTGAGAGGGAATTGAACTGCAGAAAGGCGGTTGTCTATTGCACTTCTGTCCGTCCTGGGAGAGGGATCTCTCACATTTGGCTCTCTCTGAGGTTTCTACAATTTTTCAAACTTAATAGAGTTTTTTGGTAGTTTTTCCTTACTCTTGTGACAGAGGATGTTGCACCCTGTTAAGCCCTATTAGACAAATTGTTGTCTCATTTGTGAATATAGGCCATAGAAATGACTTTGTATTGATTGATTGATAGAGATAAGAGCTTATATTTCACAGCAACATCCTTTAAATGTATCTGTGTTGCTAGATGTGTGTAACTAAGGGGAAAACAACATGGTTTACCTGTGTTTTTATATGCTAGGATGTTCAGGATGTTTCCAGAATGGGAAGTGGGCCTCTCCAGGGGATTTGCCAAACTATTTCAGGGGAGGAGAACTTTACCAGTGGACTGCTTGTAGTACACGGCCTTTTGTCCTCATCATCTAACAATGAGCTCCGCTGTAGTTGTGCTATGACAGAGGCCATCCATCACATCGCCGGCTTGTTGTTTCTCTTCTAATTCAGTGTGAGAAAAGTGTGGAAGTGCATATTAAAATGAGGTACCCCTATATAGTTTTATTCTCATCCCATAATGATCCTAGCAGAGGCTGGTAACATTGTTTGCATATGAATATCAATTAATCCTGTGTATCTATTTCTGATAGAAATAGTGCGTCTATCAAACCTCAGCTATGAGAGGGGAAGGGATAAAATAATAAGAAAGAAAAGGGGAGAAAGTGATGAGATGAGAGATTGAGCATGTACACTGCAAAAGATAATACTAAGTTGGAAAAAATATCTTCAATAAAGGCATTATCTTAGTTTTTTTACTTCATTTTTCAAAACAGAATCATTTTAAGTATAATTTCCTTTTTTATTGCAGTTGTGTTTTATTGAGTTTTTGCAGTGTCCAGAAAGTGTTACCATTGTGTCCCTGTGCTGTTCAGCACAAACTGACCTGGATACAGGTGGGTTCTTACCACAAGAGATTCAAATCCTGTTTTCTTTATAATGGAAATAAGCACTGGAACAACTTTTGTATTTCTGAACCATGCATATGGCCACGTCTGTTTATATACTCTACATGCACAATTTTACGGTCGTTCATCAGAGCACAACCACTTTTTACTTTCATCTTTACACCACCAGTTGCAGTTGACACTATAATGCCCACTGTTTAGTGGGACGGATGATCTTCAGTATGACTTTGGCATTTATTTGTCCCTCTTCTCTCTCTACTTTCATTAGAGCAGTTATGCTTCTGTCTGTGTTCTCAGAACACAACTACAAAGTGCTTCTGTTGGGTTCTCCAGAGGCACATCAAGGTCAGGCCAGGAGTTGCAGGGGCTGCGGGACAGTACTGTGTGTATATATGTGTGTGTGTGTGTGTGTGCATTGGGGCTGGGGGAGGTAGACGGTGAGAGGGACACCTCAGGACCCTGACGGCTCCGGTTGCCTGAGCCACGACCGCCGAGTTGGAGGAGGCTAGCCGCAGATCGATCATCGCGGAGCTGGATCCCTGCGATAGGGGGGCGATTGGATGCAGCGCGCTGGGACTAAATGACATAAGCCCAGACGTCTAAGTGTCCCATTAGCAAGACAGCCGCCCATGTCCTGGTACCCCCACCCCCCACCCCCATTCGCCGAAGCTGGCATCATGGAAAACGGCTCAGGTGTTCCCCTCAATTGCTCGAGGACGTCTGCAACCCAGAGGGCAGCAGCTGACAACGAGACAGCTACAACTCTCTGCATGTGGCACTTCTCATACTCCATATGTAACCACAGCAATTATATCTTTATGGCCTTCATAAATCACTTGAGGAAGCGGCAACCCAGACTGCATGTGTGTATGTGTGTTGTTGTTTACATACACGAGTATCTTCGCATTTCTGCGTTTGCATATGTTTAGAGGTAAATGGAGCAGGGGGGGCGCCACGTGTGCACTTTCCCAGTGTTCAACTCACAAGATGACACGCTGCGGTCAGAATGTTGCCAATGATTCCTAAACACATAAGAAATGATGACAAAACAAGGAGGCCACACACAGAGGCTGCTGTGACACACCGCCTGCTGGGCCCAAACACACAGGCAGAGCCAAGCTCAGTGAGTCTCTGGTGAAGTACGGGCCGCATGTTTTATGACTCTTCTACCCGCTGCAAATAAGTATATTTACATGTCCTCAAAATGAGCATCGGGCTGGGATATGCTGCCCGCAGTGTCCATCAAGCTCTTTGCCAGCCCCTGATTATAACGTAGTCACCAATATTGCATCAAGCAGGGGATTTGTAACTAGTATTATACTCAAAAACATGATGTAACGGTGATGAAAACAGTAGAACAGTTGCTGAGCAGCTCATCAAAATGGATCTTAATGATACCTCTAAGATGGAGAAAGTGAATCACACAAAGTTTTTAAGATATTGTCCAAGTGTTTTAATGACAAGATATCCAGAGGGACTGTACCTAACAGACCCCAAGTAAAATGTCCCAGGAAATTCCCAGTGGGTGAGTGGCCGTGTTGATGATGTTTCTAACGATGCCAAACTGAAAGAAAACAAATGTCTCCAGATGAAAAAGAGGTGTCGTAGACGTAGAAGACGCAGACGTTAACTTGGAAGGATGAGATAAGAGAGCTTTTGGCGATACGGGCTGACATCGATTTCTATGTGCTGTTAACAAAAACACATGGATTCCACAGTGGGAATTAAACATCACTTCCCCGGGTGGCAGTCCTCACCTGAACGACCCGGCCTGTTGGTGTGAAAGTGTCTGACAGGTAAAATGGACTCAAGTTCAGTTTCTACAATTGTTGTATGAAAGTGAAAGACACAAAGTGGCCCAGTTAACCTGTTGACGGGAGGGTTGGGGGAGCAAGAGCAAAATATGCTCAAGGGGCCAATCTTGACCCCTTCACCCCCCATAAGCACTGTCACCTCCATGTTCCCATTAATACAGAATAGTACATCACACATTCCACAGCTGTGCGTTGATCTGCAGCCTTTCACTGTGTTTCTTAAGTGCTGCCTGTAGATAAGTGTCCATTCTCTGCAGAGACTCAAGTTCTGTATTATTGTGAAGTTTAAGACAGAATCTGAGTCTGAATCTGCTCTTTGTTATATTTAATCAGCGACCCTCCCCCCTACATGCACATTTCATTTTCTTTGCCTTTAGTGTTGCAGATTCCTTTGCTAATTTGCCATTAATTACCACAACCAAATGACATGAAGTGTTACTGGGTTCTTCCAGGACCCTTGGGGGTCTGGAGTCCCAGGGCGGCTGGGTGCTTTATACATGATGGCTGTTATTGCTATGTAGATGTTAGGAATTGTCCGATTCTCCTTTACTTTTATGCAGCATTGGTGAGGCATACAGTAACTGATAAGATCACAAAGGATCCCACGTTAATGTTGCAGCTCGATGATGAAGAACAATGCGTGCATGCAGCCACGGACGTATATTTGATTCCTCTTGTTAACGGAGTTACACAATGACGGCGTGGAGAATGAATCAGAACAGGAAATGCTCTCTTGCTAAGCCGTGCGTGTGGCCAAGAGAGATGGCTATAAACAAAGCTCCTCTTTGTGACTCCTCTTCACTCTCTAGTGCTCTTTCTCTCTCCCCCTCGTTCTCTCTCTCCTCTTGTCAAATGTTGGTCTGGTGCTGTGAAGTCTCACACTTATCCAAACAGTCTTATGAATCTACTACATATAACTAATTGCATTAAAATCATGATCAACCCATTTCTTAAAAAACGTCTTGCATCAGCGTGGCGTTGAAGGGGAAATCATGTGCCTGAGGAAATATGTGGACGTGGTCATTTGAGGAAACAAAGTGAAAATAAATACGGTCTGCATCTAAATTATGTAAATAATAAATATGCCGCAGAGCATGAACTCTAAAACCTCTGAGCGACTGCAAACACAAAAATAGTCTCACAGAGCTCTGATCTTGAGAGCAGATGTTCAGGAAGTGACTCTTTTTGTCTTTTGGAGGTCCACAGACGACAGCGAAGATTACACTGTGGGAGGTTGTCATATTTCATCATTATCATATTACAGTATTTATAGGAGGTTTTTTTTCTGTACTGTAACATTTACCTACTAATTCCACAAACATCTGTCTGTCTGAATGTGGAGCACAGTTTCAGCTAACCGGTCATCTTGTTGACTTCACATTTGGCATGCATGTTGTTAGTGGCCAGAGGAAGTGCAGAGTCTAATTTGGTCCGATTTGGACACACGATACATTCAATATGAATAAAATGTGTATAAACAGGCGACCAGCAGTCAGTGGGGGCGGTTTGCCTAAATTATAATGGGTGTCACGGGTGCTGCTCTTCGTCATAGCAACAACATCCGTAGAATCACTTCGTGTTTCAGTGCTCTTCATCGAGATGTATTACAGAGCTTTTCTTTAGAAAAGTTATGAACTTGAGTCTGAAAGTTGTGTCGCTTGCTTAACAGACCTCTGACATAGCCGACATGCAATGAATGAAAAAATAACAGTGCTTCAGTAATTATACAAACCTATATAGAAACCACACACAAACAGCAATAAAGCAAATTCAGTTTCAATTTATGAAAAACATGGACAATAAAATCTTCACTACAGATAAACCAGGTAGAATGAACTCAAAGTTATCTAACGTCACTCTGCACTATAGACTGTTTATAAAAAGCTCTGCACACAAACAATAAAAAGTGACAGTGTTCTGTAGACCTGTTTGAGGAGGACTCACTAATGACAGGGAATAATTCTGAAGTTGCTCTGGAGCATTAACACAGGCCAAGAGAACGGCTCAGTCCAAACAGGCAGGTTTAGAATGGGCACTGCTGTAGTGCGTAAAAAGAAAAGAAATAATCCATGAAGTGATTGCTGAGTTGATGTTAGTGCTGCTTAAAATCAAACACAGGAGAGAAAGAGACAGCAGTCGGCCTGGATAGAAAGAGATAACATTGCCTCAATCCTCTTCCCACAGCACTGGCCTAATGCATTCCCTCTCTCACTCACTGTAATTGCAATGCAATGATGTCAGCATGACAGGTGAGACTGAACGCGAGACAGCGTTGAATAAGCTGCCGTCGCAGTATCAAGAGCACAAAAACGTATCTGAGACACTCTATGGGGTGTCAATTTAATCATGCTTAAACCAGGTATCACCTTCCCCCATGATTCCACCATTGACAAAGAATCCTGCATACTGCGTTGCACAGAGCGGCGCTGCGGCCTCCCGCTCGATAAGGTATCTGTGACTGACACGCTCTCTGACATGCACACATACGCACACATTGCTTCCCATGCAGTGAGCAACTGACGGACGGTGGCGCGCTTGATGTAGCCAAGCTCTACGTCAGCCGGACTGGCACACGTGAAGACGAGGTATAATTTATGTTGAATTAAAATCAGAAAGAATCCAGACTAAACAAAATGTTACAGTTGGATAAAAGAAAGAACGCAGTGCGAAGTATAAGGTGACCTATATGACTCACTTGTAATCTTGGATGTGCTTTGTGCTCTACCACTCGCTCTACCGGTAAAGTCATACTGAGTCATAGCAATGGGACCCCCTACCACACACACACACACACACACACACACTCTTCACCCATCACTGGCCCCCAGCCCTCATACTCTGTCTGCAGGCAAACAAGAAATAATTCATACGGCTTCCCACACAGGAGTGGGTGTCCTGTATCGGCCTGTCCGCTCCGCTGCCTGTCTGTTATCACCTGCAATTGAGGTAATCCACAGGACTATTATACTGCAGCTTATTGTACAGGGGAATATAGCTGCTGCTGCTGCACCAGCACCACCTCGTCAACCCCCACCCCCTCCGTCACAAACCATACTTCTGGAAAGCTGACACCCACAGGACCGACGCACTCTCAGCGCACATTACCGGATATACTGTGCATGTGTTGAGTTATCTGTACATCTCGTCTTGATATATTGTGTCATTTCAATCAAAATGAATCAGTATGATACATTTGTGAGAGTATAGTGAAAAAGTGTTGAGACCTACATCAAAGCAGTAATTCCACACTATAAAATCATCCACTACAATGTAAGGCCTGAATAATAGTGTTTAAAGTATCAACATTAACATATTCTGTTTTAGCTCAGACTGACAGGTCCATATCAGTTTAATAAATAAATAAATATAACACACCGAAAGACATTCCCTCTAAAATGTTTCCAAAAACAACATGTAGTCTCTTAAAATCAAAATGTTTGAGTTGGTTAATCGATACATATATCTATTTTACACATTGATTCATACATTTAATAATCCAGTGATATGTCATACAGTCACATCTCTGACATTGATTATTAGGCATCATATAATGGAGGTACTTAGGTTAAGTACCAAAACAATTCTATTAGAACTGGTAAATTTTGTTAACTTACTTAGTGCTTTCATAGTCAAGAATCTCCCAATCAAACATGTTCATCATTGCATTGCAGAATACACACATACACGCTGAGAGGAGCCAGGTGGATGCAAACTGAGCTCATTTTGATCATTGCATTAATGTTTTGTCCCTGGAAAAAAAAACTAGCAACATTTGTAGTTGCTACACATATATTTTTTAATGGCAACAACAAATTAGTTAAAATTGAAATAATATAAAAATAACAATAATAACTAAGAAAAAAATCCTTTATTCATAATTTGACTTATCAAGATATGCAAAAGTTTTCTGCAATACATCAGTAACAGTCACTATCTGTATTATAGGAGTATAACAGACATTAAAATTGCTTTCTACTGACCTGCCACTATTAGACGCTCCGCTGTCAAATAAATATACTAAATTATTATAGGCACATTTGCAGTATCAAATAATATTAAGAGTAAAATTGTGTTTTCCACCTGTTCAATAGTTTTTCTTTTATCTTTGGTCAAAATGTTATTTTAGATCAAACATGTCTGTAGCGTATCCTCAGTTGTACCTGACAGTAATATGACATGGTCGGTTTCAGTGTTAAAAAGAAAAATCTGTTAATTTCATTTGAGAGAAAGAAGGTGACATACTTTTGATCTGCAATAAACAGCATTTGAGGGGTTTTAATAATTAAACACATTAAGTTGCAAACTCACACAAATATCCATGCTCCCACAGCCTCTCATGTTGCCACGGGCCGGAGAGTGCATTGTACAGGGAATTGTCAACATTCCCATGATGAGCCTGCAGGCTCTGTGGTCCGGGGAGGTGTCGAGATGAGGTGGGGGCTGAAAATTGATTGTAAATGCTGAATTATTCAACCGAGCCCTCCGCCATTTGAGTGAGTTTCTTCGGTTACGTTCAGAAGAGCTTTCATAGCAAAACAGGAGAAGATTATCTTCCACAGGCCCCCGTGGAGGCCCCGAACGCCTCTCATTAACGGGACAAAGCATCTACAGCCCGGGCACACAAACACACTGACACAAATTTACACGCGCACACATTCTGACACACACATGTAGGCATGATATCTCATATCTGTACACATACACTGGCCAAGCTCCAAAACACACAGTGCCGCTGCACAGGATTACAAAGGAGGGGGACGAACAAGTGCTAAATTATCCCGTTTTTGAGTTTGTTTTTGAGCATAACAAGTCTCTCAACACTAATCCCCCACATAAAATGCTCATCAAAGTGTTGCTAGTTTGATATGCTCCATTCATTCGAGTGTAACTGAGAAGCCCTTCACTCACTTGAACAGCCGATAGATTTTTTTTTTTCAAGAACAAAAAAGGGAAGAAGAAAGAAAAACAAGTGAGAGCTGCCAGTTAATCCTTGGCCTTAAGCTGTTAAAATATCCTGTAATGTCTGTATTTACATATTCACTGGGTTCCCAGAGTGCTTTCTACATCTCAGTTCATTAAAAGCTGTAAAAAGAGATATGATGAACCCAGGCTGTCAGTTCAAGGGTAACGTCTGCTCTTTTTATTTATCCTTACAATCTTCCTTCAATCACAGCCTGTGCTTCATTGCAAATCAAATGAGCAGGGCCTCATAACAGTAATTAACTGTAGATGCTTCTGCTTTACAGTGTCGTGGACCTGTTAGTACAATGCAGCCTGACTCCAGCTACAGAAAATCCCACCGGCCCCCATAATAAATCTGCCTGATCACATGAAATAGGGACAGGGAGAGGGTGCAGGCAAAAAGCACTTTGCAAGAAACGGACTGAGAGGGATCGGCATGCCGGAGATATGACAGCAGAACTACAGGAAACTCTAGCTCGGCCATGCGGGCCCTGCCTATCATTAAATGACTCGCTGAAATTTTAATTCTCTGATCACATTAAGTGCTTTGGGAAGACAACAAACTCTGCGGCGCAGATCTTGGCAGTGTCATCTCGTCGTGAAGAAGGATATAAGGTCCTTTGGCATTAGGATGCTCCTTCTTTCTTCAGTTCTGGTGTCTTATGAAGGCTTAGGTTACACCTTTGCATAAGATGAGGTGTGTGTGTGTGTGTGTGTGTGTGAGCGTGCGCGTGTGCGTGCGCGTGCGTGCGTGCGAGCGAGACAGCTCGTTTCACCACCCGGACATCCTCACTGCCCTTGCACATCTCTTTGCTGCATGAAACTAAACAGGAGTGTATCTCTATACTTCTGAGGACATTCATTCTCCCATCAGAACCCTCAATAAAATGTACAAATTAAATTCTAAAGTTAACTGATATTATTCTGACCAAAAGTCAGATTAATGTGGAGTACAGTAAAAGTCATCTGATTCAAAAGACTATCAAGCACATCAATCAGCAAAGATATCAATCATCATCGAGTATTTGGGCCATACTGAACAAAAACATTCTGAGATTTCTAGAATAATGATGGATTATTAAGAGAATCAAGTTATAATTGAATGAGAAAAAGTCAAAACCATGAGGATTAATTTGTAATTTAATAAGAAAAAACTCATAATATCACGAAAATAAAGAAAAGCATTTTTTTATATTGTTGGAGACTGCTCAAAGAATATAAAGGCCTGAGAGGAGCATGGATGTAGCCTTAATTATTACATCTCCCAGATTGCTCAAAAACATCCAAGATTGGTTTGCTCAGTTTTTGTATGTTCTGCACCATCCAATCATCCAATCCAAAGACGCTTTACTCTTCTCACCAGAAAAAAGTGATCAATGGAGTAATATTCCAAGTATCGAAACAAACAAATGTTAAACCTGTTGTTATTATAGTCAGTCTTTATTTTAAGGAAGGTTTAACATTGGATGCATGGAGAATTTTCACTTAAAGTCTAGTCAAAGAGTCCTCAGTTCCCCTCAAAGTGTTTTTTTAGTCTGTTGGCTTTTTGTGTTGATGTTACAATCTGCACATTTAATACGTTCTGTGATAAAGTTCAGACAACACAACAAGACACACAAAGTGAGTGACTATAGCTGGTGAGAACTAGTGGGTCACATAGGTGCTGACGGGCTCGACTCTCAATAGATTCAGTTAAGATTATCCTAACCCTAAAAAACTAAATAAACATAGTAATATTATTTGTCTCTGTTAAACTGCACAGACGTCATCACAGAGTAAGATAATAGAGGAAACACTTCAGCAACACACACGAACACACACACACACACACGGTTGGATACATTTTTTTTAACCTACTGAATAGCATTAAACACTGGTCACTTACATATCCAATCATGCGGAACATCTTTAGATAATCATAGCATAGTTAGAGGAAGAATGTTATTATTCACAAGCTCATTTGCAGTACATCCAATAACCCATTCAAGTTGTGCAGTTACACAGGCCCTTTAACAACCGCTCTGACCTCATCAGTATTTCTAGGTCATGCATTATGGAAATTGGTTTTGTGTGTTTGACAAAGTCAATTTTCCGTCAATATTTCTGATGTTTTGTCTTTCAAGGTCTTTCTGTAGTCCTCCCTCCTTCCTCTAATCTACTCACTTACAGGAAGCTGAAGTCACTGCAACAGATTAAAACAGTTTAATAAAAGGGGAAGGTAAACTCCCCCCACATTCTGCCGACAACATATGATGCTTGGCAACGGCTGCCAAATCAAACATAAACAAAGAAGAGACCTCTTTACCCTCTGGCAACCCGATGAAAGCGACACTGACTGAGGTCAGAAGTTTTGGATACATCTTTTGTCGGTAGAGTTTTTTTTTGCCTAATTGATACTAGTTTTATCCAGTTTCAACCCTCTGGGAAGCCAAAGGTGATGTTTTCACAAGATCAGCATGTAAATAAAGGCTGCACGAGGAGAGGACCCCTACCAGCAGAGCATCATGGGAAGGGGCTACACACAAGCCCACACAAGATGCTCATGCTCAAGAGGTTTAACATGGACATCATGATTGTGCTGACTGCAGTTTGATTATAGAGAATATGCTTACGAGTGCATTTCACAGGCTTTTGAGGGGAGTGAAGTGAGTGAAATATTCATACCTGTTCGAATCCTCCTAAATTATGTAAAAATATTTTGCTAAATTAAAATGCGATGATGTCATGGATAAGTTGGGGGAGGTGTTATTGCAAATTGTCTCCAGCTCCCCTGTTATAGCAGTATAGACAATGAATGGAATATTCATTTACTGTTGATTAAAATGATAGAGTACATTGGTACATGCATCAAAATAGAATTACATGCATGTGTTAAACAACAATGCTGCATGTGTAGCATGGGCAGCACATCAACAGAGTAGCAGCTGCAGCTACCGTGCTCCATATGTTTCTACCATAGACAGCTCCCCAAAAGTGAAGCTGAATCATTTTGACCGCTCCCTGGTGTCTGGCTGTAGTACAGATTGTAAACTCTGCCTCCTCCCTGTTAGTGGATGGCACATGGGCCAAAATAAAAAGTTAAACCACACATTAATTCCATGTTTTTCAAAGATGGTCTCTGTCATTTTAGCTAGTTCTTGTGACACTGATGGCTCCAAATGACCTCAAAAAGAGGGCAGCACCCATATCTGGCATCATTTGGCCTCATTACATCAAGTACAGATGTGTGGTCCATCTTTATATACAGTCTAAGTTGTCTACACAGGAACTATTCAGGGAAGGTGTTGTGTTGTGAATTACTAAAAGTTTGGCAGCTTGTAGCATCCAACACATGATTGCTGCATGAATATGCATTGTACAATGTACTTCTTAAGTGCTTTGGGTCACTTTTTTGAGCATATTCTGCAAGTACACAGCAAGCAGTAGCTCTCTGAGAAGACAAGTTAAAAAACGCAGGTGAAACACACTGTGTAGTCACACTGTAAGAGTCCATGCTGCAGCTTTGTGAAGTTGCACTTGCACACAGTGTGTCAGCATGTTAACATGCTAATGTTTGGCAATTCACCATCCGAGTTTACCAGGGTGTCATGCTAAGCATTTAAGAAGGCACAGTTTAAAGCTAACATGATTTTAATTAGCTTTTTACATATTTGCTCATATAGTATTACATAAAAATAGATTTTTAAATAATAATGGGATGTTAAGGGATGGTTCTTACCATTCATCCTGTGGTGACAAATCTCTGTTATTAATTAATGTCTAATTTTGTGCTGATTAATTGGAAAAATGTAAAAAAAATTGGAAAAGTGAAAACCCGGCTGGTGGCTCTAGAGGAAAAGTCAAATCATTAGCATCATCTCAGGGGGCCATGCATATTTAGTCAACAAGTCCATCCAGTACGTGTCAAAACACTTCTCTAAAAATGTAAAATGTCAACATGTTGAAAGTAGGGCCGGGGATCATCAAAGTCAGTAAGTGGCTTTATCCTCTGGGGACCTTGAATGTCAAGATTTTGTGGTTATCTATTCATTCGCTGTCAAAATACTTCAGGCTGGAGTAAGCACAACAAACTAACCAAAGGGTTGTCATTGCCATCTGACTCTGTAAGTAAAAACAGTGCATGTTCCAAGAACTAGCTCAAACAAGTGGTAAATGTATAATGAAAATCTATTTTCAAAGTCACTGAAGCATTTTCTAAGGTCACTTGAAAGTATGTGGGGCACAAGTACAAATTTGAAATGGGTCTTTTGGATGTTTTTGTAAAAGGTGACAGAAATCTGAAGCTGAGACTTGCAGTGCTTTTGACCTCTCAGTGGTATTATCTGATTACACTGCTGGCAGTCAAACAATACTACACCTCAGATGAGCCAGGACAGGAGCCAGGACAGGAGCTGGACATACTGTACACACATTCACTAAGCTCAGCAGGTGAAAGCCTTTCTGCTCAGTGAAATGCAGCATGGCCGCTGAAACACACACTGAAAAATCCTGTCCTGTGTAGAAATAGGTATAAAAATATAGAAAACCACATATTGAAACAGTACATTTCCTACTTCATCCATTGTTAACATTTTAGCCAAATTAATGTGCATATTGATTGGTCACATTTTTTAAAGGTTGTCCTATTATTAAGGGATACTAAGGGCTCTTTTAACAATGTAAGAGGTGCAATAGTCCAAAGCACATGGTGCATTAAGCCTTTGTCCAGATCCAGGTAGTAAGAAAGAACCATTCTCTGCAGAAGATACAGCCTGCACAAGATGTGAAAGCGTATATGCAGACATCTATGTTTGTAACAGGCAGTAGTTTGTAGGTGAAGTAATATGTAGGTCCATATGTGTCATTACAATTATGTTTTTGCCTCAAGGTATAGCAATGTGCTAACAATGTGCCTGACCACGCCTCCTTTAAGACCAACACTGTAATGTCTGCTCAGATGGCTGAAAGTGCTTCTGAAACTGGCAGAGGTACTTGCATTGTGTTTGGTGGCACTCTGCACCAGGTGTCGGAGTTTCGCTGTCGTCTTTAGGAGCTGTATCTGGATGACTGCTGTTTTCAGCGCTACCTCAGGCTGTCCAGTGGCCAGGTTGTTGACCTGCCAGCTGGGGTCCAGTTTCATCCTCAACGCTGATGGGCTTTTGCAACATCCTATTACGTACATTTCTTGCTTGATTTCAACTTGAGCGAGTGAAGCAAATTACGCAAGTTTTCTGTCTTTGCATCTGCGTCTCCGAGAGGTGCGTCTTTGCATTGACTTTGTACTCTCATTGCTCGAAACATGTGCTTCCTGTTTGGTGTGAATGCACCTTAAGAGAGGGCCCAAAATCTTTAAACAGGGCTGCACTATATAAAGCTCTTTATTAACTTTTTTAAGTTACTCTTTCACTTTGTTATTTGTTAAATGAGTTTAACTCACTCAATATTATATTATTATTGTATTGTTTGTATGCTATTGTTGTATTATTTGTAAACAGATGGGAGGATTTTGCCCCCCTACCTACACAAGTAATATCTGGACAGTCCCTTACTTTGGCTCATTCACTGTTAAAACTAGAATTATTTAATGAAATCAGTGGCATGCTACACTAATGTGTATATATATGGTTTTGAGGAGATGATTGACTGATTGTTTAGACACATTGTAATTCCCCACTACATCACTTGTCATAACTGTAATATGGACGTTGCGTGTCCCTATTAAGAAAAAAACAGCAGCTGCTGTCTTGCATATTGACGATGATGTAATCGTCACAAAGTTGGCAGCTGAATAGAGCCGCGGAGTTTCATCTGACCACAGTGACATGTTTGATCGGTCAGAGCCGAGGTTGGTACGCAGCGTGTGGGCGGAAGGGTGGGGGGGGGCCCTCCTGTGGCAGTGGAGAACAAACATAAATCTTCTTCAACAATCTATTTTCCATCATACTTATTCACAGGGGACATCTCAAAGTGGTCTTTACCCTTTCTGTCAATGGCTGCCCTCATCCATCAGTTTCATAGAGAATTATACCCCAGATCAATGTAGTTCACGACCACTGAGCATTTGTCGAGGGTTGGAGGAGGCGGTTGGGCGGAGAGGGGGGGTGAGAGTCGGGTGTGTGTGTGTTGCTGAGAGCTACCTCTTGTTGGCCACCCGCTCATGCCCAGATAATTCACACCATGTAGTGCAAACACAACAATGGTTTTCCTCACCATTAAGCTCCTTTTCCCCTGTAATTTACAATGAGAAGCAATGCTACGAGATCCCACAGACACACAGACTCATGGGAATGGAAATGACGGAATTAATGAATGGAGCCTGACTCACAATTAGTTTTTAAACTTTGCTCTGTGTGGAGGAATTCATTTTTAATTCAATCAAAAACACTGAAATGTCACTTCAAACAAGGCCTTTAGTTTTCTTTTTCTGTAAATGGCAAATCTGTGAGCACAGCGTAACTCTGCAAATGCTCTTAAACTTCAGCCGTGTCCTTGTTATCTGCTGTTGTCAAAAGCTATTACTCAAAAAAGGGAGTTCAATTTGAGGAGAAGGACACACTAATAATGGGTGTGAGAGAAAAGACCCCGTCAAGCCATTATGGAATATTTAGCAATACCATTACACACCCTCTGACAAAGATAGTCAGTCTGGATAATGGAGCTATGAAGAGTTGTAGCACAATGCATAATTGCTCCTTGTGAAACATTGATGAATGAAGTTAGGGGGCGGGTGGGGATCAAATTCATAAATCAAATTACAGTACCTTTGCTTCTGCATGCTTAAACAGTTGAGGACTCTTTTAAATTGAATGGGGCTAAAGTAAATGAAGTAGGCATAATTATGTGTATCTTCTCACTGCGGCATTGTCTCCAATGAATTTTTTACAAAGGCAACCATTAGCTACAAACTAATACCAGTTAAGCCTCAGCAAAACTGAATTATTAAATCTGTCAGCCAATATCCTATTACAGCCGACTTATGAATAGTTGATTTTATTTTGTATAATTGACAAGGCTTATCGTACAGTGAGGCCTTCCGTGGCAGCTTTGGTTTTGAGATGCAGCGATATGTGCACAGGCCTGTGGTACAAAGGACCAGCTCACGTCAGGGTCACTTAATGAGGCCGGCTGCTTTCTGTACAACTGGGATCTTATGATCATAACTGCCTCATGTATGGAGCTGTGGAATATCAGGCTGCATGCGGGTGTAATGTGCTTATATGTTTCCTGACAAAGGTTTGAATGTTAAAAAGAGCATACAGCAAACAGTGTGTGTGAAGCAACATACGAATGTTAGAAATAAAGTTCAGTTTGGTTTTGTAGAGGTTTTGTTCAAATCTTATTTTTCTAGAAAATAATTATGAAGTGAAATTATTCAAAAGGAGGAAAGAAGCAAGCACAAATATTTGGCCGTATTTTTCCTTTTTCTGCCTCATTCCCCACTAATATGCAAATCCCTCACACACACGCACACACACACACAAACACACACACTTAAGACATTAAGTCCTCAACGTGGCCCAGGCTTGAGAGGGATATTGGCATGTACACGAGATTGATGAAAATTACTTCCAGAGCATTTATTTCTTCTAATACCACCGAAAGAAGAGTGTGCACTCAGGAGATATTTGATCTGAATTAGGGAAACTGATGAAGCAATTGATTAATTGGAATTTAAGCCATCAGTCACCGGAGCCATCAGCAGCATCATTTACATTCCAAACAATCAGCTGATAGCCCAATAGGACACTGAGTATTAATACGCAGGAGTCAATGTGATACTGCCACGTCGCCACCAACCCTTATTGACAAGCACAATGACACTTTTAATTCCTGCCTCATCAAATTGCATATATTTGGGATTTCCACGCCGATTCAATAAATCTTATGAATTTTTAATCTGGTGGACGGAGCAGAGGGTTTAGCCAATAGAGATTTATCTTTTTCTTTATTTGTGGTCAAACACACTGAAGACAGGATGGAAAGACAAAATCCATTCATTAATTACTATCCCTCCCTCTTTGTTTTATTCAGATGTTTGTCATTCAGTTTTCTAAATGCTCCGCAGCTTTGCCAGATAAACTCCAGTAGACTACTTCTTCAGTGACACCACTCATCATGTCCCAAATATGTTCCTTTACATTTGAATTCTTCTACTTATGGTAGAAGCAGTACATTTCAAACTGTCATCTATTATTTGATATCATTTTACTATATTAAAGAGTCATATTTATAGTTATATCCTCCAACAGTCATCTGAAATGAGCAGTCTGTACAGCAGTAGTTAACTGTCTAGTGTAGTGTTTGCTTTGTGTGCACTTCAGTGGCCTCATCAGTAATCATTGAATGCACTGAAAGGTGAAAACCAGTGCAGGTAGAAGCAAATTTTAACGTCCATGCTAACAATCTCAGAACGTCCCCAGCGACATGTTGCCAGTACGAATAAACAGCTTTGGAAAGTGATACTTCCTGGAGTTGGCCTGCAACACAAAATGTCTGACAATAAAGCAACAAATTCATGTAACAGGGAAATTCTTTGCATGAAAATAGAGACTGACAAAAAATGGCAAGATCCACCATGGTCACAGGCTATGAGCCACGATGCTGCAGACATGCATAACCGTCAGCTTAGTTTGTACTGACTACAAATAGTTTTTGTTCTCTTGTTCTGGCACAAATTCACAGACCCAAACATGAATTACATGCCGGGCTATATGATTCACAGAAGGCACTGATTGTTCTTTCAAAGTGCCCATTACAGAGGCCTATCATTGCAACATCAAGCCCTCCTTCCCATTGACAGTGCTGACGTTTTCCCACTTGGCCTGAACCCCCTACTGACAGCAACGCCAGTAATGCTCCCTCCCTCCTGCACCTCTCTCTCCCTCTCTTTCTGCTGCGGCTCTCACAACGTTAGATTTTGCTGAAGAAGTTAGTCATTAGTTGAAACAGCAGAGTGTTGTAATGAAATCTGCCGGCCACATCAATAATGTTTACTGTTGCCAGTTTGCTTTGCCCCATGCTTTTTTAATTTATTTGTTTGCTGTGCAGCAGTACAGCATCAGTGTAATGATGTTTGCCCTCGCTGAAGTGTTACGGCCAAACGACTCAATCCCATGTAATATCTGCCTGCACACGAATCACACATCTGGAGCATTTTAATAAGATGATGATCATGTACCCTGTAGGTTAATCATCTATCAACACCTCATCAGATCACGCTGATGGATTATTCTCAATAAAAGAAACTGAGTCGGGTTGGTTAGCCACATGGCTGGCTGACCGGGAGAAGTGCTCTCCTCCGACTGGGTTCGTTTTCCCCAACTTAAAGCTCTAATTAAGTCACAAGGGCGCTAAGTTACAAAGAAACAGCCAGTGAGAGCCACAGTAGACAGGCTGCATTGCCACAGCAGCAGCAGGCCGGCTCACTGCGATCGTTTCTTCAGACGGGTGTCAAAACACCCCCGGTCTGCCTCCCATCAAGTCCCCTGTGCAGAAATAGGAAGTGAGCCTCTGAAAGGAAAGATTAAAGTTTTCTGGAAGTACTGTTGGCAGCTGCACATGCCCTAAAGATAAACTTTATCCGGCTGCATGTGCAAAACTTTGCTGCAGCCATTAGTCATCTTCCAGAGTAATACATTTCCAAGTGGCTTGAAAGAACGTGAGACCGGCCACCACACTGTGGTCTGCTACTGGTCCACTGGATGCAGAGGAGAAAAATCTAAAGTAAACATAACTTGTACACTTTTGTGGTGTATCCCTTGATTTGACTACTTTACCTGTCAATCAAAAGTTATCATACAGCCTAATTCAACCAAAACTTTATGGCTTAGGTTTTCTGAAGTTGGCTTAAACAAACTCTTGTATTCAGGTAAGTTGCATAAAATGCTCATTTAAGCACTAAATAATCAAACATCTCTTTAGTATGATGGAGTAGTAGTATTATTTTGGCTCATCAGCAACACATTATCATAAGTATCAGGACTTTGTAAAGATTGTGGAAGAAACTGTGTCTATTCAGAAGAAAGATCCAGACTAACTTGAAGGAAATTGCATCTCTTTTGGAGGAGGAAATGTTTAGTAGTGCTCAACTGTATATTGTTGGTAACATCAGTGTGATATTTAACGGAAATAACTTCACAATGAGATTGGTTCAAGGTTTTGGAAGTGAAACTCTGACGAGCATAGGCTCTTCTTGCTCATTTACTAAAAATTTTTTTTTGTAAAATTATGATTCGTTTTTTGTCTCATATTATTATGTGTTTCTTGACAATTATGACTTTCTTTTCTTCATACTGCAACATAATTCATGTAAAACTAAAAGTTGCCGTCATTCAACATGGCCCTTATGTGCCATCATAGTTGAATTTCATTCATATAAATATTATCCAATCGTAAAATGTAAACCTTTCTGCCGCGGAGCTGAAAGTTCAAATCAGCATGAAAAAATTAATTACAGTAAGCAGTGGCAGCAGTTACTTAATGGGACCTGAATGAATTAGCCAGAAAATTTGAAAGCAATTTTCACAGCAGCACAATGCCGTGGCAGAAATATAGACAGTAGTTTGATATAAAAGTATACATAAAAAATGTCCAGCTAAAGTGGTGAGTTTGTGTGGGTTAAAATATTATAAACTACAGAAGGTGATGTTGTTGACATTCTCTTTTTCATGCCTTGATGAATGTGATAGCGCAAACAATATTATAGATTTAAAAAGAGACACAACATTATTTGCTATTACAATTTTTTATTTAACCAGGGAAAGCCCTGTTTCGGTTAAAAATCTTTATCAAGGGGAATCTCTATTTCAATATTATTATTTTTAATCCTAAATTTAGTTGATCTCAAAGGTATTTTTGCTCATGAGAACAAAGGTGTCACAAATTCTCTTAAATCTGTTTTATGTGTCATATTAGATAAAAATCTCTTCATGCAAGTTAATTGTCTCTGAGTTTCCACATACATTACACAACATATACAAATGAGCAGTCACCATGAATTGCTATTTCCAGCCACTTCCTCCCCAACACACACACACACACACACACACACACACACACACACACACACACACACACACACACACACACAGAGGCTCACAAACGAATATACATATACACGCCCCGCCAATCCAGGCCCTTGTGCCAGCTAACCATCTGGTCAGAACATGATCATCATATGCAATCTGCCCACCCAGGCTGGCACTGATTCACCAGACTAACACTCCAATTACCCTCATCATGCCAACAGTACAGCAAAAAAAACAAAACAGCACACACACACACACACACACACACACACACCACAATGGGACCCACCTGTGCAGGGGTGGAGCGACTGCCAGAACAGTGGTCATGTGTCGTAGAAATTTAAATACTCAGCTCTACAATTATATGCATTTACAAACATCCACAGTACACGACTCGATTGGCCTTTATATTGTGAAAAGGAAAATGTTGATTGCATGTTGCAGGGTTGGATTCTCACTCTAAATCATCTGTCTACATCATCACAATGGATTAGAGCCATGAGGTCACGACCTTTGAATGATCAATAAGCAAACATAGATGCCCACCCAGGATGCACATGTGAATGCCGGTGCAAAAGAAAGAACAAATTAATTCAACGTATCTGAGGAAGCTCTTGATAAAGTTTGGTGTGAAATTAAAAGCCAAAGTTTCTAAATCACAGGGTTTTGCTCTCTCATTGAAGACTGACCACTGCGTCTGCAGCCCCTATCAGGTGATAAGCCCACTGGCTCAACATTGATCCATCCCTCAGCCCATCTCCCTTTTTCTTAATTTTCATTTTCCCATTCCTAACCCATGCTAATTCATCCCCTCTGCTGTATGATCCATGGACCAGCTTCTTCAGCAGCGCAGAGTGCCAGGAAGGGTCACTGTCAATTATATCCATTTAATACCCACTTATGTCTGCAACGACGTCTTCCTCCTGGGGTCACACAGACCTCACCCTGCACTTTATCCAATAATCTCACAGAATATAGGCTCGGATATTCCAAAAGATCAATGTCATTAACAAGGAGACACAGAACGCATTTGATTATGGATGTAATTAGTACAGGCTTGAGGGGACTTGCGCCTACGCTCAAAGAGGCAAAATCCATTTAGTATCAAAATTGCCTTAAAAATGGACACCACTTTGAGATCATTTTTGCAACTGATGACCACCATAATGCAATTAGTATCACTAATGACAGGGAGTTAGGGCTCATATACATAATACTTAAGTCTAACTTTGACAGATAGAAGAGAGCATTAAGTTTGGCTGAAAGCAAGTCGTGCACCAAGTTATGGTGAGATGGTTCAGTTTACCAACACCACTCGAACGCGCTAACATTGGATTGGGTGCTTGTCTGCTCTATGCCAATTTACCTGTGGAAAAACAGGGCAGTCCTACTGGGCAAGTGTCTCTGAGTAGCTGTGAAAGGGGACACTGTGGATGCTGCATTAAGAGGATGAGCTTTTAATAATTCTGTCACAGGGCCGGGGAATATCAGGCAGGGATCACTTTACAGCCCAGATCAACAGAACATCTCGCCATCTCTCCAATGAGAGGCCAGCCTCATTAAAACTCTCTCCCCTGCTGACTTTATCTCTGTGTCATTAGATAACTTCCCTCTTTTGTTTCCTTATTTTTGTCTCCAGCATGGTCTCAGTCAGATTTTTGACATACCTGAAGGCCCTGCTGTCCATCAGCGATGTGCCGGTGTCAAGCAACCAGGTCAGCCCCCTGTCAAGTGAACAATAACTTCATAAACAAATTGAGAAACATTCAAATTCCCACATTCAGTTTGGGAATCCCCCATATTACCAAATTCAGTTTGAATTGCCTATTATACAGTGGGGAGCCTTTAAAATACCTGCTCCAGACATCGATCTAAAGGTTTGACCGCCTTTCATTGACAATAGGCTCTGAGGTTTTCCGCTAGTGTTGGTGGAGACACATACCTCTATACTGAGAACAATCTTGGCGGAAACCTGTTGCGAGGGATGTGAAAGGGAACAGCCAAAATGACAGGACTGTGGAGAGTTTCTGTGGCTTGTATTGGATTGCATTGCCCTGAAACTCAAGCCTGTGTGGTAACAGGGTACAGCCACTTAAGATGGCAAGATAGCCACGATGATGGACAGTTAAATTTTTTATATAATATCATCAACGGGTCCTACTCCACAACAGTGGGGGAGGGAAGACATGAGTTTAAGTTTCCAAGTGTAAAACATCCAATGGATTTGTTTAATAGAGAAACACAAAACAGTTTGGATGATACTAGATTTTTTTTTTTCCTGTTTAATTCAATACCAGTGGTTAAGGTAACTAATAACCTCTCACCCACACACACAGTTCAGATGTCTGATCTTGTAACGTATAAATGCATGGGCTTCAGCCACTGATTATATGTAGCAAGTCTACATGTGTACTTTGCATGTTAACAGAACCTCCCATACTTCATCAAACATCTCATGATACTCAATTATAGGTCTGTGTACGTCCTGGAGATTAGAGGTGCTTTGAAAATGACGGGAAAAAGGAGGGGCAAGGCTGCTGCATAACGTCTCGCTGCTTCTACTTTATAGTAGTCTACTAAACCACTGTAAATGCACACATGCTAAAACCCTTCTCTGTTTTCCATCAAGCTGCTGTGTAGTGGCTATGTTAAATGTAGGTGGTAAGCTCATATATCTAATTATACAATAGCCAAACATTTTTTGTTAATGAAATGGAAGCTGTGTAATTGAAAACTTCAGCATAATTATTGCTTGGCAAGTGGCTGGCCTCGGAAAATTGCACGTGTAGGAAGAGGTCTCAGCAGGGGTACCATGACTTATGAATCGGGCAGTTTTCAAAAATCCTTACAAAGCAACACGCGCACACTCACACGCACACACATCATTATCATGATTATCATTGTTAAAATGGCAGCCAAAAACAGCAACATTACTTACAGCATGAAAGAGTGAGGAGATTATAGACAATTCATGCTTTCCCTTGTGGGTAAACTGTTAGCGTTACCTCACTTACTTCAAAAAGCAAAACACATTCTCATGATTGGATTCAAAATAGCGTTAAAGCTAAGTATATTTTTTTGTCTGCATGCAGAGTGTGTAATGGATTATAAAAGGTAAGGATATGGATAACTCGGGACATCACCTCATAGGTCTGTGCGCAGAGAAACCAGAGCAGCCAAGACACATAAAGCCAGGTCAGAATGGCTTGGCAGCCGCGCTAACAATGTTTGTCACAACTGCCCTCTTTCCATCCCCGGCTAAAATGAGAACAGTCAGAGAAATATGGGATTACCATGAGTTATTTATGACGCTGAAACCCAAGAGCCCCCTTTATGAAATCATCTCTGCTGATTAGGGTGTTCTTTCGGCGTGCAGCATCTGATATGATTTCAAATGGGTGAACATCAAAGTGGCTTGTGTAAAGTATGAGTAGTTTTGCACACATTCAATCAAAATACAGATCTTTATCGGCATCATGCTGATTGACGTGAGCGGACTGTTGTGAAACAGATACCGCTGCTGTCATAGTCATTATGGATTTTTCAGTTTAAAGATACAGCCAAGGGGGTGGGGGTGGAAGTTTAAGCATGTGGCCTAACACTGAAAGACTCCTGAGCCAGCCAACCTGGATCAAATTGACTCAGGGAGGAAGTCCAACCTTTTGAACTGTTACCTTAAATTCTTACGTAATGTAAAATCTGAATTCAGCTGATTATATATGTATAATATGATGTATTTTAAGCAACAATAGGTAGTTTTTATTCCTTAAAATAAATACTTGTCATCATTTTAATGTTGCACAAACTTATAATAAGGAGAATAGCTTGTCTGTTTTTGCCAAAGCACTGTCTGGATGCCGCGACATTTTGTAACTCAGGTGTTCCGAACATTATGGCATTTTATGGCATACGTCACACACCAACAACCAGAGCCAGAGCTAGCAGCTAGCTACAAGAGACATTTGCCATTTGCAGTGTGGACATCACGCAGAGCTTATCAAGTGTGCTTTGATGCACATCAGGTTCGGACAATGATAATCGCATCGGCTACTTGCTTGCTGTGTTTCTTTTGGTTTTTTTTGGTGATGTGTTACATCTCCAATCTCACAACAAATGCAACTAACCTGTCATATTTCTACCTTGTCAGACAACATGTTTCTTTGGTGCCTGAGGTTTCTGTTTTCTGCTTCTTCAGCTTGTCAACAAATGCTCGTCTGTACAGCTGTACGGATAGGGAG
This sequence comes from Paralichthys olivaceus, assembly GCF_024713975.1. Classification (NCBI taxonomy): domain Eukaryota; kingdom Metazoa; phylum Chordata; class Actinopteri; order Pleuronectiformes; family Paralichthyidae; genus Paralichthys; species Paralichthys olivaceus. Next base: position 21,272,956 of record NC_091105.1, on the reverse strand, counting down.
GCTCGGACCGACACTCGTATTTATGACAATGAGTTGTATATCCCACCTGTAGGGGGAGCCTGAGTACAGCCGAGAGCGAATGTTGCGTTGCTTGAACAGTGCATTTGAGCTGTATTTATATGTTGTGAAATAGGTTTTGTTGCAGAGGTATTGTTGCAGTTATACATACTCAATAACCAGGCTCGAAAAAACCTACAACAAGCTGAGGGATACACAAGGTGCAATCAATGACAGTCCATACTTAATGAACTTTCTGACCTTTCAGAAAATGTATACTGCTTAACCAGATTCTCTGTATTTAATAATTTAGTTAGAGAGTAAGAGAGCTGAATAGAGGAGCATCTCTCACCCCATATAGACCGGAATATCATTGTGTCCAGAGACAACAGCTGACATTTTATTGCTCCAGCCAACTGAAGAAAAAAAAAGTCATTATGGAGACATCCATTTGTGTGCGTTTTAATAAAAAAGGACTGCATGAATCTTGGTGGACTAATGGCAAAATCTATGAGGAAAACTGAACTCCCAAATGAGGGTCCTGGACATTTGAAGTCATTAGTGTGGAGATTGTGGTCAGTAAAGTGAATTTACATGTATGGATGTTGGTTTAAAGAAAGCATGCGGATGAAGTGGAGTTGGAGACAGGAGAGGAGATACTACAGTAGCTTGATCTGCCATTGAGATCTTCTGAATGGGAGATCATAGGTGCATTATTGATGAGTCTCAGTTTGAGTTTCAGCTCCTGAGGAAATGATAAGGTGTAATGCAATGGTTTACTGTGATCATGGACAGCTTTGTCCTACGTACTGTATTGCAGGCTGCTAAGGTGGCAACCTGCTGTCAAATCTTATCTCTATCTTTTTAAACGTATTAATCAGAATAAGCATCACATGACTGGATACGAGTCAAATATATAAATCAAAAAATTAGTCAAATCTTCTCCGCATCTTTGGTAAACATTTTTTTTTCCATGTGAATGCTAATACAAGCTAATTCAATGTATTTAAATGCATTTAAAGAAGTTTGTGTAACCTTTGTTTTCTCTCTAATTTATCTTACATTCATTTCCTTCTGTGTTTGACATACATTATTCACCAATACAGGCAGCTGGCTGGTACCTGATGGGCAACTCGCTAAACAGGCGTGTAACGTGAACATTTTTCAAAATATAAATTCACAGTTACAAGCATAGATACAATTAAATAAACTTGGGTGGGCAGCCAATTAGAACTGCAGTATTTTTAAAATCAGCAGTTGACAGATACAACGCAACTCAACCGACATAACAGGAGAACAAGGAGGCCATCCAGTTGATGTGGGTGACTGATGTAGCATGTGTGTTTAATTGCGGGTGGCAGGTTGGGGCATAGGTCATATGTTAATGAATCCGGATGGGTCCAGATTTGACTTAGATAATAGCTGGTAATGGGCCAGGTCTGGTACAGAGCTATCCGGGTGCAGGTTTTCAAAAATGAAACCATGCATTTTTTTCCCCTGACGGCTGTTTTGCTATGTCTGAGAGAAGAAGCGCAGATTATAATTGGGCTGTGTGAATTTGTGTGTGAATAGGTGAATGTGACTTATATTATTAAGCGCTTTGAGTGGTTGATAAGTCTATTACCATTTAACATTTATATTTTATGCCAAATGAATAAACAGACATCAGAGTATATCATGTTTTCATCAAAATAAAAAAGATAATTCGCACCAACATTACTGTTTTATCTTCTTAGTGCTGATATTGATTTATTACATTTACTTAGTATCCTGCTCCCTAAAGTGTGAGCATTGACTTCCATGGTATGGTTTTCTTTGCCAGTTATTCTTAACCTGAGCAAAGATACCAGCTGAGCCCTGTTATTTAAAAGCGCTCAGTAAGCAGTGTATATGAAAAGCATTACCAAAGAGCAGAGGAGAAAAAACATCAGCCTCCTTAGCCAACTTGATTGTTATTGCACTGTGCTTACGGTGTTTTCTGGGCCTGCACATGTAATCAATACCCCCAGGCAATTTTAAGCGTGATCAGTTTGGATGGATTATTGCTTGGCAGGGAGGCTTTTACATTGATCCTCTCATCATGTCAATCACTGACAGTGACAACTCTGAACTCTTCAAATTCCATACATCAGCAAGTAGTGTTCACAATCTGGCTGCATCAAAAAACTGTATGAGTCAAGGGTGTTGCAGGATGTGCTGAGGCTGGGTTTCTTATATTTTAATGTACACTGTAGATCAAGGCCCGGGGCTATTTCAGTGCTCTGCGCCATTCATTCTTCTTTGCCGCTTTTAGAAGCCACAATGGTAGCCAATACTTTTTTCCATCACTGTGTGTAATGTGACCACTTGGATGCATACAACAATCTGTATAAACAAGGAATAGTCTAGATTAAAAAAATGTATTCCTCTATTGATCAGTATCAAAACTATAGAAAAAACCTAGAGTTGTGGTTGAAATCTCAGAGTAGTAAGTGCAAATGTAGTGCAAATGTTCATTTCGTTCCAGAGTGGAACAAGAGCCCACCGTGCCATATTTGTTGAGAGCTACTGTTGGAGTAGTTTTGCATTTCTTGCCAGCATATATTCATTCAGTTACCAGGAGGCCTGGAATCTCATCTGAGCCGCAGATAGGAGAGACTGGTTCAAATCAGTGTTTGGAAACTGGGGCTGGCGGGTCAGACACAGACTAAGTTGTAATATCTTCAATTTCTCCCAGCTGGAGCAGGATATAAGCATGTAACTGATAGTGTCCGCATGCATATTTTACACGACAGCTCAGGTGTACAGTTTCAGCACTTGTGAGGCACTGAACAGATTTGACAAAGACAGTGAAGTGTAATAAAAGAGCCCATAGACTAAAACTGCAACCAGGTTATATACAAAGACGAGTTTGCAAAATCTCTTGCACTTATCAGATTTACATTGTATGTATTTAGCATATTTAACAGTGTCAGTTCTGCTTAAGAAATTGTTTTCATTAAAGGGATAGTTCAATGAAGAATAAAAATTCACTCATCATCTCCTCACCACTATGCAGATGGAGGGGTGGGTGACGTGTTAGAGTCCACAAAACACTTCTGAAGTCTCAGGGGTAAACTTTGTTGCAGCACGATCCAATACAATTGCAGTCGATGGTGAGCCAGACTTCAGACGTAATAAAACAACAGAAAAAACATAACATGCCACCATACTGCTCGTGTGGTGTCATCCAAGTGTCCACATGCCCCGACATTCATATTCCACTTGAAACAAGGCCATTTAAACAGTGTTAACCCTAAAAGTCCACTGGGAGTGGCTGAGCTAGCGTTTCGGCGTAGTGGTGAGTAGATAATGAGTGAATTTTCATTTTTGGGTGAACTATCCCTTTAAAGCCAAGGCCTGGTCTATAGTACTGCGTTTTTTTTTCAATGGATATTTTTCCCCACATAATTTAAAAAAATCTCAACCTTTGTTTTACAAAATATCTCTTTCCAGATTAGAAGAAAAACTGACTACAAACGATCAAACAAGCATGCCCGACAGGTAGATGGTGATAAAGTTTACATGGGTGATACATCAAATACCAGAGAAGAATGCTGTGGTCTAATATTGCGCAAGACAGACGCCTCTGAATGGATGTGGTGGAGTACTTGTAGTTGTCTTTAAACCAAGCAGTACTAACCAAATGTAGAGAAACCGCTATATAGGCGACATTGACGTAGGTGCCGTTGTGTTTGTTGGTGTTTCTGTTTCATGCTTATTTGCACAAAGACAAGGGCACACATGAAGTGAGTCGTGATGTCATAGCTCCCCTACACTAAGTTTAAAATGTACACAAAGATTCACCAACACCAGAGGTTTTGAAAATCAAATGTGGATGGAAAAGTTTGTTTAGCCTGATGTCCACATTAACATGGATAGGGCCTAAAAGTGCATGTATGATATGGCTTTACATTACGGAGGGTTGAAAAATAAGTCACGATAGTGGATCATGATGCAGACAACAATAACACTGCAATTACTGGCAACTCTATAGGCCCATACACCAATACACACAGTTAAAGCAACCGATTAAAGCTGAAATAAGTCAATATTTATCATTGCATAACTCAATTGCAAAACTCCATTTTCTCATAATGGCCTCTGATAATGAGGAAGTTCACTCTGGCCATGTGACTCAACTAGAACATAATCATTGGACTGTTACAGTAAGTCATGACACTTTATTGGCATGGAATTCCATAATGGCACAAATCAATAGCAGCCCAGGAGGCTTTTCTCCTCAGCCGGATTTGACACATTTGAATAAGTGCCGCTGAGGGGGAGCATGCGTGTGTTGAGAGGATTCAATCACTCAGCGAGCAACGACATGTTAACCAGAACGATATTCATCTGTGGAGGAATAATCACGATACAAAACAACCTGCAGCAGCATGTAAAAAACCCAATAAGGACCCTCGGAAACTTTCCTGCTGGAGGACAAGGCTGATCATCAAACCCCGTTTAAAAAAAAAAAACTGAAAAAAATAATGCCCATACGTTCTGAGAATAAAAGATACAATCAGGCTCATGCCCTTCTCACCCCTCCTCCTCCTTTGAGATCTCTGTGTTGGGAATAATATAAGGCTTGAGGGAGCGGGCTGTGAGATAAAAGGCCACATCACAATGATGATCTCTATCGATCGGCAACCTTGGGCACACAGAGGAGGTCCGGCATTTGTCACGTCGAAGCTGAACCCAATAGCTGATCCACGCCGCACTCTGATGAATTGGCCCTGTTCGCCAAGTTTGTTTAATTGATGACGTGTTCCCTTTCAGGTGGACCACCACTATGTTCCACGCATTCATTGATTTTCCAAAACACCCCCACCTTTTCCCCAAGCTTATTTTTACTGCTTTCTTTAGGCACCAAACTGCACAAGATAAACCTTGACTAGACCTTAACAACATGGCAAGAGGAGTGTCCTTTAACCTGCCTCAGACCAGCCGGTTACACTTTCAGAAGCCATTTTCAGACCTGAACTCTGGCACAATGGGGGTTCAGACTTTCTCCAGAGTTTGCCTTTACATATGAAGAGATCATCTAGTCAGACACCGGTGTCAGCCCCTATTACCAAAAGCTTTCAAATGTCATTGTCTTCTACGTGCATGGCTTTTTAAAAAGGTTTTGCATGTGTCGCATGTTAGAAACTTCATCAACATGCACACTTGCTTGTGATTTATTCTGTGGAAAGCTTCCTGCTGTGTTTTCACATGGGCTCACTTGGACATATCGATAGTTTTTACTAGGGGGCTGGCAGGAGAAACTCCGGAGAATGTCTGCAGCAACTGACTCGAACATTTGTGTTCTCACATACAGCCCCTCCGGATGATTTCAGGAGATTTGACTTTGTTGGTATGGAGGCCTACATTATTTATAAGAAGTGAATAAAAGTCAAGGGGCTCAAACTCCTCAAACAAGACATGGAGCTGCTGGTAGAAAGTTGAACTAAAATACACAAACTGTCTTATTTCCATCATACATGCGCATGAAACTTCTACTGCAACTCATCAGAATTCGTGTTCTTTCTCTTTGCACCACGTGGTAAGTGGGGTTAAGTGTTTGTAAGGGTTGTAATCACTGATTACTCTTATGTGCATGCAGTGAAGTCCATATAAAATCATTTTTCATGTGTGCTACAAAGCTCAAGCATAACTTTTGGTGAGCAATGCTGCTGATCGCTGGCGGTACCAAACTGTTAATGCTTCAAAAGGCTCACCGGGCTAAAGTGCGTTGCGCTTCAGCAACTCTCAACAATCCATACAGGAAAGAATTTCAATTTGTAAACCACACAACCCTATTCCAGGGGATCTGGAGTGCGTAACGTTGTCATCTTGAGAGTCTGCATGAAAACTAACACTTGCCGGAGCAGCCAAGCAACCAGTCAAGCACTGCAGGTAGGCAGCCTTTAGCCATCAAAGAGAAATTCCAGCCTAATGGGGTTTCAGAGTTTCCAGTGTACACCTCTACCATCCATAGAGAGCACCTGAGTGTGATCGCACACAAGTGCACACACCTTTCACACTCTCTTACCTTTGGAGTTAAGATCATGTGGATGCACATGCTTTTGACGAGCAAAAGTAAGTGCGGAGGTGAAAGTGACAGCGGTATGGGCATGATGCATGTGACGTCATTATGGGACTTTGAATTTAAACAAATATAAGGGATAGCTATGCCTCAGCAGACGTGGATGTCTCCAGAGCTGAGAGGTGGAAGTAAAAAACAGAAGACGCTGCACCAACAAAGGCAGAGAAATTGTGCAAAAAGGCACACTTTTGGATTTAAAGCACCTATCTCAGATCCCAGAGCCTTGAGAATGGGATTGGATTACTGTCGCTTAGATTTACTCCTGTGCCTCTTCGCCACTACATCATCATAGGGCCCCCTGCCTCTGGATCAATGGGGATATTTACTGCGCCTGTTTCAGGGAGCCTTTCACAGTAGGCAGGGCATTAAACAAACAGCCGACAGCCCTGTCCCAATGATGGCCTGTCTGTTCACACTGTGCCATGCCCAAATGTCACACACATTCACTTCAAACAGGTAGCACACAAACACACAAGTAAAGTGCAGATAAAACAGAAAAAAAACCACCAAGCAATTTGCTCTGTGAACTGAACAAAGGAAAAGCTGCCACATTTCCAAGAGGGAAAAAAAAAATGTCCGGGAGAAATGGAAAGGCGTGTTACATTTACTTTAAGATAATTAGCCTTGTAACCCACTCTCGAATTATACTTGTTAAAGTCCTTTTAAATGGACACACCTTAGATAATTCATTGTCTGCGTTCCCCTGGTGGCTCATAAATGTTCTGTTTTTAAACCGTAAAAGGAAATTGCACTTCACATTGGTTGTATTGTTTTGCTTAATGGAAAAAAATAGCAAAATATCTGCGTAATGTGGTGAAGTTTTGTTACGGGAATAACAATCCTACGCTGTCATCATTAATAACCTCATTTAACCCCATGTTGAGCAGGAAAGGCGTCATAATTGAAATCACTTGAGGTGAAGCAGCTCTTCGTCTCACAGTGTTTAAATGAAGCTGCAGCAATGGCCAATTGAATTATATAATACATTTGGCGAGAATCTTCATTTAGAGTCACAAACAACAGTCTTGGACGGATACTGGCCGACTGTGAAATCATCTGCTGAATGTGAGCGCATGAGTCGGAGAATGAGTGGAATGTATTTAGCGATATGAGCAAAATAAGCGGCTTCCTGGAGAAAAACAGTCAGTATGAAATTTCTTCATTACTTGACAATTCCACTGACTAAGCCTGTGCGATCAGCTGACAGTGCAGTGTCAAACAATGGGCTTTCAAACAGCAGCACGCATTACCGAATCAGCCCCAAGAGCTCCCGAGGGAAGACTCCACTCAGATTCATCACCATGAAAACTAATATGTGCGTGTAAGTCAAGGGAAAAATAACAGAAAAATAAACACGTATGGCTTGTTAATGAAAGCTGATGTAAGCTGGACTCTGACAGACCAATCATCACTTCAGCTGCACTGGATAATGTGCTGATTGGCTCACTGGTTTTACAGCAGGAGTTGTGCAGTATACTAATGCACTGCAATGCATCTTTCTCTTGAGAAACGTTATTAACCTTTTGCTGCTTTGAGGATTTCCAATAACTCTTGAAATTATGATCTCTAGTTCTTTAAGCTCATGAAAATCAGCTGATCAGAAACTGATCACAAAACTAACTGGATGGATGAACAGAGACGACTTTTTAAAATATTATTCCCAGATTCATTGATATTGACCGGTCTCTAATACTTATCTTTTTATAACTGATTAATAACTGGATTCTGAAGCTTGACATGACAATCTGTCCCAATATTTGACTATATATAGTGAAGAATTGAGCATCCAGCTGCCATGTCACAGAAAAGTCCTAAAAAAAAAACACTTTTGCTTTCATAGATTAAATTTTGCATCAACTTTCTTCTCACACCTGATAGCTGACTGTTGTTCTAAGGAGGAATGTGTTCTTTTTCCTCCACTAGTAAGAATATTTAATGTTATTCTGTTTTATATCAAAGAAAGTGAGAACAGGGGTATTTGTGGGGGAGAGTGTGATTTGTGTGGATTCGCACACATGTGGACCATGTGTCTGTTGTACTGCACTGGCAGAACTGAATGCTGAGAGGATGCAAACAAACACACACACACACACACACACACACACACACACAGAATCCCATGACTTCACTGAATCCCACAGGGGATACGGCACTACCCAGACTCCCCTGCCGGAGCAGCACACGTAGGCGCCTTATGTACAGTATGAAGTGAAAGGCTTGGAATGCTGCTATGCTTTGTCTTAAACATAAATCGTTTCTTGATCTACTGTTGTATTACATAACACTCATGTTTACTTTGAGGTAATTATGATTATGTTCTGTTTTATCATGGAGTTATCAAGAGTTGCTATGTGTAATTTTCACACTTAATTATTGGTACTTTTCTGAAATGAAAGGAATTGAGCTTGTGCTTTTGTTATTATTTCATCTGTGTACGACAGGGACACAAACATTGTTTATAGTTCAACATAATTCAACATTTTGTGCATTGGTATGAATTAACATTGTAGTATTTTTGTGTTTGATCAATTCTCAATGTCCTGGTATGTAAAGTAGGAGAGGTCCAGAGTGGTCAGCTGCAACTGTGATTTGTTTTTTTCTGTGTGCATTTGTGTATGTGTATGTGTGTCACATACAAAGTAAATATGAGTTATTTAAGAAGCATTTCAAACAATTAAAATAACTCAATGCGAAGCAACAACATTTAAAGAAAAAATCAACATCTTTTAATTTAATTTTTTTATTTAACCCAGCCACTGTAAAATACCTGTAAACTGTTTACTGTAAAATAGCAATGTGTCCCAAAAGAAAAGGCACATTTCTTGTTCACATACCAATTCATTCTTAAAGACATAATTTTTTATATTTTTTTATTAATCTTATGTATTGATAGTCATATATATAATATATATATAATATTATATATATTATACATATACATAGAGAGAGAGAGAGAGAGAAAAAAAGAGAGAGACAAAAGTTGTTCAATGCATTAGGATTTTAAATAATTGGCATAAAAATACTACTTGATTTCACTTTTGATTTTTCTAAAGTCGATGAGACAATTTAATGATCAATTAGACCAACAATTCAAAGCAAGGTGCTGAATCTCCTCTCATGCTTTAACTTTAAACTTCAAAATATCAATAAAATAAATAAATTAGAGGAGTTTGGAGGAGATTTTAAATTAGAATATGTATGATAATTAAGAAAATTATCACATATTTATCTGGTATTTCAATTTTGATTTATGGAAATAAAAGGGTGACAAAGAAAGACGAACATGATGCTGATAAGGAAACAATTCAAACACACACCTGTTCTCTTTTTTTATTTAAGAAGGTTTTGATTGAGTGATGAGTTTGCACTCTGACGAGTCGCACAGATGCAATAACAGAGAAACGACTCTGCAAATTGTAGGAGTGGTACGCTGAAAACAATGAAAACAGCACGTGATAGATAGCTCAGTCAAAAGGTTAACGGTAAATCACAGACAAAACGTCTTGTTTTTAAAAAGTGCATTCACAAACATGACAAATACTCTCAACTCATGATGTCTATTTTTATGTGATACAAAATATGCATACCTGTTTTAGATTTGTCTGTATTTCTATACATAGATATTTCTTCAAAAGGATCACTTCTTTTTTCTTTTTACAAAGGTTAAAAGCAGGGTTGTGTTCATAGCAGCTTCGGATATCTCTAGCCTCTTTACCATGTAACCAGATACACATAGTCTCAACAGATATCCAAATAAAACCTACCATGTTTCTCTGTTGATCAAATCAAGACGACATACTGTCTTTATTGAAAGAGATATTCACCAGTGAAGCCTGCAGTTTAGAAAAAAAACGGATCAATAAAATGCTTGGGCCATTAAATATATTTTTGTTTACCCGCTTTTTTGTCAATATCATAAATACTAAAGACACAGGACAATATTATAAGACAATGCTGGGGGACTAAATGTAAAGATTGAAATAGTTCAAACATTATTTTTTTCAAGTTTTCTAGTTCATGAGAAAAAAAACATCAGGCGAGCACAGAAACACTATACTTCAGTCTTTTCTTCAGTCTATCCATGACAATGTTCCCAGGCAAAGGCAAGACTGTCTTTAAACAAACCCATGTTCTTTTCAGTTTTAGTCCTGTCCATATCAGATGCTTGCCCATCATTAATGAGGCAGGATCCTGGTTTTCAAAGAAATTCATAAAAGCAGTCAAACATACTAATAAAAACCAATAAGTACCATGCAAATCTTGCAAGACGACATATTCTCAAACGAGAGACAAAGTATTCTTCGTATAGGCGAAATATCAAGTGAGGACGCGATGAGTGAAAGGCAAAGACCTCTAATCAATACTAAATACTGTATTTCCAAAACCAAACAAAAAATATTTAATCTGTACACAATATAACACACGTGAGTTAAGACTGGATCAGCAGTTTCTTTCCTTTCCGTCACACTCTTAGTCTTTGCCAAATGCCTACCTGGGAATAATACAGGTTTCAATTGATCCCAATTTCTTTGTTCTCCTCCATAAATCGTGAAAAGGGGCGGCTAGCCCCAACTTCCAGACCAGCCTTCTCCATTCCCGTCATTGTAGGGCTGCCGCCCGTGTGAACACGGTCCATTCCTCCAGGCATGGCTCCCAACGAAGTGATTCCCGCACCACCGAGGCTCACGGGCAGCTGGGTGATGCTTCCATTTTGGATCACAGAGATCTCATTGTTTTTCATGGCCAGCCCATTGGTGATGGCGGCTGCGTACTGGTTCCAAAACCCCGGGTCGACGTTCATGGCCCGGGCCGCGAGATCCTTCTGGAACATCTCACTGAATTTCATGGCATCCCCGCCCAGCAGGGCCATGGGATTCTCTACAGACAGTCGCCGACCCCTTCGAGCTGGAGCGTTGTTCCACATGTGTGTTCCCATGTGAACCTAAAATTAGCAGGAAAAGAAAAAAGAAATATCAAGAAATTGTCATTGAAGGTCAGAAATTCCACATCGGGGGCAAATAATATGTCCAAAAAACATTTTTAACACCTTAACACCTTTAGAAATGGTTGGAAATCAACAGAAAATGTGCAGAATATCAAAACCATTAAGTTTTGTGACTGTAATTTCATGATACATTTAACTCATGTAAGGGAACCATACATGTACTTTATTGACTTTAATGTTGGTTACAATTCTGCTTTAAAGAGCAAACAGTGAGGAGAGATAAAAAGTGGTGGCAAGGGGCCAGGGGGCACAGAGATAACCAAGGCTCCTTAGCCAGAATGACCCCATTCATATAAAATTCTTATGGATGCTATATTAAACTGCCTCATACCTTCAGGTTGCCCTTTGTGGTGAAAGCCCTTCCACAAATGTTGCAGGCGAAAGGTTTCTCCCCAGTGTGTGTGCGCTCATGGATTTGCAGAGCACTGGCTGAAGAAAAATTCTTCCCACACGAGTGGCAGTTGTGCTGCTTAGGAGTGCGTCGTGGAGGCGGCGGAGCCAACATGGGGTTGATGCTGGGGCTCATGGTGCTCTGTGGCGTTGCAGCCGGAACCTGGATGCTCATGGGTAGGTGAGAGTTGTCACTCAGAGACACTGACTTCCCGTGTCCGTTCATTTCCATTTTGACCATGTTTGATGCAGTGCTGGCTAAACTAGGAGTGCTCAGCCCTGAAAATTGAGAAGTGAAGTAAATATTAGAATTCACAGGGTCAACTCCTATTGCATTCATTCGATTGAGAAAAGTGTTTGTTTATTTATTAGTTTAATAAGTGTGTTTTTAATATTGTCATCAATATTTGTTCCCTCTCCTATGAATATGTTATATCTTATCATATCACATTTTTATGTGTGTATATCTAGGTATATATGTGTAAGTTTAAATTGAATAGATATATTTAGACAAATCTGTGTAGGAATTAAAGTTGATATGATGCATTAAGTTGTAGTAGATTTTGAACACACATACCTCGATCCCTATTTAGAAACAGCATGTTGAAGTGGCTCTCCTCCTTGATAAAGTGCCTGCCATGTTGAGTGGCAGTCAGGTCAAGGGCCCCGGTGCCTTCAGCAGCAGAAAGAGGAGATGGGGTCTCTGATTTTTCTGACTTCACCGTTGCCAAGCCTGCTGTATTGTTCTCCTGGCCCTCCTCTGCTGTCATGGTGCTGCTGTTGTTATTATTGTTGAATGTAGTTGGGGACTTGGATCGCTGGCTCTCAAAGTGGCTGTGAGCTGGGGACAAATGCTGCATTGAGCCAGAGGACTCAGACAAAGCAGGGCTCCCCAAGCTTTGACCTTCAGCATCTCCCACTGCAGACAGGGAATCAGTAGTAAAACAATCAGTCTCTCCTCCAAAGCTGCTGCCGTTCTGCGTAAGCTTTTGACCGAACGAACGGCTCATAATGGCAGTGGAGTCGATCATCTTCATCTGGTTCTCCATTGCAGCAATGCTGGAGATGATGGAAGTTGGTGGGGAGCTCCCAGGTGAATACGGTTTTGATGGGTCCACTTCTCCCTCTTTCAAGTCAACTTCATCATCCATGGCCTGCTCCATTTCATCCAGAAGATCATCATCATAATTACTCATCGCATCTAAGCTCTTCTCGTCAAAGGAGAGGTCAGTCTCCATATCCTGGAGGCTGTCAGGAAGCGGGGTGTTGGGGATTTGTCCTCCCATGTGCATTCGGATGTGCTGCTGCAGCACCACAGCATTGGTGAACTTTTTCTGACAAATAGGGCAGGAGTGCTGAACCCGAAGTGGGGGTTTGGACCTATGAACACCAAAGTGTGTTTTTAGGTTTCCCTTGGTGGTGAATGCACGCCCACAAATCTTGCATTTGAAAGGCCTCTCACCCGTGTGGATACGGTAGTGCATCTTGAGTGCACTCTGACAACTCAAAACACGATGACAGATGACACACTGATTCGGGTCAGTCATCTTCTTGTCAATATTTTCAACAAGCTGCTGTAACTTCGATGTCTCAGAGGTTTGCATAGAGTCTAGGAGTCCGCCAAAAGGAAACTTGGCCTTAAATTGGTCTGAGAGCATGGGAAGGACAGGGTGGGAGACAGAGTTTGAAACCGAGTTTGGGCTAGTTATTGGTTCAGTGATCTGGCCACTGTTGGATGAAGTGCTGGAAGTGACAGTAGGAGAAAGTACCACTTGAGTAACTGTAGTTGTGGTGGAGGTGTTCTCTCCTGGCCTAGAGGAGCAGCTTGGGGGCAAGAGAACACCTTCAGGTTTCAAGAGAGGGGGTGCATCACTCCCTATGCTGGGTTTTGGGGAAGGTGAAGTAGTGGTCATGCCAGAATCAGTGATGATATTAGGGGACAAAGATGCACACTCGCTTGAGGGCGGAGATGGCCTCTGAGGGGACCTGTTGAGTGGAGTGAGGCTCAGAGATTCACTAAAACCTCCCATCATACTCGGCAGTGTGGGAGGCAACTGGAGTCCGACTGAGGTGGGAACAGTAGGGAGGACAGGTTTGCTGTCTAACCATGTGGTTACAGGTTTTTCTGGGGGCAAAGACATGCCATAGGGGATGCCTGAGCTTGTGGGTACATTGTCCAGATACTCTGGCACAGGGTAGGGGTTCATCTGAATATGTGGGTATTTCTCTTTGTGCCTCTGGAAGTGGACTTTCAGATTCCCCTTGGTGGAGAAACGGTTGCCACATATGTTGCACTTGAAGGGCCTCTCTCCAGTGTGGGAACGCAGGTGGATTTGTAGGGCGCTGTCACTTCCAAACACCTTGGCGCAGAACCGACACTTATGCTTGAAGAAGGGGTCCTCGGAGCTGGGCTTAGTGTCAAACACAGACACATTTGGAGGCTTCCCCTTACGGTGCTTCATCAGAGCAGAGAGGGGGTCAAGCGCATTGGCTGTGGCTGCTATGCTGGCCAGGGGGTTGGGGAAAATAACACTGCTGGATGAGCTGTGAGGTATCAGTGGTAGACTGGAGGCAGAGCTCAGGAGGCTACTGTGGCTGAGTGAGGGAGGGGTGGTGGAGTTCCTGGAAAGAGCTGAGCTGCTGCTAATGCCACCACCTCCTGTTACACTACTGCTAGTGCTAATATTGTTGTTTGTGATGGAGGATGAGCAGGAGGGAATTAGAGATGACAAACCAGTGCCACTGGGTTGGGGAAATGCTGAATTATTGGAGGATGTGTTCGGGATTGAAGAGTTAGACTGCTGACTGCCACTTTGTGGTGTCTGAGAGAGAGGCCCTTCTATTGCTGAGGTCAAGGGTGAAGACCCTTGACCATTCAAAGTGGCTGGCAACCTAACAGGCAGCTGATGGACAGGAGGGGTGATGAAGTTGTGTAGTTGAAGTTGACTAGCGACAGGGGGTACACAGGAGGATATAGGCCCCTGGTTTCCAGCAGCATTGCTGTGATGGTGATTGAGAGCGGGCTGTGAGGCAGACTGTCTGTTCATCAGAGCCACCTGACTGCGTATTTGCTCTATCAGCTGCAGCTGGTGTATCTGCTGCTGTTGGAGGGCCATCAGCTGGTCCAGGATCATGGGGATAGCCATGGTGGAGACCCCACTGCCTGCTGCTGCCCTTACACTCTGTGAAAATTGGGCCACTGCAACCCGGGTGCCATGCAGAGTCTCCAAGGTAACATTGGTGCTTGGCATGGCATAGTTTGTAACAGTGGAGGGGACGACATCGTTGAGCTGAGGTAGGGAGGCGTCTGGCTCAGGGGATGTCAAATCTCTCTCTTCAGGATCCATAATTTTTTCCGGAGAAAGCTCCAGCTCCATCTGCTCATCCTCCTTTTCTAGGACATTAACCCCATTTAAGGTTGCTGTCTCTGGGACGTCATCCCCCTCACCAGCAGGACTGTGGTTGCCCTCCCTGGGGTCCTCGCTGTCAGCCTGCTCACTAGGGCAGCTGGGTACAGGGGAGGGCTCTGTCGGGTACTCCTGGGAGGGGTTTGGTGTGTCCTCATTGTCATTCACTATGAGCACCAGGGGGTTCTTAGTGCAGCTCTTTAAATGTTCACAGAAGTCTGACCACTTGAAGAACTCAGCGCAACACTTCTCACATACATGGGTCTCCTCGCTGCCGCTGCGGCTCTCATTCCCGCTGTCTGCATCCTCCAGCACCTCACCTCGGGCTACAGGAGTGGAGGGGTTCAGGGGAGTGGATAGGAAAAGAGGGAGAGGGAAGCAAAAAGAAGGACAAATTAATGAATAAATAATCAATAAAGAATCCACACATATTTTGCAGTGCACTACTGCACAGATTTAACCTTTGATTTTTTCCCCTCTCTTTTAACATAACCACAATCAATAATCTTTTTATTTTTTCACTCTGAGCAAATTGCCCTAGTTCACCAATCCTCAAGACCCAGGTTTGTGCATTTGCACCCTCTCCATAGAGCCAGCTAATAATATTCTTTGTGCAATCCATCAAATTATGAGGGCCTATCAATTGTGGATACTGCCGCTTAATGAAATTCCATAGAACCTATTGATTTCCAATATTTCATACAATTCACAGCTGCCTCATCTGTTGGGTACAAATCAGGACTTTGATGGCCCCATTAGGATTCCCCTCTGCTATCAAGACCAGTCATTTCCACCTGAATTTCAAACGCCTCGGCCTTTTCATTTAGCATTGCAAAGGTAATACTTTAGCCCTGAATCTGAGCAAGCGGCATGCACAGTGAAAAGGAGTGAATAAGTGAAAAGTTAAATTGAACCATTTAATTTATGTGCAACTAATAACAATGATTTAAACTTTTGACTTATTTCAAATGTTTTTGAAATGTTTTAAAATGAAATAAATTCCTGTTCAGTGAATACGTTCAGTGGTATTCTCTCTCTATCTCTCTCTACCCTTGCTCTCTCTCTCTCTCCCCCCGATGTTCTCTGAAAAAAACTCAACAAATTACATGCCAGTGCCATGGCAGCAAAGTCTCTGATTAGTTACACATGTTTAATCACAGTTGTAAGAAGCCACTTCCTTTTCCTCATGCAACCATCAAGAGTCAAACAAGCAGACGCAAGCGCCGAGCATGGACGTAATTCACACCTGATCAAAACCATGTAAAAATGGCCTCCCTTGTGTGTTTATTTTTTGTGTCCGAGCCCTGTGTGGGTGTCGTTCATCACGAGTAGGAAGTGTGCTCAATCACCGCCACAGCATCCTGCATGGACTGTATTTCAGTCTACTGTTCAGTTTACACTCAAAGACAGAGCATACAGTATATCTCGTAATACAAAAGTGTATCCACAAATCAAACTATTTTATATACACTTTACACTATAAACAGATCTTCACACTTTTTCATTTACTCCAAATAAAAGTGAATTCTTTCGAGAAACAATGGTCACTAAAATAAAGCTGTCATAAAACAAGGATGAGTAAATAATTCTGAGGTGAGTGTGTAACTGTTAAAAAAAGGGCCCATAGCTACTAAAAGTAGTGAAAATGTATAAATCTTTTGGACAGTATGTATGTGATTGCGTGGCTAAAAAGCACAAACACGCAGAGACAATTCTGAAATGAAATCGAGGAATTTTACTTAAATGCAAATTTAACCTCGAGCAGGCGTGCAGGCTTTACTTGAAACACTTTACCTCACGTTAAAGGCCTTACTGTGCTGTGGCAGTGAGTAACCATGAGATTCATACAGTGCCTGCGCTCATTTCAAAGGTTAAAATAGAGCGAGCCATGGTGAAGCAGACATGAAGCATTTGCGCCAATTACCGTGACTCATTAGTAAAGAAATTCATCACTCCTCCGAAGGGGGCATGAGCTATCAGGGTCTGGTGTCTGTAAATTCATTAATTATCAACAGAGAGGCTTTGGACGGGCTCCGTGTTCGCATCCTCTCTGGGGGCAGGGCTGACAGAACAAGATATTTTTTTACTTAATCATGTATTGCCAAGATAAAGTGAGAAAACAGGTTAAGCAATTAAATTAAAATAAAATGTAAAATCCTGCACAATTTCAATTTGTGATGTGCATATTTATTTTGCAATATAAATAACGCCTCTCTCTTTGCTTTCCCACCACACAAGCGCAAACTAAAAAATCCCAGCAAAGCAAAACATTTTAATTTTGCAAGTTTCTATTATAAACCGTCACTAAAAAATGCTCGTGTGCAAAGCAAAAATCGACAAGTGAGAAGGAGAGAGTGAGTGAAAACGTCAGTGACATGTGACAGCAGGCTGGAAATCTCCTTAGCCCAGCAGCGGACAGCAGGACTCATTTCCATAATTGAGGGTTGAAAGGTCAACACAAATGAGTAGGCATTGTGTTGCGCTGATTAGTTATTAGAATGGTATTACTGTCAATCTCTTTTATTCATTCATACAATTACAAGTGGGGGCCTTTGTATGCCTCTGACCTGCACACACACACACACACACACACGAGCAGAAACACAAATGCACAGGCACACATCAACACGTTTTCTCACACCAAAGACAAAGAACATACACACTTTATGGGCCTTTCTAAAGAGATTAACACCTAAAAAATGTCACTCATACGTGTGTGTGTGAGAGTGTGTTTTACGAAGCCTATATCTTAATAATTATTAAGATCTATATTTTTCAGACATAAAAAAAAAATACTAATTGTTTTTTTTTCTAACACTCCAACTCAATAACATTCGTAAACTAAAAAAAATATTTTGCATAAAGAATATTTTGTTTAATAGATGGATAGAGAGAGGCTTATTTTAAAACTATACGCTTTTAAAAAGATTTAATATAATTAATAAGGAATTAGGAATTGCTACAGTTTGTTTCATTGTGAATATGGTTACAATTTATCAATGATATTGTTATTTTATGACAATTGTAAGACTGTAAAAGTGTATGCAAAATGCGTTTGTGTGTGTGTGTGTGTGTGTTGTATTGATTTTCCTATAGAATAAGAGAGAAGAGAAAAACACATCCAATCCGTTTTTCATTCTTTTAAGAGTCTTCATTTACTCCGATGCAAATATTAAGCTGAACACAGTCAATAGGGGGATTGTAGACGTTGAATCTGTGTGTCCGCTATCTCGCTCAGCAATCTCTGGCATGCTAACTGAAACCGCTAATCTGACATATTATATCAGATGAGGTATTCATCCTTTCCACCGATTCTGTGAAAGCCACAGAGGCGGGCATTGAGCGAAGCATTAGGCAATTACTGATTCTCCCATTCTTAACAATTTCCAGATTCACTTAATGAACACACACGCAGACAGTGACACTGGTAACATTTACTATACGTTAAGGTCAAGTCATTGCCACCTCATCTTTAAAAAAGGATCATTTCAAGTGGATTGTCTCCCACATTTGAACATTTTGCAGCTTAAAACTTCTCAGTCAATATGTTTCAAATGTCATTCACATAAAGCAAGGTGCTACAAGAGCCTGCACTCACAGCCCTCCTAGAACCGCCCCACCTTCTGCTCCTTTTACATGCATTCTTCTCAAGTGTGTGAGGATGGCTTCAGACCCTCACAGAGCGATGCATCACTGTAGGGTGAGCCCAGGTTTGGAGGGGAGGGCAATAAAAGGAGGCCTGCTGGGTTCAGCAATGCTGGAATTCTTGGCCCAATTAGTTTTTTTTTCCATTGTATTCTTTTTACCGTACCTTCACTATTCTGATCTCCAGGAATTATTTAATTGATTCATCGTCCAAAGTTAAAAAATGTTTTAATCGTATATTATTTCGCCTTTTTCTGTCAGCACAGGATCAGTTAGGACAGAGAGGATGAACCTATAGTCATATTCCTTTTTTTAAATGAATAAATCTATAACTATGTGACATAGCTAAAACATTACATGCGTGCCACTTTCATTATTTACATGTATTTTTAAATGAATAAATCTGACAGAAAAAAGATTTTGCGTTCGTTCTGCTGTTTCACACTCCCTGGACTGTCGTCTCTGTGGCCATGGACACATAAAACACCCCCTCGAATGATCCAATGCATCCTCAGACCTGCTCTGTGTGTGTGTGTGTGTGTTTGCGCGTGTGTGTGTGTGTCATCGGCCTGGTCAGCCCCACTGCAGAATGGTACAGTCATATCTGCACCAACAGAGAGGCCTTTGTCATTGCCTGCAGATGTGGAGCAGCCAAAACATTAACGATTTGTTTGTGTAAGCATTTGCGATACAGTATTCAGTGACGGCACGCTGTCCAGATAACTGTGTCACTCGTCAAGATGGCTCTCTCGCCACGGCTTTACAGAAGGGCTCGAGAGGAGGAGGAGGGGACGTTAGGCTTTAGTGGACACTCACTTCAGAAGGCCATAAGAGATATTTAATTTATTCTGTTATTTTCTAACATGGCGATCCTTGGTTCACTGTACATACAATTTACATGGTTGGATTCAAATTTTTAAAAATTGCTAAAATGTATTTCACTTTTTACACCTGCAATTGTACAGAGACGGATCTCAGCTGTTCGTCCATGATCCTGCTTTCTGAACAAGTCGTTACTACAATCGTCAAACCAAACCAAACCAAACCAAAAGCATCGTAGGAAAACCCAACAAGAACCAAACGTACCTCTTCACTTAATGGCTTTTTAGCTTCCTCTTAAATCCCCCACAGTCTGCTGTTTGGGCTAAAATTAAATAAGTCTCCCGTCTAGGCCTTCCTCTCTATCAGGACCTTGCTTGTTCATGTGTGTTTTCTGTGCTGAGTAGTAATTAAGACGCAGTCATATTTGAGTGTCTTCTCTGGCACAACTGTGTGGGTGGTCCACAGGCCTGCACCCATTGGTGAGAGGGGATTAAAACAAAAGCCAAACAAAGCCCCACTGCAGGGGAAGTAGGCAACAAACCGTGTTGTCACTGTCAGCAAGGATTTTCTAAATATATGATCATTCATTCCTCATTCCAGATGGAACATCGGGTAACAAAGTGGAAAGTTAGAAAATAAAGATTCTGCCGTTTCTGTGACTGAAGCCCCGATAAATGAAAACTGTAAATACATTTCTAATCGTTCAGTGAAAGCATGACCAGCGTGTCTTTCCTGAGGCGTTTAATCTATTTTTCGCAGGTCCGAATATTTGGAAAATGTAGGCTACTTTTATCGTTTGGATTTGATCACGTACATCTCTGTCCTCGGGGGAGAATTTGCCTTTGGTAAATCCCCCCAAGTAGGATCACGCCACCGCCCCCTCTATACATTCTCCATGCAAACAGTCAAAGACACTAGATGCAGAGGAAGTGGTGGTGAGATTAAAAAGCCTGTCGTTGTTCACACTTTCTAGGACACGAGTAAGCTGTAATACCAAGGTCACCGGCACACACATGTTCCAACTGTACAAGGTGGCTGACATCAAGTGGCAGGACCTGGCTGGCCGGGCCTAGACAAAGGTTAAGTCAGCAAGCTTTATAAAAGCACTCCTAAGCAGACACCCCCTTCCCACCCTCCCCCTGCTTTCCTCATCCTAACACACACACACACAGAAACACACGCGCACAACCCCCCTTGCCCCCAGGGGGGCAAGTGTCCGGAAGGCCTGAGGGGGAGATGGTATGTCAGACAAGGGCTTGTTGGCACTTGATTTTAGTTTTTCATGTTTTCCTGGATGCAGCACATTAAAGCGCCGCTCACTGGGCTGCAGTGGACATCCGAGGATAAAGTCACAGATAAAAAAGATCAGAACTGAAACACTGTGAAATAAAAAACCTGAACACAAGAAGACATTTATATCAAACTTCCTGATAGACTACACCTTGTGGATATTTTCCTAGTTGGTGGCTACGCTGGTGTAATGCGCCACAGACAGATTGTGTGCCCTTGAGCACAATTTGAACGTCACTCGAACGCTCGACTTTCTCCTCACCTCTTGTCCGGCACACAGGCCATAGATTTTAAGTCTAAATCAAGCGGCGACTGACGCCTGGAACTTCTGAATTCCTCTGACATTATATGCAACGATACGTCAAGGCCGGCGATCAATAGTGTCGTCACGAGCTGCACCACGGCAACATGGGCAGCGAGAAGAATCTGATCACGCTGCGATGATACACTAACAGTGTGACATCTGTCGTTCATCGTGCAAGCTTGCTTTGGATGAGACATGGCATTATTAGGTTTGTTTAAGTGTGTATGGGTTCAGTGTGCACAGCCAAAGACTTAGGGGTTGTTTCACTGCGATGTCTGTCCTGAAAACAAGCAAGCCAGTATAGTGCTCCAGCGAGGGTTGGCAAAAACATTCCACGGCCACTTCCAGTCTTACACACAATGACATGGATACAATAGGTCACCAAGAAGTCAGCGTGGGCATGATTTTACTCGAAAACTATAGATACATTTTCATGTAGACAGATCCAGGATAGACTTTCTTCAAATCAACACTAATTTCACATAATGTTGGATCAGCCTTTAATGCCATTTCTCTCTTAAAAAATGTAATAGTGATTTTTAAATTAAATTCTCCTTAAATCATCCAAGCTCTCAGATTTCACAACAGGAAGAAGGAACATTTCATTCCACGATCCTACAGGAGAGCAACCTGATGGATGTTTGGTATCTCCGACCAAAATCTGAGAGAGGTTATCTCAACGGAGGAGAAACACAGACGACGTTTGTTTGTGTTCCACAGTGAGCTGCACACAAATGACAGAAAATCCACGGTGCAAATGTGTGATTCCAACCTCACACCAAACATTTCCTCCATGCAAAGAGAGCTGCTCCCAGGAGATTACATCAGGCATTTCTATTCTAAAGAAGCTGTGCAAAGTGTGTGTGAGTGTGTGTGAGACTGAGTGTGTGTGTTGGTCAACATGGGCCAAGCAAGGAAGGTATAAACAATGGCGGTGATTTGTTGGGAACACTAATCCTTATGATTTAGATAAGAGAAATTTAAAAAAATGAAAATCTGATTTATAATGTAAATTATTGTCTAATTCAATTACATAAAATTCTCATAACTCTATTGGTAAAACAAGATTTTTCCACAATTTATAAAATCAAAGCAAAAATTCACAATTGATGAACTCAACATGCAATGTGTTTTCAGCACTCAAACGTATGGAACACAATTTACGTACAGTTGTAATGTTATGTCAGTAATTCGTGCAGCATTTCAGCTTATTGCTTCAGGTTTGACTTCAGCTCTGTGATGATCGTTTAATTGCGGGGAAAAAAAAGCAGAGTGGAGAATAAAAGATGAATGAGCCCTTTTATTTCTCCACATGGCGAGGACGAGCTCTGTCAAGCGATCGTGTCAACATTGGGAGCAAAAGGGAACAAATCAAGTGTGCTAAATTTATGTGAGGGGGGGTGGGGGGTGGGGGGGTACGAAAAAAGGAAAGTATTTCCATAACAAAACAAGGCTTCGACCTGCAACAGAAATTCGCATTTTTGCTCCCAGACAGGCGCTGAGTGACAAAAAGCCACTAATAAAAAGCTTAGTAATTAAACACAATAAGAAATAAAATTAATTTCAATTATTTCTATAATAAAAAATTATAATTATATAGCTGCTGGAGTTATTCAAAAATAATAGTTTTAAACACAAATAGAATGTCCAATATTTTCTAATTTATCAAATGTTGTGTGTGAGTGTGTGCACATGTGCGCGCGTGTTTTATCTCGCGCGCACCAACACACAAAGTCAAGATTTAAAAAATAAACACAGCTCCGATATTTCTCATATCATATTAAAGTATTAAATCCATTCTATTCGGAAACAGGCCTCTCAGAAAAAAGGCCTCCAGCACATCATGGAAATAGTGTAAACCGTGTTAAATTATTATTGTGTGCGTTAGTTTCATTAATCTTTAAATCTGTCAGGGGGTAGACGGTGATGTGGTGCAGGCTGTGTGTGTGTGTGTGACACGCCAGGTTATAGCCTGGGCTCACACATTTCTGGGAATAAAAAAAAGTCCCACTCCTCCACAGAGGACTGCCCTGTCCACTTCAGACTTTTAACTTAGAAAACGCAGCACAACAGATTCACTGCAAATTATCGCATCTATGTGTTCGTGGAAGCAGCAGTCCAAACGAAGCCAAAGCTCTTAACTCAAAGAGGGAGTTTAAAATCAAAGTGGAGGAGAGGCGGCAGCGGTGTGAGAGGAGGGAGAAGTTGTGTGTTGGAGAGCTGGGACCTGTCCTGGATCAGAACACCCACATCCACTCACCGTGCTCGGAGATCACCCCGGCTAGCGCGGGGTCCTCGTCCGACTTGAGGTGCTGCGGCTTGGCTTGCTTGCGTCGGGACATGCTGCTGCTGCTGCTGCTGCTGGCGTCGGTGCTGGCGATGCTCCTGATGCTGCTGCTTTTGCGCTCCGGGATGTCTCTGCGTTTTGCAGATACATCAGCGAAGAGCGAATGAATCAACACTCATAAAAAAAAAGTTCGCAAACAGTCTGGTACGGCAGAGAGAGAGAGATGAAGTAGAAGAGGGGGGAAAGTGAAATTAGCCGGTGGTGGTTGCGCTGCTGCTGGTGCCGCTGCTGTGCGTTGGATTGCGCATGTCGGTATAATAATTATGATAGTGAATAATGCCTCGCGATTAATGGCACCGTGTGAAGGTGGGGAGGATTGGCTGCAGTCCAGCGGACGCGCATTGGATATGGTAATGAGGGACGGACTAAGCAATTAGCCGCTTCTCTCTCAGACTTTATCCGTCTCTTTACTATCAGCCTCCCCCCAACAACACAACGCACCGAATCTCTTGTTATGGCCAGCGCACAGGGGGGGTCTCCAACAGGGAACGTTACCCCCCTCTCCTGTCACGAAGCGCACCGAGTCTCAAGCGCTGAGGATTTCTTCACCCAGTATCTCTATAGTCTTCATCACTCTGGCCTTTATCATCCAACTTCTGTAAGTTCAGAAAGCGTCTTCTTGTGTTATCTCGAGATCCAGGCTCACTTCTCTAGCGCACGTTCTCTCTTGGTAACTTTTTTTTCTCCTTTTCTTGTGTGCACCTCCTTCTCAGTATAGAAGCGATGTTTACAGTCTCTGGGATGTTTCGGGCTTTTCAAGTTTTCTCTTCATGGAAATAGCCGCAGTTTGACTCGGTGTATGGACACACACATACAATCAGTGCGAAGAGAAAAGTTCTTGACAACAATAAAGTGTTACTGGGCTCTTTTTTTTTTCTTCTCTAATGACGCAGCTCCGCTCTCCAAACTTTGACGCGCGTCTTCCGAGAAAGCGGTGCCACGTTTGGCAAAGAGTCCTCTCAGCGACAACACGACTGTCAATGTGATCAGACACTCATCTGTCCCGTAGAAGAGAAAAATCGCCTCTGTGTGGCAAGGAAGTCCTCCTCCTCCTCCCTCTCCTCCTCTCCGCCGTGCAGGTTTTAGCTCCCGGTTTTGCGCCTTCGCCTCGGTGCGCTCTCTCCAAAAAAGTAGCTTTTCTTCTCTGGATATTCGGTGACCAAACACGCGGACGCCGCTTGTTTTTCCCAACTCGAAGCTTCACTCCGCGTCCTCCTTTTGCTTGCGAGACCAATAAGTTTTGGAGTTATCTTCTGACAGCCTGCTACAGCAGTGTCGGTCTCTCGGCGCTCCGCGTGTGTGAGTGTGTGAGAGAGGGACTGCGCTGCAGTGAGTGTGTGTGTGTTAACCCGCAAGCAGAGGTTCAGCCTATTGCTTTCAGCCACCGCTAGGATGTACCACCACGTTACTGTTCAATGGCTCGTCCTCAGACCCCACAGCGAGCACCCACATTTGACCTCCCATCATATCATATCTCACAGCTCTCACCGCCTGTTAGTGACACACTGTCATATCAATGTCAGAGGTTTGATATTTGATATTTTTGTTAAGAGAGAGGACATGTTGTGGTTATACGAGAGACTTTGCACCACAACATCCCACTTTATTTCCAATGTATGAACGTTTTACGCACGTTGCCATCCAAAAAAATGTATTTAATACTGTACTGAAAATATTCACATCCCGGTGATTTACTGGGAATAAATAATGAAAAACATTGTTAAGGTAGCATGGTCTATTTAAGACAATACAGCAACATTTAATAAAAAGCATTTTATACTTTGTGAAACAGTTTTATTTCTAAACGAAGAGAGGCGAGAGGAGAACACGACGTTGCGCACTGCTGGCACCTCATTGTCGCGCTGAATGAACACATTAACCCTTTACTTTGCGAAATTGTTGTTTGCATTAAAATGTGTGGATGCATGGAGTCACAATGGTGGGGGTTGGAGGAAAGGGGAGGGGGGCACTGAAAGGATTAAGTTGTGCGAGGCCAAGAGCCATGTAAATAATACGAGGGGAGGACGTGCGTATATTATAATATTATCAGATTTGTTTTTTAGTAATAAAGATGATTTACGGAACAACGTAAAGATAACACTGTGCTTTTATTACGAATATCAGGAGTGATCGTAAAATATATATTTTCATATTGTTGTAATATTATGTTACAAAAAATATTAAGCTGAAAAATGATGTCATGCTTTTTTGTGTGTTCAATTTACTAAACGCATGAAACTGATTAATTTATTTTACATTCCATCCAAGGCTTTTTGTCCAACTGGGGGGAGGAATCTCCCTCCTCTGCCTCCCCCCCTCTTCCTCTCCATCTTGTCTGTTTGACTTGTCTATTCCCCAGTGTCCACCTCATATGAGAGACAAATCTGTTGACATCAAGGTCGTCCTGTGCGCAAACTTTCTTTTTACCCCCTCTCCCTCTCGCTCTCCCTCTATCATCCCCTTAGAAGTTATGTCCAAAAGCCTGTTATTATCTGGTATTAATAGATGCAGCCCCAGGAAGACAAAATCAGCTATTGATAATTGCAAGGAGTATACGGCAGCTACTGTATCGATCGGCGTGTCCTCCACTCCCCTGGTACTGGGAGATAAGGAGACACACTCTTTAGAGCAATATAATTTCTTTTGACCTATCTGCTTGCTACAGACTTATGATGAATAGCCGGAGTGGCCGGAGTCCTTTATCACCAAAGTTACCCCCTTGATATAATATTGATTCTTTATAACTAGCTCGCCACACAAAAATCAAACTGTCCACTTGGCCATCATCATCATCAATATCATCACAAAGGCGCAGGAATGAAGATTCGTGCGTCTCTAAAGGCGGCGAGCCTTTACAATCTTCTCTGTAGGCCTAATCTTTATTTTGCTGATGATGAAAGGGGAGAGGAAACGAGTCAAGGTGCCATTTAAGACGAGGTGTGCCATTTAATCCGGTATACACCACACACACACACACACACACACACACACACACACACAGGAGGTGGGAGACATGAGAGAGGAAGACTCGGGGTTGTCAGGGAGCTTTGACTTCTGGGACAATAATTCATTTGGTGTGATTTTTTTTTTTTGATTGACCGAAATGTAAGTTTTTCTGTCTGATTCAGGTAAAACTCAACCTGCAATTCTTCCCCCACACAACACATAACACCATGGAATCATTACATTTCTAAATTAAATGTCATATATCACCAATATAACTGAGGTGGAATACTGAGGAAAAAGGATTGTTTGCTGTATGATACAGCTGCTACCGGATGCGCCTGCAGATGTATCTTTTATCCTGAGAGGACGGGGGCTGATTTTGCTGCAGAGCCGGAGCCCCCATGCACAGAGGCGACTCTATTCACCGAGAGAGGAGAGGGGAGAGCACAGCCGGTGTAGGAGGCGAGGGTGTTAGGAGGGGGGGAAGGAGGGAGGGTGGATGGGGAAGGAGGGAGAGAAGAAACGTATAATCACCCAAACAACCTTTTTTTTTTAACCCATTTTACCCCCTCTGGATCTGTGTGGCAAGGTAAGGGAAAAAAGAGGCTACTTGGCTTCCACACTGGCCCTCTGTGCATCCTGACGTGCTGTAAGAACTCCTCTGCTCCTCTCTCTCACACTCAGCTCTCAGTCTGTCTCACCGCTGCGGAGGATACGGTGGAGGGGAGGCCGGGCCGAGAGGAAGACACCAAGAGGTAAAAGACGCTCGCAGTATGATTGTTACTGTTACTATTAGTTTTCGCTGCGCGCAAAGAAGCGCGTCAGCCGTAAAATTACGCGTTAGACAGCTTGATGATCTACGCGGTGCATTCACTTGCATGTTGTGTTGTATTGACAGTAAACCATGTGATTAGAGCCGCCGAACTGTAGCGCAGTCTGATATATTGCGTCCTTTGCGTCAGTATCCAATCAGACGTCTTTGCGCCGCCGCAACTGGTGCCAAGACGCATTTACACACACACCGCAAGCTACTGTAGCAGCCTATGGCAGCCTATGGCACACTTGTGAGGATTTCATCTGCACCAATCAGAGACGAGATGTAACTTTTTTATTTATTTCTGCTATTGGAAGACTGTAGAGGTGAAGATTAACCGTCATGATACTAAACTCTTCCTTTAAGGAAGCATGCACGAGGCAAATGGGCGTGTTTGCGCTTATTTACATTGTTTTATCTCCTGCCTGTGGCTCTGATATTCCACAGCCACACGCTGGTGGTGCCTTTAATAGCCATGCAGTTATTTTAATATCCATATTATTGTTCATGTGAGACTGATAAACCATATACTAATTGAGTTTTCAGTGATTTTCAGTGACCTCTGTAGTAATAATAAACATCACTTATAACTTAGATTATTTTAAAATTGATTGTAGCACCACAGTGGTGTTTGCAATAATTGTGATTTCAGTGCAGACGTGCTTTTTTCTGTCGCTGTATTAATTATTATGTCATTAGTCATTAATATGTATTTGTATCCTTTCAGTAACTGTGAGGGATTACCCTGTGTCATAGTCTTCTCTGAGTAACGGTTTCATACAGATTTTGGTAAGATATGATACTTGAAGATCATTTAAGTGTTGTGAAGTTCAGAGTGATCACATTTCCTCCCTATTGTTTTGTTTTAGTCTATTATCATGATTTTCTTTTATAGGCTTTATTCTTCTTGTGACTTTGCATTTTTTGATACAAGAAATCTCCTTTCAGAGCTAAAATAATATCTTAAGAGTTATATAAGTGATGTTAGAATGTGTCTAGTTGTTGTGGGTCTTTTCAGTAAGGTGCGGTGTGCGTGTGATGATCTAAATGTGTGTAATACTAAACTTAGTGAAACTACAGCAGCTCCTTTTCTGAATGACATGGTGTGACAGTGTTTTCATGTTTTATTTACATGTGTTCTAACTTTGTTCCACTCACCCATTAGTTGGACACATACACACACACACACACACAGTTTGATAATAGTGGACATCATGCATAAATAATGACTATTGTAGACGGGACTCTACTAAGTGGCAACTGGCTGTGATCCTGCCCTGAAAATGTGAGTGTTTTACTCTCACGTTTATCACACAGTCAGGGGGCGTTTGAATCCATCTGATCCGAAACCAGTTTTTATATCAGTGAGCTCAACCATAAATTTTCAGTTATCATATGACGACCTGCTTATCTGGCTCCAGATAAGGCGGGCTGAGATAAAAAGTGACAGCCGCCTCGTACCTGAGATGAGTGAAATTTGATCTGACTGGTCCAATCAGGCCTAATTGAAATGAATTGAATCAACCCATTTCTTCTGCTACTGTAATTAAATTAGTAGCTCGGGTGTAATTGGACATCGAGTTGGCACTCGAGAGGAGATGACAAAATGCTCATTGCTGCCACCAAAGGACTATGTGTCAGATTCATTGTGAGCGGCAGCACACCAAATGTTGGCTGACACGCTGACAAGGCTGGCGCTTTGCTGGAGGAGTCGACAAACACAACTTATTCAGATTATCTGTCAGACTGAAAACACTGCTGCAAAAAGGGGAAATGAATGGAGATGTGCACACATGTGGTTAAAGCAAACTGTATGTACAACTTTGAAATCTGAATATTTACTATAACTACAGGACATTAAATTAAGTTTATTCATTTTGTTGTCCAAAATGAAGTTTTTACTGGAGCCATAACATTTCAATTGAAACTGTTAGCTTTAGCAAATCCTGAATACAAGATGAGCTGCTCAATATACAGCAGATAACGTCATGAATGTAATAGATAAAACAATGTAATTGAATTAATAATTTACAAATTTGACAGATCAAATAAAATACTGATATCTGACATTTAATAAAACTTCAACATTTGAAGCCTAATGTACCTGCCTAACCATCCTTGATATGGATATATGATTTAGATACAGAAACATAAGAAAGTTGTCATATTTTGATGTTTGGATTGAAGGCCCTGCATCATATCATCTTGGCCCACCACACAGGAAGGGATGAGATTTTACTGCTCCAAGGCCGTGGTCATCTGTGGCTTTAATGCCATTTCCAAGAACAATGAGCAGAAAAGGGCTAAAGCTGCACTGATGACACTTAATCTCATTGGAATTCCTTGTCAGGTTTGACCTTGCAAAGATATTAGTCACTCGACAAGTGACTGTGTGTGCGGGTGTGAAGGGAGGGCTGCAGTTAGGTGATTTTCTGCTCCTCAGTGTGCATGTGTTTGTCTCTCTATGTCACATTATATGTGTCGGTGGCAAAAACAGGCCAAATGTGCAGTTGCAGGTTTTTCTAAGTGTGCCGTGATCTCCTCTGCCCATGTATCTGTCAGTTACATTTGCATGGATGTGTAGCGCTCCGATGTGTCGCTGTAGGAGGGAAAAGAGAGAGAGAGGGAGAGACAGACAGAGAGAGAGTATGCATGTGCATGAGAGCAACGAGCAGCCAGACTAGTTGGCTGCTGGGATCTGTGGCCCAGTGATGTGTGTGCCACAATGTCTGTTCAATAGAGGCCTTTGAATTTTTAAACAGCATCAGTTACTTCATATTGTCATTGTTTTGGCACCATTTGCCTTGCTTAATCCTGGTAAGTGCATATCTACACTGGCTTACTGACACTGTGTGTTTCCATGTGTGTGTCCAACAGCAGGAGCATATATATAGATTGCATATGTTGCATTATGATTCAAGGCTTTTTAAAATCATTTTACTGGTAAATGTATGTTAACCTACTGTTGCACATCCTCTGTAGTGATTAGACTAGAGTGTATGCGTGTGTGTGTGTGCGTGTACTTAATACCAGCACAAAGCTAGAGCGAGAGCAGAAAACAAAAGGTTAATAGAATTATAGCCTATGTTGTGTTAACAAAGTTCCTTTTTGAAGCTAGTCAAGTTATAATAAACACCACAAATCTATCTGGGGTCAGAAATGTGTCTTTCCCTCTGAAATGATTGACCCCTTTTGAGTCCACACTATCTTCTCGAGCATCAGTTTGATCCCTGTGTTCCCACGACAACAGCTCACACAATATGAACAAGGTGAGATCGATTGCAAGAGACTTTGAAGGCAGCAGAGTCAAACTGATCGCTGTTGTCGAGAATCAGGAATAGAATCAATCTAGTGAAGCCGAGGTGTAAAATTCAGACTTTTCTGGAGCAATCAAAAATGAAAAAGGTGACTTGTGGTTTTTACGATTCTTTTTTTTTTTTTTTACAGTTTTGACTCAATAAGCAAAACAAAATGGAAGAGCACAAGCTACATGCATGAGTGAGAGAAGTAAAAAACATAAAATGGGATGTACAATTTAATGATGAATTACAAAAAAACCTTTTTGTAAAATGACTCACAAACACAGAAAGTATACTAGGTAGGTGTTTGTTCGGAAGACATTTCAGGATTAAGTGGAATTAATGTAAGAACAAAATCACCTATAAAATAAAGCTTGTACAAGTTAAAGAAACAAAGGCCTTGATGCTGTGGAGAGGAGTTTTAGCTATACACAGATGTTCCTCCATTTACAGTATTGTGGATACACTGGCGTGTCTGCACTCCTCCGCTCTTTTCCTCTCTGTCTCCGTCTCCAGGGAGAGATATTTGCACAGGGAACCCTCCACACTATAGTTTCTATGCTCTTCGTCCTTTGTCCCCACTCTGACTTATTTATGGTAACCCGCTAATGAGCTATACAGTCTTTTGTAGTGAGAGACAGCGTGTGTAAACATTTAGATCCCCCCCCCCCCAAGTACACGGTGAGATCCACCAAATTAAAAGGCACAAAGTGAAATGAAATCTCGGAGCGACGTAACACCTGATCAAATACACAGTTACCCATGCAGTGTTTTGTGTTTTGCCGTGTTAATGCCCTATGTTGCTATCAGTCTGCCTTGTGTTTTGGAGGACTGCCAGCCAGTGGAGGAAGAACACCTATTTTGTGGAGAGGTAATTGCTACACAGTAGCCTCTGATTGCCAGGGTCTTTCACTGAGATCGGCCCTGGCTCCCTTTTCACTCGCACCGACAGCCTGATTACAAATCATCTTATTGATTTGATGAGTGCAAGATGTTTGCTAATAACTGTTCTCATACCATCTGTTAATCTTTGTTGTGATTAAAGAGGTAATCCCAATACCCATTATTCCCATTGACAAGAGCGGGGGGATCGTTCTCTTGCACAAGCTTTAGCCCCCTCACAGGCCAGGCAGGGCTGGAGGTGCTCGTATGGTGCGGCGCCGAGGATATCAGTGATCTCCGAATGCAATTGAGAAATCTGCTCCACCTTCCACATAACAAACGTGATACAAAAAAAAAATTACACCCATTGCTAAAAATCCATTACCCTGTGTAGTCAGGCAAAATGATTTTTCCTTAAATATGATAATAAATCACAGGCAGGATCAATAGCCTGCAGACCAACTGCTATGCCCTGATAACGTATCAATCAATATTTAGTATTTAGATTTTAATTAATACCTCAGCCGGGCTTGGAGCCTGTTAACACTGAGAGAAATATAATCTGTGATAAAAATGGGCTAGAATAAAGAAACTGATAAAAGAGAATGAGTTCCTCTTAGCATTCCACAGTTGTTCCTCATATCTGTCATTGATCAGTCAATTGCTTAGTTGTGATTAAGGACCCTTCAAAATCAAGCTTGGTGTGTGTGTGTGTGTGTGTGTGTGTGTGTGTGTGTGTGTGTGTGTGTGCAGTGCATAGGGGAGGTAAGGATGTGTGTTTACATGGTGACGTACTCATCGATCATGCTTTGTAGAGGGATGAGCTAAGCTTCAGTAGCACCTGCTGCAAACTGCATTAATAAGAAACCAGCTTTACACCATGTGTTGGATTACAATATGAAATATTTGAGTCAATATTGATACATTCTCATACTCATATTGATCTTAAAGATCTTTTTGGAATATGTGATGAATTGTAAACTGCTAGCAAGAGCATTTGATAGTGTTACACTGACTATTTGTCTCAATCCTAAATGTGCTAATCCTAATCTTCACACTCCTGCATGGTTGCAGGTTTCTGACAGGCACTGTCCGTTTGGCTTTGGCGGGATTATAGCTGATTCCCTGAACTTCTCTGCAGCATACAGTCAAGGCCTGCAATTAATTGGCTGTTGTGGAACTCTGACAGAAGCACTTAGGCCAATGCTTTGAGAGTGATGCATTAAAGTCATTGCAACTCAAATATGCACGCAATGACCTATCTGTAATCTTTTCTTATGGTTTTAAGTGTTAAACGCTCTACGACCAACTGCTTTTTCAATTGGATTGAGTCTTGTGGCATTGGTGAGTGGAATCCTTTTGCTATATAAAGAGATTAAAATAGATAAATATAGAACCAGACAGAATCCTCCGGCACAAGATTAATAAAACACATTGATGAACAGGATTCTGTGTTTCTCCTTTGAACTGGTACATTTGACTTGCAAGTTCAACTTTAAATAACTATAATATTAGTAACCACACACTATGAAATGAAGCTGATGAAGATGCTACTTCACCTCGGCTTCCTGTGTTGTTCTTGAATGTCAGGAAACCTTGTCCCACGCCGTTTCTTATGTGGTTTTTTACATTAGTATTATGTTGCACCATATGCACCATTTGAGAGGTGCCTGAAGGGCAGGCTTTTGGCTGAAGGCTATGGCGGGACCCTGCATGGTCCCTGGAAAGTCAAGCTGTGATGTGAGCTAACAGGACATGTGCGTGTTGCTCAGGGTTACGGCTGGATCTATGCGTTTCAAGGCTGTCTGCTGTCTAACCCCGGTCAACAGGATATTATGCCAAGGCAAGTGCTGGCCCGAGCGGCCGGTGTTTCTTTTAAGATGATCCCCGACACACACACATACACACCGACTGTCTTATTGGCACAGACAGGAAGACAGATGTCGATGTGGTTGATGCTCCAGTTACCAACAATAGAGACGGAATAAAGACGAATGTCAGAAAAATACCAGCAGAAATCCCTTGTAATGGCCAAACTAACATAAAACTCATGATACATAAGAAAAATAAGAAGGCCCTGATAAGGCAAGGAAGCATTTTCTCACTCAATATCAAAACAACCATCAACTTGTGGTTATCAGTGTTGAGCTGGCATATCAGCTTAGCTCTGTGGTAAAGCTCACACACCATGAGACTGGCCTGGATTGGCCAATCCCTAATAATCCCTTCTTACTGTTAGGTGGACAAGGTGCCAAGGGGGGCCCTGTGCAAGGCTGGCATGAGGTGTTAGCAGGGTGAGTCAGCTGCTACAAGCATTACTGTAATTAAATTAGTGTATGTTTGGTCGGACACAACAGTGAAGGTTGAAGGCTTGTATTGCAGCACATTAGCGTTATAATCTTTCATGTGAGTTTAAACTTTCTTCTTGGCAGCATGTAAAGGCTTTCTGACTTTACTTTACTCTACTGGCTGTATGTTGTTTGATTACAATGTCACTTTTGAGGCATTATAAGCATGGTTAACATAAACACATGAGGATTTCCACTGCACATTGTGTGCTACTGGGTCAGGTCTACTGTACAATCTGCTGGGTTGCTATGCAGTGCGAAAGAGAAACAAGGAGCAAAGATTTACCTCAAGTTGTACGGTGGATTAAATAAAGATCCAACATCTTTACTCCTGTCAGGGAGGGGGAGGATGGAAAGGCAGCACACTAATTTCATGAGAGGATTTATGGCCTTAATTTTGAGGAGCACGACCATTAGCAATATCACTGGTGCGAGAGTGAGGCTACCAACCGTCCTGGCAACCAAGTTATACTACTATTAACTTTAAACTTAAGTTGCTCTATTAAGTAAATATATCAAAAACTTAACAAGATAATTTGACCTGTTATAGCAGAGCTTGTAATGACAAAGTCAAGAGAAGTACCATCAACTCCTTTAGTTTTAGTTTGTGTATTTTTTTTATAGCACATTGCAGCTCATTGTTGCCATTGTATTGTTTTAGTTGAGTCTCATGCTCTCATCAGCTTCCAGCAGAGGGAAGTTGTTTTTAGTGAAAACACTTGATAAACTAACCTGGAGTGAGCACTTTGACCCAACAGGTCCTGATGGCCTTGGGTCCAGTATCCACATTATACAAACATTTTGAAATGGTATGTGGGTTCTGGCCTATCTACCAGATTTTGTATACTACATAAACCTGTAATCAAGAAGAACAGCGGGCTCTGGTTCGGGTTGCACACAAACAACAGAATGCCTGTCAGGTTATGGTCGGACTCTGTTAGTTTTGTCTTGGGCTCAAATGGGTTTGGACAGAAAATTGAGGCCCCAGCCCCGTTCTAAACCAATTACTGCTAAGCACCAAACTAGAAGGAAAAGACTGTGAAGCATTCAGCAGCTAAAGAGCTCAATATTTCCCTTAAAGGTTCAGTGTGTAAGATTTAGCTGAAAGGGATCTCTTAACAGAAATTGAATATAACTTAATCCTAGTGATGTTTTAGTGTGTTTCATCTAAATTGTACAAATAGTTTTTTTCTTTACCCTAGAATGAGCCCTTTATATTTAAATACTTTATATTTACATATGAAGCAGGTCCTCTCTACGGAGGCCGCCATTTTTTTTTTTACAGTAGTCCAAACTGGACAAACTAACCACCTGACAACTGAAGTTCACCACAGGTTGTTTGTAATGTTTGGAAGGGGAGGGTGAGGTGAGGAGTATTCAGCTGCAACATGTAACTTCACTACTAGATATCACTGAATTCTACACACTGAACCTTTAAATAGTTGGTGGAGACCAAAACAGAGCCAAAAGGAGTGTGAACATTTGATGTACAGGCACAAGTTTGACCATTTTAATGATCCTGAATCAGTGTTAATGTTACCTTCTCTGTTGAATTTGTGAATAAGAACATGTTTGTAAATTTGTGCATGATATCAAAGTAACAAGTGGATAAAATGTTATATGTGAAGCTGAGTATATTGGCAGAGGTATAGTCATTGTGAGATATACCATCTTAACCTCTGTCTAAGTCAGTGAGCAAGGTTATTGCATCTCTATATGCAGAATATTGTTGAGTTGACTTCATACATTTTGAGTTGACAAGTTTAATTGATGTGTTACATTTTACATGTTTGACGTGACATACAGGCTAAGTTGTCTGCAGTTGAAAAATAAAGACTCAAAATGCGAGGAAAGCAACGAAAACAGTGAAATGGAAAGACTGAAATGAAGTGGAAGGTGAGAATGAAGACGGTGGGCTGAGGAGGATGACGGACAGTTGCGGAGACAGGGTTGTTAGTTTATGTAGGCTGTGGGGCTGAGTCAACTGGAAAATTTTGATCACTCTAATTTACTATATCCAGTGTTGCTTCTCTCCCTGTCCAGCACTTTTATCAAGCCCTGTGAGCCCGTATTGATTTTTTTATTTTCTGCCCAGGATAAGAAGACAGAGAGTTAGGGAGCTCTGGTGAATGGAGAACTTTCCTCAGATTGCTGCTATTCTCCAGCTTATTGCATCCTGTCGTTTGTAGTTTCAGATGATGTCCAGTACGGCACGGCTGCTCCAGCCAATAAACAAGGTGACTAACAATGGAAGAGGGCGAGGAATGAAGAGAGGGAGACAGGCTAACCCCCACACCACACGCAGATAGAAACAAGGCAGGAAAAAAAGGACACGTTATCGCCAGAAGTTGCTTTTACCTTTTAACCGTTGCGTTGAAATATACTGTTCTGAAAAAGTATGCACCTAAGTGTGTGATGATCGCTGTTTTAACTTGCTTGTTTTCATAATTATGTTTTTTTTCAAATTGTTGTAGCAAGACTGAAGGATATAGAGGAGGATAAAGAATTCTAGACCTGCTTTTTTTGTGGGATGAAATGTATGTTTAATGATCCTATTGAATTAGGTAATATTTGAAAATGATGGGTAAATATGCTGTGTAATATAAAATTTAAAAAAATACTAATAACAGCTTTTTGTCTTTGAACAGTGGAGCAGAGTATGATTTATTTTTGCTTCCTTCTGTGTCCCAAAATGTGCTTTCATAGAGTCGCCATATTGGAATTTAAATCCAGGACTGAAGGCAAGAATACTATTTAACATTTTTGTATGTTCTTGTCACTGGTTCATGTCTGTCTCCCAGAGCAAAATTAATTATCACCTTTGCCCCACAGAAAATGCAATTAAAAGGTAATGTTTTTTTTTTCTCCTCCAAAATGAAACGTGACAAAGGTTTTGTCCCCAATTCATTGCTTCTTTTTTGATAATGTGTGTATCAGACAAATTGTTATAACAATTCCCTGAAATCTAAATTTTTTTGTTCTATTTTTTTCTTGTAGCTGTGCATTTGCATTTCAGAATATTAAGATATGAGGCTGTGTGTGTGTGTATGTGTATGTGTGTGTGTGTGTGTGTGTGTGTGTGTGTGTGAGAGAGAGAAAGACAGGGGGTGGGAGGAAGAGAGAGATTAGTGACAGTCTGATAAAAGATGTCTACAAAACCCTAATTAAAATTGAATACCCCTGCAAATGCAAAGCAACATGCAATCTCCAGGTATTTCATTTGGAGCAACTATCTTAGTGTGAGGCAGTTTTTTTACGTCTTTCTTCATTGCACGCAAATAGCTATCTGTGCTCTCGTTTTATTTTTCACACTTCCACATCTGCCGCCGTCTTTGTCAAACCTCACAAGTTTGCCCTTCTCTCCCTCCCTTGATGTCAGACACAATGACAAAATAAAATCAAACTGAGTAACCCGCAGTGTGTTTCTCTCTGTTCTTTTTTTCTCTCCCCCAAAACACTTCCAAGGTTCAGTTCATTAAACTGCTGAAAAAATAATTAGGGCTTCTAATGCAATAGTGAGCTCAGCGTCAAGCTCTTGTGTTTTGATAACACAATTACGCTCAACATACAAGAACAAGCTTCACTTTGTTTCTTAACAAACACTGACACTTCAACATAGGTTTCATTATTAGATCTAAGAAAAGCACTGATAAATCTATATCTAAGTATTGCTTAAAAGATAACTACTTTAAAAATGTTATTCTGAATATTGTCAGTATTTTATTTTATGTTACTGGGATACTCCCTTTTCTTGTTGTCATTCCTTGAAAGAGTTCTTGACCAAAATAACACATGTTCTGAATGAATTTCTAATTCCTGCCGTCGTCTTCTGGTCACATCTTTTAAAGCGGGGCTGTCCTTCAACTGTCTTATGCAGCTTTGTGAGGAAAACGAGAAGAGTGATTGCTCTGTACAGTGGAAAACCGGGTTTGAGATCTGACCTGTGTGTTGTGGCTGGTGTGGCACTTTCACTTCCTACTGTCTGGTCTCAGACTAGCAGCCATGTGATCTCACTTTTTCTACATCTCACTCTCTCTCTCACACACACACACACGTTTGTCAGATTTATCCACCAGTTTCTATGAATCAGTCAGACTCATACTCTTATTACTGTAACTATCTGATGTCTGCAATTAGTTTTTTGCATAAAGATGCATTTTCTCCTGCTCTAGAGGGAAACCTTTTTATTATTTTAAAATATATTTTAAACATTCTGGCATCAACAATATAGACGACTAGAGTCCTTCATAGCTGGAGAGGGGCACTAACACACAAACATGTGACAAAAATACATAACAAAATACATTGAATATGAATAGAAAAGGAAAGAAAATAAATATATATATATGAATGAAAAAGAAATAATTGCAACAGGAGATCAAATCTAAAAATAACAGTCAAGCTCTCAAATCCAGGAATTTGGGAGGGGGGTGTATGGGCATATTTTCAACCTTACACACAGAAACTAACACATATAATCATTTTTACTTGGCTGCCTGCTGAAAGAGAAAATTGCTCTGGCTTAAGCTGGCGTTTAGTCATAAGAATATGGTCAATTTGGAACGCTGCCAAAGCCTTGCCCCTGAGTCACATTACTGTATGTATGTTTTTGTCAACCCTTCCCAGAACACCAGTTGAATCATACAGCAAATAAAGAATCCCCAGAGTGCAGAGAGTTAAAGTTGGTGAGCAATGAACATGTGTCTGGAGCATGTGTTTGCCTAGCTCCAGCAAAACAGAGATGCCTTATTTTTGACCCCCTTGTTTTCCTTCTAGACAGGTACAAACTTTTCAGATAATATCTCTTCATGTTAAGCATTGATTCCTGTCATCGGGGCGTCTAATAACGAGGACCTTGCCTCGGCAATTTTGCCATATCTGCGAGGAGTGACAGGCCCATGTGTTAAAGACATGTTTACTTCACCGTGGGATCAATAAATGCTGTGTGCCAGCATGAGAAAGTACAGGCCCTCACAAGTGTTATCGATGCCTAATGTATCACATTATGAAATATACCTAGAAGGAATCTGCCCGCAAGATTAAGGACTCCTCATAGATCAATGAAGAGTATGAGCGTTAATATAGTACTGCTACTCTCCCCCTCTGGACACCCCAGGTTGTTTTTGCTCTCGGGCTGAACACTGATGCACATAGACGTGCTTTCATGTGAACTGGGGGAATTAGATTTGCCTGTTGTTGTTACAATCCAATATCTATCATTGAAGGGATTCTTTTCACTCCTATAGCCAAAGGTCTCTCATTTTCGGCACAGCAATGACAATTGCATCTCTTTTCGGGATTTTAAACTTATTAACACATTAGGAAAACCTATACTCATGGTGGCAACAGTGTGTGTGTCTGTGTGTGATAGCATCCTTGACCTTGAGAGCCAGAGTAGAAAAGGCTGTGTGTGGCTGCTTCACATTGCCAGGAAATATTCTTTCTTCAAGCGATTTCACCATTTAAGGCCGTGCTGCTGTCTTCATTCAGCTTCACGTTAACCCTTCCTCGAGCTTGCTTAGCCCCAAACTGCACGACACACCTCTGTATTTACCGCTTTCCCGTATATTCATCTCAAAGTTGCTCCACATAAACATGATGCTCGTATGCCTGGTAATTACTCTGACCACATCCAGTTGACCTCATGTGTAAAATGAACTCATAAACCTCATTTCCCACGATGCACGTCAGAACCTATATGAGCTTCTCATCTGCATATATCCCCACTGTGGAGGAAAACAGAGGCGTGTTGTCGTCCAGCTGACCCCTTGAAGTGGCCAGACGAAGGGCGGGGGGGGGGGGGGGGGGGGGGGGGGGGGAGGAGGGGTGAAGGTTGGAAAGGAAACTTGGGCCAAGGTCAAGAAAGCTAATTTGTTTCCTGTGTCCCCCTGCCGTCCCTGAGAGGCAGACCACACACTGCCCATACAAGAGGGGCTTTAATGTGGTGAGGGGTGCATAGCATGGGGTTGAGCTCATCAGCCACTGGTTTCTGTGTCACGTAGGAAGCAAAAATCTGTCTGTTATTGTTTCTAAATATCTTCTTACAAAGACTATCAAGAAAACAAATATGTAAAAATATAATATTACAGATGGGAAAGACACTGTTGGGACTTATCAGGACAACTTGAAGCTGCATATCAATATGACAACTTGACCCAGTGCTGGAAAAATATTTGAAATATGTGGCTGTGGTTTCATTAGATTTATGTAAGGGTGACCAAAATCCCATGAATTTCCAGGTTCTGATTTGAATCCTGATCCACAGACCTGAGACAAAGTTGAAGAACACAGATGAGATGAAAGAGGAAAACCAAACCATGGTTAGAAACTGAGAAACAAATCCAAGAAACTGAAAATCTTGAATCAAGAAATGATTATAATGAAAAACTAAAATCTGGCACATGGACCTGACAAGTTGCTTTACTGAGATCAGGAGCCTGGGGCTTCTTTCTCCAATACACAAGAGGGGAGATAAATTAGACCGAAACAATTACAGAGGCATTTGTGTGAGTAATAATCCAGAGGAAAGTCTTGCCTCATCATCAATGACTGGATATTGGAATTCAAGTTAAGGGCAAAGTTTTTTTTTATTAAACCACAGCACCATATTTACACTCTGCTAATCAATCATCCCATGCACCCAGAAAGTTTTCCAAATGATGCTTGTTAATTTAAAAAAGGCTACTGACTCTATTAGGAAGAGAAATTATATTGTACTATTTTCACTCGCGGGTGGTAACTTCATGACAAATAAATGAATGTCAGAAATAAATGTAGATTTTAAATGGTTCGCAAATCAATAGATCTCTTTCAGGGCAACAGCTTGTCTCTATACAACATCTTCATTAAAGGCGTAGCATTATCATATGCTGATGACGTGGGGTTGTTGTCTTCCAAGAAACAAGGACTAGAGCAGCACCTGGTCCTCCCGGAGAAGTGCTGTCCACACAGTACCCGACCACAAACATTAACAAATCTTAAATCGAGATCTTCCCAGAGAAGACCAGATCTCAACAAACCTAACATCAACTCAAATGATCTAATTAGATTAGGTGAGGCTCTAATCACAGGCTCAGGTAAATCTGGTCTGGAAATGAACTTCAACAAAAAGCAATTAGAAGAAAACTGTAAAGGTAGAAGAATTAAACATGCCGATTATATTTTAAATTGGAAATTTGTTATCCAACCATAGGAGGAGGAGTTTGGGTCACTGCATGGAAGAATGTAAAGACAGACACAAACTTCCCATTAAAATGGGGCAGATTTAACATTATCAGAGTGAAATTCTGTCACATTTGATTTGTTAATCCAAAATTTAACAGAGCAGGATGAAATATATATATTTATTTCCTATTATAACATTAAATTATCATTGACATAGACATTTCTGTCTAATGCAATTCAGAAAGAAAAAGAGGGCAAGGACAAAACAAGAGAGAAATATTTTAAACAAATCAAATATTGGGAGAAAGTAGTTATCAGCAGAATGTTCCTCTGACAGTAAAATTATTCATCATGAAAAATAGCCCCTGCCAGGTTTTATATATTATATATTACAATTTATATCAAAATATGAGATTATATATTGTACTAAGGAATTAATATATAAGCAGACAAGTCAATGTAAAATCTATAAACTATAAACTTAAAAATACACTTTTTAACCCAAAAGCACTAAATAGACGAAAAGTACAGACTGTAAAAACTATTAAAAAGTATGGGTAAAAACATTTAAGCAAATGTACTAAAGTTATTGTACATTCCCTCCTTATAAATCAGTAACAACTAATTCCTGTCTTTTCCAATGTCAGTTTAAATTTATTATCAAAGGAACTCTTACTTTCACTTTACCAGAATGGAAATAATACGACTTGTGGTAAAGTCATTTATAACAGACAAAACAGTTTTATATGATATATATATATATATATATATATATATATATATATATATATGTATGAAACATAAGGTGTGTGCACATTCAAATATTCAGCTCAAACTGTTTCCAAAGCAGGTCTGACTTTCATTTACTGTCAACATACATTTTTCTTCTGTGATATCAATAAGTGTCACTTTCATGATTTGTTGCTGATATTAAAGGTGGCCACCAAATCCCATCCGTCAAACATTCACTGGATCACACGACATGAAACGCTGCTCTTGCAGCGCAGCGCAGCGTCGGCTCCTTTAACGGGCAAAGTCAAAGAGGAAATGAATGTATTTGCCACCTCAAGGGCACACATGGTACCTCTGTGGAACCTGTAAAGCAGTGGTTAATCACTGTCTGCATAAAGATGTAGCCTTCAGAAGAGAAAAAATCCATCAGCGACGCAAAGAAAGAGTTTAAATTACCGAGCTTTCTGGTTCGACAAAGGCCAGACTCTGTAATTCATGGTGCGCCAGTGTGTGTATGTTGGGGAAATAAACATTTATTTATGTATAAGAACTTTAACATTGGTACAAGTGAAGTGTTGTGGTATTTGGGCCTGAGCTTTAAAAATAGCATAAATATAATCAGAGAAGTTTGCCAAGTTTGTGATGGATGAATATATAGATTAATGGACTCAAACTTACAAAAGAGATCCGTTTTTTTTTTCTTTTTTAATTAGCACCTGTGAGCTGTTTCCCATTAACACTGTGCACATTAAAAATCCCTCTGCTTTTTCTAATTAAGTAAAGTGGAAACAGATTAGATGGCTTCTTTGAACAAAGGTCAGTGGCTGCACTCCTCTGTTTGTTTGTTTGGCCGGCACCAGGAGAGAGTCTGCCACTTCTTCCCAGAATGTCACTTCACAATCACTGTTTGTTTTACGGAACAGCCTTTTCCCTACCCTTCGTCTCCATCTCCTCTCAATCTTTTTTTTTCTTCTGCACAATATGATCAATAGATAAAGACGTGCCTCTCACTACTGTCAGCTTTGTCAGTTTTTTTTCCGCCCCGTCTATGAAAGCATAAGTATGTCCCGCTCCACAGGTGGGGAGCAGCAAAAAGAGAAGATGATGTGATATAGATTTTCTGCTGATATGATTATTAAGCGCGAGGAATGTCAGATTAAAGCTGGACTGATGAAAGATACGCATCAATCAGCCACGTCTCCTGAGAGGCTGCTAAAGCATGACATGGTTGTCAAGGAGGAGGAGTATTGTGACTCATCCCTCACTAATCTCCCTTTCCTGGACAATTGATCAGACTTTCATATCCATTAGCCTGGCTTTCAGAGGTGCTGTAATGAATCAGCGGACTAAAGACATACTTTGAGACCAAACTTATCTCTCAGACAGAGCTGATGTGATTCACACAGGTACCCTGAACCTCCTATTGTGGAGTCTGGAGGCCTCCGTGAATCCCAGGCAACACAAAGAATTTTGTATTCACAATGTAATTTAATTCAATGCAAAGTGCTCCACTATTATCTCAGTGTAGGGGACTAAAGCTTGCGCTTCTATCATGGGGAGGCCATGATATGAACATGTCTGAGTTAAGAAGCAAATTATTCCACATTTATATCGGCAAGGATCTTGCTGTGCAGACATTTCATGCATTCAGAGTAAGTAAAGATTGATTTCACAAGAAATCATTAATACAATGACACATTGGTTATATATTTT
This sequence comes from Paralichthys olivaceus, assembly GCF_024713975.1. Classification (NCBI taxonomy): domain Eukaryota; kingdom Metazoa; phylum Chordata; class Actinopteri; order Pleuronectiformes; family Paralichthyidae; genus Paralichthys; species Paralichthys olivaceus. Next base: position 21,229,745 of record NC_091105.1, on the reverse strand, counting down.
AGGATATAGAGAATATTTTATGTTTCAATTAAAGTTTCCTTCCTTCACGTTTTCATTGTAAACTGCAGGCAGATTGCAATACCACTGAAGTATTATAAATTAATCTTTGAGTCCAAGTGACAACTGATGAAATGAAGAAATACCCTAAAGACAGACTTGAACTTTCATGGCCAAGGGGCCAAATAACATGTTTAGAGATGCCGCCATGATATTGACCTTTGAACACACAGATTTAGTAATTTAATGTGTTTAAGTGAATATTTGTGCCACATTTTAAAGGATTCTCTCTTCTTAAGATAACGTGTTAAAAAAATAAAATTGGGATTTCACATTGATGTTGACCTGTACCTCCAAATTCTTATCAGGTTATCCTCAAGTCCAAGTAAATGTTTGTGCTGTAAAGAAATTTCCTTAAGGAGTTCCTGATATAGCCCATTCATGTGAACATGAGGTAACCATGTACTTAGACTTTGACCTTCATCCACCAAAATCAAATCAGTTCAATTAGAAGAAATTCCCTCAAGGAGTTCTTGAATGATTGTGTTCACAAGGGAAGGACATGTTTTTTGTGAGAGAGGTCACTGCAACTTTGACTTTTGAATTTTGGCCACCGAAATCAAATGATCTCATTCTAGAGTTTGACTCAACAACTGAACGTTATTTGACAAATTTACTGTTATTGAGATATCATGATCATAAGAATCGGACAGGTCGACAAACAACCCAAAAACAAAATGCCACCGGCCAATGGCTGCTGCTGCCAGTGCAGAGGCAGACGTTTGCTGAGTTGGCATCATGCAAGCTTGTCTGACCAGTGCTGTTTCAGAAAACCACATATCTCAATTCATTGTACTTTTAAATTTGAAAGAGCAGCAGCCTTGGGAATTGGGCTCCAGCCAATATGAATCTGACGTAGCCTCAACTTTTCTAGTGAATTTCTGTTTAATTTTATCTTCCCAAATATCATTAAATAATCTAGTTGTGGTGACGTGGTCACTAAAGGCCACACCACATGAGTATACATGCTGTAAGCAGGCTCAACTCCACCCACGTCTCAGTAAAGGCAAAAGGCCAAAAATGTCCAATGAGTTAAACATGTATATATTCAAATACAGTACACACGTGTGACTTTGGTTTTCCATTTACTTCCTCCAATGTATAAATTATTATACTGTTTTATCTGACTTTTTTCTATTAATCTCTTTTCACTTTATTTTGTTAAAATGTAATTATAGCTCTTCTTGCATTGCTAACCTGACCAGTCCTTCTTGTCCAAAACTTTTCATTGTACTGCTGAATCTGTGTTAACTTACATAAATAAAACTTAAAACTTGAAAAGACACAATGAAAATATGATGAAAACAATGTAGTGGAAAAACCTGATGATAATAATGACTTTAAATTGTTTTGGCAATAAACACTGCATACACAGAAAACGTATACCACATGGGCATACACTGTATATAGGCCTGCAGTATGACCACAGCCTGCGTCATGTTCCAACACACAGAAATCATCACAACTCAGACATTTCCTGAACAATAAGCAGTCAACACTCACAAACCCCACTCCACTCCAGCTTTTAAAAAACGTGATTCATCTCAGTGGGATTCTTATTGGTACCCTGTGGTATGATTATCACCAACACAGTCCCTCAGGCTGAATGCCCTCCACAACACCTTTGTTTAAAAAAAAAAAAAAAAATCTGAGTTACGCATGAGAAGAAGCTGACAAAGCGAGCCAGACGGGAAGAAGAGAACGACAGAATTTAATAAAGTTCAACAAGGCAGAAAGGATTGCACAAGCAGTGAATAGCGATTCTGCTTTTTTCTCCTTCTTTACAACTTCTGCCTACTTAAACACTATTACACCCTGTTCTTTTCTCTGCGTCTGCATTCACTCACGGAGAGGAATAGCCGGACACAGAGGGAGACCCTCATTCCGTTTTCATTTGAATGTTGACCAAGGATGGCCACCATCTGTGCAAACTGTCTGACTCTATGACTGCTGCATCTCCAGCCATAAATATCAGATGGAGCTGTGCCTCTCAGATCGCACTTTATCCTCTCTGCTCTTTTTTTTGCCACGATTGGGCTTTTATCGCTGTTCTCTTAAATTTAACACGAACAGAAGCACTTCATCGTTTTTAGCAAACAGTGGTTTTTGTCTAACATCATGTCACACCCTTATGTTCCTGTTTGGCTGTGGCATCTGGTGCTTTTGTTTTTCTTATTCCTTGTCATAAAGAAAACCTCCTCCGTGTCTCCAGTGAACCCCGGCCACACTTATCTCTCGCTGGGAGCTTCTCTTCCCCCTGGTCAGTGAAAAGCCATCCACTAAGCTCAGACACACGAGGGGAGTGGTGGAAATGGGGTAGATGACATTGTTTTCAGTGATATGGATGTACGGCTTCAAGACAAAAGGGTTGGTTGAATGTTGTCGTGTCAATAAGCCATCAGTCGCGCTGCTAACAATAAGTTAATGATTCCCCAGCAGTAATACATTTATGAATAGAGAAGTGTCTTCTTCAGCCCAGCGGGTGTGCCCATTAAAACGGAGCATGAACAAAATAATTGTGATTTGCAGATAAAATCCACTTTAGAATGGGATTCCGACTGAGGAATTGTTGAAAGAGGTGTAATTTTCCACTAAAATGTGACACACAATCACAGGAGCCCTGCTAATAAACTTGTATGTGTGTGTGTGTCTGTGAGTGTGTTTTGAAGTCTGCGTCTTTGTACTATATAAAAAAATGGATGATAAAACATACTTCGTGCGGTGCAATTTCTTTGTTTAAAGCAAAGTTCTGCGAATTGGGTCTTAAATAACCTTCTTTATTCTCAGTTCCTAGCTGATAAACAACACTGATTCAACTAATAGTAGATATAAGTTCTTCTGCTTTTCTAAATATTCTTAAAAAAGAAAAACAATATGTTTTGTGTTTCAAGTTTGTAGCAAACAGTTATTTAAATGGAGCACATTTAAAAATGTATAACTATCAGTCTGGATTTAACATGTAATTGCAATATTTTCATAACACCAGCAACAATACTTCTTTAAAACAAAGGAGTTGCCAGATATAATATATCCTAATATGACAAGAATTAGGTAGTTCTTTTAGACCTTGTGCCATTTTAAAGGGTGAATATAAAAGATCAGCCTGTCACCGGCATTAAAATCATTATCATAAGATATTCCAAAAAGAGGAGGTGGAACTCATTATCCTTACAATATTATGACAGTTTTTTATTGACTATGACTTATTCTCATAATATTACAACTTTCTTCTCAATTATCTCCAAATTGTTTTCGCCAATATGACCCTAATACACCTTTGTGTAAATGTGTGGCATTTGTCTCGGTTGCATTAGAGAATTCATTCAGGCAATGACACTATGATTTGTTCAGGGACTAATGACCTATATGGTCGTAGGTTGGAGAATTTGTAACATAGAAATACTCTATGACAAGGGGTCATGTATTCCTACTATTAAACAGAACACAAGTAAACACTAGGTTTTTGGTCCCTCCACAGTACAGAAATAGGCTCTTCTGAAAGTCTGCAACAAACCTGTTGACTGAAGATGCTGGTAAATCCTCCATCTTGGTTGTTTTGGATCTCAGTGCTGCTTTCAATAGTGTAGACACCACATACTCATCGACAGATGGGAGAACTGGGTAGGAATCCCCCACGGGCCTTTAAACTGGTTCAGTTCATACTTTTCCAACCAAAGTTTTTCTGTCTCATCCCACTCAAAGTGCGGTATGGTGTCCCGCAAGGTTCAATCCTAGGTCCCACTCTATTTTCCATCTATGTGCTCCCCCTTGTCAACATCATCCACAAACATAATGTCCACTTCCACTGCTATGCTGATGACACACAGCTCTACATTCCAATAAGTCCTAATAACCAATCAAATATTGCCACTCTCCCCAAGTGCCACAACTGGACTGGATGGCAACCACTTTCTCCAACTAAACCTCTACGAATATGGTGTGATTGTCTTTGGTCCCACCTCAGGCATGGATGATATAATGGCAAACCATGTTGAACTAGTACCATTTACTAAGTCCTCAGCTAGAAATCAAGGCGTGGACAAAAACATGAGCTTCAAACCCCACATTAAGAAGGTTGTGCAATGTTGTTTTTATCATTCATGACACATAGCCAAAGTTAAATCTTTTATCTCTCACAGAACTGGAAAAAATCATTCACGCTATCATTTCCTCTTGCCTTGAGTACTGTAACTCCCTTAAAGTGGTTTCACTCAGAAATCAATCCATCTACAGTTATTCCAGTATGCTGCCACTGAGCTATTGACACAATCCAAAAAATGTAACCATATCACCCCTGTTTTAGCAGCCTTGCACTGGCTGGCTGTTTCTTTTAGGAATTATTTTTAAATTGTTCTCATTCATTTTAAAGCCAGACATGGGCTGGCCCCTTCCTATGTCTCAGACCTTTTATCTCCCTGCGAGCCAGGACGCAGTCTGAGATCCTCTGGTAAAGCCTTGCTCGCCAAATTCCAAAATCAGCTGAAAACCAAAGGAGATAGAGCCTTTGGCAAGACTTTGGAACAATCTGCCAGAAGAGATTAGACTAGAATTATCAGTCACCTGTTTTATCTCTCGTCTTAAGACTCTCCATAAAAAAGCTTTTATTGTTTGATGTCTATTAATATTATTATCTTTATTATTTCCTGAAATGTATATTGTTTGTTGCAAAGCACTTTGTTACTTGTATTGAAAAGTGCTATACAAATAAAGTTATTATTATTATTGAGGTGGGAAACACTGCAGTAGAGGGTCTGTAGCTGCCTACACAGAGCAACAATATCCACTTTGTGCATTTCCTGTCAATTATTTTATAGAATTCGTAAATAAAATGAAAGTACAAAATTGTGAATTATTTCTCAGTTAAGGTTCCACTCTGGTAAAGAAATGAAAAATAGCTTTAATAAAACAGGATCTGTGTTCAGCCATGAGGACCATGTAACTTTATGCAAATTAATTGATGTATAAAACATAAATGTCATATTTCAAATTTGTTTCTAAACACTTTTTCAGTGTTTAAGTAAATTACATCTTTTTACCCCTTCGTCTGTAATGGTTTTATGTGATGTAGAATAACCAGATGTAAATCACAGTGTACTTCAGAATTAGTGAATAGAAACACACTCTAAATTGAATGTCACAGATTCTGATAGTTTATGCCACATTTGGATAGAAACCTGTCAATTTTTATCGATGGCTGTCTCCTCTAAAATGCTTCTCTTTGTTGAGTCCTCTATACCTTCTTGAGTGTGAAGTGCGTCTAGACAGGACAGAAAATGTCTTTTGTCTTTTGACTAAACATCGTCTTGTAGTCTCTACATTACACAAAACAGCAAGAAGTGCCTGCAGCTTCAGATCAAATCAGCTCAGTGTAAATCCACAGAGAAAACAGCAGTTATCAAGCCTTCATGGGAACCTGTGGGGAGTGTTAACATACAAATGCAAACTAGTGCTGATAAATAAATGCTGATGGTATGATGGTATTATACCAGTGAAATTATTGTAGGGACCTGATCTTGTTTTTGTGGATACGTCTCATTATCAATAAGCTTGTGTGAGTCAAACTGATCTAATCAAAATCACAAAGTTGCTGTGATTGAAAAATGCCCGAACTTTTTTTCCTCTCACTCTGCGTCCAGGTCTTTGGAATGGGAACATAGCCACACTTTGGTGCTTTGGCCAAGTAATAAAACGTCTAGACACCAACTAACATGAATTTCCCTGAAGAATTAGTGTCATCAGTGTGAGAGCCCTGCCGTGTACTCTGGGGTGCAGTTTGAAATACTGTCTGCTAAATCAATGCTCACCTCTCCACTCTTCCTTTAATTGAACTTTGCAGCTTCCTGTCAAGACCTTTTGTCTGAGAGAACAGTCAAGTCCTTAGCTGTAATGAAGGTAAATCAAACTTTTTCAAACTACTTTCTGTCACAGCAAATTCCTGCCTGTTAAACTGTTAAACCTGTTAATGTGTCTCGTTATGGTGGAATCCACAGCATTTCTCTTTTTTAGCCATTTGTTTGCTGAAAAAACATTAATTACTCAAAAATGCCTTTTTTTTTTACCTCCACAGCTCTCTTGTCTAATGCAGTTTCCCAAGAAACTTGTAGATTTTGCACTTAAATACTTGAGTTTTAAGATTGATCGCCAATTGACTGTGTTGTAGCCAGTCTACAGAATTATGTCGGTACAGCACAAAACAAACAGCATTTACATCCACTTATGACTGTGGTGACAAATTACTTGAGGAGAATGTTGATGCCTCGTAAATAGAAAGCGCTCAAACTCAACACCAGCTCCCAAAAGAATGAAAAAAACTAAAGGTATGGAAGGTAATTTGGAAATGGCACTTTTTTTATTTTATTTTTTTTCTCTCACTGTTTTACTTTCAAGAATTGCCACTTCCATGCAAAATGTCTCCATCCATCATGTTGGCTGCGTTTCCACAGCAGCGTTATTGACACAATAAATTAAAGGAGGCGCACATCAGGTAGCTGACAGATCTGAGGCATCCGCAGCAAACTTATAATCACACCTCAATCGTAGTGGGTGAGTTTCTCACCTCTTTTTTTTTTTTTTACCATTCTTCTCATTTACGTCTGCCTCTATGCTCTGTAATTTCCGTCACCATTCTATTTTATGTACATCTAAAAAAAGTATGCCCGTCTTTATTGGGAGTCTATAAAATCCTGCTATTTACCTGAGAGCTTACATTTGTTGGGGATATATATTCAATTTTATTGGGTAAAAAAGTTTAACTTTTTTCTAGATTCATTTTGAGATGTTTGAGGATAAAATTTAGTTAACCATGATTATTGGAATTAGTTTTTTTCAGGAAACATTTTTTAATTGAAATGTTTTTATTTTATTTCTCTATCTTGTGCCCCATTTCTTCATGATACATTTTGTGAGAAATATAATTTTCTTAAGGCGTTTGGTATAATTTAGGAAAAACAGCAATAGAGAAGTTGCCAATATTTGACCTTCCTGTGTCTTAAATAGCATTTAAGTGCAGTAAAAAGTTTCTTATTTCCCCTATATGTCTCTCCGGAGCCTGACTCTTATCTGCATGTGATTTAATTCCTATACTGATGTTACTTGCCAGAGATTTTTTTTCTCAGTTGTACTGTATTACTATGTACAACAGAGTGATATAACCACTTAAAAGTTTAAAAGTAGGGGGGGGGTTGACATCTTGAAAAAAAAGTTGTGATTATATGAAAAAAAAGAAATAAGTAAGAATATTTCAGTAATTCAGTCATAATTTTAGGATTTAGGATCCAGGGGTGGAAAATTAGTTATATTTGCTGGTTTTCTACTATTTTTGTTCTCTCACAATATTATGACTTTCTTTTCTCATGAAATTACAACCTCATTTGCATAATATCATTGGAAATCATTCTTCTCTTCTTGAAACTTTTTTTTCTTCAATTTGGCTCGTTTGGTCAGAATTATGCAAGTTCTTTTATTTCAATTATTCACTCAAAGATTTAAAAAAAAAATCTTAATAGCATCTAAGGAGAGAAATAAGAAACTGTTCTGTGTATGATGGAGTTTTGAATAACGGACACTGTGAAGATATGTGTGACCAGTCTCAGTCATCCACACCCTGCAGACGTTGGCTCTTTATTATATTATGTGACAATGTTTGGCTTCAGTAGATTATTGTTTAGTTTCCTGCCTGAAACAAGAGCGCAGACATGTCTTTGAGACTTTCGCTGCTTTGAACTGAGGAGCTGCATCAGTCAGAGACTTGGAAAAATGCTTCTTTTATGTCAGCTCCAGGATCGTCTAAATGGCGTGGCAAACTGCCCTGGTTACCATGGCTCTGAGAGGGTTTGGGAAGCACATTAATCATGAGGATTTAGATCCTTTCTCTTTTTATTTTATTCTTCCCCCCACCTTTTTTCAAAAAGACACAGACTCTCTCAGACAACCTTTATGAAGCTGATTTATGATGTTCAATATCTGTGCGTGTAGATCATGGGAAGTGACTCTGAAAGGTAACGGTTTATGAGCGAGGGGACATACCGTTGGTGTCGGCGGACTTTATCTGTTGTCTTTTTTAAAGTTTAGTGTGTGTTTTATTAGAAAATATCAATGTTGTGATATTTTGATCTGCAGCGGATAAATGCTGGAAGTTAAATCTCACAGTATATTAGGGATTATTGTACATTGGTAGAATTCTGGCTATATTTTTTCATAAGAAAAGGCTTATGCTGTGTCATGAGTGGATATTAATGTGTGAAAAGGGCTGCCATGCTGCAGGTTTTACAGCTTAATGAAGATTAAATGTCTTGGAAAAGCTTTGGCGTCAAAAGGTGTATTCATTTGCTACAATGGCCACATTTGGCACTCAACCAGCCCCTTGTTATTTGTGTAATCTGGAGCAAGTAGATGATGTCTGACGTGGCTACTCGCAGGCTTTTATTGAGTAAATGGAGCTCTTTGTGCCCACACATTTTACCTATGACAGGCAGGCAGCTGATAAAAATGACATCATGCATAAAGACGTGTCTTGCTGTTGTGTTATTTTTTTGTTCAGTGATTTTTTTCCCCTCTTTGGTCAGAGACAACAGATTGATGACAACGTGACAGAGTGACATTGCATTCTGGGAACCCAGGACTATAGCTATAAATCCATGGCGATTCAGCTTCACAATGGCCTACTGTCTCGCCATTAAAGGGTAGGAGGTTGTTAGTGCAACGCTCCTGAGCATTATGCTTTCTTTGAAGGGAAAATGAAGACACCAGAGGAAAATAGATGGGATGGTAATGAATTATGAAAAACTGATCGAATGAAATAAGAGGAAGAGGGAAGAGAGAAAACATTTTTTTGGTGAGTGGAAATATCCCACGCTCTTTAGACGTTAAAGTGCTATGATTCTTTTCAAGTAGATCTGTCAAATCAGAGCTGTATTAGAAAGCAAATAAAGCACGTGGACAAATAAACACTCCAAGTTTCTTATTGACCTTGGAGAAGCAGCTGTGTTGTGAGTGCAGCGGCTCAACTTGGCTGCCTGCACCCTCACTCAATTCTACTGTGTGTGTGTGTGTGTGTGTGTGTGTGTGTGTGTGTGTGAGCTTACATCTGTCTGATGTGTGAATGAGTAGGAGAGAGCCCCTGAGAACACATTTGCAGAACAGTTACATTCAGCTGGCGAAAGATATCTGTCTAAAAACAACTTAAACAACGTTTATCGTTTTCGATAAATGTCTTTTAAGACAATGTCAATCACGAAATGAGGTAAAACATTAGTAATTGAGTTATTGGCCCGCTGAAAGTATTGCAATATTATACAAACAGGGTGTCTGTGGACAAAATGCCAACTTAAGTTGCTGCTAATGCAAACTAAGCATTTCCTGAAAGTAAAACTTGAGTTTACGACTTATAATAACTGCTAAAATTCATCAGAACTGTGTCAGCAAAACAAGACAGCAGCCACTCTTGGTGTTTTCTGACAGCGGATCAGAAATATAACAGTGAGTAATAGAAAAGTCACACCTCCAACGTCTCAGAGAGGCAACTCCTTCCACCGTGCCCTGCTGTTTGTAGACTCACACCACGCGCAGACTAAAATTAGACCACAGTTGCTCATAATATGATGGGAAAAGGCCAATTATTGTCTGACCTCTGTCTCAAAGCAAACATTTATTGTGCTGTCCACAGAATTCTGGGATCTGACGTATTAATCCAGATTATTACAGTGTCACTAAACCAACCAGGAGTGAACTCTCCAGAGACACTTATTCCAGATTAATAGGATTGTGGTATAAGGAGCACAAGGACTGAATGTCAGTGAGAAGAATGCTGGATACTGTATTGTATAATAAGTCTGGGTTTCTGTTTTATCAAGTTAGTTAGTCCAAGAATCACACTGTCCCATAATTGAAGATAAGGTGACATAGCCTGGTGGAGAATAACCCTCTAAATGCCACGCTATCTATTAAATTCTGACCACAGTGTTTGTAGATGATCAGTTAACAGTTTCATGGTGGTCTTGTTTGTATTTTATTTATATTATACTCATAATAATAAAATCTGCATAATTGAGAATGAACTCCAACACACAGAACCATCACAATCTGTGTATACCACCAAAAGATGTCTTGTACAAAAACAACATTTAAAAGTTATAGAAGTAGCATCAAATGAATGTTAACATAATTAGGACCTACCTAAATGTATTGATGTAGTATAATATGTAGTATAATAATTTGGTATTTAATATTTGAATTCATTTACTGATTACTAATTACATTTTTAGGCCTAAAATTCATATTCTTAAATTTAAGCCTTTTTAAGACCAAACTGAAACCCTGAATGTTTTCGTATTCACAGAAGTGGGTTCTTCTGCATAAATATATATTTATATGAAGAGGGTGTTTAGGATATTTTACAGGTTCTCACACCACATTTATATTACACTGTAGTACAAATGATATAGATTTAGTGTAATTTAGTGTAGAAGGGTAATGAGATGTGAGGAAAGAAGCTGCTCTTCCATGAGGTTGTTTTATCATGAATTTTACATTAATCTAAAACAATATTAAAAGCTCACTTCAACCAAACTACAAAATACCTCTGTGGTGCAGTGGGTTCCCGAGGGGTCGCACAGTAAATAATAATAAAAGGTTTATCAGTAAAGTAGCAGAAGAAAAATAAAAATAGAAAGGCACTAAGTAGAGCATCAAGCCCCAATTTTCCTTCAATGAAACCACATATTTATTCTCTAGAACTGAATTGTAATTTAATTAAACACACATAGATATCAGTCCCTTTAACATGTTTGTTTTTTTCCATCAAGATCCATGAATTATTCTGTGAGAAATCAGGGTAAATGCCCTATCTCACAGTCCATCCCCTGATCCAGATCCAATGATGGCTTCATTTCTGATGCGTACCACATCCTTCAACTTAGTTTTGTGATAATCTGTCCGATAGTTTTTGCGTATTCTTGCTCACAAAAAATAAACAGGGTGAAACTAAACTCCATGGTGGTCCCAAAATAACTCAGGTAATGATTTATAAGGTTTTTGTAGCTAGCCCTAACTGACCTAAAGAATTATGAACAACTCATGATAAGTCTAAAGGTAAATATAATGTTATTGATGATGCATACAGGGCATTACAGCATTTAAAATACTGTACGTAGGTTTAACAAAGTAAACACAGCGTCAATGTTTTTTATATGAGGAATTTTCAATACTTTTATAACCATTATTCCGTTCACCTCCCTTGTGGTGGGGTGGCAGCAGAAATAGACTCAAATAAAACGAAGTTTAAGTGTCTGAAAGGTTAAATATCCACAGATTGAAGTGAGAAACGATGGTGGTGTCCGTGTGTGTTGGTGTATTTTTGGGTGAATCAACCCTTTAAATAAAATGCCAGCGACTGAAATAGTACTGTAAAAGCTGTAAACTCCACCTATGCTGATAGCTACCAAACATTTTGCCCTTCATGAATAAACGCGCACGATGACTGAGTGGAAAGTATTTCACTTCTCCATTTGATCACCACAAAGACTCTTGGTGATTTTGGCTCAGTAATGGAAGCCATACCTCAACTTCACCAACATACTGAAAGCCTCAGTCCTTCTTCTCTTCCCGACCTGCAGCCAGAGCTGGAGGCAGCTCCTCTGCATGTCCCCCCCCTCCTGTGTGATCAGGCCTGCAGCACTTGTCATCTCCCTGGTGGCAGCTTAGATTCTCCAATTTTTGCGTTAATTAATCAAAAATGATTTCTTTTCTCATTAGCCATGCAGTTGGTTTGCAATCTGCAAAATCGATGTTTTACAGATGTTTCCCTGGGTTTTGTTTTTTCGAGAAGGCGCTGATTTTTATTGGGTATAGATTTAAGAGGGTGCTGAGGGAACTCAGCCACACATAATCACACACACACACGCAGCCACAGACACACTAAATGCATATTATACGTGGTCACATGCACAAATAAATACAGTACACACACAAAACAGACACAAACACATAAACTTGGCACCTTGGAACTTACTTTCAGAACCTGGATTCTTAGTGAGAGCGCTGCGTTGAGTGCGATCTGTTCATCTAACTGACGCGGACAGCAGCTCTGCTCTCCTTCTCCATCTTGGTTTGCCTATATAAAGGCGATCGGTGCCAAACCCAGGGGGTTGAGCCACACACACACTCTCTGGGTAGCACTCTTTAATCACGTAACAGCTTCTGGTTCTAGTTCCTGTTGGTTGTAAACAAATGTAATCTTGCATTTCCTGCAGTCTAGACATAACAACAAACCTGGCAGAACCAGTGAGGGGAGTGCATGCCGTTGCTACAGAGTGGCTGGCACAAGTCGGCAACAGACCAGGGTCTGAGGTGTAGTTGAAGGAACAGTGACACAGTGGAGGAGGGGTTCTTTAGTCTGATTTCAGCTTTGCATTAATATGACAGCTCCTTAAAATAAGGTAAAGTTAGGTAGGTTTGATTTTATTGAGAATAATCATCCCCTTGGTGTCTTTACTTTTCTTATTGTGTTAAATTTGCATTCCGGCCTTCCCGGAAGGTTTTTTTTTTCTATTTCATATGACTTTGTCTTCTTTTGAGTTCCTGTACACTTTTTTCACCCTGGTTTGTGCCCCCAGTGTCATCTGCTGCACAGTTGTTCTGCTGTGTGTTGTAAATGGTTGTATGCGTGTGTGTGTGTGTGCTTCCTGCATTCACACTTGTGTACACCAGTCCCCCCGCCCACCGTTCCGCTCAACTACACAAGAAAAAGAAGATGAAGCAGAGGAGCAAAGGAGCCCAAACAGAAATTATTATTGATTTAATCACATAATCAGCAGCAAACACTTCAGGCCAAGATAGCAAATCCATAATAGCCTCCCCACATAACCACCCTTACAAATTTACCATCAAAGCCCTCTGCGCACACACTGCAAACACCAGGAACGCAGGGGTCACCTTCAGTCGGCAGCAAAATATTGACGTTCCTAAGGCTTCTATATGTTTTTGAGTTAAGCGTTATCAATCAGCGATAAGGGGTCTGATGACTCGAAAACATAACTTCTATGGTAACGGGATTACTGAATCTCTTTTCTTGTCATAATCTAAACATATCTTTTCAGACAAAGGAAGTGGATGGTAAAATCAATGTTGTCAGAGGCTGTGACTGGTGCTGGGCTGTCCTCAGAGGAGATGCAGGGACACTGCTCTCACCTTTCAGATGTTAAACTCAGTGAAAGTGCTTCTGTTCCTATTTTAAGTAAGGAGGATATGTGTATTATTATAACTCTGAAATGCTTTTGCTCTCTTTCTATTGTGATTTCACGAATGAATATAGAAAAATGATTTTAATAATAATAGGCCAACGTTGAATGAATAAAACAAAAGCCCTTGTTTTTTTTGCTTTACGAAATTGTTATCAAAAGAATCGTTACTGAGTCAATGAAGACAATGAATGATAAAGTGGCATTAATAGGCTGAGGTCTGTTGTTGTGAAATTAAGATAAAACCACTGAAAATCGTCAATCTTTTTTCCCTGTGTTACTTCCAGAAAGTCATTTAAACACCTGATGAGTGTGAGTTTTGTTACCTTGAGAGCAGCTCAAGTATTCTATGCCTGAACATGTAGCACTGGGGAGGACTGACAACCCCAACTCCATGTTTAGCATCTCTTTGAGAACAAAGCACTGCTGTTAGGAAGCAGAACTCATATAGGTGTGTGTTAAAAAAGAGGTGAAATAACAAGAACTAGTCATGTGTATTGTTTTATTAATATGATCCAGCCATATCTGAACACTGTAAAGCAAACAGTCGGATCAGAAGTTTAATAAAAGCCCAATATCAACTCAAATATTGTGTTCAGCACAATTGTCTAATTTTGCCCGGATATAACGATGTGTCCAATTGAGATTTGAACACTAGCTCGACATCCATCTCTCCAGCGATCTATCCATTCAGTTGCCTATCCTTGTCCATCTAGCCTGGGGCTATGGAAGCCTAATTGTTTACCAAAGGGTTGCGGCTCATTTGCTCCTGGAGATTGGGCCTAATTAACACTAACTTGTCTGAACACTGAGGAGCGCTGTCCACTCCACTTTAATCTAATCTGTACTCTTTCAAAAAATAATGAGATCATTTACACCTCATTAACAAGCAATGTAATGTCTGGGCATTAATCATAATGATTGCTTATCATTTCACTTTGCAATATTATCTCCTCTAATGAAACTGTTCACACAACTGCCAAGAGGGCCTTAATTGGTCGTGTGAAATCACAGAGCACCCGGCAGCTTGTCGCGACGTGTGTGAAGTTCTAATTTGAATAGGTGGGGGAGAATTTGAGGGGTGGGCCGTGTAGGGATGGCATCACTTAAGCACACATGCACACACTAATACACGCACATGCTCAATGTGTATAGAAATGCACTGAGGTGATTGGAGAATATGGACCATTGCTCCAGTGTTTACAGCCCCAAAATATTTAACAACAACTGCAAAGAATCAAACTTTCAATTAGGTTTCTTTTTTTTCAAAATATACATTTTGACATCACGTAAACATCACATCTGTTTGGAAAGATTAGATATTAAAACTTAATGTCTGGTCCTGATGTCTGCTGTGTCTCTCTTTGGCATAAGATCCATGCCAGTGCTGGATGTGATTATCCAGGTAAACATGGCAGCCAGACTGATCCCAGCTTTGTGCCTCCACCGTGAAGCCTCTATCCAATATTCCACTTTTTGATTTGTAACCTCTCATAGCCCACTGTAGATCCGCCCAGCTGGACATCTTCAGCACCCCTGCCTCCCAGGAGGATGCTAATTTCATTAAATACATAACATCCCTTCCCAGTGTGTAGATCACCCAAAGAGGCCATGCTTGACTGGAAGGTGGAGAGCACTGAGGCCGCTCCGTGGCTGCAGCTCCCCAGGCTTAGGAGGGCTTAGGTGCGGATGTCATTTGGTCTTTCTCCCTGGTCAGAGCAGCTAGCTGCTAATTGTGGCCCCTGGTCTGTGAGTTGAGCTTGTGTAGCTGAGGAGAAAAGACTTGCCTAAATTGAAATCTGAGCAGCGTGTCTGAGAGTCGAGTCGACTTCCACTCCATCATGGCTGCAGTCATAATTCCTCCTGGGCTAATTTCATCATCCATAGAAACATTGGTTTGTCTGTTGGGTGCACCAAACTCCATCATCCTATCCTCTTATTTTATTCCATTTTGCTGTTCACTGGATCATCCTGGCTGGGAGCTGAGACTATGACTGACAAGTCCTGAGTGGAACTAAAAGTCAAGGCCAAGAGAGAATTCCAAATGGACAATGGTGGAAGTGCAGCACTGGTTTTGACATTTGAATATGGTTTAGTTTTAATGCAAGTCCTCAGGTGAATATGCATATTATTTTGTATTATTCTTATCAACGAGTCTAGCTGCCTGAGGAGAATCGCTCTCTCTGTGGTTCTTGCTCACTTAGCATTACTGGTAACAACTTTTCTCACTTGTTCACGAAAAACTGCTGACTGATCGAGTTTAGTTTGAGAAGAGAAACTGGTTGAGACAATGTTGTGATACTTCTGTGAAAACCTGTGAAGACAGATTTAGTCTGATGACATTAGCTCCGGAGTTTCAGCAGCATGACAGCTATTTTTAAAAAATGCTAACGTGACATGCACAAAAGTGGTTGGCATGTTTTCATAGTTTGTCTCAGCTGGTTTGCAGCTGCTTCTTGTCTTACTTGATTGTAAGTAAATTTAGTCCATAGATCTGTAGGAGCACCATGTCAGTGTTACTTCACATTACTGACAGAGACAGAACATTGCTGAATAAAAGACCCTTCTTACTATAGGTACTACAACAGATGATATATCTAAGTCAACTCCTGACCAAGAGATGTTTTGGGGCAGTTTAATGCAGCTCACCTATGCCTATGACTTTGCATAGTTTATTTGTCAATTTATCCATTGCTCACTTTTGTGTTTTGTTTATATTAAGAAAAACATGCAATAGATTTTGGTAACAATTTCCTTTTCAAAAATAATTTTTATTTAGTTTTCCAGTTGTTTTTGCTTTGAAAAAAGATGCCCTTGGCATCAGTTTTGAACTCACTGGATACCCATTTACACCAATTCTTCTTCTATTAGATACAAAGAAAGTTCCATCCAGTTTGTTTATTCCATAATGAATTCAACAGACCTCTCCACTACATCTCATGTAGCCATCTTGGTTGTGGTTTATGAAAAACACTGGCCCTCTGGTTGGTGCACTGCAGTTTTCGTCATTATATTAAACCCACCTCATTTAACATAAAGGGTTGTGATTGGCCCACCCAGTTTTCGTACATTTGGAAATCACTCTTGAAATCACTTATTCACTCTTATCCATCTGTGGTAGTGAATAATCATGAGCTTGGTGATTGGTTTGTATGCTAATGTTTAAGCAGACAGTGTTTGGTTAATGTTCATGTTTAATAAGGAAACAATGCCTCAAGTACCACAGCTCTGTCTGCCAGTCAGCCAACTCTCTCCCTATCAATCCTGTGCATCATCTCCCCTCCTCAGTGTAAAGCTAACTGCCTGTTACTCTCTGAATTACTGAAGCCCCTGGATAACATCCGATGTATGGCGAATTCAAACACCTGCGCTGCCATAACCACGTGCTGATATGATTTATTCTCTCCCCCGAGGACCCCTCTAATGAACAGAGATGTATGCTCAGCAACCCTGTACATGTAACCTCCGTGTGCTCAGAGGACGGCCGTGCTGTAATATGATAAGTGCCTTGTCGATAGGCTGTATGATATGCTAATCATACTAAAACACGGTGCCGCAGGCTCTCCCCTTGTTTATTTATGAAGGCTTGACCTGAGGGAGAACAATAATCGGCTTCTCTCTGAACTCTGTAACCCTGGGAGCCAAGGGAACCGCCAATCACACACATCTGAGTCCTATAATTCCCCCACCTCTCTCCCTCTCGCTCACTCTCGCTCTCTTCCCCTTCAACCCGCGCTGAAATGGCAGATTTATGCAAACAGCACTGTGTGTGCATTTTCCTGCCTGCATTTGTCCGGGGCACATGTCAAGCGCCCAAATCATTAAACTAATTATTAATTGGGACTGACGTAAACAAGCTGTGAGCAGCCTGCAAACTTGTCTGTGCTCTCAGCTCAGCAGATACAACGCTCTGACCCTATGTAGTGCAGGTTTGACAAACCCATCACTTAGATATACTTAAATTAATAAACTCTCACTTTTGAAAATTCAATGCAGGGAATAAACCTCACACAGAAAGTCGAACAATTAAAGTGCACTTAAAAAATGTTTTTGATAAGTGATGGGAAGTAACAGTTAAAGGTCCAGTGTGTAAGATTGAGGTGAAAAGGAACTATTGGCAGAAATTTAATGCAGAATAATCCTCATGATGTTTTCACTAGTTCATTTCATCTAAATTGTATGAATTGTAGTTTTCTTTACCCCAGAAAATGTCCTTTATATTTAAATACTCTATAATTACATCGAGGGGACCCTCTCTACGGAGGCCGCCATGTTTTTTACAGTAGTCCAAACCGGACAAACTTAACACCTTTTGGGTTTTTATGACAACTGAAGGCTGCCACATGTTCTCTGTAATGTTTGGAAGGAAAGGGTGAGGTCAGGGGTGTTCAGCTGCAACATGCAACTTCACCACTAGATATCACAAAATTCTACATACTGTACCTTTAAGGTGCATCCCTATACTGCTTTGTTTTTTTTTGCAATTTTGAGAGCGCAACAAAGACTTTTTGTGTAACCTACATGGGCGTGCGTCGGCTATTGTGTTCGCTAACGATTTGATTAAAGTGTATAAAAAAAGGAGAATGACTGATACACTATGTTCATTTTATTGCCACTGTAATATCATTATGTTATTACTACCAGCAAAATTAATGTCTTCTTCCAAAATGTTAGTCCATTGGTCTGGACCATGGACTGATGCAACTTTCACACCTTTTATTTTGATTCAGATTAAACTCAAAAGTCTGAAGCTCGGACCAAACAAGGTACATGTTAAAGCCACCTTAGAAACTGATAACAGACATTACGCTACATTGAAAAGTAAAGTCGAATGTAAAGCTTTATGAATATACCATGAACATAAAATATTTTATACATGTGTTAATATAAAATACTAGTCTACTCTACCTGCTTTTGACTGACATGTACCAAATACACATTAGTACAGTAATTACAAGTCACACAAACTGCCTTGAGGTAATTGTATGCTCTGTACACAATGGTCCACTGTTCTATGGTAAAGTACATGTCCTCTGTGCTTCTATTGTCAGGGGCCAAGTTTTTTTTTCTTTTTTTTTTACTAAATTTTCAGAAAATCAGCAAAAAAGAATGCAAATGAATCTCAAACAAGGCGGGTCAATGTCCGGTAGCTTCAATGTTTCTTGCCTTTGACTTTGACTGTTTGTGTCTGGCTATAGATCGGCTTGTCATGAGTACAGCTCTCCAGTCCACTGCAAAAATAAGGCTGTGCAAATATTTTGAGGAAGACGAGGGGCTGCTCTGAATATCTAGTGGATGTAAAGGCCATGGTAGAATGTATGTCTTTCACTGGGGCGACACTTTTATTTGACAATCTGTGTTGCTGCAACCACAAGAGACATTTGGGTTTCAGTAGAATTAGTACTGTTTTTTTCATACAGTCTTAGTCTCAAAGTATTAAAAAAGTGCAAATGTGTGTCGGGGTGGGGCATAAATCAGAGCTTGGTCCTTGCATCTGTGAGCAGGGAAACAAAGGTTTGTTTGTGTGCCTCAATCACTCTTGCTCATGAAAGCAGACACTTACTTGAAAAAAAAAAAATCCTCTCTCTCTCTCCCTCTCTTTTTCAGGGAAACACTCTAAACCAACATCCTGGGTATAAATTTGCAAAATGCAATACAGGCCTGATTGTGTGTTGAGTGGATGCGGGGTGCATACGAATAGACCCTGGAACCCCTTCCTCTCTCCTCCTCCAAATAGTACCACCCAACCCCTACCCCCATCTCTTCACAAGCTGGCAAGTAAGTAAAAAAAAAAAAAGAACTGTCATTTTACTGTCAATTTCTTCTTACAGGGGAGAATTTGGAGCTCTCGTCTCCATTTCAACATGACAATGTAAACTTGGTAAAAAAAAAAAAAGATCTGATAGAATAGGAATATTTTCTCTCATTTGCATGGAAGTGCCTCCCCCATCACAAACTACATGCTGATGTCACACTTCGGAAAACACACAGTCTATGATAAATAATAAAAAATGAAAGTCTTTCTGGGATGCTAACTGCATTGTAGTTTCTGTCACAAGATGGAATGACTTTGAATTTTTAAACAATTTGAATTTAATTCTAGACCTTTTATCAGTCTTGCATTCAATCAGAAAATGTTCTTGATAGATTCTGATTCTTCATGTCACTTTAAGATCATGAAGCTACATGTGCTCTCCAGTCATCAGTAGGACTGAGGCTGTGAGAATCTGAATGGAGCGGCTGGGAACAAGTGAAGCCTTGGCACTGACACCAGGTCAGCTCGAAGCCCCCTTACAGCCCAGCCCTCAGCACCAGGTGTTCCCTGCATTCAAATGATACTCTTATTCATAGACTGCCCCGATTGGAGTATTAAAACTCAAAATTTGCAACTGAATGCTGATATAATCCTGGAAATATATGTCTCCATTAAAAAGTAGCCCATTTAAAGGAACAAGGCGGCCTTTGTGCGAGGCTTTATGTTTATTTATCAAGGCGCTAAAAGGGAGCCAGGGGCGGGGGTTAAGGAGAAGGGGATGGGGAGCAGTTTGGGGGGGGGGGGGGGGGTATCAGGGCAGACTTTCCAACTGTTTACATGTTAATTTCAAACTTAACAGCCCTTGTTCCTGGAACTATTTATACACTGAATGCAAATCATTTTTTTTTTCTCTTTTTGTTATCGTCTTTTTTTGCGCACACTTGACTGTTGATGGAAAAATGCAAATGAATGTGTGAGTATGGGAACTTTTGTGACAAGATTAAACAGCGGAGTTTGAGTGACAGGTTGCAGTTTGTTGATATGATGCGGTCTCACCAATGGCAACTAAATGCTATTTTCTGCTCTGACTACAACAGGTGTCTTGTAATGACCTTTACCAAGCACTTGTTCTTTCAATCCTGGTAAAAAACTACAATAACCACTTAAGGCCAAGTTGCCATTGGTTACCAGTACTACAGACTGACCATTTAGGCGACTCACAATGTTGAATCACTGGTGTAGGCAGTGACTACTCCAGAGATTTCCGTACATGACACCAGCGCTCAGATCAGTTTTTTCCAGCAGCATCCCATCCCTACTCTGGTCGTGTACAATAATGTTTCTCAAAATACGATAATTCTAAGCCTCTGGTACGATACTTCAACAATTCCCATCTGACAAAGCTGGGCTCCACTCACAAGACCCTCATCTGGAAGAAAACAACCAGCATTGGCCTCAGCTACCCACATAGAACACATTATGGATAATTGATTGCAAGCGTTGCTGACCCTAAAAAAAATCTGCATTTTACTTTCTACCATTGCTGCTTCTTTTTTTTTGCATACCTCTGTCTGCAACTATCAACCAAAAGCTTACTGTGGACACCAGCATGTGCATGCCCAGTGTTCGTGAGTGGTCATGTGAAATGTATTTTCAGGCATGTTCGTATGGACAGAGATTAAAACTGAGTCAAATTGCTTGAGTGGACAGAGATAGTTTTCATTTTCAATTGTAAATGTAGTAGTATGGATGAAGCCTAAGAGAAAACAAAGGTGGGTTAAGTGTTTTGCATTGTCTTCTTGTTCTTTGACACCTCGTCCTACTTCACACAAAAGGCCGTGAGCTGACGGTGATACCTGCAAGTCAACAGATGTTGTCTTCTTGCATTCTCCTGTGAAGTGTGAACACACATTATTGACTGGTTACCTCTTCTCATGCTAGCACAGAATGTACAGGCAGGCTCGAGTCTTTGTAATGTGTTTCAGTGCAATGTATAACCAAAGAGGTTTAGCGTAGTGTGTCAGCTGGTGCCATCACCCTAATAGGCATATGTGCGGCTGACAACACAATCCAATATCCCAATGAGTTATGTCTATATTAAACGATTGTGCATCTCATGATTTATGCACTGTGCCAACACTCAGTTTCAATATATGAATTAGCTTGGCCTTTCCAGTGTGCAGGCAGAAAGTAAGGATATACACAGTTTGGAAAAGTGACCTTCAATGGCATATAAGGGCCTCATTGAAAAAAAATGTTTGATCATTTTGTGTGGAATTATGTTAAATTTTAAAGTGTGAATATTACAGGAATAAAGTCGTGATTTTAATATTATGAGAATAGAGAAGATGAGGACTGTGGAGCATCTTGTAAAGTTTTACTTTATTCGCATAAAATTATGAATTTATTTTCGTAGTTTTCCGACTTCATGCTCTTTATTTATTCTATTATTCTAGGGACCATAAAACTCCTTCGCAGTGACTAGTCAGAGAGCTTTTCTGACTTTTCTGTATGAAGAGGAGTTTTTTTTCTATCAAACCACCATCTTAGTCTAAACTCAGTTAATTGTTTTAGCTGTGTAAACGTAAGAATACCTTAACTATAGTTTACATTCAATATTATTTATCTGTAACTTTATGAATCTGCATTTTGACCTGACTCATATTATGTGCCACTGGTTTAGTTATACCAATGACATAGTAAAATTTAAAGAAACAGAAAAAAGTCTCAGAAATAATATAATATGATAATCCAAAAGGACAAAAGTTAATGTTTTGTTTGTTTGTATTATTACTATATATATATTTTTAGGATACCATAAGTAATTTAAATCAGGCCATATTAGCCTGCAGCTAGTTTATGCCGTATAGCCTGTTAATCCTTCAAGAAAATTAAAACAAATTAAAAAAAAATTTATAGGTAGAGCTTCTATAAATAACAACAGCGGCACATGAAGAGTGAAGACTTTGTTCTACCTGTTGCATCGTTTCATCTAAGTCGTAAATTTGTGTGGTAAATTCAGTCATGTCATCCAAGTCATGTTTAAATTTACAGACTGAGAGAACAAAGAGAGCGAGTGAGTGAGAGAGCCTGATATGAAACGTGGTCAGCTGAAATCCCATGGCAACTGGTCAAGAGTCCACAGAGAAGGAATGTGTCTAATGAAATGTAACAATAACTCCTCCCCCTCCCTCCCTCCCTCCCCCCCTCTCTGTGTGAGTGAATGAGTGGGTATGTTTTATGGTTGGAGTGCGGGGGCTCGACTGCAGCTTTGTTTAGACGAGTTTTGGATGTTTGGCTCATTATGTTTAGGTTTTGCTGATTGTTTTTTTAGAAGGATTTGATTGAATAAACAAATGTCATCACTTTAGTAGTATCCTTCAAGGGCTTTTTATGCCATTCTCAATAAGTGATAAAACATCTTTTCAGGAGTGGACATTTTTGGCCTTCCTCTTTACTTTTTTTTCTTTTTTTTTAAAACACTGAAAAACATAAGGTCGTTTGGAGTGAATAGGACAGCAATTAATTATACAATCTTTGTCAAAGTCCTTGCAATGTGAGTTAAATGTAAACCAGAGTGCAATACTATTATGAAGGCAATATGTATGAAGGCTGAAAACACTTGATTAGAGTAGTTTTGAGTGTTTCTTTGCCACTGTAATTTAGATCGAAATAAAATAACCTTTTATGTAAAGCGCCCAGTTCAGAAAAGTGAAGTACTGTATGTCGGTGAAAATTAGATTTTTCAAGTAAGTAAGTAAGTGAGTGAGCAAGTGAATAATAAAGTGCACATGTCTGATGAAAATGGAGAGTAGACGCTGACTGGTTTTGTCGGGCCTCTCTGTACAAACCACGCATAAATCAGTCATCACTGTCGCCTCTTTCTTTCTGGCTGATTATGATGCTAATATCACCACTCTAAACAAAGAAACAATCCCAATGACAGAAATGAGAGACATAACACTCTGCTTGTACAAAAGAGGGAAAGTATAGAGGTATTATGCAGCTACAAGACAGTGGGGCAGAGGGTGATGTCTGCAGAGAGGTTGCATCGGCCTGCTAACGCGATCACCTGAATTATGCACAAACCATTGTGTTCAAATTTCATAAACGGATGCATGAGCACCCCCACAGCCCCCGCCCTGCAACATGGGCCACAATTATTATTTATGTGGCTGCAACGCTGCAGAGAGACAATTAGTCATATTCGTGTGCCGAAATTAATTGAGAGAGATGCGGGGGATAAAGAGGGAGAACAAAGACAGCTTTTTGGCACTTGTTTCCATCTGACAGGGATAATTAGATATATGAAATTGAAATTCCTCACTGGGGGGTCCTGTTGACAACACTATTTTCTGTTTCATTCCTCTCCCTTTTTTCCTTTTGTGTTCCTGTTTATGCTAATTTGGACCCAGTGTTTTCCTCTGACCGCTAAAAGCAGCATCCTCCCCAGCCCTTGGATTCAAATCACCACAAAGCAACCAAGTCTGTCAGCCTTTTCACACATCCCTTGCCTGTGACACAAGGATTAAATGTGGGAATTAATGAAATTAGCTTTTTTGAAATGCGTAAGTTCAATATCAAATAAATAAATTAGTCAAAATTCTTGCTCACTTAATATGTTTACACACACATTTCAATTAAATATTTTCATAGGTCTATCTAAATCATTTTTCCAATGACTTGTCACCAGTCTCTGACCCCTCACCTTTCTGCCAGTCATCTGCTCACCAACTGCTCGCTCGCTGATGTGTTGGCTCCTGTTTGCTGCACCCTTGTGTGTACTTTGCATTCACTTGCTCCACAGAAGGCATCATTTCCCGAGCTGTAAAGTCGTCGTTCCGACTTCAGTGCGTTCTTGTACGTTTTGGAATGTTGTAAACAACGTTCATTTAGAGCATTTAAACAACACTTTGACACGTCTCCCCAATATTTACACAACAACAGAGAGCAAAGAAAAGGGATCAGGTTTAACAAGCATGTAAAATATTTAAAATATACATATCAATCAGAAAAAACATTTGTATCAGCTAAAAAGCATGGTTGAGAGTTAGTCATGTAAATTGCAAATTATTAAAAGCTACTACTGAAAGCTGATTCCCAAATTATGTTTATTGATTTTTAAGTGATGCAACTTGTTTACCAAAATTTTCACCAACTCTCAGAGCAGTTGTTTTTCCGATTTGAGATCACATTAGTACTTTCCCAATCAGGAACTTTAAATGTATCTTCACTGTGCTGTGTCAGCACTAAATATTGGTCTTGCTGCACAAACTATCGTTCTGTTACAGGGGGAAATATTCTGGTTTGCGTTTATTCCTTTAACCAAATCAAAATCACCTCGGGCAGTGCTGGATACTGTGAGGATGGACATTGTGCTTCCGTACTTCTGTCTATTTACAGCATTTTGTTGCTGTCATTTGTGAGCGCTTGTGTCACGTGAGCCACCCTTGCAGTGCAAGGGAGGAACATCTGATAAAAGAACATTGTGGTTTGAGTGGAATTATGGGTTATGTCACCTTTCACCACAAAACGAGGGGCCTCTTAAAGATTTCCTCCCACATGAGAAACAACTACTGTCATGTTTCTCACAACTGACAAAAAGAAGTGGTACATAATAGAGACACATACGTAGTTAAACTTTATATCTGACACTTCAGTATTTACAACGTCTGTGATAGAAATTTGAGATATATGAAAGCATAATCTTACTTTTCTTGCATGTTTTTTTTCAAGTGAGAAAGTTGGTAAACTGCACTTTAGCAACACTTCCTATAAGGAAAGACGTGGGCCACCACATTAAAGTCTGTGTACGGGAAACACAGAACTGTAAAAATATTTTGTGTTCATTTTGAAGCTGACGCAGGCCAGGGATCGTTGGTTTTAGGCTGCGGCCCCTCAGTGGGGCCCAAGACACATTTGCATTAACACAACTAAAAGAATGTGGCCACATGCAGCTCAGACCACTTCCGAATGTGATCTGAGCAATCGAATCTCAAATGCATCCTCAATGCGTCTTGGGCATGTTCACACCTGTACTAAGAACTGTCCACTTGTGATTCGATCCCTCGAGACAGATGTTAATGGCAGGGCCTTATACACCAGATGTTCTTCTTTAGATTATGGATTGTCCAAGACCGGAAAGAAAAATCATGAGAAAAGGAAAAAAAAAGTGTGGATGAAGCATGGTTGTTGGGAGGGGAAAAGAAGGCAGGATGGAGATAAGAATTGAACCGGAAAGAGCCTTGTGTCTAATGCTTGCCACATTCGCTCTTGAATGAAGGTCTAATTACCCATTGGTATTTGGTGCCAGTGTTCCCAGGTCCCAGCAGCCCCTAGGCCCGTGCAGGCACTGAGCGTCCAGAGCCAGCTGCCTCCCAAACACTTGCAGGTATACAGGCTGGGCTAATAGTCCTACCACAAGGGAGCCAGATGAAAGAGCAGGAAACTGCTGCCAGAAGCCCTGAAAGGATTTATGCAAAGACAGGAGAGAGGTGTAAGCATGTAGTGGTGACTTAACCCACCAAAACACAAGTTACCTACCTCTTTATGTGCTCAACACTGTACCATGTTTAATTGCCCAGATAAATCTTTATGACCTGAATCCCAGGTATAAATTACTGATAATAGTATCAAGATGATGAAAGTTTCAGGTCTGTAAAGGTGAAATGTTTGAGGAAGTACATTGATGATATTGTTTGTTTGTTCATACATCCTGGGATGACCACTGAATTTTAATATTCATTTATTCATAAACACACACATATTTATATGTAATGTATGTCAGTAGTTGATTTTATCTACTATTTTTATCAGGACAGCTGTTCCTGAGAATCATGTTCAGAGAGACAATAGACAGAAATGCAACAGGAAATAGTAAAAGTCAGGAGAACAAAAATAGGGTTTGGAAAAGCTGGGGGAACATGTCACATTCATCCCCAGAAAAAAGGTTCAAAATCAGATTTTGCATGTGATTTATTTTGTACACTAGATAGATACAAAAGACATAAGAAATAAGATACAACAAAGACAATAGAATGACTGGTAAAATATTTAAATAAAGGCCGGGATGACTTTTAGTCCCTACTATGCACCAAGCTAAAAAAACAAAAAAACCCCATCTCAAACAGCGATGACCCTGATAAATTCATTGGGGTTATTTTGTCAAACTTTGGGAACTTGGGAGCTACACAAGTAATCTTTACTTCAAGTTTTACATTAGTGGAGTGAAAACCTTAAATTGTGTGAGTGTGCAGCCTTAGTTACTGTAAGTTTTACTGTAAATTCAAAGGTTTCTACGTCTTTGCACATTTTCAGAGCGTTCACCATCACCATCTCTCCTGCTGCCAGGTCAGCAGAGTAACGTCTTAGTGGAGGGACAGTGAGTAATCGTCTGTCTGTGTGGGATGTGATTTCCCTGAAAGGGCCCGACAGAGCAGAGGGTGGGACGGGAATCTCGCCAATCAGGACAACTCCAGATTCGTCCTGAGGAACAGGAATTCCCACAAGCTGGATAAACATGCAGTTTTGGCGGGGGAGCGGGGCGCTTGATAGTCTCTTTCTCATCTTTGAACATGGACATTCTCAAGATATTGTTATTTCTCACCACAGAACAGCACTGTCCTGCAGAAGAGGATATGTGTGCTTGTGACGTACACCTACCACCACTGCAGGACAATATGCAGATTAGACATCTTTTCTTCGGTGTGCATGTTAATATTTTAACGCTGAATAATAGTCCTTTTAAAACATATCACTTCTTCAGCCCACATGTGACACAGCTCCTATATTGTGGATTTATTTGTATAAAAAGTGCACTTGCTTGGTCTGAGTGGCCACTTTTTTATATTTCTGAGAAGTCCTATGTACAGCAGAGTGCTTTTTGCTGCAGTTTGACACAATATCTTAAATTAAATAATCTAATCAGAGTAAAGGCTGATGAGCGATCGCAGAATACAGAGAACAAATAGATTGGAAGAAACAGGAATGAGATAGGAAAAGAGAGGATGGGTGGAGACAGACATTTTACAGCCTTTATTACTTCAGGGTTTTTTTGTTTACATTGCGATGTGTCACAATTTAATGGGCCAGGAAAGACAGAAATAACATGGCAGAGGCTGTGAGGAGAATGTTGTCCAGAGAACAAAACTATGGTTTCCCTGATGGATTCAGAAGCGTTGACGGACGAGGGGCTCACTCCAGCTACCTCACATTTGAATTTTGTTCCCTTTCAGAACTTTTGTGTGTTTTTGTTTCACTTGACTTCATATTTCTTTCAGCATTGGGATATTTGGTGTGTGTACTTTTGCCGCTGTCTCAGTGAGTGTGCTTTCAAACCTCAGATATGAGCGTCGGCATCTGCGTTTTCATATGTAATTACTGTGAATCAACTCTTTATGCCTGGCTCAAGTCATAAAACAAGAGAGAAAGAACGTCGTTATGCTGGTGGGGCACCTCACTAAAACGCTCCAGTGACAGAAAATGAAAAGCTGTAATTCCTCCTGTGAAGTGAAGTCTGACTTGTCGGAGTAAAGCACTTCCTATCCTTTTGTTCGGATCTCAGAGGGAATTATAGGGGATAGAGTTAGATATGGCTGTTAATAAGACCACCGAGCCCTGACCAGATGAGCGTCAGAGTGATTTAGACCATGGCAGTTCTATTAAACTAGTAGAAAATCACATTCCTTTAACCTGGATATTCATAATTTTGACTCACTGAGAACATAAAAGATAATAAACATTTGTTTGTGTTACATCTTTGAGGTATAACCGCTCTTTAACTCAGAAAATATATGTTTTATTTCAACTGTGGAGCTAATTTTAGGGGCTATTTAACAATAGAAACCAGATAGACACAAAACAACATAAATCTACATGATTAAAACAGAGCATACACAGACAATCCTGTGGTTGGTCGGTAGCATCTGATCAAAATGTGTCTGATGAATCTGTGACAGAGTGTAGGTAGTGATCAATGTAGAATATAAATTAATCAAAGGTAACTTTTTATTTCTGCAAAACAGCCAAACCAAAATGCTCATATTCAAGCCATATGCCAATGCTTTGTTTTGCGAATGTTTCAGCACACGTTGTTTGTTTTTGCTATTACTTATGTTTTCTTTTTTTCTTTTTTCTTATTATTCTTTTGCCATTACCTTTAGATTTTGATTAGCCTAATATAATTTTTTTCATGTTTGATTGTAAATTACATTGTGTTCATTTGCTGCTTGTCAATGATTTGAAGTATTCCTCTTTATATCTGTTTTTCTTTGCAACTTCTGTTTCCAAAAAGTGCTGAATGAATAAAGCTGTTGTTATTACAGAATGGCACATGCAACAGCATGTTTCTGTACAGTATGAGCACTTCAATCGTGAGCTTTGGCTTCACATCTCAGATGATTTGCTCTTACAGTGTCAGGTGGAATTCAACAACATTTCTAAAGTTGCCCGGCTTAACCACAGTTAGTCTCACCCATCTGTTCACACTGCTCCCACATCTTTTTACCAAGTCATCAGCTTATTGAATTGATGCCATCAGCTCTCATATTGATAAGCAAAGAGGAAGCACATTGGTCGGACCTGGTGAGGTAGAAGGTGGGGTTAGGAGGTGGGGGTGGTGGTGGGGGGGAAGTGCATGGAGATCAATGGGCTAATAAAACAAATCGATGGAATGAAACCACAGAAAAAAGTGAAGTCATTAATTTGCAGAGACAGGATGATCCCACCAACCACATGCATTGATTAGAAATGAGGTCTGTGGAGAACCTTCGGGGGGTATCATATTAGTGGAGGGAAACAATGGCCAGGCTTGGGGATGGGGGGTTGGGGGGGGGGGGGGTCGCTTTCCTCCAAGGGTTTGCCGCTGTACTGATGCAGGAGAATAGGTTAACCGGCGGATCAATGGCCCTCTTCAGCTTGGGTGGACAAGACAGTGGCTCTGTGTTTGCTCTCCGATGCACTGTCAACACAATATCTGCAGGTGTGAGGTTTTCTCTCTGCTTATGAGTGCATGAGTCCCATTGATCCCACAACCCCCACTCTCTCAAACCAAGTGTACTCAAGCATGATTATGATATTGAATACATCATAGAGTACAAAGAGGTCTGCAAATAAGGTCAGAGGTGAGAGCTAATGTTCCATTTTCATCAGTATTATCATTGTTAATCATGATTTGTGATCAATAATATTGGGCTGAGTTATATACACACACCGAGGCCTATAGTGCAAGGCTGGTGGAGGTGGAGGTGTGACAGGCAGTTTTGAAAAGTGACTGCTGTGTCGTCCAAAAAGGTTGTCACCTCACAACCTGTGTGTAAGAGTTGTCAGCAACCTTTGGCCCATTTTTATGACTAGATTCAACGTCCACCATCAACCCTCATTTTGATCCCCTGAAAATCTGCAAAGTTTTCCCCGTCGGTCAGGGTTCATCCGATCTGCAGACACAGCATAGCTTTTCTGCGACCATTGGGTCGAAAGAGAGAGAAGAAAAGCAGGTGATGTGAGATTGACGACTTAAATACTTCATCAATCAATGCTGCAGCCAATGTGTTGTTTGGTGATTGGTGGAGAATTCAGGCAATCCATCTTTCCTACCAGCAACTGGCATTCAGGATTCTCCTCAGGTTCCCCATGTAATGCCTTTATTTCTTTATTTCCAGGGTTAACCTAGGCCGCAGATGTACGCATGTGTTTCTGCTTGTGTGTGTGTGTGTTTGTTGGGGTGGGGGATGAGGGGGTTCACTCTCACCCTTCACCTGTTATTAGAATCTGTCAGACACGTATGTCGCTGCAAAATGTGCTACACACACAAAGAGACACACGGGGTCAATCCGCCATCAGTCCATGCTAACTGAATCATACCACAGAAATTTGAACACATTAGTTTAATTACTATAATTACATTGTATGTAATTGTATGATATTATAACCAAGAAGATTGGCAGTTTATATCAGCCGCTGTGTTTTATTTTAGATCGAGTTGATTTTGGCTGGAAATCTACTGGATTGTTTTACACTGGAGAGTAAACAGGGCCCGGAAATCTAAGGCTGAATGCGAGTTTGATGCAAAAACAGCTTGTTTCACTGTCACTAGAGAAGAACCATATTATGCCGAATGGAGAGAGGAAGACAAAAATAGAGAGAGAGACAGAGAGAGAGAGAGAGAGAGGAACTTCAGCTTGTTTTCAAGCTGGGTTTTAGTATGTGAAGAAAAGATGAATTATTGTGAAACAAATTTGATTGTATTTACTTTGCACCAGCAGAATAATACATGTGGGATTGAGTAAAAATTAACATAGAAAACAAAAAGCATGTCAGTGAATGTAAAGATGTGGCTGATTTAAGTGTTTCAACAGCATTTGGAAATAATGCATCAGCCTTTGGTCACTTTGAAAATACATGTTTTCAGGATCAGCTCACTGTTGGTGTCGTAAATACAAAAGTGCAGAATTTTTCTAGTTGTAATATTTAATGTCACATGTCTAAAATTCAGGATGAGACTGTGCATGCTAATGCACAAGTGGCTGTCCTAGGAGCAGCCACTCTCATTTATTAATAATGTAAATTGATTTAATTGATTTATGACTTTTTCCATCAGATTCTGACCAGATGTCAATGAGACATGACCAAAATATAAATGCTGTTCTAACAACCTGTGCGAGTCAAATTATCAGTCAGTACAACAATATGCATTATTTTTGATTATTGTAAGAGCATCATGAAGTATGCCTTCAAACATTACAATTCTCTGCATCCATACTGACCCCAGCTCTTTCTTTTCCTCATCTCAACCTCCTCGTGATTATAGTAATACTGAAGCCCTTGGGCTTTGCTTAATTAAAATACATCCTTTTTGTGTTCCCCTCGGAGTCCGGTGATAGAATAACTATGCAGTGTGGGGTTAGCTGCGTTTAGCTCCTTTAGGAGTTAAACCACTGTTGGTGTGTCAGGCAGCTAAATCAACAAAACCCTGCAAAGAGGGAAACAGAAAGAGAGAGAGACGGCATGGCGATGACATAGGAAGGGGAGAAAAAAAGGTTGGGGTGAGGATGAGAGGATCCCACATCATGTAAACCCTCAGCCTTTCACAGAAAGCAACGTTTTCATTCTAAGCTCTGCAGCTTGAACTGAAATCCTCTCACTTATCCTCAAATCCAAGATGAAATACTGTCAGATGTAGTGTGACCTGGGGAATTTGGTGGAAGACCGACAGGCAGAACAGAAAGACGTATGAGTGACTGATACTGAGCGCACGAGTGAGTGAGTGTGTGTGTGTGTGTGCTCGGAGGAGGAGCAGAGACAGAGTGGAAGATATTGCGAGGGGAGGAGATTTAATACAATGATTTGTCAGAGGCATAGTGAGTGACTCATGTCGATTTGATTCCTGGTAACCAAGGACACCGTGAACAATAAAGCACATAAACTAAACTGAACTCTCCTTTATTTAATTCTCACATCAGAGGATTTATTTTAAAACTTGACCAAATATTCGCCTC
Source organism: Paralichthys olivaceus (assembly GCF_024713975.1). NCBI lineage: Eukaryota > Metazoa > Chordata > Actinopteri > Pleuronectiformes > Paralichthyidae > Paralichthys > Paralichthys olivaceus. The sequence goes on along the minus strand of NC_091105.1, from coordinate 21,198,204 downwards.
ATTTAAAACATATGCGCATTTTATTCAGAGAAAAAAAAATACTGTACATGGCAACATTTTCCTCACGTGTCCCTGTGGCATCTGTGTGTGTTCTGCAGTTGAATATGTTATGTGGGGTATTGGGGCTGATATTTGGAGGGTGTGTACATCCCTCATCTCTGAATAGCTCTAAGGCACAGGCAGGAAATGGAGTCCTAGCATTTTGTTTTGCATCAGTGCTCCTCTTTATTAGAGGGGAACAGAATAGGCATAGAATAATAATTGGAAAATTGTAAACTTGCTTTCATTATAATTAGCGAGATCACAGGACGCAATAATCCAATTATTTTACTTACAAGCAAGTTTCCTCATCGCTCCACAATGTGTTGCAGGATGTGGAACCTCATCCCACATGGACATACCAGTGAGAACGACAAAACTCACCCCGTCTCTCTCCCCGTCGTCTCTGCCCCTCTTACATGTAAACACCAGCATGCTTGAGTGTGCTCAGACAGCTGCACATACACTGACGTATGAACAGCCATTTAGGGCCACCAGACGCGCACATAAACACACATGTGCACGCAACTCAACAACATACAAATAATTGAGTAAGATTTGCTGGTACATTAAGTTTAATGTGTTTGACATTCGGCGGGGGGAAATGGTGGGCATGAAGTAGGAGTAGCCGCGGCGCGTCTTTCTTCAATCAGGGCACTGCAGGGCTTCATTTTACAACCCGGACGCAAACACGGGGCCCGTCAAAGCTAATTAGCGTTGTTGCAAATGGATGCAGGTCATGGCTCTCAGCGGATTGGTCCACAGAGGGGTCGCCAAGGGTCAAACCTCCAGTATGGAATGATATAAACAATCATCTATAGACCACAAACCAATCAATCCCTTTTAACACTATCCACTTCCTGCTTGGCTGCTCTCAGAGGTCAGAGGTCAATGTACAAAAAGACAACTGAGCCGGTGGGTTTGGGAGTGGGAGGCACATGCTGCTGATTATCTATTCACTTATGTTTAAGCCAGCAGAATATCAAAGGCATTACAAAAAACCCTCTTTAATATCATCTAAGTATTTATCTCTTTGTGTCTCTCCTGGTTTATTCATTCACACTCATTTAATCATCCATTTATTACTTGTCATCTCTTGCTGGTATTTTCACATTGTAAAGTAAAACATCAGACCTTGAGACGGTACCTGTTCATCCGTGAATTACATACTAAACATACCGGCCAATAACAAGGAAGAAAAATAAGACATGAATGTTCCTTTTCATACTAAGCTGCACGCTGAATAAAGCCACTTCAGCATCAACATGAAGTTCCGCAATTAGCTGAGCGGAGAGAAAAGGACAGAAAGACTGAGAGGAGGAGGGGGGGTGACTGAGGGAGTAGGGAGTAGAAAAAAGATGGAAACCAAAGCTTGAGGAATTGAATTACCGGAGCCTTTTCTCATTATCATTTAGCCGTCTTTTATGGGCCACCAGTAAGAGATGATGTTCCCATGACCCCGCACAATGCACAGACATATTATTCAATCCTGCTGCGATGAAATTCCTGCAAATAAAACCTTTGTGCTGGGCAACAGCTAATTATTTGACAGATTGGCCCCCTTCTGACTCAGGTTACAGTGTGGAGTGGACGTGTTTTAGTCCCCCCCCACCTACCCCCCTCATCCCACACACACACGCACGCACACCCACGCACATGCACGCACACACACTACACCACCAGCACCAGCCACTCACCCACTCTTCCCCCGGCCTCAGTGCAGAGAGGGGCCACTTTGAGAAAATCCCAGAGGGCCTCATTCTTTTCAGGAGATTATATATTTCAGCCCCCTCCTCCTCCCGACCCATCTATCCATCCAAAATCAGGGGAGCGTGGTGTGTGTGTATATGTGTGTGTGTGCATGTGTGTGTAGGGTGGGTGGGGGGGTCTGTGTGTAAGTGACAGCAGTCATTTCATAGTTTAAAGGGGGTTCTCAAGCAGAAATATTTAATCTTCCCACGAAAATAAAGTTTGATGGTGGAGGACTGAAACGGAGAACGGGAAAGAGAGAGAGAGAGAGAGAGAGACAGAGAGAGAGAGACAGAGAGGGAGAGGTCTAAAAGAACCAAATCACATACATATTGTGTTACTCTTAATTTACACTTTGAAGAACCACTGTACGTGTGCATCTAGTGTATTATTTTTGTAATACCACATTAGAGAGTTGTGGGGGGAGGGTTATTAACAGACTCAAGTTTTGGGTGGGCATGCCTTTGGCTTTGATTCAGTCCACTAATAACAACAGTTTGTCATTAGTGTTCGGACATGGACCACCAAGATAAATGCCAGCACATGTTTAAATTATCTTGAGAGTAATGTTTTTTCCTTCAGTCCTTTCCCTCCCCATAAAGATCCCTTGTTGACTCCATGTCGCCGACATTTTGAGTCATCAGCGCAGGTTTAATCTTTACGGCTTTTTATTTTGCTCCAATGCAGATGATAACAATTGAGAAGGAGAATTTTAAAAGAGGTTAAAGCAAAACAGATAAAACACAGTATACATTTTGTAAATAATGAATATATGTCGTGATCAGACTCCATTCAGGAAAATAAAATGAAGTTATGAGCTAATCAAATAAATGTAAAGTAAATTTGAAGTAATACAGTTTTACAGCTTCTCAGTGAATATATTATTCAACTATATATATAGCCAATATATTTTCTCACAAATGTAAAAATTGTAAATACTACTTTTAACAAATAAATGATTTTCCACTAATGTGTATATTAAAAAATATTATCATCATATTATATAAAGTCACCAATGCATTTTTCCATGTTTAAATGTTTATGTTTATATTTTGTCCCTGACCAAAACTGACAGTTAAGCGATAACATTTAAACTGAAACTTACAGTGAATTATTCCATATCCTGGCAGTAAGTGCTTGTAAAACACACATCACTTTTACCTACAACCAACAGAACTAAAACAGGGAACTGCAGCTTCTATTTATGGCAGTTCTGCTGCACTGCTGTCGGAAATTGTCATAGAATTGATAAATAATGAAAGAAGTGAAAATGGAAGTTGGATTTTGATTTAAAGGAAATGTAAATGTATTTCAGGCACCGCAAATCATATCACAACTTGCGAGAAATAAAAGTCAAATCCCAACTTCCTCTGCAGCTTTAGGAAATCATGATCCCAAGACACACAAACTTACTCATCACAGACCAAAAAGCATGTTAGCTTTTTGGCCAGAAAGTTGACTACTCCCCACCTTCACGCTCTCGTTCTCCACCTTCAGTCAAATGCTCTGTGCGCTCCCGTTTCATGTCTGGGTTGTTCGAATTCTGTGTTCACCTGGCATGAACCCAAGCGAGCGGAGCCTGGAGTATTCATTGCTCAACCCGGGTGAAGGTCATGGAGTCCAGCCCTTCCCTGCTCCGCTCCCCAATGAGCAAACATATGGTCACGGAGCACCTTGAACATGTTTGGGTGACCACAACTTCTCGGCCTGCGCTGCTACAGCAAAAGAGACAGGGGCACTGGAGGAGGTTCAGAGCCACCTTGCTAAAGCAGAGCAAGGATAAGGAGGGAGTGTGAGGCTGCCAACAGCAGCGACCATCAGTCACTGGTTTCTCGTACACAGGTAAACCCATGTGAAGTCGCCTGGCGAGACAGAGACATGGGCCTCCGCAGACGTTCCAGCTCGCCTCTCCTCCTCCCCTGTTTCTGTTGTTATAAATGTGTGCAATCATAAGGTGCAATATCATCACCCTGTTGTTCAAACAGCCGAGCCTCATCTAATCGCTTCCACGTTTCCTCAGCGCTAAGCTCATTAGTGGGTGACCTAAAGGCATGTCGGAAAAAAAGACAAGCGAGAAACAAAAAAAAAATCTTTGTATAATGGATGCTTGCTGTTTTGAGATAGTAAAAATAAACAGGTCTGCGGCTTTGGTAATAAATATGCTGTAAACTTCGGCTCAGAGTGTGAGTTCATCACAAACGTCTCGCTAATAACCCAACGTGTGTGTGTGTGTGTGCGTGCATTCTCAGTGTACAGTATGCGTGCAAGCGTGTCTGCATTTCAGCTTGTGCATGAGTCTGTCGTGTCATTTGCATGTGTGTGTTTGTCTTTGAGCTGGCTGAGGGTGGCGGTGGAGCGTTGGCAGGGATCGACGGTGGTGGGGCGGGTGGTGTCGAAGATGATGACTCGCTGTTAGGCTCCGTGAATGGGGATGTGAGAGTCTCTCTGGTGTCTGAGCGTCCGGCCCAGGTGGCGACTGGAAGGCCGACTTCATTAGCCTTAAAGAGGAAACAAAGGAAGATGCTTCGTGAAAAAAAAAAGTGCTATCCCTCATCTGCGAGGCCACCGCCTGACACATTAGGAATCTGTATGCTCAATTAACCACTGGCAGGCTCATTTTTCCTCTTCTTCCCTCTCTCTCTTTGCCTTACTCTTGACCGAACAAGCCAGAGCGATCACACTAGACTTAACACGTAGCAGGTTTATGACATTCTACGCTGACATATATTTAATTCAATCAGAATATACATTTTGATTGAGTTTTGTCTGAAGTAAGCAGATATAAAAACTTTTGAACACCTTAACCTGTGAAAGTAAAAAAAAATGCTCATGTTGTGCAGAAGATTTTTTCACTTATAAATTAAATAAAACTAAAGTTGTGAAAATGCTTTTAAAACTTTTTCGCTATTTAACAAAAATCCACAACTGCCTCTATTGTTCATTTCAGGAGGAAGGGGGGAAGTCGGATGCCTGGGAGGAAAAGAAGTGGCATGCCAAAAACACATTAATCCTCAAGTTCAATTTGCACGTGAGTTCTATTATTAGGTCTCCTGTTGCTGAGAAATGTGGTGGGGAATTTACACATAGAAATTACAACATGACAGATTTTCTGTTTCTTACATATCAGATCCATAGTTCATTTAGGCCCCGTAGACCTTGAGACCGACACACGATGCTTACTCGTGCATCCCAGCAGAGCTCATTACAGATACACAGTATGTGATAAATGAGACTCAGCAACCAATCATGTAACAGGCGAGTTAAAACCTCTCATAGAGAACCAAACAAGACAAATATGTCAGCCAGAAGTTGTGTGTTTTTCTTTGTCAAAACCTGGTGCCTACATTGCCCACAATGCAACAGTTCATATGGTGACTTGCTTGTGTTATGTGGTTGCTAATGTGAGGTGTGTTAATGTCACTTTGTTTTTCACTCCACATCCCATATTTTTATATATTCATGTTCATTTTTTGTTCATTCTGTACTGCGTGAACATGGATCGAATCGTTTGCACTTTGTTCACTGTCTGTAGAGCCCTGCTATAAGTGAAATATACACATTTGAAATCCAGACTCTGAATCTTTTATTGTTCTGTGTGAGTCCGCCTCTGCCTCGTCATACTTTTTACACTCCAGTATCGAATAACACTGAGTCAAGCGACATTCCTTAACGTCACAGATTTTAAACATCTACTTTTATAGACTTAATACGATCTTTTGAACTTTTGCAGTAATGCTCCTATGACCTATAAACAGACTAATGTGTAAAAAAGGTGTTTCTCTTTAATGGGTGCTGATATAATGCATCAGTGAGTTTCATGTGACATACACCTGCACATGGAACTGTTACAAAACCACATTTTTTTATGGACAATGACCTTGACCCCTGTCTGCTCCTTTCATTGACTTGAACATGCACACGCTCAGGAATCAAACATACACCTTTCCCTACAATTAGTGTCCTGAACTGGGTGGGCGACCTGAGGATCCTTATCTTCCCATCAACCTCCTGTGAAAATGACAAAGTGCAACACGGACATGGCTGGGGTGGGGTTTAGGGTGGTGTAAGGAGGAGTGAGGGGGGCGGGTGGTGGGGGCCCTGTGATACGCATCAGCCTTTGATTAACGAGGTGAGCTGGGTGCTCTTTAAAATCACAGGGGTCACGGCTTAAGAGGCCTCCATCTAACACTTCGCCACACTTCACAGGACCAACTTCTTCGTATTATCGGACACGCCCCTCTCTCCCTCTCTTTTATCCCCCCCTCCTTCTCTCTGCCTCCCTCTCTCTTTCCCTCTGTGAGGGAGAGAGGTCTATCAGAGAGATGAAAAATGGCGTGCAGCTGGCCCAGCACTTCCTTCCCCTTGTCGGGGTCAACAGTTCACTATGCTGATAGAGACCCTCACACCTCCATTAATAAGAGCTCCCCTGCACTCACACATTGCTGCATCGCTGGGCGACCATCACTCCTACCTTTGTCTGGATGTTCCATCATTACATTCCTCCATCCCTGCATAAGTCACTCTTTTCTTCTGGGCGGGGTGCGGGTGATGACTGACAGCTGGTTTTAGTTTTTGTTGGTGGCCTGCACCAGTTGAAGTTGAACAGTGAATCCACAACCTGTGTAATTATTCGGAAAATATCTGTCCAGAGATGATTGTGTTTCATTTTTTCTGTCATTTTGATTCTCCGTCTAAAATCGTTCATGTATGTTTATATTTCCCAAGGGAAAGACCTGTGTCAAATAACTTTACACGTTAACGTCTTATCCTGGAAAAGAACCTGTTCCAACACGTTAAGCAACATTTTCATGACTGATGATATGAACACATGTGAACACTACTCATTATTGCATGTGGCCTTGCTTTGTTCTTTTGGGTGTTTTCATTTTCTGTCAATAACAGTTTTTCAGGTGCTTTTCTCTTGCTCAAAGACTTTTGGACCTTTAATCTTAAAATGACAAAAAAAAGTGACAAAAATAAAATCGTTTATATATAAGAATATTTAAGTCTGCATTGAAATGAATGTGTTGACTAACGTCTAAACTTTTGGACACCAGCTTTGCTGCCAGCATTAGCAGAATGGATTGACAGCAGAGGCCGGCCTGGTCAGATTTAAAGTGCATCCAAAAAGAGGCGTTAATCATAATGCTGAGCTTGTTGAGCTGCTAATTATATCTATTGTGAGGATGCAGAGTGCCTGATCAGAGGGCCCGAATGTATATATGTGTGTTTGTGTGTGTGCTGGCCTGTACTGATTAAGAGGAGAATTAGCCCACCATCCTGAGGAGGGAGGCAACCAGAGGGGTTCAGGGAGAGAGGAGAGAGGGGGGGGTGATGGTGGTGATGGTGCAGGAGGAGGAGGGAGGGGGGGGGGTTTGGTGTCCCCCTCCTGGAGACGAGCCCTGACCTTCTCATTTCATCCTCATTAGTATCTCATGTCAACAGAGCAGCCACTCCTTAATCATCTGCTATCATCCCAGGCCGACGCGGACACAAGCTCACACACACACACACACACACACACACACACACACACACACACACACACACACACACACACACAATTAAAGACAGATAAACACAAACTAGCACACACATCTGCTCTTACAGACAATGACACACTCACTTGTATGAAAAAACATGTGTATATGTAAATGACTACATGATGCACTGCATGTTATTAATATCACTTGTCTTACATAGAATCTGACCTACGTCTGGAAACAATAATCCTGCAGTGACAGTGTAATTAAAGTTTTTTTTTGTTGAAGTTTATAACTACACAACCTGCCCTCTCAGCACTGCTCAGTGAAGTGTCACCAATTGAACTCCATTTGCTTTATTTCATTTCCACACAACAAATTCAATAATATATTTGTCTGTGTTGTTCTTATGGGATGTTGTGGTGGACAGCACCGCAGCAGAGGGTGGGCTCGTCTGTCTGTGTCGGCCTCAGCCCCAGCAGGGTCGGGAAGGGGGGAGCAGGGGCTCAGGGTGCCAGCACAAATGAGCTCCATTCATTTCCCCCCACTTCGGCATATGGTGGCCCATTGTCCTCAGCCACAGAGCCAGAAGTGATGCAATTTGTTGGCATGTCCTGTCATTTCACAAACTGCCCATCCCACCGAGGGCCCCGGCCAGCAGAAGACAAGCAAGGGCAGGTTGTTGTTTCACCCGATGCACACACAACATGTGTATTTTGTGTGTGTGTGTGTGTGTTCTGGAAATAATCCAGAACTGAGAACAACAGCTCCAACACTTACAAACACGATGAAGACATATGTAGTCATTTGCACAAATATTTTGATGAACAGAAGAAAGACAGAAACAACAGGATCAATCAGAGTAAATCGTCCTGAAGATTATAACGTACAGTATCTGTGTCAATCCTTGTTGTTTCCCCCTGTTGTAAAAATAGCTTATCCTTATTTACAGAATAAGATCTAATCTGATTTGCACTCTAAGACAAGATAGGCTCCTGCGCCGTGTTATGCAAAGACATCAGTCTTGGCAAAACAACACATAGGTAAAAAAAAACAAGAAGATAAGCGTTTATGACATGAAATCAAAACCAGCGTAGAAAGAATAAACAGTGAAACCACAGATTCACAAGTGCGAGTGAAGCGGGCAGCTCATCCGTGGCCTGTTCCTGGTTTCACTATGCCAAGCGTGAAGCTCCTGTCTGACACCGAGGGGGAAGGAGTCTTTTTAACTTCCTGAAAAAGCAAACTTTTGACATGATGTGCACAATATGAGCAATGCAGCAGCAGAAGGAAAGAAAGAAGTGTCTAGACATGATTGCATTTAGGTCAGACAGAGGAAAACATATGATCACACAGTCATGCACGAAGAAAAAAAAAAAACAACAGTGTATGGTGTTGACAGGCGTGTGGATGGCCGGGGTCAAACGGCACTGAACCCATTCCACACATTTCTGTGTGTGTGTGTGTGTTTGTGTGTGGGTGTGCGCTTCACGGCGTGGTGTCGCTCAATACTGGTTGTGTCGGTTGGAGGTTTGCTTCTCATCGTCCGCACAGTGTGTGACCACGCCCTGCTTGCAGTCGTGTGCACACTCTCTTGGCGTTTGATGAGAGCGTGGGCTTTCCCACTGAGAAGAAATCAACAGAGAGGAGCACCTTCAGAACCGCAGTCGACTTCTCTTCGGCGGAGCTCTGAAGATTGATGACGTTGGTCCCTGTTTCAGTGGCTGTAAGGAGCAAGTGGCCCTCAGAGGCTCATTATACCTCAGTGAGATTTGGAGGATGGAGTGACACCGCTCCTGATTACCAGATTTATCATTTGAATTGGACCTGGTAGCGCTTTCACAAATGTCAGCTGGAGAACTGTAACAAACGCCAGCGATGTGATTTCATGTCTTCAGCTGCAAAAAAATCTGAGAGTGAGAAACCTTGTGGCGCAAATAGAAGAAGATAATGCACTTTTTGTTTATTTGTCACATGCAAGACATGCAAAAACAGTCAGATAATCCATCTTTGTCCGCCACACATTTAACCGGGCTAACTGTGGTCCATCTAATACCCCAATCATACGTCCCTGACCTCAATCCTGGCCACACTTCTGTACCCCCCTGCTCTGTTCTTCCAGCCACCATGCTGTGGTAGCAGAGATCCCTCTTCAGTCCTATCCTTAACCCCATTTGTACCCTCCGCTCCCCCGTTCACCCCCCACCCCAACCTGTCAGGCACCGGCTTCCCATGTCCATCACAGGGTGATGGATGAGGTGGAAGGTCGTCACCCCACTCTTCAGAGTTCACAGATCCCATCAGCCGTGCAGACACCCCCAAATCATAGTGGAGGGGGGCGTTTCTGAAATCATATGTTTGGGGAAGAGAAAACGGAACAGAGATATGTCACAGTGCAAATGTGGTTTGATGGAGAAGTGTCACAGGAAATAACTCTTACCATCTTGTTTGAATGCTTATATATCATGCATAAAGTATTTATGTATGGATTTCAAAGTGCTTTTGTTTACCTGGTTTCATGGCGGAAGTTGCAAACTCTTGGGATTCAGCAGTGTGTACACAAAGTGGCAATGAAACAGGCCGCACAAGTAAAAGATTGTTTGTTTTGTTAGAATTTTCAGGTAAAGTGTGAGGATTTATTGAGTTTTCCAAGTAACAAGATAACTTTTTATTAAATAAATATCTGGCACGGAGTAGAAAAATAGAAATGATTTGGCAAAAGGTAATTTTCCTTAAAAAGCAATGAAATTTTATTGCACCCTGGTATAAACTAGTGAAGTGTCTCACCCCTGACTGACCTTAAATTGCCTCTTGATGCCCATGGCGTTGTAGGAAAAACAGTATATTCCATGGAGTCATTTCACATATGTCCTGGTAAACAAAGCTGCAGCATATGATTGGTGTTTAAATCGCCGAGGGAACCGGCACAGGCAAACTGATCCTGGATGAGTCCCTCCCCGGTGTTCCAGGAACAGAGCACATGGCAGCCACAGGAGGCAGGGTTTTCTCTCAGTCATATCAAATTGATATAGTATAGATGAACAAGCAAAATAAACAATACACAATAGTGTCAAGCGTGGCCACTGACAGGGGCATAGATCAAAGTTATTTCCCGCTTTTGCAAAAATACCTAATTCCCCTTATTTAATCAAGCGTCTCCTTGCTCTGGCCCCTTTTGCTGATTTATGACACCCGCCGCCTTTATGAGTACCTGTTTCATTTTCTTGTCTCTGCTCTGACACCTAAAGTGATAGGAATTTTATGCTTTTGATAACAATATGAGTTTCGCTTTGGCCCCAGAATTCATGGCCCTGTCAGTTGCCAATAAATAACAGCAGCGCGGCAAAAACATTCACGAGCTTCCACGACCAAAACATCCATCCAATAGGATTTGCCTTGGGATGGACGCAGAAGAAGCTATGAATAGAAAAAGAAAAAAAGACAGGACATCACAGGAGGGGACATCTATCGAGAGAACGCAGGATCACAGTGAAAGGTCATGTCAATGAGAGTGGAAGTGTGAGATGTTTTCCGGTGTCGACTCGTCAGGATTCATAATTGGTGTGCTGTCATATGAGCGTTTGGATAATGTCACATGAACATAAATGCCATACTGTGACATACCGTCCATTAGATATTGTAGGTATGTACAGCAGAGGAGCTCAAACATTTTCATGTCACGGACTCAAGAGTAAAAAATCATTACAGGTCATGAACCTCCATTTGACTTTATCCCGAGGACTCAGAGAGGGAAGATCTTTGTTGTTGGATTTGTTTAGATTTGTACCCCCTGCACTTTATCTTTAGTTCAATCTTTTATTTTTATACTTTGAAGTGTGTAAATTGTATGTATTCCTTTATCCAACTATAGCTATTTAGGGCATTTTCACCTGGTTTAGATATCTGCAAATTAATGTCATTTATACATTTTTGGCTGGAGCTCAGTGACAGAGCCAGATCTTCTCTGTTGCTGACATTTTGCAGAGGCAGCTCTACCAGCTACCTCTGCCATCTTGTCTTTGTTCTCTTTGTATCTCTTTTAATTTATTTTCAAATGCTTTATTTTTGTATTGTCTTACGTAAAGTACTTTGAATTGCCTTGTTGAAATGTGCTATACAAATAAAGTGGCCTTGCCTTGACTTTTGGAAGCATTTTTGACATCTGTCATACTTCCATCTCTAGTTTCATGTCTCCTAAGACTTAATGAACCATAGTTTCCCCAAACAGCAGTTAAATCATCTGTTGTTTGTATGTTCTGGACTTTTTAATAACATCTGTAATGGCTGATCAAGGCTCCTGGTGTCACTGTGAGCTCATCCTTTCACTGGAAAGTTAGTTAGAATATAAAAACTACAATGTTTTCTTCCTGTATATTCATTGCTCCGTCTACTTCCAAATTATATATCCAGTAAATCTCTGTTGTCATAAATAATGTCTCCGTACAACTAAACTGCCCAAGCAACTATGTTTGGTATGAAAAATAATTGGGATCAGATTGTGTTTGTTATTAATATTATGAGGTTATGTTATTCATTGAAGTATTTGGCAAGTTGTAAATATGTAGACAGTGATACGTACCAGTAAAACACACACACATAGCATTACTGTAATTATCACAGTAAGGTAATAAAAACACCTCTTGACTTCATAAGGTATAAGCTGTATGTTGCCTGCAGCTGAATCTTTTGGATGTGCAATGAAGCATATTTTTTTCATTTCCACTTCATACAGACAAACCAACATATCATGTAAACAGAAACAATGAATTACTCAGTGTGTTCTGCAGTCAACACCTAAAACTAACTTGAAACACCCAAATACTCGACACATGTTGGAGGTCTGCACCTGGCTTAAGGGCCCACCGATGGAAAGAAAAAAAACATACGAAAAATTAAGCCCCGAATGGGTCTGAGAGGGATTTGATAGATTTATATTGACACACATTCCATTGACAAATTGGCTGTTTCTGCGTTGTTGCCAGAAACCTGCTGGTTACCTAGGCGATGACATTAAACCCAGTGAAAACGGCTCTTTATGTGTGATGAAGTCAAACAAAGATGACACACTGTACCCACCGACTATATCTAAGGAATAGGAAGCAAAATGTCAAGCATTTCAAAAGAAAGCTGCTGTAAACTGTGGTTAGGGAGACTCTAACAAATCACTGCCCAACACTGAAGGTCTCTTTGTTCCGACCCCTCTCGGTCCTCACTAAGTGAATGTTATGGGTCTGAGTGAAAGGAAAGAGACTGAGATGTTTTGTGAGCGTGTCTGAATGTGTGTGTGTGTGTGTGTGTGTATCCCTACTTGAGCCCTGTGTGTGTTTGGCACAGGATTCTCAAAAGACCGTAAGGAAAAGAAAAGGCAGGATCACAACAACTATTTGGTGCTATAGGGGTGTGAACTGGCACATGCTTTTGGCATGGGCACAATGCATGGTGGGATGGCAGCAACCAGAAGCCCCCTGACAGGGACAGAAGCTGCTAGTTGGGGCCGAAAACAGCGTCTCTGCGGGGCCACAGGGGAAGACGGGGTTAGATCAGAAGCAGAGGGGAAAATTGAGACAGATTTTCTTGCAGGTGTTAAGACAATAGACCGACAAGTGATCTAATTGTTGGAGCATGTTGGGGGAGAGTGTAGTGGGGGGGGGGGGGGGGGGGGGGGGGGGGTTCAGAGATCAAGGACAATCAGGATTTGAATTAAAGGCAAACAATCCAGCATATGCCAACCTAGAAATCATGAAAGACATAGGAAGTCTCTCATCTTTGCAACTTATAGTATAGCCCACCGTGTTGAGAAGACAGCGTACTGGAGGATGTTCACGTGTATTTTAGCCACACTTTAGTTTAGCTCTGAAATTCTACTGAGTTTTGGTGAACTCTTTTATTCTAGTAACGCTCGCTCACACACACAAACAGTGTCATCGGACACGTGTAAAATCAGACCGGGTAAAAAGTTGGTAAACTTGGAGAGGCGGAGGAGATGGTGGGCGCATATGGTTTGGTTCTATTCGGTTGGCAGTGCGCAGCGTAAATGATTGATTACTGATAGAGTCCGTTAAAACTGTAAAACATAACTTCTTATGTTCCAAACATGTATGAAAAGACAACATGAACACAGTGAGAGGATCACTTGATCACAATAACCAAAATACATAAAAAGCAGTCGTACAGGAACAATTCTCTCCCAAGCATTTTGATCCATGCAAATGGTTGATTACTATATCTGTGATCACTATAAGTGGTTTCCACTGTACTTTTTTGGAACAGCAAAGGAGAGTTGTTTTTCCTGAGTGTAGCCAGCGCTTGCTAAAATGTCAACAGTTTGGCAACTCATGCTGGGTAGTCCCATAAGTAACTGCAACATGCACTGTATGCTTCAGTTTTGAGTGTTGCCAAATACAACACTAGCAAAAGGCCATAAATGATCATCACTTCCATACAGGATTAGCAACATACAACTGTTAAAATCCATTATGTAAGCTGCTATTTTTTGAAATGCACTGGTATTAGTTGGTGCTCAGTGTCGGCCGATACACAGACCTGTTTGTCTTTAAATCACCTGAGAAGAATGTTTTTTAATTCTTTTTCATCCTGGTAGATTTTTATGATACTACATGAGGTCAAACCTTAGTGCTGCAGTACTTCCTACTCATACAAACTTATGCAGTAGTGTATTAGTACACACTGTATTACATTAAAAGGTGCAGACCTTTAACACAGAAACACATTTACACACAACCTAATCAACCAGCCTCACTTTAAATTATTCAGAAACACGGCTTGGCCCTATCCATATTCTCTGGTGAGAGAGGCCAGGATATATTTGGAACATCACACTTTTAAGAGCGTGAGCTTCAGCTCCCCTGGGTCATTTTCTGCTCTGGTCTTAATTGAGAGTGTTCTGGAAAAATCATTACTATATTAATGATTTAACACAAAGTAACTACCTGCTTTTTTCCAGGAGGAAAGGGAGATTTGCTTCGAATCAATACCCATGCACGCTCATTATAAGGGGGGTAAAGTTATAGTAATTAGGCAGACACCAATAACTTTTTAATGATCTTTGTTTTTAATTGCATATTATCGGGTTGCACAGTCTGTGTGTTTATACCCAAATATAAGATAATGGTGAGGGGGGAAGTAGATTAAAGAGAGGAGGCACCTGCAAGTTTTTTTTTTTTTTTTTTTAACCTTAGCAGCAACAACAGCACTGATAGTCTACAGCATGAAGGAGGAAGAGGTCGACATGAATGTGACCCCTCTTGTCTTTTTTGTGCATCAGTTTCCAGTAATGGGCCTAACTACTGTCCCTCTGTGGTTTTGACATATTTGTGAGACGATACTTCCCTCCCTGCTGTGCTTTCGAGTGAGGAAGTGAAAGGACTGTGGGGGATATATATTTGAGGGAGGTTAGGAGAAATCAAAAGATAAATATGCGAATGGGATCGCGGTACTTCACTCTGCTTCTTTTCTTTGAAAAAAAAAGATTAAATGTTTTGTTTCAGCAGAGAGTTTCGACTGTGTGAAGTGCAGGAAAGGTACCATTTTGACACGATAAGAGGAAAAGCAATAAAAATATGAATGAAAATGAGGTTAAATCCAACAGCAGTGGAGGCCATCTGTTAGCTCTTAAAGGGGAAGTGGTCTCCTCAAAGCAGCGGAGGGGTGAGTGTCTTACAGAGAATAGGGAGGGCGGGGAGGGGGGTGCTGGGTAAATGTGGTGATAGAAAGCACCCAGGAATGCCAGGCTGGCAATCAAGGACTGCTCTGAATAAGTGAGCCAGCCAAGACCTTTTTTTTCTTCTTCTACTTCTGCCCAATCCCTTCTTTTACTCCCCACCCCACTCACCCACCCAACTCCCTCCCTCCCTTGGCCTGTTCTCCCTGGCCCGCTCCCCAAAAAAACTGCGGCAGATTGTCAATTCAATGACTCCCCTGTCAGGTGATTATCTAGGAGCTTTAATGTAATCTTCCACTCACTCGTACCATATTTCAATTACGACTGCCATTGTGAAACAAGCTGCATATTCAATTCACCGATCGGCCCGCCACAGCCTCAACAATGTCAACTGTAAAAGAACGCCAGCTGAAGGCAATTACGCATGTTTTCAGAGCCAATTATGATCGCTCTCACGGCGACGGTTACGCCATGAGCAAGGGAGTGTTCGGAAATTTTTAATTTAATGACAATATGCTCGTGGTAGGTTTCCGCGCACAGACCCCACTCCCCCAGCCTGCCATCTAGGCATCCACAGAGGGGACCATTAAGGCAGATAGGAGAAGATTATGACCTCTCTCAAGGGCCACGCTGGGAGCACAGGGAGGCTCTCAGCAGTGCAGGGTGGATGGCATCCACTCATCCTCTCCGCAGGATCACAGCTGGCAAGGCCGAGCGAGAGAGGAAGGCTGGTTAGCCCGTCTTCCAGTTTGGTTTGTGCCTGCAGAGGGAGCATAAACTCACACACTCCCACAGCAGGCCACAGACTGAGAGATGCTGTAAAGAGAGATCAGAGTCCACTCGGTGGGAATTCTTCCTTGACATTTCTGAGACACATGGTTCGACATCATTGGGTCTGAAAGCTTCTGGAAAGTGGTTTTGAGCTTGTTTTCAACATGTTTTGCTTCAAACTCTGAAAACAAGTTCAAATCCACAACAAAATGTTGATTGAGTAAAAAGGTGTTTGGTTATAAACCATATAAACAAATGTATAATATGTTTTTAATGAAGATTTTTTTTAGTGAATCATTTATTTAGTTAATTTTATTGTAATGTCAGGAAATTTTTTTAAATGCCCTTAACAAGTGTTGCAAGGTGACCTTAAAGTGACCATTCTGTTAAGATTTTGATACATTAATTATTAATTTATAAATCAACTTTATTTTACATAACACTTATAGGACAAAGGGCTTTACAGAAATAAGACTGATAAAATACATAGAACACAAAATATATTTTACGTATAGAATACACATTACATAAGATGATTCTAAGAAGATGCTATTTGGCAGATAATTAATAATTTAATAAATATCAATAATTCTCCTGATCAATAAATCAGACAACTATTAATTGTTTAACTCTAAAACGAGAACCAAGAGCTGATTCGGTTCTTTGTTCATAATTACCTGATTATGCAGCTACAGGCTGTGGATTACATCAGATTTGTATTTACCATCTCAGTGATGGAGAACATATTGTTCATAGTTTTGGGCAACAGATTTAAACGCTCCATTGTTCAAACAGAATGCAGGTTAGAGCCGAGCGTCCCTCCCTCCCCCACTGGGATGTTTGTATAAAACCCAGTCAGTTCTCAGGGGTAGAGGTTGACAGGAGAAGACATCACCCTGGTCCCTGGGAGATTGGCGAACACAACACATATATTAATGCATTAAATGTGTTGACTGTGTTCAGCCCAGGGATGTAGGAGGAAGAGAGAGAGAGAGAAAGGTTAGGGGGAAGAGGAAGAAGAAGAAAAATAAAGCTGTTGTAATGTATGGTGTTGTCTTATATAGCGTGTCTGGCAGCGGAGGGGCGGGGTTCGGAGGAGTGTTGGCCAGATTATAAGGCCTGTGGTGAGAGATGAGGGATGGCCGACTTGTAAACAAGTGACAAGCGTCCTGGATGACAATTCCTAATCCATCATAGTGCTGTCAGCGGTGACCGGCGAGGTGACGGACAGGACCCAGGAGAGGAGACAGCTGCTCCACGTCAATCCACATCATAATTTGAAAAGCTTTTCCACATGAGCAGAAACAGACGAAAAGGAGAAAGAGAGAAGAAGTCATGCATCCCGCTATCTGCAACCTCCTCCATCTGCCTTCCATCTCCCTCCTCTCCTCCGTCTCACTTCTCCTCCTCCCTGCTGCCAAGGACTGAGATGATGTAGCCATTCTTTTTCACATAGGAAACCATGGTATCCGTTAATTGACTTTGGTGATGGGACTATAATCAGATAAAGAGTGCATCAATGTAAATGTACACAAGACATTTGCAAAATCGAATCACCCCCTTATGGATGTGTTCATCATACTATAGATGTGCGTATTAACTTCCGGGGATGTGGGAAAACATTTAGAGTTATTTAGTTGATGAGCTGAAGTTACCTTTATTAACTTAAGCTATTTTTCTATTTCTGAAACATTTCATCAACAAAGTCACTAATGCTAATTCTTTTTCAGCCCTTTAGTTTATTGTCGAGTCCCACAGACCCTAATTGTGTAAATTATTGTAATAATTACTAAATCTTTTAAGTTATTTACTCTGAATTTAAAACCCAATATGTAAAACATACTAGAGGTGTTTCACTTCTCTTTGCCACAAACTGGTGCTGAACATTTGATGAAGGTGCCAAAAAAAGGACTTGACAATAAAAGGAAAGTTATAACAGGAGATGAGGAAATATTTAATCTTTTATATGATGCATGAGCTGTGGTGGAAGGACATTTTACACCACTTATACCAAAAGTAGCAAAGCCTCCAAGTGTAAAGTACAATAAAGTTAAGCTCATAAATAATGGCAACAGAATGTACTTAGAATATTAAAATGAAAAGTATGTATTGTGCAGACTCATTCATGTGGATATTACAGTTAAATATTGTTAAAAAGTTGTCCATGCATTAATCTGTGAACAGCAGTTAAAGTGATTAAAAGGCTCATTTTATCTGTTTCATATACTTTTTTTTTGTTTGTTTGTTTTTGTTTACTAGTACTGGGAGATGTGTAGATTAGGACATACTTAGAGTAGATGAGTTATTCATGAACAAATACATCTGTTAATTTTCCACAGAGTAGAGTAGATCTGCATGATTTTAAACAGTGGGAGGAAGTAAGTACTCAAAGAAAACCCACATACACACGAAAACTGTGTGCAAACCAAACCGAATTGCTGTGAGGTGACAGCTGCACCACCATATCACACTATCAGATCCTCAAAAGAATAAAATGTCATTTTCTGCAATTACATTTTCAAACATGTCTTTTGCTCAAAATCCTTTTTATAAGCAGTTATAATAAATAAATGCTACCGCTAAAATATGCTAATTTAAGGTTAGGTGTAAACATAATCTCGACTAAGAACAGATATGAGATGTTCATTAACACCATGAGTAAAGAGGCCTGTATGAGTATTAATCTTCCTCTTGGCTGTCGGCCGGCTGATTTAGTCTCCCATGTTGGGTCAAGGCCCTCATTCTTTTCTTAAAGCCCTCGCTTCCCTGCCAAACCGGGATTTCCGATTGAGGGGCCTCAATAACAACTTTGATGTGGACAGCGTGCTAGAGAGTGAAGTGAAAGGCAAGAGGGAGGAGGGTCGCACAATGGCCTGACCTTCCTCCTCCTGCATCTGCACACATCACACTCTAAATGGTCACATTGATGCTGCCGCTTAGCTCTTTGCTGCGAGTCCTGATGGAGCCAACACTGGGGACTGGGACACAGCGAAGCCTGGGCACCTGCCAACAGACAGGGACAAATTGACTGAGATCAAGCCAGCTCTTATTGCATTTAACCTCCCGCACTTACCAGTTAGTTCTGCTTAAAGCAATGAATTAGTAAACTGCAAAGGAAAGCTAAACAGAGCTGCTAAAACAGGCTGGGAAAAACAGGTCCAGGTTATATTTTCTGTGTCTTTATTTTTATTCAAATTTCTATTGTTTACTGATTATTTCCTTTTTACTTTTTTCCATTTCTATTCAGCCCCATTTTATCCTGTAATGCTGCGCACAATCATTGAAATTTTTGGCCTTCGGTCTTTTTGGCTCAGTTCACTGAGACACTTCTGAATAACTGCTCGCATTGTGCCACAGGCATTGTCACTCTTAGTGATGAAGGTGAAATTAAAAATCCCCCCAAAACATGTTTTATTTTACTTGAACAACTTAATGAAAACAGCTCACAAAGACAATTATTTTCTATGGAAGTATTTGGAGCCGCCACTGTGTCTTATGATTGAAGGGAAAGGTTTATTTTTTCCTTTGGGGGGAACTCAGATTGGGCTGTAACGTGATTCACCTTCACTAAAATGTATGGCTTTTGTCAAGATGGCCTTTATCTTGCCAGGTGTATTAGAAACAAGTAAAAAAAATCACTTTTAATGATGTTACAAAAAATGGGTGAGTTTGAATCTTTAACAGCAAGAAATTAGCTGCTTTGAGAAATGCACTGAAACTCTGGAGGGGCTGTATAAGAAAATGCAAATGTGGGTGACAAACTCTGGATTTTCTCCGACCGGTCCCCTTGTACAAACTGTGGAGAAAGTCTGGATGAGCTGATGTGAGAACACAGGACCCAAGACTTCCTCCACAGGAATCACAGCAAGCGAACAAGGGTGTAGATGACCTTTCTAATATGCAACAGACAAAAAAAACTATAACAATGCAAATATCCAAGGATGAAAAAAAGGTGCCACATATGTAGAAGATACAAACAAAGAGGTCAAGAAAGCTTTTGGTGGTAAGAGCTGGTGCTGGTGTTCACTTGCTGTAAACGAAAACATGTGATCTCCACAACAGAACCGATGTTACGTCCCACCTTTGCCTGCGGCACCACCCCTCACCTGAGCGCTCCAGAGATTCCTTTGCTGTTGTAAAAAGTGTCTGAGAGCAGTGATGAGTAAACTCTGGAGAATGTCCGGGCCTCAATTGTGCAGACGTCCTCCGGAGTTCATGTCTGAAAGCAGCTGTTGTTTCATTAGTGTCACTGCCAAGTTTAACCTGCCACCTTCTGACCTTAACGTATTACACCAGTTCCTGATTTTACTCCGACACACACATAAACATGCCACCCCATGGATGTTTTTCTGTACCTCCGTCATACATGTAAGGTCAACACAAGACAAGAGTGGGAAGAATCAGAGAGCAAAAGGCAAAATGTGTCGATTTAAGCAAGAGGGTAATAGGATGAGGAAGGGTGGAAAAAATCAATAACAACATAAAATTGATTTAGCGCGTGTCATAAAACATAAGTAAGTGCTCCGAGATGGAGAAAACTGGAGTCTCAATTTAATCTGCGCAAGAGCTTCACTGTACAGATGAAGTGATGTGAAAAGAGAGAGAAAGAGAAACAGTGCGCAGGAGGCAAGAAAAAGAAAAGGAGGAGGGAGGACAGAGTGCCCCCCCCCCCAAGATAGAGAGAGAAAGATACAATAAAATCTAAAAGACAGACACTTAATTGTCATATTAAAGACTCTCTCCAGTGCTTGGCAGAGTGGAAGGTTAGCTCCCATTCATCATCCGCCTAACAGCCACTTGAACAAAATCACAATTAAAATCTGCTCAATACTGTCCCTGGGACGTTTTGCGAGCATTAATTTTTTCCCATTGATCCTCTACCCCCCATAAATCAGAAATGTTGCGGCGCATGTAATGGTTTATGGAGAGAGGATTATGGTGTTATGAAGCTAATGTAGCAGAACCGTCTCATTTACACACAGCCTCCCCAGACGTCGTACAGCGGACAGAGTTATTACACTATTACGCAGCCTATCACAAACACAACACACTGACACTGTTTAAAAGCTACACGGAATTGGACAATACAGTGGATTTATAACGCTTATGATCATAATAGAGAGGAGTTTGTTTATTGGCGGTACTTTGACCAGGTGGTACTAGTGGGGATGTGCATTAGGTGGAAACTGCAGTACCTAAAGAGTCCTTTCACCAAAAATATAACAATCCACGACAATAAATCAAACAAAAAATGTCCTGTTGTTTCCCTCCATGTAATATCTCCTCATCAGGTATTACTGTCCAGATCTTGAGACATATGTCTTAGAGGTTTCTGATTCCTGGGCAGCTGTGGCTCAGGCAGTGGAACAGTTGTTCTTTAACTAGAAGGTCGGTGGTCTGATCCCATTCCACATGCTGAAGTGTCCTTGAACCCCAAAAATTGCCCCTTTTCATATAATGCTGCACATTTGCACTATATGAATGTGTGTGTTAAATGGTAACTGTACTGTGAAGCGATTAGAGTGGTCCATCTACCATTTGCAACACCAATAAAATTTGATTCAATTTTGGTTTCATTGAAAAGTTTGACTAAATGTACTGAAATGTAACATTGAATAATGTGCACAGCTAGATTCACATCAAAGTACCACCAGTGGGAATCGTGAAAATATAATTTGCTTGTCATTTGGGGGAAGCGACCCATTAAACTCAAATGACACACGTTTCTAGCTGTGACGCCTGCTCTATATAAAGATTAGATCTTTTTCGATACGGTTTGTTATAGGGAGGGTTTTTTATATCGCACCATACCCATATCCCACTGACACTCATTCACTTATCTCTGCTGTCCTTTGAAAATCTCCAGAACATCAATTCTTCATGCACATAGAAAAACCATCCAGAGCTGAAAAGCTGTGTATCAAAGCATTTGTTTCAGATAATTCAATGGATGCTTTTATTTTTATTTACTTCAGATAAAGAGGATATTTCGTAACCTACCGAACACTCGGTCCTTCAGTTTATCCTGAAACTCTTAAATTTAGCGACACATGGTTTTCACTCCAATGTGATGGTGCCTCAGTAGAACTGTGGATGAAATCACTTACTTATCTATATAAGAGACAGTCGGTAGTTTACTCTGCAGTGAGCAGGAAATTGAGATTTCAGACATTGATGAATGATCCTTATTTTTGTATAAATCACGAGATGGGGATTGTCAGCAGAAAGTACTATAAAGAAAGTTAAAAAAAAATCCACTGTGGTTACTTATTAGAGCATTTCTATATAGTATAATACAAAATGTCCCACTGTGAATTGTTCACTCAAATACATATTAGTCTTAACAGATTCCATAACCCCTTAAAAAGGTAAAGCTTTTTATCAGCAGAGCTTTTTGACTTATCAAGGCGGAGGTGTTACACCTTAAACATCATTAATATCTCTCAGTGAGTACATACCTCTTATAAACATTTAAATCCACTTGATGGAGATTTGTATTTCAGTGAGAATGTCAAAAAACAATAAAAAAAAACCTTGAATCCCGATCTGTGCCAAGATTCAGCGGGTTCCTCCTTGGCCCGTGTCCCCTCCTTCCACAAAAGAATGGTTCAGTAGTACTTGTGTAATCCTGCTAAGACAGATACAGAAACAAACAGCAGTGATAGCATTACCTCCTTGGCCAAGATACAGTAAATACTGCAGTTTGTCCAGTGCTTTTATTTCACAGTGATTGCTACTTTACATTTAAGATTCAGATTTACATTAAAAATCACATTACCTCTCTGTATATATATATATATATATATATATATATATATATATATATACAGAGAGGTTAAGCTGTGAATGGGGGCAGACAGAGAGTGGGGGAAGACATGCGGCACAGGGCCGCGGTTTGGACTCAAACCCGGCCGCTAGCCTCAATGTGGCAGCTCTACAAGGTGAGCTATGAATGAATACATGAATTAATGCCTGTCAATTCATATTTTTGACATCATTTTGAAGATTTGTGATTCCAAACTCCAAACTTCTGACCTCTCACAGACAGTGTCTACTGGGACTTAGAGTAAAATGCTGCTTATATATTGATACATCAATACTGATGACGTGCACATAAAGAAACTTTTTTCGTGAAAAGGCCTTGTCCATTATTTGGATTCTTTCTTCTATGACTTCACTATCACTTCCCGCTCATTTTTAACTGGACTTAAACCACTCTAGTCTAACAGCTGAGGGACACGTCGCTGTTTCCCGATGGCTGAAGCCCAGCCGCTCAGTGATCCCAGTGATCCCAGCTCTGACTATCATAGCTCAATCTGAGCGGGGGAGAAGGAGGCCCAGTGCCCAAGCATCAAATCATCATCACATAAAATGGTCCTGACACCAGCTAAAAAGGGAGATGGATCATGTGGCTTTGTGGTGCCAGAGAAGTTTGTCCCTTGATAGAGCCCTTAACTCAAAGCTAGTGCACCCCCCCTCCTGTTCCCATCACCACTAGACATCCGTATATAGCACACACACACACACACACGCACACCTCTGCCTCCCAACAGAGGTAATTCTCTCTCTCTTCAGGCTCAACAGCTTAACAAGGCCAAATCATAGCAAGCACCTCTTGGCTCAAGCACCTCTTGGACAAGGCGTGTGTGAGTGTGTTTGTGTCTCCCTTTGTGTATCCATGGGGTCACTGTATTACAGCGTTATCCCATAAGAATAGAACTGATATAATACAAGCAGCAGGACAACTTCCTCTGAAATTTCAATATGAAGATGAAAAGCAGTAATTCTCTCTGACAGCCCTCTGCTTCCTGTGAGCACATGTATGAATGATGAATGTAAGGAGAAATAGCCGTAAGTGCGGCGGCCTGCAGTGTTTCCCATACATGGCATTTACAGAGTCGACATGCTGAGGGCCCTGTATGCACAGCTTTAAATGACAGCTTTACAGTGTGCATAAAACCACTCCATAGAGGGAGGCACGTACTTATATATCGACTGTGTCCCTGGATCTTTACACAGCATCAGGAAGCTTCTGGTGTTAGTATGAGCCCACTGCAGCCAGTGACTCACATAGTGAAACAATACATGACAGAATAGCGTATAAAAACGAATTACACAATGATTTGAGAAATCAAAAGTACATTTGTTTTCTATTTGAATTCAGTGAACTTCATTTTAACCTTGTGATTTAAAGCTAGGGTTGGTAATCCTGGAAGAGCTGGCAAGAGACATGACAGAAAACACATTATTGAAGATTTCATCAATCAAGAGTGAAACAACTTACCCATCCTACCTTCAACATTGACATGTCTTCCTCAGCATTAATGTAATATCAAGACATTTAGTCTGAAATGATGCAAATGAACAGTGAAGCAAAGTAACTAAGTGTAATTACTCAATTACTGTACTTGAGTAGGATACAGTTTCATTCTGAAAACTTTGTCTGACCACAGCTGTTGTCATTAATTACATTACCTGTTTATTTTTATAGAGCTAAATATATAGCATGGACCACAGCATTTATAGTCTAACTATGCCAATCTCTTGATGGGTCTTTAAAGTCAAACTCAGGTGAAAAGTTTCTTAATATGTTAAGATGTCCTCCTTTGTACTATGAAACACATATTTCTGGGGAAATATGCTGTCAATGCCATGGCTGAGTGTTTCCACTTCAACACACCAGTAAACAAAAGCCAGTCTGCAAATTCAGACAGCCAGGATCTGGAATGTCACAAACCAATTCTGTCAACTTGTGGGTGGGGCTCAGTAGCTAGAGAGGGGTAGAGATACATTTAAGACATTTTTACACCACAAGGAGATTTTTTCATGATTAACATTTTGAATGTGTGAATTTTTAGGAACAAAGATGAGTTCTAGGAGGTGGAATAGGCTCCTGCACTGGACAACAATCAATGGTTGCACTGCTGCTTTGAATTCTTCTGCAAATACATAGAAGGGATGTTTATGTGTAGAGCCACAATGTCACTCATGCAGAATGTGTTCCAGTTTATCAGGTACATGGTAACTATAATAAAATGTATAACTACACTGAAAAAAGAAAATGTTGGACCTACTTAAAAAAATCATAATTGGCAAAATACTAATATATATATACATACTTAAATTAAAGTTAAGTGCATGCTAATAAAGCATATTTATTTCAGTGTATGTCAGAATGTTTAAGAAACAATATGATCAAGTAACTAACAACAGAAAGTTTTGGCGTATTTGAATTAATACTATAAAACTGCAGCCTTTTGAAAAGAAACTTAATGTAAAGCTTTGTTTTTGTAACTGTCCCTGATGGTAATACATGATTTTAGCCATAAAAGAGTGAGAGGCACCTTCATGAAGCATTTGTAGGATCATTTGTCTCAGCAGCAAAATTAAGGAGTACAAGATATGATGTCATGTAGCAGTTATGTAATAAGTGACCATGCCAGTGTAAAAGATGTGTTTTATGAGCTCTGTCAAATAATATTAATATGATAATGAAATTAAATCTCTGTGCAATATGTAAGTTTCCTTGTTTCTCAACCTGAAACTATATTTTGCTCACAAGGTGTCTCTGCTCGAAATGTTCTCTTTGGTTTATTGGTAAAAGCAGCATTCTTAAAGACATGTTTCACTTCCTTCACATCTAATTCCACCACCTGCAATTATGATCAACTGTGGATAGCCAGCAGTGTTGCAGATGCACTGCTCTCAGTTTGTAAAAGCAGTAATCATTTCAGGTAGTTCAGGAACTACACGTAGCCCTCTCAATGGAACCACCAAACAGATATTACGTTCACTTTGCACTGACTGCTCCCAGGACCAAGGAATAATGAGGAGGCTGGAGAAACCTCAGGGGTAATGTAGGAAGCCGTCGCTGTAAAACAGATAAACAAATCATCTGCTGTAATGTGTATGTTATCTGAATAATGATATCACCATGAATAATGTTATTTGAGTGACAAAAAATGGCTACTTGATAAGAAGACTGGGGATTTACAGTATCTGTGGTGATAAACATGATAGTGGTGAAATAAATGCAGTCCGAAGCACAATGCTGTAATTCAATCTTTAGCTAAGATCTTTACGGTGCGGCCTCTGCCGTCAGCTGCGCGCTGCCATAGAGCGCCACATCTCCGAGATAAATTCTCATGACAGTCAGCGAAACGCTTCCATAACCAGTGACATGGGATGATTTCCTGCTTCTGACAAGCCCCAGTATTGAGTATGATAACACTTACTTTGTCTTCATCCTTGGCTGGAGTATAATATCAATCGGTTTGATGATCCAGCAAACCGAGTCGAGCACTTGTGTATCAATCTTCATACATCGCTGCCTAGTGTCTAACAAAGAGCCCAGAATGGGATCATTCAATCACTCCTGGGCTGCTCTGTGCTCGGCACTCTTGGCCTTCTCTACAGCTCAAGTGTTTCACTCCCTGTCAAGCATCTCTCCTATTTTTCATCCCCTTCTTTTCCCTGTCTCTTTCTTTCGCATGGGAGGGATAAAGGCACAATTTACAGATGATCATATCATTGCGTGCCCGCCATAACTAAATGTGACACAGTCAAATGGAATATGGAAAAGGTGTATTTCTGCCTGTTCTCACCTCCCAAGTCTGACAACCTTTCCCATGACCTCCTCACCTTAACTTGGCTTTTACTACCCATAAATCAGCACAGCTTTACCTTTTAACCTTCTACCACCACAGAAGCTTCAGTCATTATCAGTTTGTCCCTGTTTTCTGAATATGAAAACTCAAATCCTCAATCTTCATGTTCTTATATTTCATATAAGAGTTTCATTATCGGTAACAACCTTCACTTTAAATGGTTAAAGCAATATTGTGACATTTTTGAAAATTCATCCTTTTTATTGGCACAAATTAGATAAGAAGATTGAAACCACAAATAAGCTGAATATTGAGCTATTTAACATTTAAATTACAGTTGACTAAGCTTACTATAGCAGTTGGTAAAAGCTTGCCAGACTCTAAATTCCATGAGGTCAATGAATCGAACATATTATGTGGTCGTCAATGTGAGAATAGAAGCTTCACATTTTTCATACAAGATATCACATTTTAATTATGAAGCTTAAGAGCTTCAGACAGAGTCAGACTAGTTGAGCTAATCAGCTAACGGCAGTATCACTTCATTTTTACGTTATTTATTTATTTCTGTTATTTTTTAGGTATGTTCATCTACTCATCTGACTTTAGGAAAAAACTGTAAAATATCAAGCAATTACTTTGATGAGCTACAAAGTGTAATTATATTGTACTGCTTTTAGAATTAGTTTTGATTAAGATTGCCTTTGGGTATTAAGCTTGTCCTCATTTATGACATTGTTTAAAAAGTCGTATACAGCCTTAATATTAATTCAATTCAATTCATTCATGGTATTTAATGGTGTACAGGGCCTATATTTTCTTCTTTTCATAGAAAACCTGACATATCCTAGACCTTTACAATTGAGTGCTCTGGATGCTATTAGGGAAAAATTATAACACAAACTAACTTCATTCTCAATAACTCACTTTGGTCAAACACTAGCCTCCTTTACAATGCGTGAACAGATTGATGTGGAAATATATGACCACACATCAGCTACATTTGCTTCTGCATTGCACTGCCAGCACTCAAACAAGGTTTACAGTACATTTATACCTGCACCTGATGTTGTCGTATCATATGTGTTGTATAATAACAAAAGTTAACGTCTTTGTCTGTGCAGCCTATTTACACGGACTGTCTCCATTAAATGGGGCTCTGCGGCAGGGTTTGGTGAAGACAACTATGAGGCTGTGCTCTCCCAGTGAAATATTGCTCAATCAATAGACACTCAGCAATCAACTTTTACTTGTCAGTTTTGATATATCCGATCATAGCTTTGGGTTGTTTTGCGATGTCTAATGTTCTGTGAAGATGGGCTTTTCATATTCTTTATCGTTTCTCTCCTCTGTTTTTTTTTTTGCCCCCATCGACAAAAAAATGCGTTTGCACTTTTGTGAAATAAAACCTCAGAGGGAGAGAGGGAGGTGGAGGAGGGGGGAAATGAGAGGAAGAGAGGGTGTGTAAAGGAAACAATGAAATTTAACCCGTTTAAAACTGTATCATTTTCTGACCATACCTCAGGGCGCTGGGTGTTTATCGGCGGGACTGGAGAAGCAGAGATCACCGGACTGGTAATTGTTTCCTCTAAATCTGCTGAGCTCTGAGGAACACCAAGTGCAGTTTTTCATCAGACAGAGAATGAGAGGGTAAAAGGACAATACTAAGAAAAGCAAAAATGCTTTAGTCCATCATGCTGGTTTTTATCACTTCATCTAACAAGAGAGTAAGGCCACTAGCCTTCCACACAATGTAATTATAAACACGGCTTTTGCCACTGGAGGAAGGTTGACGTTGGCTTCTGTTTCCAAAGAAACCCCAACATTCTTTTCTTTTTAAGTAAAGTTACCAGGAAGAAAAAAGAAACAATAAATTGCATATGTATTTTAAATTTGATGGAAACAGAAGGAGAGGTGAGGGGTTCTGAAAAGCACCTTGGCTCTAACTTGATTTGACATATTCCTATTGAGTCAAAGCTCAGCAATAGGCCTGATATCTCATTTAGCTGTAAAGTGATGTGCTCTGTGCACAGCCACAAAAAGACATCAGAAAGGCAAAGTACTGCCACACTCCACTCGGACCAATTTGTCTCCATCACTCCATTCATATAAACACTGAATGATTTAGCTAAAATTGTGCAGAAAATCTTATGGGGATTTTTTTCTCCACTTTATTTTCATTATACTTGTGAGTATGTTAGAGGCTTTTCGATTCTATGCGTACGTTTGCCTTTGAAAGTCGCAGGTATTGGCTCATTTTTCATATCCATTGTAGGCTTGTCAGGGTGTCATAGCTGTTCCACGGAGCTGTTAGATCAGTCCAAATGTATAAATCATCCAGGATCTGACACACTCATTTAATTTGGGGGGCCCTGGTGCAGCAGCGGGCCCATTAATGAAAAATCCCTGCCCTGGTTGCTGAGTGGGAACATTCAGCCTTTTTTCTATTTTATTTTATTTTTTTTTATTAACATGGATATTCTGTATGATTTCCCTCAGTCTCCTGTCGGCTGCCGCCCTGGCACTTTGTCATTTATCATCATATGTTACATTGGTCTGTTGAATTCTTTCAGTCGAAAGCCCTTATGAAAATCACTCTGCGTATTAAGAAAAAAGGGCAAACTCTTTGGGTGCAAGGTGGACCCAACCTCTCACATTCCTCAATGCAGCGCTAGTTCCAACCCCGGAGCCTGTGTTATTGTTTTCCATCTGTGAAATAAAGTAACAGGTACTTAATGTACCAAAAACAATTTGTACAGCAGTTCTTTTCCCCATTGAAGGCGTGCATGGCTCGCTGAGGGCTTCCCTTATCTCAGCGAGGCTAATCCATTTTCACACTGCGCTCCGGCGCTCTCATTTTACAGCTGAGGAGCTCTCCGGCTCCACGCTGGGCCTGAAATGGGACCCCAGTCACTGTGGCCCCTTGGAGTTTGCGTAGGTAAGTGTGCAGAACAAATGCTGAAAAGTCTTTAAAAAGTTAAAGGGACTAGTTTGGCTTCCCCCCCCCGCCCCTCTTTTTCTCTCTCTCCCCGGGTCCCACCTGATCACCTCCATTTTTTCTGCATTTCACAGCGTGAGCAGCTTTCCTTGAGTGCTGTCACAGGAGAGTGTTTCAAACAGGAGGAGTGTACAGAAAGTCAAAAATGGTCTGTACCTGTAATGTACGGATGATCTGTCGAGCTATTTTTTAATTAATGTACGTGAACAAACCACTATTAACAGTTTGATGTGTGGAGAATAAAACTCACTTATGCTGACTGATACAAAGCCACTGTTTAGAAAAAAAGTATTAATGCCACATGTGCAGGCTGCAGTAGGAACTAAATGGGAGCGAGTGGGAGTGATTGTGGTCTGAAATAATTACCACACAACTTGATGGATTAGTGTTGCACATCAAAAAAACTGTGATTAGGATTTTAAGGATGGGGGAAGGAAATGACTCCTAAAATGACTTAACTATAATATGCAGCTCTTTTCTATACAAAGAATGTGTATCATGTATTTTGGTCAACATACGTAACATTGAAAAGAACAATAACGTCCTTTCCCAACATGAACATTTTGCATTTGTTTGCCTGAACGTCAAGCAATGCACATCACACCAGACTGTGGCACAACAAAAAGCTGGCAGTTCTGTTGCTTGATAATGATATCTGGGTCCCACGGCGTCCACGTGAATTACTATCTAATGGGGGGTCCTTCTGTTGGTCTGGTATCATGGGTGCATGATTCTGGTGCAGGTTGGAAGCCCTTCCTGAGGCGTCTGTGTTTGATACACAGCCAAGATCATCCTGGTTCAAAGGTGTGCAGAGAAAGGACAAAGGATAATTCTGCTTTCAGCACCTGTGTAATTTGGAATTTGGAAAATATATCTGTGACATTAAAAAAATCTAAGCTTTTTGGATACTTATTGAATCCACAGTGTCATTACTTAAGATAATGCTGACATTCAAAAGCCTTGACCTTGTATTCCACTGATGATTCCTGACAGGCACTGTGAATAAAAAGTTCACACAATCTCTTTGTTTGGTGGTTTTTTTTCACATATCACTGAAAAACTGTTTTGATATACTTACAAGCCGTGCTCCTAACCCTTCCCCATCACATCATTGCCAAGTCATTTAAGGCATCTGTGGCCTCTCTGGCCCAGTCTCTGCAGCCCCATCAACCCCCCGTCGTGGCCCATAACAGCGCATGCCCACTTGGCCGGGCCAGCCGGGAGGGCAGTCGGGCCAGGACTCCCAGGACTCCCAAGCATCCAGAGCAGCTGGAAGTCCCATCTTCCCATCTTGCTTCTCAGCAAAACAATCAAAACACAGAAAATCTATAATAAATCAGTCTCGGGCCCTATCTGGGAAAAGAAGAAGGGGGCTCAGTCGAGGAAATCGCTGTCTGAAAAGTGAAACCAAGGAATTTTGTCTTTAGCAGGTTGAAGAAAGCAGCGTGGATACATTTGAGATTGCAGGGTTGCTAGTTCAAAGTCCATCCATTAGCAATACTGTCATGGTTCCTAAAGATACCTACAGATAACCAACCCCACAATAATAATAAAGGTTAACAAAAACAGCATGATAACTTCAGGGACCTCTGCTGCTCACAGTGCCACAGCCCTGTCATTTATATAAAGGCAAAGCAGAGGTAATGTGATTACCTCCGGGTTGAACATTTGCAGTTGTGCATAAGTGAATGCGCAAGTCTGTTGATGTGATTCACAGTTCAAACTTACTTAGCCTCATTGAGTTAACCCCTCTAACCTAAACAACTGTAATGGAGCGCATGAAAAATCCCCGCTCTCTCTCTTTTTCTCTCTCCTCGCACCCCCCCAAACACACTCACACACACAGTCTGACCACCCCAAGCTAATGCAGTTGACTCAGAAGGTCATTTGCAGTTCAGCATGAGGTTAGAGATAAAGACACACGAATTCTGTCTTTGTGTTTGCCTTCTTGTCCTCGGGCAGGGGAAGGGGAAATGCACAAAGGTGTGTGTGTGTGTGTGTGTGTAGGGGGGGTGTAAACATTGTCAAGATCTTAACTTTAGTGTTAATTTGTTCAACTTGACCACATTTTTTTATTTAAAGTAAATGTGGAGATTGTGAAAGGAATCATCCAGATGGCTCAATGTGTGCTGTATGTCTCCTATAAGTAAAATCAGATTACAAGATTTTCTCAAAATAGAGATAGAGTCTCTGCGGTGGTGTCTATTTTGGTGGGCCCGAGTGTTTACATTAAGATGAGCTGGATTCCTTCACTCTCTCACCCACTCTGGAGTGATTTGAAGTTTGCTCGCTCGTCCGTGGAGCTAATGCAAAGCGAGGCCAAGCTAGACTGCGTCTGAATGGGCCTGGGAGCAGCTGGAAGGAAGAGATTCATAATCACGGGGCGAGATGACAGGTGGATCAAATTTCTAAACTTTTTTTGTTTGAGCAGTGACAGGCTATCAGTCAGAGGGCGAAGATGGTGTTTTCTTAACCTTAGAGTTGCATTAAGTTGACATCCTGCCGTAGCGGAACTAGGTGACATATTGATGTGGAGGAAATATAACAGGCGGGGAAGCTTTAAGACTTAAGGGTTTGGCGGAGGGGAAAAAAAAATTACAAGCAAGAGGGGCTTGGGGGTTTTATGGGTAACAGTCAAACAAAGGGACCACCTTTATGGTCTGTCTGTGAATATGTCTGCTTCAGCTCGGCAACGTTGGAGATGTTTGATGCATGAAAATAAAAGTGCAAGAAAACAAAAGAAGGATTTAAGGACGACAGAGTTAAATTTGTGATGTTATTTTCAATTATACTGATAAAAAGTGATGTGTCATATGCACAAAAACACCTAATTCATTGATTAATACACAGTAAAGACCAAGTGGACACCCTACAGCAATTTTTCAATTTAGACCTTGAATGGTGATGCCCTCCACCATAAGCCGAGAGAGTATATTGGTGAGGCGAGCTAAAACCCATGCATCAAATCAAAGTGGGGAGTGTTACCATAAGCATGAAGACAAACTGCTCTCACGTTTCTAAGTACAGAAGTCTACGTTCAGTTACTTTGTCACAAATCACTGCAAGGCTTCCCTCCCAATCCGTCATTTTCGGGATTACCGGGAGTTTGCGCGGTGCCGCCGCGGGCTCACAAGCCTGTCACCTGCTCAGTGGGGGTAATAATTGGTATGAAATAGCGTTATGGACAGCTGAAAGGTAAGTGCTCTGATTGACTAAGAATCCGCTCCGAGGATTCCTGTTTTACACTTTGTGTCAGGGTTCTTGCTTTTCCTCAACTCTCTCTCCTTTTTTTTTTTTCTTTTTAGTGCTATGGATTTGTTGTCATGGAGGCCCGACGATCTCGCTGACACCTCTGTCAGAAAATGAATTTTTTTTTTCAGCCAGCCCTTGATTGACTCCATTTGTGTGGTGTGACTCTATCAGAAAACGCCAGTCTCCTGCTCATTCAGTCATCCTCTCTCTGACTGGCGAAGTGGAGAGTCATGACACAGACAGTGAGAGGACGGGAGAAAGAGACGGGGGAAAGGAATGAAAACCAAGCCTGTAATCAACATATCAGTGAGATATGAAGAGATTTACTTTTTATTCGATCTCTTCCTCTTTTTTTCCCTTTTTGAACCTAATGTTATTTGTAGCGTTTATTCTCCACTGAGAGATGAGATGTGAAGATGCGGGAGGCAGCGCGGGGAGAGCGAGCAGTCATGCTGCATAGCGATGCGCTTGCACGCTTGCACAGAACAAACAGGCGTAGGAATCTGTACTATCGCAGAGACGTGCATAGCAAATCACACACTACACGACATGCATCTGACAGGGAACAAGAGGAATTTGTTTCGCTCTAACACTTGAGACAAAGATGGGAAGGAGGTGGGAGGAGAGGAAGAGTGTCACTTGCATGTCGTGAAGCACAAATCTGAGAAGTGAAATGTTATGTCTCTTGTCATAGACGTCTTTTGATGTCAGATGTCCAAGTTAGATAAAAAAATATCAGGACAAAATGCACGCTCTTGCTCTGAAAGTCAAATTAAAAAATGCAGTCAAAGGACCAACAGCCACATTCTGCATTTGTCAAATTGATGCTGCATTGTGGGAGGTAAAAAAAAAAAAAAAAAAAAAAGATCACCCAGTTGTTATTTGTGCCTTAATCCAGCAGCTGGTGTTAGTCGTTCAAAAAGGCAGAGGCAGTGGCCGTGATGCTCCAAGCGTCACATATTCTTTTCTATGGCTTATCAGTCGGAGAGCCAGAGGAGCTGTCCGGTCTCATTCTCTCATTGGAGAGCACATGTCAGGACCTATTTGCCACTGGTTACTTTGAGAGTGACATCAGTGATGACCCTTTGACCCCGGCTGACGGAGAAATGCCTCCGAAATAGTTTTCCATTACAGAGGCGAGAGAGCACGGACACCAGACGGATATGTTGAAATTGGAAAATAGGAAAACTGGAAAAGGCATTTAGACCTGTGTTTGACCTATCATGTTTCAGTTTTCTGCAGGAGGTTTTATGAAATGAGTATTTGACCCATAAACAAAGCCTTTGTCATCTCCCTGCTTTTTTTCCCCTGCTCTGACTTGTCCAGTAAAAACTATAACAGAGGTCATTACACCAACACATTGAGCCTCTACTCATTTCATTTTGTCTTCATTTTTTTCCCCCCGATGATGATGTGTACCTGCTTTCCGTCTGACTATGTGTGGATCGGCCTTGAGAGTATCTGTAGGGTTTCGAATTAGGGGACAAATTGTTGTGGCCGAGCTTTCGACATGCCTCTCAACAGGTTGGGTGCCGGTGTTTCATATAGATCTGAGCCGAGCCGCGTCGCCGGTGATGAAGAGCACTCTGATGCTGCTGCAGTTTTCCAACACAAAAGATACAATGACAACACCACCTGAATCCCTGAATTTCACACTTTGAAATAGGTCTGATGTAGACACTGAATGCATGTACATTTATACACTTATTTGACTCTAAGCCTATTTAAATTGATTCAAATAGATTATTTTCAAAATAATTTTTATTGCATCTAATGAGTGAAGCCCTCAATGCAAAGCAAATTTAAACGTTGCATCACTCGCTCTAGTTTGGCCGCAGGATCATTTGTGTATAGTTGCACTAATGTGAGTGAACCCAACCTGTAAACATCCGTCCGTCCTCTTCTGTAAGAGATGAGGCGAGTACTTCAGGCTGAACTGACTACAATAACAAACGTTATACCTGTTGAGGAAACACTAGAGAAGCCACAGCTGCCATGCATGTTCCCACAACACCTGATGACCTGCTAGGTCGGGTCAGTGTCAGCACCTCTCTTTGGTGAGTTTCGTTCTTGAAACACATGAAATAGCATCTCCCTGTCTATCATGTCGCAGCATTTGCGTGAATTATGCGTCTATTCACATCTTTGCATTGACATTGTTTTTAAGTGCTTCAGATTTGGTGTGAAAACAGCATTAAAATCTTTAATTAACTTTAATAGTATTGTAGAAATGCACAAGCAATGATATAGAATGTGATGCTTGTGAGCTTTATGTGCTGGTGAACAGATTTTAATAAAACATTTTGACAGAGCCAGACCAGTGGTTTCCAGTCTTTATGCTGAACAGCTACTAAATTTACCCTCATATTTAAGCTCATGATTCTCTCACAGGACTCATTGCAAACAAGCAAATATATTCCTCAGCTACCAAATACTATTTTATCCCATGGTAACATCGACATAATTATCTAAGCAGCAGTACAATCTGGGTGTCGGAGCTCGTTCTCTTCAGGCAAACTGTAGCATGACACATTTCTCAAGGATCAGAAGCATAAACCCCAATATGCCTCCTTACACTGCTGATTACGTACTGTACAGATAACATGACACACCAGCTCCTCCATCACATTCCCATCTGCAGAACAGTGTTTGACTCTTTTAAAAATCTATTACATGAATGTCATTAAGAGCATCTGTGCTGCAGTGTGTGACTGTCTGATTGACAAATTACCTGCTGTAAACCACGGAAAAAGAAAAGCGGACCGTGTGGGAAGAAGTTCTCTCAGAGCACTGATTCATGTAACATGACAGAGATGCTTGGATAGGGGTATGTCTGCATTATCCCCCAGTATGCTTCCCTGTAGCTCATAAAGACACATGTCACTATGTGAGAGCTGTGCAGGTCAGTCTGAAGCGATGGCAAATCATGCTCGCTACTCAGCTACCACCGCCAGACTTTGCCTTCCTGATAAATTACATTTATGAAAGCTGCAATTACCTGATTACCTCGCTGCTCTGGCTCCCACTCACTAGCAGGATTCATCACGGCCCTATAATTTCATTCAAATTACCCATGAACCTTAGTGCGCAGTGTCAACACTAAATGCCATTGTGACCCTATTGAGTGTAAGTAATGTCCTCTGCGGTCAGCACAGTAGTTGCTGAAATAATAAGCTGTTTCTTAAAATGAACATCCCGAGGTGAAAGGAGCGAGACAGATAGATATTACAGGTATGAACATGCTAAGAAGCGACATACCAATCACTCAGAACCCAGCGGAAGACGTGAAAAGTGTAGTTTAGGTGCTGGTGTACGCTGGGATCGGCATGTAACAGCTGAGATAGTGACATAGCCCCCTTGACCATCCACACCACGAGCCCCACGGGAAGCTCACAGCAGATTATTATTCTCTTTACCTCCCTTCCTTCGAGCAAACTGACCTCCTCAGACCTCCCGATATAAAAGCTCCTGTATCCTCAGACCGGCTCCAACCTAAAGAGCGACAAAACAAACTAACCGCTGGGCTGGTATATGGGGCCTCCCATGGTCCACCATCTCTCGCTCGGCATGGATGCGGCACTTCTGATTCTGCCCTCACACGCTGAACCAACCAGAGCTATGAAATTTTTTATAGTGCTAAAGTCTTATGTTGCACACTGAAGGTGATCAAGTAGAAGAACTAAGTTTTCCATCTCCAGGAGGTGCCTCGCAACATGAAAGTTGAAGCGGGCATGAAGTGGATTTCCTCACGCATTCATAAATTCATTAGTCTAAACTTTTCAGTGTATCAGTTACATTAAGGCTCATTAACTTCTTTTTTCCTGCTTTATATTAGCTAATTAGCTCAGGGGTGGCCACAAATTAATTACCATCTTCTACACCCTCATGCAATTGCATTGTGTTTATTTAGTCTCTCCTATTAACTTTTAATCTTTTCCCACTCGTAAAAACAGGCAATTAACATTTTTTGATAAACAAAAATGATGCAAGCACAGGGATAATCAGCAGCTCTGCATGTCGTCTTTGCAAAATTACCCTGTCAGCTAATTTGACCCTCGAACCATCCTCAGTCCAGACAGGGCTCTTTGGTCCGTTAGATTGGCTGCTGCATGGCAGTAGCACAGCATGTCACAATGCTGTGACCTTTGTTTGCTTTTTGCACTTTTCTTCTCTCCAGCACTTCCTCCCTTGCACATGCTGTAGCTTTCTGTGCATGTGTTGCATGGCAGATGCCAACCACTATGTTGATATCCTGTCTTCCCTTTTGTTGTGCCTGAGTGAGGCAATCCAGTATTATGACAGCAGAACATTCTGCACAGAGATGCTGCAGAAGTCTTCACTTTCCCTGAGTGTATTTCAATAAACCAACACAATGGCTGCTTCATTAGCCCATTGATTCATTAATGTAGCCATCATTCTTCCTCATATTCACAGAGCACAAACACTGATGATACAAAAGGTAACAGTAATGATAACTCCGGCCACGGTCGAATTCCTGTTAAGGCACCAGGCGGCTCTCCGCTTTGATAAAGAGGGCCATTTATACGCTGTCTCCCAGCACAGGGTCATCCTTCTCCATATTCTGTGTATTGACCCGGGTTGTTCCTTTTATTACAAGCAGGTTTTTTATTGAAGGATGATTACATTGAATGATGTCAAGCGAGGGGAGAAAAGATCGACCAGAATAATGACGTTCCGGAGAGGAGAGAAAGCGGAGGGGGTGGGCGGAGGGGTCGATGGCTGCACTTGCCCTGTCTTTCTGCGCGGCCTCACAAATTGAGTCGCATCCTTGCTCATCCATTATTTAAGGCCGATCGGACTCTCTTGGCAACTATGGATTTGATAATCATTCCCATGTCCATATTAAATATGTGACATAAATATCACAGTAGGGGCTTGTCAATAAGAGAGCAGCAGTGTGAAACTGGGGTGTAAAACAGAAACTAATATATGGATATGAGGCAGAGAGGAGATGAAAAGCTTGTGCAGGTGTTTCACTGCTTCTGAGACAATAAGGAGCTGATAGATATTGGAACTGTACCATATACCTGAAATGGCAGGAAATGCTCCTAAACACATGCATGACTTGAGTGTTTATGTACATTATGTTGGATATGCAACTTCTTCTTCTACAACGTCAAAGGAGCATCTACGGTTTACCTAATGTGCATGTATGATACGTGTGTGCTTAGTGTTAGGGAGTCATCTTGGCTTACTTACAGGCTAAATTAAAGTGGTGATCTTTGGTTTTTGAAGATGCTTTATGTAAGTTCTCTCTGCCACTGAACGTGGTGTCACGCTGGAAGAGGGTGGTGGCCATGAGCGTTTCCCAAGACCTTTGTGTCATTGTTGTGTTTAAAAGACAGAATGTTATATATATATATATACCGTCTGAGTGCCACTTCCTCATCAGATTGGATTGTTCCAGTCATTTTGCTTTTGGAAAGTGATACTACGTGCTGGCGTACTGTATGTGAGAGAAATTAATCAAAACAAAACTTACTATAGCTCTTTGCAATTCAAGAAATAATGTTTCATGCTGAACTCACAAATCTCCTTGATTGGTAACAACTATTAAAGCACATACATAACAAAAATATTCACATAGTCCCTTTAAGGATGAACTAATTCTTCAGGAAATTTCCACCTGTAGTGTATCTGTACCAGAATGTGCCGTATCTATCGGCAGCAAGCGCAACAAAGCACCCGTTTATTCATATGAAAATGTGTCTGTGTGGGCGATGTAGCAGTGCACAAGGGGAAGAAGAGGGTGTGGGGTTGTAAGTCACCACATAAATAAGGTAGAGAGGGCTGATAACAAGAACCAGCATCTGCCAGGCAGGCAGGCCGTATGTCTCCTCTCTCCATGGTGGACTCTTCGTCTCCTGTGATTTTCTCCAGCTGCTGGCCATGAATACTGGCCTATGCACTCTAGATTAAAGCACAACACATGTTTCTCTGCAGGCTAGACTATATATCATCCCCTGATAACCAATGACAAACGCTGCTACATATTGTCTCAGAGCTAAGACAGGGTACGGAAAAACAATGTTTGGATGTGAGCTGTTGAGGGTGTGAGATATTGGTTACTCAATCTTGTTTTAACCTTATCATGTTTAAATTTAGCATGTGTATACTTCCTGTACACAATTAGCCAGGATTAATTAATTAATTAAACATCGAAACTATTGCATTCAGTTTTCTACAACAGCAAACAATGGAACTTTCAATGGATTTGTGAGAAGACTGTGGACATCTCCACTCTTCCTGCTCTCATCTTGGTTGGAATGGGTTTGATGGTTGGGTTGGGATTTTTTTGCAGTCATGTCATCAAATGTAGTTTTGCCACAAAGACCGAGGTGAAATAAAGTCTCAACTCTTTTGAGACTCACTCCTATGAGCTTTCATGGCAGTGATCTGGTGTTGCTCAGCGAATATGATGTTCTGTCATTACCTCCACCATTGAGGTTATGTCTGTTCCCCTGACCGTTTGCCAGACAGGGCAGACATGTACTACTTAACAAAATTGGAATGGAAATTATTTAAACTTTGTAGAAGAATGAGAAATTGGCAAAGAAAGAAGCCATTCAATTTGGGCACTAAATGGAAAAAGGAGCTGATCAAGGAAAATCACTTTCTTAAACCTAAAAGGATTTTTGAGTTTTTTACATTTTCACTGATTTTTAAGGGAATAATTTGCGATCGAGATGAAAAAAGACAGGGATGTTTAGGGACAGATAGTTGTGAGTGACATGAAAATCTTGATCTAGTAAATTTAAATGTGGTTTCAAAAGGGGACTGTTGGGCCTTGGCAGAGGTATATTCTCTACTGAGTGCCATTCTAGTTATTCCATGTATTGACTGGATACAACTGCAGTTTCACATAAATAGCTCATGTTAGTTCTGACTGTTTTTCTGGGAGTGGCTGTACAAGCCATGAGCTGCTCGTTGTGCAGCTTCTGTCACCGACAGGAACCGATGTTTACCTCCTCCATCTCGTGTGAGATGGAGGAGGTAAACATCGAGCATCAGACTAAACAGACCTGACAATAATAAACACATGGTGAAGGTTGTGGTACTAGCACTGTTCTGTTAGGGTTATGCTCAAAAACTTCTCGATAAATTTTAAAAATTATGAAAATTTCATGGATACAAAAAACAGCATTGACAATGTGTTTGAAATGGGAAATTAAAATTTTTAACAAATCCAGCCATCTGACCCAGCTTCCTTGAAACGCTCCATATTCTCTGTCATCTGACTTCCTTCGCCGCTCCAGTCATAATTACGACAGCCACTAGGGGTTGCCGACCAACAGAACTATGAACTAAGGCTCGTAATGAGCTCCTTGCACAATCTATGGGCTCACTTTTTACAGAAGGACAGTTCGGACCACAGAGATGAATGACAGCACTAAGTAAACTGAAGAATGGAAGACGCTGCTGTTTTCCTTCAAAGATAGTCATCCATTCAATGTAGCTCAAATCTTTGAGGATGGCACAATCACAAAAGTCAGCACAGTGTCTTATTGATATTATCTCCAAGGGGACACCCAAACCAATAATTTTCAAAATATATATTTTTAGTTTTTTTGGGAGCTAAATAACAAAATAATTCATCAGTGCTGCAGTTAATGAAATGTACAGATTCTACAGTCTTGACAATGTGCAAAGAAATCACAGACCAGACTCAAACTGTAACATCCTGTTACGTTTCTGCATATTGCACTTTCTGTTTTATTTTGTGCATCACTAATATTTCCTGTTTTTGTTCCTGATTCCTTACTTCCCATTGTACCAGATCGTCTTGTGACCCTTGTGTGCATGTGTCTAGTATTTTTCCAAGTGCTTCTTCTCTGTGTTTTAGTTGTGCTTATGTTTTTGGCACTTTAGCAGTTTGCCTGCATGCTGCATGGTTTTGGTTGCCTTACCTGGTCTGACTTCTTGTGTATGATCAATTGAACTGCGAGTAAACACTATATGTTTTTATCCTCCTGTCTCACGTGTGTTCTCTGCATTGTATTATTACTCTGCAAGTGTCACACTAACAAGGAAGGGTTCTAAATTCATTCAGGTTCATTTACCTACAACCTTCCTGATGTGACAAAAGGTCTTTTGAGGCCTCTTAACAAGGTCTTGTTGGAGACATTATGCTCAAAATGTTCAGAAAACGCATAATTCTCCTCAAACTGTCCATTTCTGCAACTCCTCTTTTCAGCCTCTGTCTAAAACACTTGGTTTTAGCTCTTGTCTCTTTAAGGTCGTCCTCCTGACTGAAGGTCTGCACTCTACCTGGATTTATAAGGGGACATGAAAGACTAACTACTTGGCATGCGGTTTGTAAATGTCATGACGTGACATCAGCAAACACCCAGATGAGGTGTCTCAGATTGTTTGACTGCAGATCTTTCACATAGACAAAACCAATATAACATAGTGAAGGGAAGAAAAACCTGACAAAGCATAAGTCTCCTTTAAATCACACATAACTCAAGTAAATAATAAACTTTACTATGTACACATTAGTGTTTTTCTTTCCCATCAAATAAATAAGTACATCTTGTTATCACTTCATGACCGACTTTAATACTTAACAATAACATTGTTAAGGAGTAAAGGAAAGAATCACTCCACCCTGCTATCAGCTAGCAATAGCACCATCAACCTTGTTTGTTGTCAACAACAAGCCCAGCAGCACATTGCTGTGCCGTGCAAATACACTGCAGGAGGGGCGGCCACCAAGGCCTGGTCTACATTAAAAGGAAACATGTCAGTCTTTTTTAATGTTTAACATTTATGAATTAACTGCACATATATTCAGCTACCCCTGCAATGACGTGAACTTTTTTTTACTGTTGAATGTGAGGGAAAAAGTGCATTAATTTTGGATTTCTTTTTTTGCCACTTCACATTAGAGGGATAGTAGATGGATTGGGCTTGTTTAAATCATGTCTCTGAGCCCACAACAACTGCTTCAGCTGAAGTGAAGTCCAGCATAACAAGCTATAGTTCGTGTTTCATCTGTTTTATATTTCATCGTTACAGGATAGAAGGTTTATCTGTGCAACATAAGGATTAATGTCACATCTCCTCGTAAGACAAAACAGAAGGCAAGTCCTTTCAGCAATTATGTTACCATATATTGTACATGCCTGACCATCTAATTTCAAGATTATGAATTTGATTGAAGTAATTTGTTTTGAATGTCAATTGTTCCTTATCCATCCTGCTCGTTCTGTCAGCTCACTTTTATACAGGCACTTATAAAGGCTCTGAATGAGAGAAAATATAAGTTTGAAAGCCTCATGTCAACACTAAGCAAGTATTATTTAATTATTATTCATTTTATTATTAATACTGATGATGATGCATAAAATCGTTATGTGAACCACAACAAACAGTGAAGATTAGCATGTTTATAGTGCCGGTAAAATTTTCACGACGATTCTCTCCGACAAGCTACATCCTTCCCTTTAATGAGAGCACCCACTGTCATTGTTGCATCAGGATAGAGGTAACTATCAGTGGAGCAGGGAAAACAAATTCAATAATAATTAACTTGGGTCATCTACCCATCTGCTATGGCTCATAAACCTTAGAGAAAATTTCCCCCAGAACTTTTCGAAAAGCCTTTAAGCCTCCCACATGCCTGTGAGAGATGCTTCACACAGACCTAAGTCTGCTTAGTGTTTCAGGCCTTCACCTGCTTCAGCCAAGCCAGAATCCCTGAAAGTAATTTAATATGCATATCCGTGATTATTGAGACCCTGGCAAATCTATAAAGGTTCGAAAACATTAGTTTGTACTGTTAAATCTGCGATGAAATATCACTTCTACTTGTGACTACAGTTGTAAAACATGTTTAAATACAATGCATTTCAATACAGTCAATATGTGAACAGTGTGCCCCTGTTCATCAACACATCACCAGCTCTGCACACTTTTAAAAACCCATTTTTATTCTTTTACTCATACAATTTCAGACTTTATGCTTTACAAATAAATTGACTTGGCTTGACATGCATGATTAATGTTGACTGCACTGCTGACACAGCTCTACTCCAAAGATAAAACTATTGGACTGAGGTTTTTGGAGTTTTCAGACAGTAGAATAACATACTCTGCACTTTTTTTTTGGATTATGTTAAGATTTTTTTGTACATTAACAAGAAGTAAAATTAGAAATGTGATTCTTTATGGTCACTGATGTCCAGTTTGTGCCACTTTTGGGTTATAAATAGTTCTTGGGAAACAGAAACAGAATTTTGTTTGCTTTTACATTTTTTACTGTGGTTGTATTTTGTATTCCTCACTCTCAGAAAAACAAACAGACAGGTTTATCTTTTCTAACATTCACAAGAGAAGTTTTGTATTTTGTAATGTTTCGGCTATGTAAGTATAATGTACGACACAGTCACTGTAACAACACAAAGGAGCAAAAGGAACAAAGGAGTTTCTCTCTGGTCACTGCAGTTCCACTTGAAAACCACTTTCTCCTCTTTTACATTTCTTCTACTATCTTTTACACTCAACCAGACAAAGTGTGGCCCTGCAGTGTGCCGGCTCTGTTGTTGTGTGCCGTATGAGCCGCTCTCTATGCTGGCTGTCAGCTGGCTGTAGAGCTAATATCGGGGCTGCCTCTCCGGCTGGCAGACCCAATCAGACTCTGGAAGCTGGGCTGATTGGACTGACATACTCCATCAAACCCAGCATCAAACCGCCTCTGACCATACACTGGGGTCTGACTGCTTTGGACATCACGGAGTAGGCCGGCGCAGGCTTTTTTAAACAATCCTAATATAGATCACAGAGGTTTCTACCCCACTGCCTCTCCTGGTAGAGTTTCATGGGGTTTTA
The DNA here is from genome assembly GCF_024713975.1 of Paralichthys olivaceus. Lineage (NCBI taxonomy): Eukaryota > Metazoa > Chordata > Actinopteri > Pleuronectiformes > Paralichthyidae > Paralichthys > Paralichthys olivaceus. The sequence goes on along the minus strand of NC_091105.1, from coordinate 21,154,770 downwards.
GATGCATTCTCAGAAGAAGTCTCAGGCTATTTATTTATATATACATTGAAGCATGTGCACTTACTTTTGTTGCACAGTTATGTGGAAAATACAAATTATATCCTTTTATTGCACTTTGCATCTGTTCATTGCACAAAGGCATTTCATTTTTTAATCTAATATTACAAAGTCTTTTGGGTGTAGTAATTAGGTTTTAAAGGACCTAGTCAAATGTTCCAGGCTTGTAGTCCCATGTAGTATTTAATATCAAAACATGTGGCATCAAGATTTGCATGCTTTGAACTTTTTTTTAATCCGAGCATCTCAACCATACCGCACATCCGATATAAAACTGGTTGACATAATTAAGTATTTCATATAATTGGATTGACTTTAATCATCTTTAATCACCCAAATATATTCTAAAATTGAAATGTTTATGAGAAAAAGGGATTTTTGTGGGAATGATCACAACCCTGAAAGCCTTGGACAAACATGTTGAACCTTCTAATTATCTAGTATAGTTAAGGAAGTACACTCAGCATCTGCGTGTGTGTGTGTGTTTCATTTCCGCCTGGAGGGGGGAATAAAATGTTGTGAAAATTTGTCAGACAGTGCACGAGGAGCTTAACAATGTCAACAGCACTGTGAGCACTGAGAGGCATTACTGCTCTTTTCCACTTACTGATAAGACTTGTTTGCTTTTTTCTGAAAAACACACACAAATATAATTTGAATGCAAAAAATCGGACACTTTCATGGAGCACTGGGATTTAACTGACTGCTTCCACTGCTGGGCTAAACTGTGCTGAGCCGTGCTGTCCCCTCCGTGGCTGAGGAGGTGTATCGGTCATGGTGCCATTGTTTGCAAAATGACAACGATATGGGTTGAAATGTGTGAGTGGCGCTTAGACAACATTTACCTCTCAACGCTACATCCGTTTATATGGCAATTTAAAACCCCGGGGGGTCCAAGTCAGGAGCTGTGGCAAAGAAACGTTGGACGCTTCTTTACCGAGCTGAAACCATTTTCGGTCCCATTGACGCATCAGGCTGTCCTCTGCCACCACAGGGGGCGATGTCAGCAACACTACCCCCACCCCCAACATGACACCTAATTAGTCTTTATCCCATATTCAACAATAAGGGTGACAGTCAATGCGTTTGTGTGACAGACAATGTGAGTGTGGATTAATTGACAGATATTGTCCAGTGGAGTAGAGGCAGACAAAACAAGAGGACATCAGTCCCTTTGAAAAGCAATGATTTTAATAATAATGCTGATAATTATAATAACAAGTGTAAACGTGCGACATGAAACATTTTTGTAGGCAGGTGTAGAGTACTTCACAAAGAAAAGGAAACAATAAAAAGGCTCATGAACGGCATCACATAGTTGCAAGTCTGGAAAAGTAAATTTAAAGAAGTTAATTCTCTCATTGCAAAGAAACAACAGTGTCTTGTTTGAAATTCCTCCCATATAAAAGGTGCCATGATGACCTGCTGTATTGCTTTTTTTGTCATTTCGCTACAACATGTGGAGCTAAAAAGGGGCTGAGGACACAATTATGTTTTCATTCCCCCTAGTGGCAATGTTCAATGAATCCACTGAAGGTGGGGTTGGATTAATGATACATTTATTCATTATCATTTTAATATAGCCACAATGCACAATCAGCTGCAATACAGCAAGACAGAGCCGGGAAAACAAATTAGCAGAAAGCCTAAGGAATATTTTTTTCCCTCTATTCTGCATCCTCGTGGCATATGGCTACCTATTTGCAACAAGAGTTCATTTGCAGATATATAAAGAAATCAGTGTAGGGACAAATAAAATTATGTAATAAAACTCAACCAAGAAGAAATATTGCCAGTGAAACATATGGCACTGTCAAAAATTATCACTTGAGACGCTAAACACAAAATACTGGCAAGTACAATTCCAACACGTTCCAGCCTAAACGAATTAAATCACTTCATTATAGAGTAGAAAGGTAGGAGTTATAATCGCCTCAATTAGACCGGAGCCATAAAGCGAAGATAATGTATATGTAATTTCTTTTAATTTAGCTGCCATCTGTTTGTTGCAATTGAACGCACTGTAATATTTAGCTTTTCATTAGTTTGTTTTTCTCTTAGTGAGACAGATCATTGTGTATGAGCGCACGACAGTTTGAGTTCAATAAACCCAGGATGACTGATCTAATTTGATAATGGAGCTTTAAGAGCATTAATCATGAGTGATGGATTTTCGAAAAAGGGAAGAATCTCATAACGCATTTCAAGGTAATTGATGCACTTCTGCATCCCATCCATGTCCAATAGAGGTAAACGTTAAGGAAACACAGTTACTGTAAGCAGCAGCGTGAACACTATAGTGTTACGGGCCTCTTTTCATCTGGCTCTAATACTAAAACTCTTTCAATAGTTCTCCAGAAGCCTCTCAAGCATATGTCTCCTCATCTGCTTATCTTGGCAAACACTTGGCGCGGTGGATGAGGGGCGGATGGAGGAAAGTAAGAGTTAAGTCGACTCCTCTCCCTGATGGCCTCGCAGGCCCGGCTGCCTGGCTCGGCTGCTTCGCGCAGCGCGAGCGCTCTCCCCAACCTGCCATATGGGAGCCATAGCACTTTTCTTTATCATCTCTTCTTTTTTATGCCTACTGGTTGTGTGGCTGCCTTTGTTGTTCAGGAATAATCAAATGTTGATAGCATAGTTCAAATGGACCATTAAGTATGTGAGAATGCTCTATGGAGATGGAGCAGATAAGAGACCAGGAGCCAGGCAGTCTGCCACGTTCAATAGCCAGCCTAGTGGTGGTGCTAATTTGATTATAATATAGTCATCTCCGAAGATTAGAGCTATTCAATTAAATATTCTAATTAACCTGAAGTATTAGGCAAATGATGCTAATTACAAATATCCTCAAGAGAGCCAGCTGGATGAAAGGCTCGGCTCGCGACTGATACTTCAGACCACTGTCTCGTAACAAGATGTCCTATATCATAGACCCGGCGAATATTAAATTCCTCGCTAATTTGCCTCATCCCCATTTGTTTAATGGCATTTGCATTTTGTTTGAAATTGTAATAAACATGTGTACCCGGCTCTTAACTTCACAGAGAAAGTGCACTCTTGGGGTAGCTTAGTATTTCTGTTTACACAGCTCCCCCAGAACATTCTGTCTCTCTCACACACACACACATGCACAGAAAAAACAAACACACGCACATGCACATGGAGCCTGGCCCATTAAACTCAAAGTGCTTGTAGTGACTGCAATGTAGCTGCATTATTTTCTGGCCCATGAACAACATGCGATCAATTTTTTGTGGGTTTGCGAAAGTTGATGTTTCTAATAATTAGGAATAAATTGATTTATGAGGGGTGTATCAAATAATCTTGATAATTGTCATCAAGTCTACACACAAGCCACAAAGACTGTGTGTGTGTGTGTGTTTGTGTGTGTGTGTGTGTGGGTGTTTGTGTGAGTGAGAAAGACAGGGAGAGGGAGAAAGACTTAAAAAGATGCAAGAAATAATTCATTGTGTTTGCACAAATGTTGTGGTTGCAGACCCAAACGCTTCGTCTAAAATCATGAAATCATCATATTTGACAAAGGTTAGAGGAAAAGAAAAGCTATCATGGTAGAGAAACATGTAGGTGCCTTCAGTGATTACTTTATATTCATAGTTTTTCCACTCCAAGGTCTTGAATATGTCATGTGCATAATGCCGGCCCTCAGTGTGGCATTATAGTCACTCCAAGCAACGTGTTTCAATAAGGCAATTTTCTCACTGCCTAAGAACATCAGCGGGGCGCCATTCTCAACAAAGACAGAGTATGACATGTTATCTAAGCATACATCTGCAGGACAGAACTATACTTTATTAAAGGAAAATAGGATTTCACAAATGTTTTGACAGCGGGCAGGAGGAGGGGCAGAGGGTGTTGATGGGGCTGGGGGGGAAGTGGGGGCAGTCCTTGATTCATGGCTTGTGAACAGAGGCCATAGAAAGGGTTAGGTAAAGAAAAGTGGGAAATGCAGCTTGGGGGGGGATCAAATACCTGGACGTATTGTGAAACATGCCACAACAGTTTTGGGTCTGCATGTTTTATGCGCCTGGTGTTCGCTGCACAAATCACAGCATGGCAGAGGATTTGTTGGGTGGGGGGGTGGATGAGCCTTGTCTTGTATCTAAGCAGCCATAAACAAAATAAATCATGATTGCATATTAATTATTGCAAAATCGATAATGATCAAATCAAAAATCAAAGCACACACTGTAGAACAAGTATTGTTTTAATCAAGTAATATTGACTAAAATGTTCAAGTAACAATTTTTTTACTCTCTATGAATGATCCAAAAACAGTTATACATTTGTATTCTGCAATAAAATATATTTATATTATTCTAACATTGCTGGAAAGTAGATAAATACATGTATTATAGTACTTGTTTGATATTATTCTCCTCTAGAATGGCACTTGAGCTCAAACCTCCACGAGGCCCAGCTATCCCTTTAAATTCAATAAAGTAGCAACACATTACACACACTCAGAGCCGTCAGCCTTAAATATGGCTGATTCTTTTCATCAAGATCCAGAAATTATTTCTTGGAAAAATTGGTGAAAATATGAAAAAAATGGGTCACAATGTTTGATAAAAAAAAAATTCCGGATCTGCCCCTTATCCACTACATTTGCTTTCAGTTTAAGATTTTACATTGGGAAACATAAAATAAATATATATATATATACAATTTGATGTTATTTTGAAGATAAGTAGTTTCCAGCTGTTTTCACTTGTGACCCTGGCAGAAAGGCAGTTTCTACTTGTGCCATGTTTTAAGATTTTATATGAGTCGTTGTTGCTCTAAACTTCCACACGGCTTCATTAAATGACCAGTTTGAGACCTAAAAAAAAAAAAGAAAGATCCACATCCTTGTGATTTGAGGGGCTTGGGCTTTGAGAACCACTGGATGAAAAACAAGTTGTTCCTCCACCTCTACCAGCTATTTGTAAAGGAAACTTTGACTTTACTTTTATTTTTTATACATCTTGGTGGTAATATTTTTACTCTGTAATTAAGTATTTTTATATTTTGGTGTCTGTATTTCCATTCGCAGAGATGCTTCATCCAAGCACTGTATAGGGAACCACACAATGTGTCCTATTGTACCTGATTCTCCACCTACAGCTGTAATTGTGGGATATCTTGTGAAACTGGCCTGAACAGAGACGGAGACAAAGGCATTTTAAATCCCACATTTTATTTCTCATTTTTAAAATGGCCATCCCAATCCACCAGCAAACCGTGCAGCCCTGATCACCTCCAAGCTTGTTGGACGTCTGCGTTAAGGTTGATACAGCGACTGTATTTACTACAGGGGGATATCATATGAGTCGGGCTAAGCCGTGAGGGATGATATCAGCTTTTGTTTGAGCCTCTGCATGGTGGAGAGACAGTCGTAAGTACTGTACACCTGTCTCATTAGAAGAACCATGCTGTTGACCCAGTGTATTAGCCTGGGCCTAATCCTGGCGGATCTGAACAGGCTTTCCTAAGCCTCTCATATGGATAAGTCTTCCCCTGAGCCACCATGACAAGGCTGCAGCACAATGGAAAAGCGGGCCACGCTAACACATCATTATGCTCTCCCAAACAGATACAGATTATGAGCGAGGACGGGTTTGGTTTGTTTATTGGCAACATTACTGTCAAATTATTGCTGTTACTGGCAGGCACTGCAAGAGGCTATTCACACCACAGGCCCACACACATACACCAATACACACAGATACACACACACACACAAATCTCTGCACAGTTATGAAAACACACATCCATGTACACACACATACGCATAATAAAATCACATCTACAGTCAAAATGCATTGAAGCTGGCTGAGGTTTTTGAACCATAGAGGCTCAGGGGTAAGAGCGGTTGTCCTCTCACCAGTAGGTTCCTCCCTATCCCGCATGCCGAAGTGTCCCTGGGCAACATACTGAACCCCAAATTACCCATTCTTATAGAATTAAAAAGCGCTATATAAATACACAACATTTTTACCATATAGACACATCCTGGTCGGTAAGATCTTTGCTCTGCACTTCATTAGTCATTTAAAGGAACAGATCAACATTTCTCATATGTGCTTTCTTGCATTGACTTTATTTTTACAAGTTGAACAAACATGATGTGATGTACTGACTCGTCACCTCAGATGTGCTGGTGAGCAGATTTTGTTTCCTCAAGACCTTTTCACATCAACAGCAACACGAATAAGTGGCACAAAAGTTCGAGTCCCCACCAGTGGACACTTAAGCCAGACGCAGTGTATTATACTCACCCTCAATTCAGTATTTCCTCCCCTGGCCAACTGAGGCTCCATTAGTCTAACCTATCCCATGATTCCCTGCCCTTCAGTGACAAACTGGGTTCAAATCCCAGCAGTGGTTCAATTACCTATGTTTAAAGATAATGATATAGTACTTCAAGGCGCTAACCTTCACCAAGGAGGTTATGTTTCCCCCCTGTCCATTTAGTTGTAAGGCCTATTAGAGGATCTGATCTGTGAATATGGGTTACACAAATAAAATTTTATTCATTCATTCAGCAGTGAATTTCAACGTGCAAATAAATAATAAATATTTAATAAATAATCTGTTGCTTTTAATTCATAAAGAGAAAAAACTAATATTTGGGTAAAATATCAGTAAAGAGGAGAACTTTGAGTTTCTTGGTTCAGGGGCTCAAACTGTGCCAAAGCAGCTTCAGGACGTATTTCAGAATTGTGTATTCAGAATGTCAGTCGGACAGTTTGAAGAACTGATGCAACAGCCATCACCAAGACTATAGTTTTTTAAAGTATACATTTTACGGAGGTCCTGTTTCTAAACAATCTCAGCTGTGTGCACTCATTCATTTTCTTCGACAGGAGTTGCCTGTTGCGTCAAATCGGCTCCATCATATCATTTTAAAGACTAAAATAAATGTGACCAGTGGCTCAAGATAAATATGTTAAATAAATTGACAAATAAACTTTATATCAGACTCTTACTATCACTGCTTCAAGATGTGACATTGTCACCAGCAGGCTTTCTGATTGGTTGGATGTGTACATGTCAGGAGCAAATCTTTAGAAAAATCGGCCTGATTCCATCACTGATGTGGAATCATGCATTGACTGGAGCCATGTTTGAAGAACATGCATCCTACCATTAGGCTCCACCAACATACAGGTGAGTCTTTACAGCACCAAAGTGATTTTCACTTTACATTTTGTCGTCACAAAAGTGATGGATGGCCCTCTTCATGTCTGCCATTATTATTGTCATAACAAGAGTGAGAGAAAGAGACAGGGACAGAGGCAATGATGTCTGATTTAGACTTGAGGTAGAAATCAAAGCCAATCACAAAGCTCCCTCTTCACATATCGACTCCTTTTTGTAAACATCAAGATGAGACGATTGATTATTGAGAGAAGTTGAGGCAGTGTCGACCGCTCCTTTATCACATGTCCTTGTCATCTGTCTCTGCTGTAGTGCTTCACGAGACATTTGCCAGAATTAAGATCCTTTCTTAGAAGAAACCCAAAAAATATTTCTACATCTTGCTTTTTCAAACTATCAGTATTATAAGTATAAATGCAAAGCTAAGCTTGTGCATTTTACAAATTTCCTTCATGTCCTTCAGTGGTTTGTTGGTTTGATATCGATGCACTAACCAGTTTCTACTGTCTCTACCCAGCACGACCAGAGAAGTATTTACCTGATCATCGCCAATCTGCTTTGCCGCGACCCTGCTGAAGATGAGAGCTGGTGACTGAACAAAGCGCTCAGTGGAAGGAAGCTGTCGAACCTCAGAGCGCCGTGTGCATCGCGGCTCCGCCTGGCAAAATGCAAATGTCAAGTGACACTCGACAAGTCTGTGATTAAGATTTAATAGAGAAAAATGTGAGGCAAGGATATTAGCCTAACTAAGACACATCAGCTGGCTGTCCTCAGGGTGCCCCACCCCATCTCCTCGCTTCCCCCTGTTGCAGCAGGAGACCACTACAACCAGGATGCACAAACAGAGATGTGGCTTCAGCGAACTCATTTTCTGAGGAAAAAATAAATCCCTAGTGTGTAAATTATATTAAAAGGAAAAATGTTCTTTTCTTACCATCTTTCTTTCTTTCTTTTGATTTTTTTTCATATTCCAAGCAATATGAAAAAAAAATCAACTAAAGTTATACATCGTAAAAATTCTATTTACAAACAGTATCTGAAACAAAGGAATGGACCATAATTGGATCTTGTAATATACATATGTGAAAATAGGAGAAGTCTAAATCTAATTTGAGACTTAAAAAGACAAAGTGCAGTAAAATAAGCACCAAAATGTACAAATCTAATGTTCAGCTAATCTGAAGTCATGGAGGAAAAATAGCCTAAAATCAGAAAATGTTATTTAATGCATGCAGCATTGTATTTGGCTGCCTTGTGTTTTCTAAAGCAAGAATGGTGTGTGTAAAAGGCGGTTACACAAAAATAATTCAATGAAGATTAGGGTAGAAATTTAAAAAATGTTTAGGATTGATTACATTAAAATGGCCTATGTTATTTTTTTTGTGCTCAGTATCTCAAAGTGCTTTCCACCCACACAAGCTTAAAACTCTTGATTTGTCACCAACAACTGCAGCGGAGGTCAAACAACACGAGGAGGGAGCATGCAGAGGAATCCCTTGAGCACGCTCACAGAGGAAGGTCAGCTCTGCTCTGCCAGCACTTAGTGAGCCTCCGCCGTCACCGTCCAATTTCTCCACCGCAAATCTCCTCTGAAATTTAAAAAATTTAATTTGTCAACATGTTTCTATCATATGCTCCATCACTGTCCGAGCCAGTGGCAGGGGCCAGAGGGCCGTTGGGGGGGTGGGAGGAGTGACTGCAGGATGGGGGGTACATGGTGTGGGGGGGTGACGTGCTGCGGGGCCAAAGGCAGCTGCTCTCGGATGGGAAGACGGCGCTGTGATTAGGCCTTCACGCTGGCTGGAATTGTCCCGGACAGCCTAGAAATCAGATTATTAACTCTGATACCAGACACCCTGTCTCCTGGCCGGGATTAGCATGAAAATTTTGATATGGATCGATAAGCAATCTTTCCCCTTCTTCACAATCTCCCGAGGCTTCATTAATCTGTGTGTATGTTTATGTCAAGGAATTAAGACATCCCTGTTACCCCATCATCCCTTCCCCCCCCCCACTCTGTTCTCTCAGGATGCTGGATGGGAGTATCTCATAGAGATTTATTAAATCAAGCACTGCCTCTACTTACCTCAAAGAAAATTGCCTCCTGTTCCTTCATCCGGCCTCTGAGGTCTCTGCATAAGCCTTGTGTTCTCCAAGAAAATCCACTGACTATTAGTAAATGTTAACAACATGATAGGATACTGACAATATTAGGAATATATCTACTGATGTACAGTTCATACACTATTCCCCAAATCCAAATTGAGACACAGTAGAGCAAATGGTTTTATATAAAAACTGCAATCCTACTGTATCCATTGTTTCATATTCACATACATACATTTGGGCAATCCTACAACACATATATTCTCTTCTGGTATTACTGATACAAAACCTGGGGAAAAAAGAAATGATCACATACAGAACTCTTACATTTCTATAAACTCAATCGATAACGGTCTCTCCAGATAACTGGAACCAATTTATATGTTTCATACGAAACAACACTTCATCCATATTTACAAAATCCTTTATGCTTTTAAATCTCACAGAACAGAACAGTTCATATAGATATGCAGTGTGCATTTAAAAGAGAATGCCGATATAACTTGTATATGTGTCCTAATCTTGTAGCAAAAAGAACCATCTATTAAGAAATAACAGAATAATTCAAATGCAACCCAAATGTCAATAATACAGTAATAAGATAAAAAGACAACATCATTAAACTTTGAAAGCAGTTGTGAAGAGTTGAGTTGAGTAGGAATTTGAAGGTGACTATAGGTCAGTGCAGCTCGGATGGAAATTGAGGGAATTACAGTTTGAAAGGAAGTGGATATTATACAATTTATCATGAGTGGGTCATCAATGACACCTGTTTAATGATTATTCTTTCTGTCATGTTAACAACAAAGACAAGTCTTTTGAAAAAAGCCTCTTGGTGTTTTTACAGACGCAGTGATGTGGCCTCTGCACATCTGTACAGTCGCTGTTCGCCAAGTTTTAAACAACTCGAACAGGTTCTGCATCCTCCTTCCCTTCCTCAAACCTTCTAAATCTTATGAAACTTTCAAAGTCACCTATTGGTGTCTTGTGACAGATTGTTGGAGAAAATGCAAGGGAGCTGTCACTACCAGTAATGCTTAAAATGCTTAATGTTTGTCACCCTGTTCACGGTCATCAAGGTGCCAAGAAATCATCATTCACCTTCTTAGAAAAACAGCTCTTCTTCTGGACAACTTTCAGTCATTAGATTCAAGTTTAAATCCATTTAATCTGTTTGTTCCAGTTTTATTTGACTAGTTTCATCCCTGTGGATCAAAATGACCAAATGAATCATTCAAAGTGTATGTAACTTTAACCCTGAGTTTTGGCTGAAAGGCGTCTCCCTGGAAGCTCAGAAAATGCCTTTAGAACACAGGCAGGGCTAAAACACGAGCGGTCGCCCACGTTTGATTAGAGGGCGTTCAACCCATAAACGTAGATTCATCATTTATATATTTGGTAATAAATGTGATATTAAAGCCACCATTGATGTATTTAATCAAAGAACAGTCATTTAATTTAGTTTAAGGCTCAAAAACAGATTTTGTGTGCAGTATCTCTTTAAAACCATTTGTAGTTTAATTAAAAGGGTTAATAAACACCAGGCATGGACATAGATGGTCATCTTAAAATCAGTGCAAATCAATGACATGATCTGAGCTGACTGCTCCACTTTATTTATAGAAAATAACCCACAAAGACTGCTTTAAAAAAAACGGCATTAAAACAAAGAATGGGCAAATAGCTTCTTATATTTTAAATCAATTGACTTTTTTGTCGGGTGATATGCGATCACTCTGCAGGATCTAATATCTCCCTCTATTTCCCAAATGTCAAACACAAAGATATAAATACATAACCATAATAAATAAGTAACACACATATAATGAAAGGGAGTATGTGAACGCGTTGATGGATTATCTGAAACTCAAGGCATGGACCGAGAGTGGCCGAGCACAGCCAGTGGAGAGGATCAGTGCTGGTATAATTATGACCCATACACAGAGCATAATTAATCTGGCCTGCATCATTAGGAAACACGAGTCCAGCCATGTCATTAAAGTGCTTTTAGTCGTCTGTACTGTCCTCCCTTTGCCCCGATGCACTCTGTGCTTTACCAGCCCACTGCTGGTCATTTACAGAAAGAGCACTCATCCACGCGGCGGCAGGACTCCTCGCATATTGTCTTTATGTCCAATCATGGTTAATAATGACGAGCTTTAGAAGGAAGGAAATGAATAAATGAAAGTCTGGGGGAAAATATGGACTCAAGTTTGACAGTGATAAAGTATTTCCTTAAAGTTGAACCCGGGCTATTCTATGATTTGATGAACTGCGTCGGCCGGTGATTTGATTATAATACGCTGCGACTCCTTGACATATAAGGAAAAGAAATCAGGTTTCATTCAAGCTGCAGACTAAATTCCAAAGTTCTTGTGTGCTTCGACATATTGTTTGAGTTCATGTGCCAAATGTTCAAAATCAGGGGTTAAACGCCACGTCGTCGTTAGCATCATTTCCTTTGTGGCTTCCAAGTATACTATTAGTCGAGTCATATTATTTACTAAAGTGCTAATACTATTCTCTCATGTCCATTAACAAAGTGAGGTATGTGTATAGGTAAGTGGATCCAATTGGCTAAGAGCTTGTGGTTTCAGCAGAGAGTGCTTTTAAGTCTGCACACTCCAAAGTATTGGACTAGGGGTCAGGTTCAAATTAATTAAAGGGCTATAAATGAAAGAGGCCTCTAATGAGTGCAATCTTACCGACCCAATATTTAATATTTCATCATTAAACAGTAAAATGACCCGGTATGATCCTAATACAGTCCCAATTATGCAGCATTGATCAAAGTGACCTTTTCATACCGAGGAGTGGAAAAAAATCAATCCAACACCTCCTCCTGTGTTTTTCATTCTGCTTCACTATTCCCTGCATACTAAAGTTGCACCGGCTATAGGAGCCGCCTGTACATGCGTCTATATAATATGTACCAAGCAAAATGCTGCTTGTCAAATCAACTGACCCCGGCACAGAAAGCAATCTCTCCATGTCCATACATCTAATTCTTTTTGTTCACAAGCATGTTGCATTTCTCTTTGGGTTTGTTTGTTTTTGCCTCCCCACACGTGTCCCTTCCGCCCACACACCCACAGACGCCTCGCCCTGCACCGCACCGCCTTGTCTGCCGCCAGACACCCAGCCATGTTAAATCCCAGACGCTGAGACAGGTGACGAAAACGGGGCCAGACTTCCCTGCCCATCAGCCGAGGCGCAGGGGCTAGGAGCCATCATAATGGCTAATTCCTCCCCCCCCCCGCCCGGCCCAGAGAGCAGGAAAGAAGCGAGACGGGAAAAGTGAAATCGGTACAATGCCTAAACACATTTCGCTGAAGGATCTGTCTTGATTTGGTGTACTGCTTGACACTCTCCATTTTCTGTTTGACTGGTAACTGCTGATGTGCTTTTCCCTTGTCAACTCACCATGAAACAAGTTCAGTGTATTTCTAAAGATTGCCAAGTTTGGCTGCTGTTGGGCTCCAGAACAATTGACCAGATCCACTTGATTAAAGTTTCAATGACTAAAAGACATTCTTCTGAGAATTATGTACAGTCTGCGAGAAAATGTGTTAGCATGAGCAAAAGAAAACCAGGGTTTATAGAGTTGAAGAAAAAGAAAGAGCGGAAAGGAAAATATAGAACATCAAATGTGTGTGTCCATTTTATCTCTGCTGAGTTAAATATGAGGCGAATCATAAACTAATCTCCCACATCCATTTTCACCACCCTGCTTATGAATCATAGCCTGTTAAAACTGTATGGGCTTTAGCGGAAAGGTAAAAGATTGCTTTTATTCTTTATGACTTGCCTGAGGAACAGCAGCTTATAATCCACTAAGCACATCTTAATCAATGTTCCCCTCTGCCATGCCGTGGCCTGTAAGGAGCAAAACAGAACATGATGGATATAATCTGTGTAAAACCTCACTCTCCCTGGAGCAGATTAATTATGATCTCTGTAAGTCATAAACACATCCTTTTAATTATTGATGGATAACCCTCTGAAATGAAATCTTTCTGATTTACAGTGGCAGCGTTATGAGCCGCCTTGCTCTCGGCTGCTTTATAGAGACCGAGGAGGTAAGTCTGCGATTGCATAAAACATTTCATTGGCTAAATGGAGAGGGATCATACGCTCACATCAGAATTAGTTCGTTTTCATTGTCGCGAATCAAAGGGTTTCAAGGTGAGCAGGTTGATGGGAAAGTGTGTGTGTGTGTTTGTGTATGCAGGCACATGTGTGCACAGGGGGGAAGGGCCTCCTGGTTGGCCATGACAGCTCTGCTAGAATCAAGTGTGGCACTCTAATATGAGTGAAAATAATGGAATCCTATATGTCTTTGAGCATGTCAGCGTTTCACAGCAGGCCCAAATGGAAAGTGACGGCAGGTCGCGGCTAAGGAGGAGGACAGAGATGTTGAAATGGGAATCAGGCGACCATGAGGACATCTGTGTGGCTGACCTGCAGTCAGCCAGGGCTGGGATTCTCTGTCATCCAACATCAAGCAGCTAAAAACCTCTATCCTCTCATTTTGTGTCTTTTTACCATTAAGCTTTAGTTTGAAAACATCAACGTATGCCTGGCGTCCACTGTTTTGGGGTTTTAGAGCCACTCAAACGTTGAAGTTTGGAAACTCTGGTTCTCCGTTTCAGTTTGAAAACTCCAGGGGCTGCATTTTAGTCGGGATGGGCAAAATCAGATGTTTGTAAGTTATTACGTACACACTTACAACCGAAAGAGTCTTTTTGGTCAACACGTAGCCTTCGCTGATTCGACAGGCTTCTATCACATTAGCTCTCTAGTTTTAAACTAAATGCAGTGGTATGGATGAAGTGTTTGTAGCATTAAAGCATTGGTTCACTCAAATTACAAAGATAAGAGCAACAGAAAAAGCTTATTTTTAATCGTACACCTTTTCAGCACCAAAGACTGAGTTTGCCTGCTTTCAAATGAGGAATGTGGAGCATCTTGTTAAGTTATACTTTCAGATAAGTTTCACAATCGGTGCAATACTTTTTCACAACAGCACCACATTACCATTGGAAAAGATTGAGCAATGAAAGTCTGTTCAGAACCACACAGACTTGAAGGAAACTGTCTCTTTTGTGGAGAGGAAATGTTTGGTAGTTGGCGGCGGTAGTTGTGAGGTTATCGTTGGTTACATCTGTGTGATAATCAAAGGGGTTTTGTAGTTCCTCAATGAAATTGGTTCAAGATTTTGGATCCAGAAGGAGTGAAACTGGTGAGCATGGGTTCTCCTTGCTGCTTATTTCCTAAGCATTTTTTTTCTACTGTAGCCTCATAATATCGTGACTTATTCTTGCAATATTACTACTTTTGTTTTGTAATTATAATAATTATACATATTACGACTTTATTCTTATACTATGACTTGGCCTAACATGATCCTAATACACCGTCATGAAATACAAGAGCTGGTTTGACTGTTACTGACCCTTTTAACTTAAATTACTGACCATGCATGTACATAAAATATATAATATATACAAATGTAAACTGCACAGGACAGACTTTTTTTAACTGATCCTCTGAAGAGGCCTGACAGTCATTGCTGTTTCTGACAGAATATTTCTCACATTGGTGTTTATTCGCCTTCTGTTCGACAACCAAACATCTAAGTTTACTTACAATTTATCACTGCCACATAACTGGACTTAATGAGCATGTAATTGGCTTTGAGTTGGATTATAAAAAATAAAAAAAACAGACGCACACAGTGTGACATCTCTATTTTATCCCTTCGGCCTTATTTACAAAACCGCCAAAAAATATAATTAGAAAGCTCCAGCCTGAGATAAGAGGCGGTGGTGTACGAGTGATTTAAAGCATCGTAGGGGTTTCTTGAGTTTGTGGCTGAGGGCAACATGCTCGAGTAAGTATGGGGGACGGATAACCTGGAACCACTTACATCAGAGGATGTCCTTTTTCTTCGCTATCACCGGTTTCCTCCCGCTACACTGTAACACACGTTCAAAAACAACAACACCCCCCCAACGCATCATCTCCCTTAATACAGTGATCCCCCACAACCTGCTTTTCACATGACTAAGCCATTATCCCCTCTCACCCCCTCCACCCCCAGCGCCACCCATCCTAATCAAAGATACAGAGATGAAAAGGGCTTTATTAATAAAAGTTTCCCCCTTCAGGAAGATGGGAACTAAATGATTGCTCGAATGTGCACAATTTGAGGCGGATCCGCTGGCAGACTGGGCATCTGGACTGGGCGGAGTCAGCAGTAAACTCTTGCATCTGGAAGCTGTTTACTCTGCAGAAATTAAGAGACGCACCACGTACAGATATACCACCCGCAGTCACTAACTTGGAGTGTAAGTGAGTGTGTGTCAGCGTCAGTAACACATGTTTTGGGGTTTTTTGTCTTCTTTTTTTCTTTTTTCATGCCCATTTTGGCGTGTCTTCCGTATATTTGCATATTCCAAAAACAAAGCACTCTGATTCAGATTTTATTGTGTTTCTCAGTATGAAGGGGGGGCTGTATCTTTGTGTGACCATCAGTCATGTGGAATTTGCTCTTCTCGGTGTCCAGATGTATTGTAGCATTGTAGCTTCAGCTAGTTTAATGGATGCAAAGTGAAACAGATGCAGCTGTGATGCTTCATAAAAATCCATTCGTGCACAAGCCATTGCACTTCTGCAACAGCGAAGGACATCCAAAAAAACACTTTACAGAAGATGTGGAATCTGTGCCTGTACAGCACAGCAGTGTTTTCTCTTTTTTGTCTTCTATACCACTTTTCTGCTACTCATAGGCTTTTCTCTGGTTGCTGTGGTGATGGAGGAATGTCACATTAGTCTGTGATTATCTCTATGAGGTCTACATTCGGTTTCCTCCAACTTGAGTAATTGCATTTTTCGTCTTCCGTCTTCTTCTTTTTTTTTTTCTTTTTTAATCAAACTCACAAACAATAAGTGGGCAGGCGCTGACAGAAAGTCAATGTGGCTTGGACAGCCGTTTGGTCTGAGAAGAAGGCCCCGACACAGACGCCTTTCATGCTCGGGATGACGAGGCCAAGTGGGCCCCATCACAGGTTAAACAAAAAAGCGTCTGAGCGACCGGACTCAGAGGGCTGAAGCGAAATCCAGTGCAGCGGCGCAGACAGCCACCACTGTGCAATTCTAGTCGTCTGACAAAAGACTGATGCTATCTAATAAAGAGGGCTGCATCCATCTCAAGCACACAAACATCACCGACAACACAGAGAGGCAGAGAGAGGAGTGAATGGGTGCGTGTGTAAGGGGAGGCAGCCGAGACAGTTGTTGACTCTCAAGCACCATAAATAGTAGCTGTTCTCTGTCAATGAGAAATGAACTACATAAATGAAGACTAGGAGAGTGGATTGCAGATGCACTGCAATAATGTCAGGTCATTCCTGAAGTCAGTGGTGTTCAAAAAAGGGCCTGGGGACTCTCAGGGAGCCTGAATGGGTTTGGGATAAATCTACAGTTCAACAAGGAGTAGGTGTCAGTAATTTATATATATATTAATTTATATATATATTAATTTATAACTAAGAATTGTCCACATTACAGAATGTATTACAATTAAAGGGTTCAATTTGACAATATTATCTATAAAATCAACAAGAGATAAGGACTTTATTACAATGTCTTTCTGTCAGTTCACCCACTGTGGTCTCGACTGAATCTCCACAGCTATCAGATGGACTGCCGGGACATTTTGCTCAGATGTTCATGGCCCTTAAGCACGAGCTATATCTGAATTTTCCTCTGGAATGCAATTCATTTTGATACAGACATTCAAGTCCCCCTCTAGAAGGCTGTCTCCATTGCTAACTAAAAGTCAGTACACATTCTCTTAAGCTGTGGTGTGCCTCAAGAGTTGATTCTGGGTTAACTTCTGTTCAGCGTAGACATTCTCCCACTTGGTCATATCATTCACAACAATGTTCAAAAAAACACGTAGGTCATTTTTTGTTCACAAAGACCAGGTGATGATTTTGTCAATGTGTTTGTGTCTTGGTGTTAGAAAGAGAGAGTGGACCAGGGAGGGGCTGGGCCAATGAATGCACTGTGCGCAGCTCTACTGTCAAATTTTACTCATTTGAAAAAAAAACGGTAATCAATACGTGGTGGTCAGTGTTAGTAGTTTCTATGGTCATTGCTAAACAAAGGGAAAAATATTGTTCATTATAAACATTGTAAACTCCACTACCCTAAGAAACGTGTTTATTTTCCATCAAAAATGCTTTATGATGTGTCTTTAACAACGTGAAAGAGGACATGTAAAAGAAAACTGATGTATCCAAAACAAGAAGCAGGCACTGGGGTTCCTGGCAGCAGAAGATACATTAGAAACAACTGTCAAGTTCTTGCAAAGCATGTAAATTATGCACACAACAAAGTTCATGAGGGGCCATACCGCTATCTCCTTTGTATCCATATGTGAGAATACAGCATAAGAACAGCCTCACAGAACTGCTGTGGAATTAGTCGTTTTTAAAATGCAAATTATTCAGAAAACCTGACAATCTCACCAAATTAGATGCCACAGCCAAAAACATGTCAGTATGCAGGCCTGAGAGGACACTACCAATACAATCAGTCAGGATGCCTCTGCTATACCAACAATAAATATGATCAAGATGTGACAAATGCAGATTGCAGAGGCTTGCAACTTGATTGGGGGTGAAAAGGTGCAGACTGGACTGGAGGAGGATGATACATGACTGCTGTTAAAATTGAATACTTGGTGAGAGAGCATTTTCATGGAAAGACGAGGCTCATGTCAGGCTGCGTGTGATCACCGCTAACATATGCGTGACAGCAGCCGCGCTGAGATGTTTGCTAATTTCCCCCCATTTTTAAAATTCCATTTTATTTGTACTCATTGATTTTGTGTGAGGGTGGGAATAGCCGGCCATCACGGCTCCAGGAATAAAATGCTGGCACTGACCTGTGCATAGATAATTCTCCATGAAAGACAATCAATAAATAACAAACACTCCCTAATCAGCCAAGGAGCTGACAGAATGACATTCCATTATCCCCATCTGGCCCAGTGCAGTCAGAACAGCCAAACCTCAAAGGGCCAGGTTTCCCCCAACACACATTTTCTTTCCAGAGCCTGTCCAGGCCCTGATGCCACATCACTACACACATGAACAGACAAATCATTTCCCCACAGATACAATGTGTCACTGCTTGCACCCATACTAAAACCAGCTCATACAATTTTGTAAAATGAGCCCATGCTCTGAAATGCAGATTATGTGTTATAGAGACCAATTATGTGAACGCTTTGTTCCCCCACACAACAAACTGATTTGTGTGAAAGCTGAACATAACAAACATTCCCTCGTGTGTTACATGAAAAGGGTAGCCAACATTTCAGTGGAAGTAATTACACAACTTACGGAGATATAAGCGACAGCAGACAGGCGTTACACAATTTCTGTATTCCTATAAGGCTCAGTGAGAATTTGCTTGCATTATCAATGAGCATTGACCAAAATTCCCTGTGATTTTCCTCCAGACACTCTCCTTTGAGATATTGGCACTTTTGTTTTAGTCCTGTGCAAACATTTCAAATCAGCCTTTAACCAGCCAAGAGATCCCTGGCCAGTGTCCCCCCCCACTTCTGATACATAACCGTGAATAGTTGCTGTATAGGATTGGGTAAGCACAACTCACCACCAATCTTCTCCTGGGATTTTCAAATGAATAACTGGAAAAACGCTGATCTGAAACCTCACATTCTGAGGGTGCCTCACATGTGTTTTTATTTCATGACAAATGACCTCTTGTGGTGCAAATAAGAGGCCAATATGTGTCTGTTACAAAACCCTCAGGTTTTAAGGTGTGTTCTCAAACACCCCTGTGTTTTTATTCAGTGCCTTGTGTCAAAATAGCTTAGAAAGCAGTCAGCGTAACACAAACAATAATAATACAACAGAAACACATCAGTAAACCCAGTTTAAAGTGCAATACTGATGTTTTCTCTGCTGTCAAGTGTGGTTTCATGTGTGTGCAGGTAACTGTGATGGTGGTCACCCTGTTAAGAGCCTTCCATCATTGAGTTAGATTAGTAAGTAAACACCGGACAATGCTTATGCTGGCTATTAATTATCAAGATTGCTAGATAACAATCCACCCCAAAAAAAAAAAAACCCAAGCTGGCTATCTAGCGATCAGATTGATAGCCTCCATCCTAACAATCGCCATAGCAGATTAAAAGATGTCCACATCAGTTGTTTAATTGTGATATTTCTTGTTTTTGGGAACGTTATGTAATTATGATACTAATTTTAATACATCCACACTTTTTCCAGTAATGCAGTTAAATTTAACCATTAGCATTACAATCCCAGAACTTCTCACTCGGACGTCACTTTTTTATTGTTCCACTAAAAGCCATCAATAAAACGTTGTCTGTCTCTCTCCTCATCCTCTTCCACTGTACATCTACTTATAATGAAACTGTTAATGCTGACTTCTTCTGTTGCCTCCATGTCTACTTCTGTACAATAGAGTGCTACTGGTGACATCTTTGTTTTTGTCCAATCAGGAGACCAGTTCACATTGGAATCACATTGCCCCCCCCAAAAGGAACCCAGCCAAATAAATCATAACTGATTTTAGCAGTAAATCTCTAGGGTTGCAGTGTGAACGTATCCTGATTTTCATCGAGAGTAGTTTGAAAAGTTGAAAGTAGCATGTGACTTTGAACTAATTACATGGGTGAGTCATGAAGGCTTATCTTCGCATGGTTCCAAGACCACAGCTACGTTTGATTTATCAGTGGTTGTGAGTTTTATGATCTTACATGGAAAATTTGGTTGGATCACTTCCAGAGTACGTTATGCACGCTTCTGTCCAAAGTTATGAATGTGGGCCAACAACACCATCAGCTGTTGTTTTAAAAGGATATATTCAATTTATAATTTTTTTGTTTATTCATTTTTTTCATTGCTGGAACAATCAATGCTTTTGTCTATACCTCAATACCAATTCCACCAAACACCTCTTATAACTGTAACTATAAATGCATTTTCACATGTCAGTGTGGGTTTTTCAAGGGAAAGCCCTTTTTGACACTGAATGTTTAAACAACAACAACTGACCCTGGAGAGTGAGGCTATAGAGGCAGTAAAGCTCTCCATGTCTAAGCGGTTTACAGTGCACCCCGACTGGGAAGTAACAATACCAGTGGTGGATGCATGTGTGTGTGTGTGTGTGTGTGTGCCATTTGACAAGGTAACAGCGGAGTCACTGGTGGCAATCTGTTATTGGTGTGACTCACTCCCATTGAAAACATGAAAAGCAGTATGATAGACAAGGAACAATTAGCATTCTGGGTTTTGTAAAGGATGAATTTGGCTGCACAAACAAAGCCTCTTAACAAGCAGCTCTTGTGCACCTGAATATATCCTGTACAACACTATTGGGTGATTATGCTTGAATAAAAGGGTGAATAGCAATACAGGCACATTGTATGTCAACACTCACAATTCTGCAGATTACGTGTAATCTTCAGCTTTGTGTGTGGGAGTGTGTGTGCGTTTACTCTCAGTGGAGGCTCCCATTTCAAACAGCCACCTCATCATTCATGCGCTTCAACATGAGCAGCTAGTTTTCATAAAGTGCCAATACGTAGAACGCGCTGGAAATGAGCGCGGTATCATGTTGCTTGTGTGCACGCCAAACCATTAAGTAGGTTTCCCTTTTTTTTTTTTTTTTTTAAGATAGCACGGAAATGGCAAGCTGTGAGTCATGTCTCGGTCTCATGCTCCATTTTAGAAATTAAACATTCTTAATTAATCTAATGGAGCTAATGTGGCGATACTTCCTGCCCGGGATCCTCTGCCTGGAATCCTTCTGTAACCCGAGAGGCACCTTGCAGAAGAGAGGTGCCGGAGGGCAAAGTGCTACAAGCCACCACAGGCCCTTGGATCTGTTTCTACTGACATCACAGTCCTGGCTGGACGAGCTGTCTCAGTGGCTGATGGAGCATGGAAACAGACAATTTGGTATCCTGCTACAATGCTAATTAGTTAAACATGTTTTGAAGTTCACAAATAAACAGCGGCTCCACTCGACAAAAACCATTTGTGTCCAAGAAAAACCTGGTCTACATGTTCACAGTATCCAGTAACAACCCAAAGTTTTCCTATGAATACTTTAAAGAGTTGAGGTTTAATTATTCAAATGACCTAATAGTACTCAGTTATTTCTGCTCGGCGCTGCCATCTCTCACTTGTACTCAACTGCATGTCACACATTTTCTCTGAGCACTCAGGTCCAAAATGAGTTTCAGTCATGGATCATGGCGAGTAATGAAATAATCCCAAAATGACACTGTGAAATTGCTGGATGAGAGAAGGTGCCGCTTGTCGGGGCAGCTGATTCTATTCCCCATCTATCTCTGATCTGCTAAAGTCACACACTATCAGAGAGAAGTGCCCCTGCTGTATATATTTGTTTGAAATGTGCCGGCTGGTGACAGGGGGTGAAATCAGCCGAGTGGGAGTTATCGGATGTTCCAGTTTGTGCCCCCATAAAATCGACATGAGACACCCCCAGCTTTTCCCACCTCTCATTTCTGCCGGCGGAGGATGGTTAAAGGTGGGTGAGTTGAAAGAGCAAACAAGAAGGCAACGGCCACTCACCGACTTAACCTCTGTCATCGGACTGCTCCGGTGTCAGTGCGCGAATCAAATCAAGATGAATGGGGCCTATCCCGGCCACTGGAGGCTCGCCTCATTGGGCCCAATTTCATCAGCCCCAGTAACTGTTCATATAGAAAGATTAATAGAGCGTCCGACCATGCTGCCGTGCAAGGAGGAAACACAGACGCATACAAATAGGTTCCCACTCGATGGGCGAGGGGGGCGTTATTACAGTGTTGCGCCACAGGAAGAATAGGTGGAAGCACCTCAGAGGCGGCCTCCGCTTTGATGCCTAATTGATAAGGTTCCAAAGTGACACGTTCATTTGTGAGACTTTATTGTTTTAATTGTGTTACAGTTTGTCACTGAGCTGCTGTCTGCTTTTTCCGCCTCTCTTTTATCCCCGCTGTAATCGCACTGTGCTTTGCATGGTTGTTTGTGTGGCACGGAGGACTGGGACGCTTTACGAGTGGCAGCATTGGCACGCTGCCCAGGTGCATTAAAAAATACTGACATATTTTCCCAATGAAACATCCACGTTGAAGTCATGTGCTGAGCTTGTGGATCCAGATTGAAGTGAATGCAAGGTGATCTCTGTAAACAATGCATCAGGATATAAAAAAAATCTACCATTTAAATTACGAGACAGCAGTGAAACAACTCAACGCATCAACAGTACAGTCAGTGATTTCAAAGCAGCCAGCTCATAGACTCAGCTCTGCAGAGGTTAAACTGCTGCTTTCCCTCCAGCTGTCGACAAGCTTATGTTTATGCTGTTACAACATCCCTTTATGGTTTAGGATGTAATCTCGTTAATGGTGTAAGCTGTTTTGTGGACTATTGTTTTTGAGTATTTGTGTGTGCAGTCCTGTGTGAGTGTGTGTGCGTGCGTGACCTTTTTTTCTTTCTCCTCCTCTCTCCCCCTCTGTCTCTTTCGGTGTAATGCACGGCCTGTAAATACAACTGTGTCCTGGTTAAGAGGCCCCACTCTTCTATTGGTAGGATACGCTTCTTGTTTTCTCGCTCTCCTTAACATGATTAGAACTTAGTTGGTCGTGCTTGTAACTTCTCTCAGCCGCCATGTTAAACGTGGCCCGTCTTTAGCGTGCAACTTGCCCCAACTCCCCCTCCTCTCCGTATTTAATCTCTTGCTTTAAAACTCTCTGGGAATCGCCACACAGCAGATAGCAGGAATAACTCACAGAGCAGAAGAGATAGTGGGTACACCTCCTCTTATGTGCCCCCAGTGTTTAGCATGTTAAAACACTCCCTCTCTATCACTGTAGTCAATATGTGCACGAGTATATTCAGGAGACACAGGGACCTGGTGAATGCACACTCACCTCGGCCCCCTGATCTCACAATTCACGATGCGACCAGGCTGCTATGATGACGACTCTCATCTGTCAGTGCAGTTATTCATATGATAACAAGGTGGAGCTGAGGGTGGCTCTGCACTCTATCTGATATACATTGTTTATGACCAACATAACATATATTATATCGAGACTGAAACACACAGATAAGGTTGTTTAAGAAAAACTGTTGGAGGTGTTTATTCATTGCTTTATATCACAGTAGTGCAGCACTAACTGACCTGCAGCAAGACACTGAAGCTAAATCAAAAATCTGTACATTTATTTCACTGAACGTGTTACTGTTTACTTTGGTCTCTTTCTTTACTCCTGCTGAGGGTTAGGGAAGAGGACCTTTTTAGGAACCATGTGACAAATTGTGATTTGTGAATAATGGCTATACAAATGAAATATCATTGATTGATTGACAATAAAATAATTAAATATAACGTGTTAATATGATTAAGATTGATTAAAGGGTTTCGAAAAAAAAGTTGTTTGAGAATAAAGTTGTAAATGAGATAGAAACTCTGAAAATAATGAGAATCAGGTTGTAATTGTATGAGAAAAACTTATAATAATACGAGAATGAAGTTGTAAAAAAACTTTCTTCAACATTGCCCCAATACTCTGCCATAATTTAATGTACAGGTGTATTATGTTAAAATAATATTATACACAAGTAGAGTAGTAGTACTCGTTGGTATAAGGAGATAAGTTTGTTCAAAACAGATTGTGTCTGCCTGTGATTCCTCTCTATGTGCACACACAGTCCTGTTTACTGTAGTTACACTATACAGCATGTTGGTGTACCACAAGTTAGTAGCTCGGCAGCTGCTACAGGCTTCCTCTGCTCTCAGAATCACACTGAAAGACTGCTGGCTCATAATCTGACTTCCTCTCTCTCTGTCTCTCTCTTCCTCCCTCGCATGCCACTGGCATCGCTCAGGTCCCGAGGCTCGCATTAATGAATCCAATAAATAAAGTGTCACACCGACCCATCCATTACGTGCCTTCATTTCAGAACAAAACATCAATCAATTCCACTGTATGCACTAATGCAGCGGCGCAGATCAATCTGAACTTCTTATGACAATTAACGGAGCTTTAGCCGCCGCTCTGACCCATCAATTACTGTCTCCATCAAAAATGGGCTGGCACTAATGGCACCTTGTTCCTGACTCTCCCCCGACCTAACTTCACTCTGAGTTTCACACACACACGCACGCACACACACACAGAGAGAGACACATTGCAGTCGAGGGTGACAAGGATCGATTCATATCAATTATACATGCTTAGCAATATGTGTTAATTTACATGCCTGCCTTCTCTAAACTTCACCACCACTGCTGCCCATTAGTCTTTGCCTTTGGAGGATACTATAGGTCAGAAATGAAAAATAACCACAGTTGCTAATTTCAG
This sequence comes from Paralichthys olivaceus, assembly GCF_024713975.1. Taxonomy (NCBI): domain Eukaryota; kingdom Metazoa; phylum Chordata; class Actinopteri; order Pleuronectiformes; family Paralichthyidae; genus Paralichthys; species Paralichthys olivaceus. The sequence goes on along the minus strand of NC_091105.1, from coordinate 21,129,998 downwards.
CTGTTTCAGTTGTCCCTTCTTATTCATTCCTGTGCAGCTTTTCTTTTTCATCCTCAGCTGCCTCTCAGAATGCACCCCCACTCCCCCACCTCCCCATCCGCCAGCGGGCCTCATCGGCAGCCCCGGGGCCCTGATCTCATGTCAGAGGTAGCATGTTGGTACCAGAGTTCACCCCAGAGCACGTCTGCCTGCATAATTAGAGAGGCGAATCTAGCCCTGTTCAGAGGAACAAGTGTGGCCCTCCTCCTTCTCCTCTTCCCCCCGCTCCTCCTCTCTTCCGCCTGCCTGCCTGCCTGCTGTACACGGCTTAACGCGAGCGTGTCATGACTATAACAAAGGTGAGCGGAAGATGGTAATTAAAAATTAAAGTGGACAAGGGGTGGCTGGATACACCTCTTTTAACAGCAGGCAATCAGTGTGGGGGAAAAAAAAGAAAAGGCATGCTCTTGGCAAACCAAATGAGTCTGCCTCTTAGATAGAGCTGCTAATACGTCTTTGCTTTTGACTGATTTAGTATATGTGATAGTAAAACAGCTAGCAAAGCAAACTGAGTCATCTTTTCATATGTTTTTTTTACAAAGGTACAGTTTTAACAAACCCTGTCACACAAAGATGCCAAAAAAAGGTCTTTACTCACAGTACTCTCCCCATTTTAGCTCATTTAGCCAATCTCCACCGGCTCTATATACTTTTACTAAGTTTATAAAATCAGTTGTTTTTGCCCATTAATTTACATTGGTGTCCGATCACACTGTTTGTGTATGTGTGTGTGTGTGAGAGAGAGAGGGAGAGCGAACGGTGCGGCTGATGAATCCGCTGCTCCGGACAAAGATTTAAGTCATTAATAAAAGTATCGATCATTATGTGATAATCAATGTAGATATTGTGAGGACAAACAAATCAACTTTTAAAGGGTCAGTGTGTGGAATTTAGTGACATCTAGTGGTGAAGTTGTGTGTTGCAGCTGAATACCCCTCACCACACCCTCCTCTTCCAAACATGAAGGAGAACCTGTGGTAGACTTCAGTTATCATTAAAAAGATGTTTAGTTTGTCTAGTTTGGACTTATGTAAAAAAAACATGGCGGCCTTTAAAATATAAAGTATTTAAATATAAAGGGCCCATTCTAGGGTAAAGAAAACAACAATTTGTACAATTTAGATGAAACACACCAGCGAAAACATCACTATGATTATTTTGTATTCAGTCTCTGCAAATTGATCCCTTTCAACTTAATCTTACACACTGAACCTTTAAACTGTAGCAAGTCAGAGACGGCAGCTGAGTCTTAGGGAGAGAAGGAGAGAGAGAGCAGTGGACTCAGTGTGTGTGTGTGTGTGTGTGTGTGTGTGTGTGTTACTTTTCCCTCTAATTCAGTGACTATCATAAATAAGAAACACAATTCTTTTATATAATCAACCGGTCATAAAGATGAATTTCACCCAGGACAAATGTGAACAGTTGGGAGGTTGGCGGAGCGAGATTTGACAGAGCCGCCTCACAATTCTCTTTCTCTCTCTCTCTATTCTCTTCTTCTCACAATGATTCACTGACGGAAAAAAAACATCAATGATCTGAATATTCTAAACTCTTTGACATAGTTTTCAACTAGTCTGTATACTACAGCAAAATAGAATTCCTGAAATTCAGTTATGGCTTTTTGTTTTGGTGTCACCCCAAGATTTTCAGTGGCCCCATCTGGCCACCCCTGTGAAACATTTCTGCAGGCGCCACTGAGGAGGGATAAACACTGTTTTGAATGATGTTAAAAGCAGAGAAGAGCTTCATCCAATCGGAAACCACGAAATGTGCAAATGTGTGATGCACAAAAGGCAGAAAAGAATGCAATTAAGTTAGATTCTTAAGAGACAACATACAGTCCTGTTCATTTGTGTCTTGAAGATGAATTCAGCAGCAGCTGCTTTTGTTTTTAAAGAAAAATGAAATGCTTCACGGATGCTTCCATTGGGTGCCCCTCTGTCATGCATCACATCAGACCCGCCCCATTTTAGATACATTTTGTTGATTGGTCCAGCCAGGTTTACGACAGATGGAAACTTGGTAAGAATGGGAGGGTGGGGCCGGACCATGTATGCTAGCAAATAAATAAGTGCTCCTTGATTTGTCTGGTGTTCAGGCTAGAAAATAACTGCTAAAGACAACATTGTGAGAGCCATGAGAGTCAATCAAATAAAAAGTAAGAGATCAGTTTGCTCAAACAGCAGAACAGTGAACTGAAAGCTACTAAAATGCTCCTAAGAAGAGCTTTAAATTGTGCATTTGACCCGATATTTTTCTTTGCAAAGATACATTTCCATTGTAAATTATGATGCTCAATATAGAAAAATAATAGACGTTATACACATTCATTCATGTGTGACTGCAGATTCATGTGCACTAATAATTTCCTTCAAAGAAACAATCCAAAGTAAAAATGTAAAACTGGCAGCAGCATATGTCACAGTTTTATCTGAAAACTATTCTCTGTCTCATAGCTAATAACAAACCAAGCCAAAAAGTTTAGGATCCCATAATCTGATTCTCCAAGTTGAGATGGAGATTATTCGTAAGTGGACACCTGAAAGAAAGAACTCAAGTGACATGTTTAGTTCCGTCTGTTTCGAAGAGCTTCTTGTTAAGTCTGTGCAGGGAAGCAGTGAGAAAGTGCAGGGAAAGCTGTAACCTGGAAGTCTGTGCCAGCACACTGGAGTCTATTAAAGTGATCGCTGCAAGTAGTCCTAAATCATTCAAATGATGTAAACACTTTGTTGTTATTTGCTCCCACCGTTTGGCCACCAGTGCAGTGTTTTAAAGAATTACCTCAACCATTTACATAGCAGCGGGTCACAGTTGGACTATTGGATTTTATGTGGCCTAAATATAATTTAGGTCTCTATAGCGTGAAAAAGCTGCATAGTGTTTTAGGAGTGATAACAACCTCTTGCATTTACATATACATTTACTTTGTCTCTTGTCACAATGTCTTAACCTCTCTGTCCCTGTTTCAACCGTAAATGAACCTGTCTGAGATGCCTTTCCCGCTCAACACACACACAAACACACACACACACACACACACACACACACACACACACACACACACTTACACTCTCTCTCTACTCATTCTCCTCTTCTTCTTCTTCTTCTCATCCTCCTTCTAAATTGCAACCCTATATTTCTGGACCTCTGATGCAATTATGCCACCTCGATTGCCTTGACGTGGAAGTGGGATGGAAAAGGAAAAAAAGAAAAGAAAAAACAACTGCACACAAAGCCTGCCTTTTGTGTATCAAGAAAATAAAGGCTTGAAATTGCCTCAGACCACCGCTCTGTCTATCGTGTTCTCTCCCTCTCATGCACACAAACACATTCTCATCCCCTGTCTCGGTCACACACACAAACGCATTCGCCAGACAGCTCGGCTTCCCTGAGATGGGACAGGATAAAAGTCGACAGTTTCTATTATCAATAACAAGATAAAATACAGAGGTCTTTTATCTCTTAAAATGTAAATTTATACAAGGCTCCATGCCTCCATGCTGTAAATATCTAACATCTCTTAAGACCACAGAACTAGACTCAATTGATTTTTCTCCCCTCCTCCTGGTTGCAACCATCTGCAAAATCTCCAAGTCTGGCATAATATCAATGATGAAATTAAAAATCCTCCATTTGTCTAAACCATGAGGGAGATCACCCCACTTCGAGCCGTTTACTCTTTAAATTATATGATTGATTTCCTTTAAGGTTATTTGTTTATTTCAATGTTCATATCTGCTCTATCTAAATCATTTCTCAAGTTTATTCTATTGATTTCTTTCAGGGACACCGGCCTTTCTCCCTTTCTTTCTGTAACCTTGCCTTAACCATATCAGTTTCCTTCAGAGCTCATTTGCATGAAATAAGCCGAGAAAAAAGCATTGATTTCCTTCTTTACACTTTCGTGCCCAGTCCCTGGTTATTTGTGATGGATGCACCCAGTCATTTCATGCTACTGAGACTCAAGTATAATCGCCTTATTGTGTTGCAGGAATTTGAGGGCATTTACATTTACTCATATTCCTGCAACTGTGCAGCTTTAGCAAACCAATAAAATGGTGAATTTACACGTCTTTTCTGTTTGTTTTTATTACTCTGACATGCAGGATAATGCTATAATCATAATGTTATTTCATTTTATGCAGTGATGAGAGATTATACAGTACTTGTAGAGGAAAATCCTATTAAGACTACAACTATAATTGCATTATATGCTTGTTTTATTTTGCACAGATGCTCTCTAAAAGCTTTAGGCATGGTACATATGGAAATCCAGATTTACGAGTAAAAATTAAATATTCTCTTATTTGCAGTAAAGCAAAAGGATGGGACTTTTATTCATACATTTAAAGTAATTTGTCTCTTATTATTTTGTTTATTCCTTCCTAGAACCAAAAGCCTATGAGAAACTCTACATGTGCCAAATCTCACTCCCAATGAAAACACAAATAGTCTGCTGTCTTCTTAGAAGAGAGAACTTTTACGGTTATCGCTAAAGTCATTCTGCATTTGTTTCTTATTGGGAGTAAATCCGAACAAACATCACAACAAACAACTAACTTAATATATCCTGCAAATAAGTGGCCTTGACTTGAAATTTACAATACACTACACTTAACATAACTTGGTGTATTAATATGCATTGGAGTCGAAAGAATAACTGAAGATCTGAATTAAATAAAGCATAACTCACATGCTCCTATCAAAACCTACCAAATGAGGTCCTTGAGGTAAGTGCTGAAGCACTCATGAGATTCTGTGTCATTTTAGTTACAGTAATATGAAGGTATGCCATCAACATGTACCTTGTATTTACACCCGTTAAAAATAACTGAGCTCTGCTACAAAAGGCATTCTTCCACAGCAGCATCGGTAAAGTACAAGAAACAATGTGAAGAACAGTGACACCAATGACTCTTTATGATGAGACTCAATTTTAATTCAAACTTATGTCCGTAATTAAACAAACTTGAAGCATGCTGGGAAACTCTGCCCACCTGCTCTCCCATCACACAACATCTGACCTTTCAACTGCATACATTATTTGGACATTGGATGGTAACTCTCCAAATTTAAGGGAGTTGTTTGCAGAAGTCTCAATGTGTCCTGACTAAAACACAACCGTGAGTTGTCTAATGATGCGTTTTGAAACATATCAGTGTGAATATTGCCTCGGACTCTTAGACAACAATATTTAAAGATGCTTGCTACCACTTGGACTGTATTACAAACTCAGAAACATGACAACAATAGAGACCTATAAGAAAGCCTGAAGCCAGCTCTGCCCCTCGCTGTTATTTTCCCCAGGCTTTTCTCTGTGACACTGAGTTGAAATGGTCCTCCCTCTCAGCTGCCAAACAGTACACCTAGCCACTAAGTCCAGCAAACGGATCGCTTTCATTCACCAAAGACTTTTTCGGATTCAAAGGAGATACTGTACATGCAGCGTACATTGATCTCTCACACTGCCCGCAGAAAGACAAAATATTTAGTCAACAAGGTATAAGATCACCTGTCTTCCTCCAAATGCTTCCCCGCTGGTTCAGAGGATTAAGCTTCACATGATCACATGATGCCAGTTAAACAAATGGTCCCGACAGTGTTCAGCCACAGACTGTGCAGAAACCACACGGATGGACGCACTGCCACCACCTGAAGTCTGAAGTGTCTGAAAGTAAGCGTGTGCGGGCAGAGGCAGTGTGTATCGTAAGATTTTGGGCTTGTGAACAGTTTTCTTGTGGTGATGTATGCGCTGCCGTGTTTACCATTTACCAATGAACTGCAGTTTCACCAGTTAAATCCGGTGCAACGTCTGACAGGTGCTAGTCCGTCCACCACCTTACTGTGGGCCAAAATAGTTCAACAGTTTATTGATTCTCTGTGGCGATTAGGGTGGAACTCACTTTTTGTGTCAGCCAAGGTGGTGCCCTTTAATTAATAATAATTTTATGAATGTGAATAGTTAATTAATCAGAGTTTACTAAAAACTAAACTTGCTTCTACAGATTGCAGACCATCCTGAACCAGGGTGGCTGCTTTACCCTCAACTTCACCTTCACACACTAACCTTACACATTCAAACCAGCTGTATCAAGGCCCATGCACCGCCCTTGCAGACCAATCTGCAGTCACACATACTAAACACCACTTCCACTGCACTCAATAGCAACAGCCTGGATTTATGCAATGGCACAAAAAGCCACACAATATCATGTGAGATTCTTCCATATAACCAGTGACCCAAGAACTGGGCCGATCAAAGCAACCCTGTTTATGTCCCTTTGATTTTTTTTTTTTTTTTTTTTTCTGGCCTTGTCGTTGATCCTGTTGCAGCTTTTAGATAATGCTAATAGATCACAGGCCAACGGGACGGAGCAGGATAATGGAGCTTTCATTGCAGCCTGATTAACTTGGCTGTAGGGTTCCACCTCACCCCTTTCGGCATGATGGCCCTAATTAATAACGATTGCTCCCCAAAATGTGCAAATGGAACGATAAACGAAGGACCAACTAATTAACTGCAACCATTTCTACTAATCATTAGTTAACATCCCGTTTTGTCATCATTACACTGATGCGTGTGCAAGGGCAGATAAAACAGGTCAGCCCTTTTTTTCCACCCCCCCATAAACCCTGACAGCCATATTTTCTTCCCCTATAAAAAGACTAACAAGTAATTAAAGCGAGGGCTGAAGTAAGGTCCGGAAAGTTCTATCACTTAAATATTCCACTGTAGGCCAGGTGTCACCATTTTTTAAAAAGACAGCGCTGAAATCATTCCATCCAGTCGGGTGAGATTTTGTTTCAGTCCTATTAACAGCAGATAAGGTGAGAAATATGGGAAAAAAGAAAAAATCACCAATACTACTTTGGGAAACGCTGTCAGCACTCAGCCTCCTCTCTGCTGCAGACTGTTCCAAGCCATTTATTTCTGTGACTTTTTGCCAGCAAGGAAATCAGTGAAATGTGTCAGTGAAACGCTGCTGTTTTTGTTTATGGCCGCGTGATGCAGCCCTTTCAGAGGATGCTGAGGTGCACTGTTCATACTCAGGCCTTTGAATTTATGTGCAGCTTCCAGATGCTGAGGAATCGACAGGGTTCAATGATGAACAGGCAGCATCAGCTCTGCTGCCAATCAAAAAGTTAATAGTCTGTCCATCGAGGAAGGGAAATGACCCCCTGGGCTTCAGCCTGCACATCTCACAACTCAAATCCGACTGCTTTTGACTTTGTCTGAGCGCATACAGGACGTTAGCGTTATGTGTCAGCCCGCTCTTCGTGTCTCTGTCAATTCTAATTCTGTTATTTGGGATAATTTCTGTTGAGAACTTGAGAAAGGCATTAAACAGTTCAGATGAAATTTTGTTGGAAGAGAAAACACGTGTTCTGTCTCGTTCCATCCTGGCTTTATACTAATCTGTCTCTGCATTGTTTCTCCTACTCTGCAAACCCTCATATGTGCATTTCTCAAAGCTCAAGGCAGTCTTTGTCAACCTTAGATTGGAAAGTAATCCTGTTATAACCTAGCTGAGGTTATATGTGTGCGACTGGGTGATTAAAATTACCTGCAAATATTCCAAAGGAGCCATTATTTATTGGTGCATGAAAGACACCAAGGAGAATGCTGCTCTCTTATTGCTAATAATCAAAAACCCTTTAGAGAACACTATGTATGGTAATGAAAAAACTGTCGATTGCCCTTTTAAATGGCCTGATTTACTAAAACTTTTATGAAGACAGTAAATTTCATGTCTTATTTTCTTGATCCTTCCAAAGAGAGAACATGGGGAAATCAATAGCTCTCCAACCTGGCCCTGAATTTTGTCAACCTCTAATTATTATCTGGCTTGTGGCAATGATCAGCGAGTAATTGCAACTACTGGCTTTCTGATGCCAGCGACAGGTCCAATAGAGAATGTCTACATGCAAAGCATTTACCTGGCTTAGTAAAATCTATACAAGAAGGTCACAATCTCTAGAGATTCAGCTTGAAGTTTGGTTAAAAATTTGCTAAATACAAAATTTGTTTAAATGCGTTGATAAATCAATGATTTTACATTCGTTTTTATTTCTGTGCCTCAGACAGTGTCGCAATCCTCTGCTTTTGTGCACAAAGTGTGTATGTTTGCATCATGGATCTCATCCAGTGTATCCATTGTTAATGGCTTCTGGGGTCATTGAATGTGATGCAGCTCATTTACAACCAAACAAAAGAGCAGTGAGCAAAAACCCCAACAGCCCCATCCAGTGTTATTGATATTTCACTGGCTGCATCATAAAGCTCAATAACCCCATTTGACTGGAAGTTAAGTGATGGAATTTGTTTCAATGGCCCCAACTTCATCATAAACAAAAAGCATTTTGATGTTTATGCATTTTCAAAGTGTCTCCCGATTGCCAGGATGTAATAATAACCACTGAACATGAATTTGACAGATGTTACACTCTGGCTTCTTTGTAATTTCCTCTGCATTATTCATACTCGAGTGTTCTGTGCTTTGATTACCACAAATATCTATTTACGGTAAAGCTCGCTCCCCAGTGTTTCTTGTAAAATCCACAAATACGCTGTACAATTCTTAAAATGTGCCGGTGACCAGTGATGACCCGTCCTGTCTTTTACAGTTAACACAATGATCTTTATGTGCTTTTGAATGTATTACATCTTATCCTGATTTGTGTTTATGACAGTGTTTGCATATGCATTTTATTTTGGAGCACACTTTCGAAGCAGACGTTAGTATTAGACTGCGCTCAAGATTTTCTGTAGTGTGCTCGTGAATTTCTTAATCAACCATGACCACAACTGAGTTGCTGAGAGTGAGCAAATGAAACAAAGCACTAAAATCCAAAGAAGCCAACATTGTGATATTGTGTAGTGAGTATCATATGCTAATTATGCTAACGAATGTCATTGATTTGCGTTGCCTGTCTGACATGTTATTTTATAACACAGAGGTTTTCAAAGTTGTAGGTCGGCCTCCTCAGAGGGGGCTCCTAACAGATTCAGGAGATGGAAGGGAAAAAGAATATAATAAATAATATTAATTACTGCAAAAGGTCCATGTCTGTGTGTAATTAGAGTCTGTTCAACGATTCAGATGTTTATGGTCTCGAAAACTCAGCTCTTCTCTCAGAATGCTACATTTCAGCTCTAAAATGAGTTCAGGAGACTCCATGTCTGGCAGATTACTTGTTTCTGTCCTAATGCCAAATCACAAAATCTTCATACTGAATGTATCAAACAGAAGTAGTATTTAGTTTTTCTACAAGGATCTCTCTCTTTGTTCAACTCTTTATGATACTGTTTAGACACTCAGGTAAATGAGAGAGCCGAAGATTGTGGTCTCACCTCTCTTTGTTTGTTGGTTTGTATAATTGTTTGATTTTCGTACGTTTACACAAAAACTACTGGAGGAATTTCCATGAAAGTTGGTGGAAGTGGATGTGGTATGATTTAGGTACAGCTCCAGATCAGGAGACGGATCCAGGGATTTTGAAATCACTTTCTGTATCATTGTGAGACAGGCTATTTCACTGATTTCACAGAATAATTCCTGGATCTTGGTTGAAAAAGATAAGCCATACTTTAAGGATGTGAAATTTGGTGCTGCCAGGACTGTTGGGCCCTGGCGGAGGTGTGATCTCCTGAGTGCCATTCTAGTTGCTATAGGATCCTTGAGCATATGTTTGGATACAGTGCAGAGAATGGTTTTTAAAGATCACAAGCAGACAATAAGGTAAAGCGGACTCATCTATTGGAGATGGTATGTGTGGGACTCCGTATGTGATGACACTGTCGGACCCTGACATTGACACAGGCATCAGACAGAGGGGTGTGATGGGGTGGGGAGGTGACAAATAATAGGGGAATTAGAAATTAATGATTCCCCCAGTATGTAAATGGCAATTAAAGGACGAGCATTGCTGCAGGCTCTCTAGCCCAAACTGCCTCCATTTGTTTGGATAGGGACTGGCACACACATGCACGTACACACACACACACACTCGTACTTGTGATGCATATTGAGGCTGTGACACACATCTATAAGGGCATAAAAGAAAATAAATCCACAGCGCCCTGGACCAGATCAAATCAATCGGCCATAATGGCAGGGCTGATCATTATGTGCTGCTTTTGTTTGTTTAAATGAAGAGTGAGTGTGTCTGCCATATTGAGTTGGATTAGGCAGCGGAAATCTGTTGCCTGCAGCTTCAAACGCTGGATGAGAGCCTCCACATCAGGGCTCTACAGTAGAACACAACCATGGCCTATTTAGAAATCAATGTCAAACTTTCATTAGTGAGGTCAACAATGTAGATATATTGTCTAATCGCTGTGGGTCAACAAGGCATGAGAGGAGGCAAAAGGAGGGACGTGGCCTCTCCAGGGTTCCAGTGTAACAGGGAAGATTTAAAGCTATAGATCCTAAATTCCCTCCTCTGCATGCTCCATTAAGTTAGGAGGGAATATAGACATGTCTATCATCAAGATTTTCTCGTATTTGGCAATTTCTTTTGTTTTGTTTCAGTGAAAAGACCTGAGCTCGGAAAAATCCTGCTGACAGGGTCATTGACAAGCAGAGTAAAAAGCCTGCGTCCTGTCTTCTGATGATGAATGATCGGCTGCAGAGACTGATGGAGGGCCTCGCTCAAAGATTTGGTCAGCGCTGACCTAAACCATCACGGACAAGCTAATTCTGCTCCTGCTGTTTGGTCAATAAGACCCAATGAAGAATGAGATACTGTATGATATTATTACCTCCGCCAAGGAGGTTATGTTTGTATCAAAATCTACTGAACTGATTTCCATGAAACTTTATGGAACAAAGTGGTAGGACATGTTAGAGGGATCAGTAACAGGTGAATTTTAATGTGGGGTCATCGGGGGACTGTTGGGCCGGGGGGGTTGGGTGAACCAAATGAAAACATAAAAATGGAAATGCTAATGTTGTTCAATGTCATGGTGAGGCCAAGAAGTCCCTTTAAATTCAATCAAGCTGCTCCAAATTTTGAACACCAAGACATCAGATCCCTAAATATGTTAGAATTTTTCATCAAAATCAATGAATGATTCCCTGGAAAATCTGGGAAATTGTAAAAATGTTAAAGAAAGTGAAAAAAACATTCCTTGATGTGCCCCTTGGTCTGCATCTATTCCAAAATATATGAGATTCCTTCTCGGCCCATGTCCCAACCCTCTACCAGGTTTCGTGGAAATCTGTTCAGTAGGGCTTAATCTTAGAAAAAACAAACTAACCAAATAACAGACAAATGGACAGGGGTGAAAACATGACCACCATGGCGGAGGTTAGAAAAAAAAATTCCCTGCAGACATAAGATGTCTCCTGCTTTATTGAATAGGCCATCGTCAGTGCATGTGCACTTAAAACTTCGAGTTTCCATGTCACACTGGGAAGGTTCAGGGCCATGATTGAACAGATTAGTGATAACACAACATACATGTACACATTTGTATACAGTAACATGAAACAAACATATTTTTGAGTTTTATTTTTATATTATTATTTTTATTACATTTTTTAATGTTTCATTTTTTATTTATCTTATACCAACAATCAATTTATGCAAATAAGCAAGACTTTTTGCCTATCAAATGACTTTTTAACACATTTGATAGGCAAAACCAAAGTAGAACTCAGGTCATCACATTTATTACAGTAGCTGCTGACACAAAACATATGGTAAAAACACAAAATGACCACCGTCAAACAATTACACCTACACCTACACCTGTGCTGTAGCTCCTGGCCTCATGTTTATGCTTTTTTACTGCAGTTTGCACAACTTTGTGTGTTTCCTGTTTCCAGAAATTGAATTTAAAATAATTCTAGTCTAAATTGTATGAATTGTGGTTTTCTTAACCCTAGAATGAGCTCTTTATATTTAAATACTTTATATATACATCAGGAGCTGGTCCTCTCTATGGAGGCTGCCATGATTTTCACAGTAATCCAAACTAGATTTTCTTTCATGTTTGGAAGGGGCGAGTGAGGTGAAGAGTATTCAGCTGCAACATGCAACTTCACCACTAGATTCTACACACTGATCCTTTAAGGTTTTGTTATATTACACGGCTGTTTTTTTTAAAGTGTTTGATTAACAGCATGTTAACAGCTGCATTGTATCTTTATGTAGAGTTGGAAACTGTTTAAGGTGACTTCAAATTAAAAACATTTTTTTGTATCTTCTTTTAAAAACAGTTACCATTATCATCTGAAAAAGATTAACACATTTTAATCAAACCTGTGAAAAGTCTATGATGTGGAAAATTATAGGAACTCGACACCACTAATTTTATGCAATTCATATTTAGAGTGGCAACTGCTCTTGGCCTCACCTCCATTATTGAGCTGGAAATCCTCGTCTATCATCCCACATCATATCCGACCACCCAGGGCATTAAAATGACAGAGTGTTAATTAATCCATCATGCTGGTTAATTGAAATGATGTATGATAGTCATTTGTTGTCTTTGATTCCCGCGCTATTAGAGCTGTGTAACTGTATGACTAATTAGTGTGAGAACACTTCTGAAATAATTGGCTGTAATTAATCTGTCAGCAGCCTGAAAAAATGACTGCATCTGACAGTTATGACAAATAACAGTGTTGATATAATTATGTAATGATCGAGGGCACTCAGTATAATGAACCCCACATCTTGTATGAGGTGTAAATCCAGTTTGTTCGGCTGTGCTTGTTTCTTCACCTCACCTTTTTTTTTTTGTCCGGCTGTGTGTGTCGGATGAGCAGCTGAAATTATGCTATCTGACTCTCCTCATGCTCTTTTTCAATGGTTTCCATGGAAACTGAGTCAAGTGATTGAGGTCGAGGGTCAAACTGACCAATAGTGAGTAAATTACATTTCTCTGAATGATTCCCCCTGAGCTGCTATTGAAATCGAGCTCCAGCCCACTGATGGATACATCTTGTCATTCACAGTTTAGAAGGCAAGGGAGGAAAGTACAAACATGACACCGGGGGGGCTCAGCTTGCTCAAACAAAGAGGCTACAAGATGAATAAACACACAAACACACCTATGGCAGAGCTGCGACTTTAAACCCCACGCTGTAGTTTGCATGTTCAGGCCACAGTTGCAGTTCCATCTTACTGGAATTTTAAAGTAGAAGCTGCACGACCGATAGAAAGAGTGTTCAGGTCTGCGTGTCCCCTCTACGGGCTGTTTATTAAGGTCAAGTTCTCTCTTCTACAAACACCAGGCCTGAAGGTCATTGGTTTGTCTGAACCAAAGCTCACTCAATCCCTCAGCCAGAGTTCAAGTGCTGACGCTGGCCCTCCTCTTCCTCCTTCCTCTTACCCCCCTCCCCCCCTGTCCTCCGAGACCTGCCTCAGTGCTGGGGTGTCAGAAGAGCAACAGAGAAGAGAAGGTGATAAAAACACAAACAATTGTGATCTATTGCTTATTGTGTACCACAGTTAGAGAAGAGGTGAGGGGAAGAAAAAAAAAGACAGAGCGAAATCCACTGCAAATTGAATTGTCTTTGTTTGAGCCCGGGCGACTTAAAAAAAAAAAAAAAATTCTATGACAGGGGCCATAAATGACAGTGGCACAATAATCTACAGCGACCTGTCCAAGAGGCTGATAAGCCATCACTAAGGGGACTGATCGATACTAACTATTCATTTCTGAAATTATCTCCACATTGATCCGGGGACAAGTGCCAGCGAGGCAGGGGCACACTGGCTTTAATACAATAATTATATAAAGGCCTACAAGCTCATCCTCCCAACCAATAAAGCCTGTCAACGGCACCAGGCACAGTGAAAACCCCATAATCCATCAGTACATTGGCCCCTGACCTCTGGGCTTGGAGGCTTATCAGTGCAGCCTCTATAAAAGTTGCTCACAAAAGGACACAATTGCTGGATATACCTCAATGAGCTGAGGTGTGAAACCAGATCTGTGGCGCTGATGTAATGATGCCGTGTCGGCTGACCTGTTATTTGGCCTGGTTATTGCGTGAACCTCTCGCTGCACTGGGAGGAAGAAAACTGTCTTTTCATCTAAATCAGTCCACCCAGCAAAACCCTCACTTTGTCTCAGAGTTTTTTTTTTCTTTCTGCGACAACTCAAACATCAAACTTCTATTATAATCAGAGTATCATACTGATATCAGTGATGAATTTGGGCAAAGTGAGTATGTCTTCAGGGAAACTCTGCTTTCTCTACTTCTCAACCGACTTTGTGCCTGACGCTGATGAGACGGGGGTATTTTTACATACAAAGCCTTGAGATTGCTTGGAGTAATCTGTGGAATTATCAAAATGAAATGAATATTCGAGCCACCTGCCATGGCTCAAGATGAACCACTCACATTAAATTAATAAGAGGCGTGCCATCTGTCTGCATCACAAAGCATTTATGCACGATTAAAGACATATATACCCCTGTATGTAAAAAGAAAAATCCCTGAGCCTGGATAGTACTTAATTTAATTTTGGCAGTGCCTCCTTTATGTGACACATGTACTAAAATGATAACTGTTGTATTCGAATAAGCTGTCTAATAAACGTGCTATCTATGACAGCAACTGCAGCTTTCTTTTTGAAAAGCAGTGACTTCAACTCTGGAAGCTTTTCAAACCGGAGCCAGGGTGGAGGACCTGTGTCCCTGGTTATCTTAATAAATGAATTGATCTGCTATTGAAGAGGCACGTTCCTCTGAGCATCAGCGAGACAGCCCGGCTCCAATCAGACAGCCATGTGTTATCAAACTGGGGAGTCAATTAAGAGAGAGAGAGCAGGGAGAGGGGGACAGAGGGACTGGCTCCAAGCTGTCAGCAGACTGGTTCTCACAGAGGGACGCTGGCTGTGGATACAGAGTCCAGGCCGGAGACATGCAGGAGTCAGTGTCTCCGTGCTGCATGGTGGAATATGCACTGAGATGTAACCTTGTCTCTGTGAAACAACATCAACCTGTTCTGCTTTAACTGGCTCAAAGCCACAATCTGCAGACAATAGACTCAACATGCTTTTCCTTCGCTCCATTCAAATGCTTTACCTTACCTATGATATGGTCAGTGCATGAAGACTTTTACAGTAGCTTCTGGAAATAAAGGTGTGCTGTACATTCTTTGTACAGGAATAATAAAAAATATAAAACACATCAACATGTGTATCCTTATCAGTGTGGAGCAAGATCCCTGAAATATTTATTATCACTTTCTCATTTCATGTTAATAATTGAAAAGGCAATTACTTTTTCCTACAGCAAAAGTGTAATTACAGTACTTTAAATTTACTTCCATCACTTAGTACAGTATTACAGTTAATTGGTCCTTTCAACAACCAAAACTACAACAAATATTAGATCCATATTCAAGAACTTCACAAGTTCCTGAGGGGCTCAACGTCTAAAGCTGCATACTGTCTTTTCCTTAAAAATGTGTGTCATTGTGAGCAAAATAAACTCAACTTGAACTATTAAGGCAAAGACTTTTTTACTAGTTGATTGTTAAATCTAAGTTTACCAAAGTCAACTGAGCACACGATATTTAAATACTTTTTAAATGTCTCATCTTTTGGTAAAAGCTAGCTGCCTCTCCACCTACAGCCACTAAGCTACCTCGTATCCACACCTACCAGTGAACATGTGCCGGACCATTCCGTGCTACACACAGAGATCAAAGTGAAATCAATCATCCATCAAAGTCTGAGTGAGTGAACAAACTGAGCTCCATATTGTCAGAGTCACAGAGTGTTACAGGGATTAGAAACCTCGATCTAACAAGCAATGAGTTACTGCCAAACACAGTTTTGCACACATGCGCGCATGGGGGCGACTTGTTTGAACTGGTGAGAGGCTGATGACAACAGTCACCGCTTACATGGCCGCAAGCTTTCCTTCCAAAACCCGAACTTCCTTCCATCTATGTGATTTCACAGTCCACAGTCACACCACAGTGTTGTACTCATCCTCCTCTGACTGAATCCTCATTCCCTCACGCTGGACCTGAAGCTCAGCAGAATGAAGCAGGAGTTGTTGTTTTTTTCATATTTCTGGGAAACTTCATCCCTTATATTGTTAACGTCTCCAGGAACACAACACACATCTACTGTATGGGTTTTAATTAAGTCTTTTGTGGCTACCTAACTTAACTGCATCTGTTGTAACCAAAGGCTTATTATTGGTGAGGCTGTTGACAAGCGCCCTTTCCTGTTTGACTAACCATTCCTATTTTTGCCTCCACTTTCATGTTTGAAATTTTCATTCTCCTTACTGTGTCATCACACAAGCCAAGCTTCCTGACAGTGGAGCCGCAACATATATCAAGCTTGTGTTTTGTGCAGCAGGTTTGTGTGAAACACAAGAGGAGGAAAAAACAGTTAGAGCCGACATGTCCAAAGTGACAAAGAAAAGAAAGTGCCATGCACGGAAACTCTAAGATCAGCAACAGAAAATCAAATGAACTACTGATCTGATACCAGTGGATTTTACAGTTAAAATCTTCTGTAACATATCTCAACAGCTGTAGGCCACTAACCCTGTATGGAAGTGACGATTGCTATCATTGCTGTATGTCCTGGATCAAGTTTAAGCAATTAAAAAGCAAATACATACAAAGCAAAATGTCAGTGCGACATAAATCTATATAATACAAAATATATTGCTTCCTTTAAATAGGTGTTAAAGTGCAGCCACAGCTTGTAAAAATAAAATATTTTTTGTACAGTACAGCATCGTCTTACTTGTGAGACTTTCTAGCATGAAATCTGGCATTGACATTTTAGCGAGCTCTGGCTAGCGCGACACGAGCGGAAATCCATTCTTATTTGCTGCTCTAAAACAGTACTTGCAAGTGGCAGTACAGCACAACTCTTGTTTTGAGGCAGTCAAGAAGAAGTGATTTGAGAGGAAAGGAAATTTGTAGTTTTGGGAGAACCTTATATAATTACATAGCCTTCATCTGTACATAGATTCGCTCACTCGCCAAGTACCGACCCAGCATTTTCAGCTGAATCAGAAGCATTTAAGAGGCAGGTATTGGTATCAGGACATCTCTTCTGCTTAAGCTGTTTGATAGACATTATAAAAACTAAATGTGAAGAAGAAGAAACAAACCATCCTCACGGGGCATTTTGTTTGAAATCGCAGATAGAGACGATGCATTCTTTGTTATTCACAGACATGTAACATCCTTTTAACGTTCATGTGTTATCTCCTCTTGTTGGCACATTGGGCTCCTCTCTAAGGGGTGAAGATTACCCTTAATGTGTATTCTAAATGCAGATGTAATTGCATTAGTGATCATTTTAGATACAGCGACTAAATAGCTCTTTTCACAAAAGGGATGTAATAAATATTGAAAGGACACACCGAAGCTTTATCCACCATTTTACTTAATTGCTTCAGACTGTGTGACAATGGCGGGTTACTGGACTGTGGCGGACGAGCGTTTCACCACAAGACAAACAGAGGATGTATCTATTATCTGAGCCGCATGGAGGTCGTCGACCTACGACAAGCGCAGGGCCGGAGACATTAGAGATCATGTGCAATTTAATCTTCACACAAAATAAAAGGGAGGCGGAGGACGGACAGCGGAGGCGAGCGCCACAAAAGGGGCCAGAAGAATGGACGGCCGTCTCGTACAGGCCTGTCCCCCGAAGAATCCTGGGCGTTTTTCTTCTCAAGCCACTCAAAGCCATCGTGCTCGGCCTGATTCCACTCACTCCTCTGACACTTGTATTAATGGTATTTTGGCCCGGGACTGTAGATGCTGAAAAGGGATTGTGCAGAAGCAGCTGTGTCTCTCTTACTCTCCTTTTTCTCTCTCTCATACTTTACCAGTGTCTCTTTTACTGACTCCTCTATCCTTTCTCAACCCTGCTCTATCCATCCCTCCCCTCCTCCACACACACACACACACACACACATACACACCTTCTCTATTCTCTATCCATTCGTTCAGTCATTACTGGTCAGTGTCAGCACTTGAAAACTGTTGTGCTTGCCGAGCCGGTGTCATCACAAGTGGAATT
Organism: Paralichthys olivaceus; assembly: GCF_024713975.1. Classification (NCBI taxonomy): domain Eukaryota; kingdom Metazoa; phylum Chordata; class Actinopteri; order Pleuronectiformes; family Paralichthyidae; genus Paralichthys; species Paralichthys olivaceus. The sequence goes on along the minus strand of NC_091105.1, from coordinate 21,111,932 downwards.
AACCATTTTCCCTGTGCCTGATTGCAAGAAGCCCGACTCATTCCAGCACTCCTATACACTCCATCAAGATCCGCTGACAGAGAGAAAGCGTACTGGCCTCTATTGAAAGCATGATATAACAGCACAATGTTCACCAGTCTGTGGTGGGGCTCTGCAGTTCTTCAATCGCATTGCGAGGGCAAAAAAACTACTTTAAAAATCTGCCCTTATGTTATAAAAATACAAATTTGATCCACTTGTAAGTTTTGCCTCGATCATATCTTGTGAGAAGTTGATGAATAATCAACAAGGAGCCAAGGCTTGAATGTTAATCCCAGTTGGGTACAGTTGAATAACATGTAATCAGTCATCCTCAGGTACAAGGTCAGATACACAGTGGCACAGATTTGTCTTGATCTCAAGGGATCACATGCAAAACTATCCATGCACCACCTCAAATAAACACAGCTTACTATGTAAGATGATGGCTGTAATTCCTGGCAGATAAAAAAAAAAATCATAATCGCGGGGGATTACATGTAAAATCTTAATATCTTGTATTTAGGCCTTCAGTGGCAGTAATCTGTTTGTGGTCTGATCTGCCCCGTACATTTCTTGAGACGTTTGCGGAGGGTCATGAAATTGCATGAGTAATACAATACAAATCTGCTGTTTTTGATTCATTCATTTCTTTACAAAAGATTACAAGATTTGCAGAGATTTGATCTGACCCTTTCCCCATCGTTTGTCGGTGGCCTTGACATTGAAGTCAAAATGAAAACTTTAAATAATCATAACCACCCGGATCGGCTTTTTTAAATGTTTTTATTTTTTTAGTTCTTTTGGAATAGATGTTATGCTCGTGTAGTCCGACACAAGAGAGAGAGAGAAACAGGAACACAAGGGTCTCCCAGTTAATGTATCATCATCTGAGTGAGTTTGAATTGGAGTTATTAGAGTATTTCACTTCATTGCATGACCTCCTGTTCCTCCTCAGATCATGAATCCTATTCATTACCCAGTCCTTCTGGAGTGCCCGCCTTTATAATATTACTCAATTTATATTCTGAAGCGGGCTCCTGGGAGAGCGATCAGCGCTCCGAAACAGCGACCCCCCTATAACCCAATCACAATATTTAAAGGGCAGCAAAGAGCTTTTTAATGCGCGTCGTAGATAACCATTTAAAGTGGATTGCTTTGGTTTAATATGACCTTAACAGGCTGGCAGTCACATGTGAAGAATGAATAAGCTAATAGGAGAGACGACAGGGAGAAAGAATGAAATCAAAAAGCAGAATATGAGAGATTTGTTTCAATGCTAGCTGGCCTCTTGACGGCTGCTGAGAGGGGCATGATAGAGAATCACAAGCGTGTGAATGAAACAGGACAGGCGATGAATGAAGCTACTGCTTGCATTTCTCTTTTCCCCTCTCCCGGAGTATGAACTGCTTTATCATGATAAAAGACAAGACAGGTGTAAATGACACATTTACATTCTCCCATCAAAGAGAAACTTGTCTCAATCTGGATGAAAGCAGCTGTGGGCTTTTCACTCAGTTTTCTTTGGGGGGGGGGGCGCAGTTACAGGATGATATAGTGGTAACATGAAGGGATTGTTTGGATAGATCATGAAAAACTCTGTTTGCTCTAATGTTAGGCTCTCACAACATGATTTTTTGTGGAGGCATTTGAAAAAATGTTCTTACTATAAATCACATTATATTTTAACTCAGCTGACACGGACACATTACATTATTTCTTATCCTGAAATAGTTCATGATTTGAAACATTTCGTCTACATGCAGTGGTGGGAAGAAACTACTGACATCTACCCAAGTGCTGCACTTATGTACAATTTATCATGAAAAAAGTACTCGAATAAAATACTGCTCTATTTTTGCATAATTTAAGTGTACCCCATTACACTAAATGTTGTGCATTCAACTTCAACTTCAACTCTATTCATATAGCAAAATACAATATTGTAGACTGGATCACCTAGACCTTGATCTTGGGACAGACAGCAGTCTCTGCACAGATGATCTCAATGTCCTGACTGTGCGGGTCAGGGACAGGAGCTGTGAGATGCAGGATGGGTGAGAGCATTAAGTGCCTTGTACACAAATAACCAAATTTTGAAATCCTCCTACTTTTTGTAACAGCTACCAGTTTGTCAGATTTAGTTTTATATTTATCAGTACACAAAGCATCAAGCATCACTATAATTTAAACAAACCCCATGTGAAGCAATGATGCTGAACATAACATTAAAGTTTCTCTAATGAATGATGGATAATAATGAATATATTGAGCAAATGTTGTTGCTATACTTCTAACTATATACTTCTAATATGCTGTTAACTTTAAATGCATTCATCCTGAGGACCACAGAAGGGAAATGAGGCCTCCTGCAGCGAGCGCAGTCCAGCTAATAGGCTAGCTGGGGAGCTGACCATAGCAAAATTCATCTAATTTTCCCCGTTTTTGATCGGTCCTCTCATAAATCAAGATTGTTGTAATTAAGTCCGTATGTTAATAAAGTGCTGCAGAGATTATGTGTTTTTGAAGGGCAACATGGAATTAAGCATCAACCTGGTTCGCTTAAAGACAAAAATCCAATGATATTGGTAGTGGGATTATAGCAGGAAATTAGCTCTGTGACGAGATGACTTTCATAAATGAATAATACTTTTATGATTTTTTTTTCCAGTGTAGATAAAAGAAATACACAGATGCATGACTCCAGTGTCATCAACACTAAGTTTGCAGCATATCTTTTGATGCAGCACACTTACTTATTCTGCGGTTGTAAAAAGCAGAGTTGTGATTGGACCAGTTTTCATATTCGACGTGATGCCATCAACAACCTCCATCGTCTCATCCAGTCACTCTAAAAAAATCTAAAAGAAACGAAAGAGTGGGGTATTTACCGATGTATTTGTAGAATTATGAGTATAAATGTCTTGAGCAAGTTTCTAACCAAAAAAAGCATAGACTTTGGATAAGAGTGAAACAACGTGAACTTATTTCTGACTTTTTGGTCTGGTGATGCGAACTCTGGTGATGCTTACATTCAATTGAATTTAAATCTCCCATTAGGATGAAGATTAATTTATTGTTAATATTCAACCAGTTTTACAAGTTGTACATGTATTTTCCACAGTTTGAACTTTCTTGAATTACTTTAGCTCTCCTGTATGAACAGTGTCCATCTTGCAAATCCCAATCAAGCCACATACGTTTATTAAGTCTTCCATGTTATTGTTGGCAGTGGCATGATATTTATCTGTGTGTGATTTGTGCCTGGTGCAGACTCAGCTTGGCTGAAGGCAGATACAGATCATCTATATTTAGATGAACTCTGATGTCCTTGACATTAATCACAGTCCATAACCGAAGGCATCATTTCATCTTAAATCTGGCTGAACAGTGCATTTTCAGCCGAATGAAAAAGTGCGTTGCCCTCCGCCTCTTTCATTAGAATGAAGCACACGGATGCTTGGAAATTGACAGGCATCAGTGCTGACATGCAAGGAAAATTAAGTCTGCATGTCATTTACTGAAAGCCACTCAGGTGTGAACTTTTTTTATTTTGTGTGTTTTGTCATCAGGGGAAGAAGAGATGCAGGAAGTCGTCCGCTGAACAATACAATCTGAATGATTGAATACATTGTGCTAAGAGGGGGAATTAAAGGCCAAATAAATGACCTTGGTGATCAGACAAAAAGAGAAGCTGGTTCATAAAAGGAATTTGCATGGGTCTGATTGATGTCCAGCAATAGATTGTATTGTCAGTTGCTGGTCAAAACTGGTGATTAGGAATTTAGTGCTTAGTCAATTTTCGCTCTCTCTATCTCTTTTTTTAAGATTTTAATTAGTAAATGAACCTCTCTTATGGACGAATGATTGATGCCCTGCAGTAACCGGCTCCCTTCACTGCGACTGAGTGAGTGTGGGAGCTGTGTGTGTATGTAAGCATGTGAATGATGCGGATGATAACAATCATCTTAAAAAAAGAGCAGCCAAATGAGGAACTACCATTACATTAGTGTTGCAGGATGTGATGGAGAGGGAGGGGTCAATGTGCCTCACCATTATTCAATTCTAATTGGACATATTATGTACTGGTAGCTTGTCAAAATATGGCCTTTTGATTTAGGTGATTGTAGTGGTGGCTTTAGCTGATGTCTGCATATGTTACAAGCCTCACTAATGTCTTGTTTTTATCAGTACTGGTACATAAGTGTAATTATTTTCCATAGGATGAAGGGGGAAAGTCTTTTGAGAAACTTTTAATAAGGACCTTCTATTCCTATTATAACATATATAGTTAGATGTCCCTGCTGTTTGGTAACCGTATTTAAAATGGCCAGAGGTAGAAAAGAAAAAAAAAAATCCCCCATTTTGTCCGTTTGGGAACATTGAATGTGCAACCCAGCTTTCCTAGATGCTGATTGTACATTGGATCAGTGCTTATAGGGATTGATACCCTCATAGTAGTATCCCATTGGTTGCTGAAGAGCCTGTATAAATCATCCGCTGCACGCTAATATACAAACTGCATGATAAATGCTTAGTGACCTAATGATGAAAACAATTATTTGGGCTTTTAACTTTTTTTTTTTTATCTCTGTGCAAAATGGAGCCATTTTGGAGACAGAAATAGTGACAAATAACTGTAAGAGGCTGTGAAACGCTGCCGTTCACACTTTCCGAGATTAACGTCATTTGTATCAGTTTAGCGCCGGAGGGGCCAAACTGCATGATGAAGGATCTGAATTGGCCCTCGGAAAGAAAACCAAGGAAGGAGGAGGAGAGTAAGTGTGAAGAAAGAGAGAGAAAGTGGGATGCAATGGATATAAGGATGTGTTTGTCACAACAGGCTGGGGAGGGAAAGACGATTCGAGGGTCAAAGGTGGATCTGAAGCAACAGAAACAGGGGAGCGTTACATTTCCTCTGGCCACCCTTAAATAATGTCCGCAGGCCCAAGTTATTAACCTCTTTAAAGCCCACAGAGCAGAGTAGCGCAAGCCTCCAGTCAGGCCCGGTCACAGTCAGGGGACAGATAGCAGAGATAATAGAAGTGCACATGGAGGAACAATGTACTGACGGTGTATCTGGGGATGGGGGAAAGAGTAGCACAAGTGAGGGAACAGGACCAAATAAAAAGAGAATAATCCCAGGCACAGATAATCAAGAGTGAGATGAAGAGAAGGGAATGAGAAATGCACCTGAATTTTCTGCCTTACTTATTTTGCTACAATTTGCACTAGGGTTTATGATGTGTTATTCCTGCTCTGCGTATAGCGGCTGGGGCAGCGTGATCCTCTGTGCTTCTCCGAGGGGTGTTGTGGAGGCTAAGGATGCTGGTTCACGGAGGGTTCACCCATTACCCAGACCCTGCAGCCAGCTGGGGGGCTAACCAGGATGATCAGCGCGAGCCACAGCCTGCACAGGCCCCAATGATTTTCACATCAAGCCGCCTGATGTACAGCTCCACCGTCTACCAATCGCTCTCCCATATCGATCCCCGCTTAAATGAGCCTTCCCTGCTTTGTACCATGAGCAATAATTAAAAAAGCAGCACATTGATTTTAACTAATATTATGAGAGATCAGGATGTGCACATGCTTACAAAACAGCCAGGGCGCTTAAGCTACCATCGGCAGCAGAAAAACAAAGCAGGGCAGAAAGAGAGGAGGAGGAGGAGGCGGAGGGGAAATAGCTGATTCAATTCAGGGTGCAAACATACAAAAATCACTGCAAATGTATTTAGTTTGTGTTGTAAAACACGGGTGATGCTACCGAACACTCTGTAAAGACGCTGTGTCTTTGGAACTGAGACAGAATGTGGATGCTTTCAAATTCCTGTATGCAGCACGTGTCGCATTGTTACAGAAAATATAATGTCCAATGTGTCAAAACAGGGAACATGGATTCAGGAATCATGAGAAATGAAAGTGCATATGCTTGTGGAAAGTTGAAATTTGAGCTATTCACAGATCAACTCAGGAATGGTATTTGTTAATTGTTGCTGTGATGTGAATCTCCACAATGTCGACTTTTAAACAGCCACATCTGCAACTGCATTTTGTTTAGATCGGAAGGGTTTTCTAATTGTTTTATATGTTATTGCATTACTTTTTAATACAACAATACATTTTGAAATGATCTGGTTTGTTCTTTCTTTTTTAGTGTCAATCATTGTTCCTCATACAACAGATTTACAAAACACAAAACATTTATAAATACATGGACACACTACCAGTGCTGAGGCTCACAGGTGTTTGCAGAATCACCTCTCTGCTGTACCAGCCTCCTCCTCAATGACACTTTCAAAGAAACTAACTGAACAGACATTAAAGAAAAACCCTCACCAGAGCACTCACTGCCTGCCCGCTGCCCTCTGTTTGACTGTGCATTTGTGAATACCTCTAAAACCTGAGAGTCCTATGACATCAACACAGTGACTCCACATATGCTGCGACACTGCGGACACTTTAACGTGGTAAGTTACTGCCACACACACGGGAGGGGGCAGGATTCCCCCGGCTGCTCTGTAGCCGAGGTCGATGGTAGCCCCCAGTGGACAGTCTGCTGTACTTGGCCAATGTGGCTCCAACATTGGCAGCGAGGGCCGTTAAAGGCTCCTATAAAGTGACCAACGCGCGGGCCCTGAGCTCTGCTGTGCCTTACACTTATACGGCACGCGCAGGCATCCCATAGTCCTTAGCATATGGCCCGTGAGTGTCGACAGGCATGAAATTACATCAAGGGCATTTTTTGATAACTGTCGATACTCTCACAAAGACGGTCAGCCTTATTGACGCCAAAGTCAAGGGCTGCTGTGTTTGTGTGCATCTGTGTGTGTGTGTGGTGAGGAGGGGGAGTTGTCTGGCCGTGATGAGGGGCCTGCAATGTCAGACAGATGCCAGTGAGAACTGATCCAGAGGGAGCCTGCTCTTTATTGATATGAGTAAATTGATATTGATAAGGATTTGGATTGCTATGGATTGTGTTAAGCAGTGGTATAATAGAGAGGTCCTCAAAAAAGATTGCGGTCAGAGAGTCACTTTATTAGACAAGTTTTTTGACTCCCGTATTTGAATTTGATTAATTCTAATCTAATGCATTGTCCTTATGTTTTTCTCTCTTTTTTCTCTCGGCTTAAAATGAAGCAGGACAACGTATTACTGTCAGAGTGGACCACCGTTCCTGATGATGGTACGATATTTATCACTGTCTCATGAATACCCTGTGTAAACAGCCCTGTTGTCAGCAAATACATGGTTTTCACTGGACAGTAACAAATGCACATGTACTGTTTATTAGCATGCAAAGGAAAAGATAAGAAAATTTGTTAAATATTTCAAAATTTTAATTTAAGTTATGCACATTTTCAACTACAAGCAAACATGTGATGGATGTTTTTTTGGTGATAACTTTAATGTAACTATAAAATATTTCCATCAATGAGTTGATGGAAGTTGTACTGATATTGATATATTGTTTTAAATGCAGGTAGAAGGCCATTAAACGTCAGGCTCGGATCACACCAAAGACTTCTAACTGAAGTTTGAGATAACTTGAAGAATATGCATATATGCAATTATAGTATACTATACTGCCACCTAGTGATCATTGAATATGTGGGGAGATGTGTTTGTATAGCTCATGCATAATGTCTTCTTGCTGTGTACCCAAATATTTCAAAATTGTATCTAAGAATAAAATCTTAAATGTTTATTAAAAATGTTATGTAGCAACTATGAAAAATTATGAATACATCAAATTAAACTATAAATTGGAATTAATAATGCTTTTTTTATTATTTCACTGCTTACATTTAAAACTAAAGTATGATATAGTGATGAAACATGAAAACATTTAAATGTGTCTGTGTTCATCACCCTGTCATGATAGATTCAATAATCAATACTTATGTCGCCACAGGCATTATGCAAACCAGTGGCATTGCAAATGTTCTCAGAGCAGATTCTCGGGGGGGGGGGGCATGTATTTGAATTGGACAGACGTCTGTAATGATTCCTAAAGAGGACGGCCACATTTCAGCTCAAATATAATCTCATTATTGGCTGTAAAAGTAAGAACAGCTCAGTTCATGTTGCGGGAGACATGCTGCTCTTGTCTCTTTCTACCCTTAATTTCTCTCATAAAACTGTCTGGACTGAAAAAGCTTTGAGAGTCTGATTGCTTTGCCAAATGTTTGTGTTCAGACAGACATCATCATTGCCTCTTTGATATACAGCAATCAGCAACAATTCTGAAACAGCATTAAAGCCAGCAATGTTGTGGCCTATCAGTGTGTATAGAAAGTATTGGTGATCAGTGTATAGAGAGGTGGACTTTAACTGAGCTGTGGTCCTAGTTACAGGAGTTCTTTTACTTTTTTCCATCAATGTATTTGTTCTCCATCTTCAGATGGCAAAAAATAAAGTTGCATTGTTTTGCGTGTGACAAATTCTTATTTTTTAAATTTTATTTTGCCCCTATAATCAAAATTCTAATTTGTATGGTTTTCTTGCAGTTAAGTTAGACAATGTACTGCAAAATGACCTTCTCTTCATATAGAGTAATCAGTGTATGTGGGAAAGGGCACCGTTAACGTAAGAAATCATGGTCTCCCTGAAAAAAAATCTAAAATACAATGACAAACAAATCATTAAAGGGAGTGTAACCATATGTTGTTACTTTTGTATTCAAGGAAACGGAAATGAATTAACAGATAAATACACATTAGTCTTATCTGTGTGCTTTGCAGCACATTCAAATATACAAAACACTCATGTTCTGTGGGGGTCAGAGCTGTTCAGTGAATGAAAAGCAGTTATATCACAGGGACGGGACGCCTCATTATTTGTGAATGGGCTCCTTCCTGTCCTGCCATACTGAAGCACTTTGTGCCAACTGAGGAAATAAATAAAAGTTTTTTTTTCTCTTCCTGTGATGCTGCTGAAGGAAACATTTCTCTCAATAAAACGTCACAAAACATCTTAAGTACAAAGCGACTTTTTAACAAGTTTGTGTTTCCTCAGGTTCTTTTTTCAATGAAGAGGAGGTGGAAAGATGGAAAGTGTGACGTGAGTTTGAGAGAGAATTTGATAATTCAGATTCCCTCTATCCAGATTGCTCAGGTACACACACACACACTGACACGTACTGCTGTGACACACATTAGCAGTGTGGCTAACCCTCCTGGTCCAATTAGCTTCCATTACCTGCTCGTAGCGCCGCTGTTACACTGTTGACACACATTTTCACTTCTGCACACCCTCACTCGTTCATCCTCTCTCTCTCTTTCTCACACACACACACACACACACACACACACACACACACACACATGCACTGATACACATGCACATACACACACTTGCACAAACACACATGCACACGCATGCACAGCCTGTACTTTACAGATATCAGCTGTTATCCCCATCTAGCATCAGTCCCCAGGCACTATGCTAACAGCCTCCTCTACAAGCCAATTTACAAGGATTCTGGTCATGTTTACATTAGCCCTCTCTCAGTGCATGAAAAGAGCAGGGCCGCGCCGCAGAATAGAAATGAGCAAATATGAATAATTCAATCTTCCTCCTGGCCATTAACACGTTTCCCTTGAATAAAGTGATAATAGGTTATCATCTGTGAAATGGAAATTTCATAACAGAGACGGTGAGAGGAGCGTCTCCAGTTACACCAGAGGAAATTAATTTCACAGCACATCTGCTCCACAAAGCCCCGGCCCTCCAACGCTAAGTATGAGAAAATGTAGTCGTTCGGCTCTGCTAGCTTTCTAATTAGATTAGCATGCTTATTTGAAGGCGGGAATCTTTAGTCTAGTCAAAGGAATTAGTGTTACCCATTACAGATACCTAATATTTATAATGATGAAATGACTTAGCCAATTAGGGAGGGTTAAAAATGCATTATTTTACCTTATTATATTAGCCAGATGGTATACTAAATAGACCATGTTGTGCTGTGCATCTGGATGAGGACTAGAGGAAGTGGAAGGCAGTTTAGTCTGCACCTTTTTGTCTCACTACCTTCCCTGAGGAAGCAGCTTTGGCTTGAAGAGAAATCAAAAGTTTAATGAAAAAAGGCCTGAGCTTTCTCCCTCCTCCTTTGTTGGAAAAGATAAACGTCCCTGAAACAAATCAATCTTGAAATTGAAAACTTCTGTTGTGAGGATAAGGAAGTGACAGCAGTGTGAACAGTTATGATTTTGATGGCTATCGTCATAAGAAGGCCAACAATGGCGTTAAGGGGGTTGAACATTGAGGAGAATAAAGGGACTTCGTCCCCTTAACTTTACTCCCTCCCCTTTGGTCTATTTCTATCATTTTTTTGTTTTGTTTTGTTGTTTTCTTGTGGACAGCTGTAAATGATAAGAGATTGAGGACCATTATCTGAAATGGGGATCAGCAATCCCTCTGGTGTGACGCTATGAGACTCAGAGGGGCAGACTTCAGAGTCTGCTGAGTGTGGAGGAAGAGCAAGAGGAGGAGGACGCTATAGCAAGGACCTTAGGTCTGCTTTCCCTGGTGCACTCCTACTGGCAACTGACTACCAATCAGGGAGGCTGGGAATTGAACCCATACAATTACACACATCACAACCTGTCCAATTCCAAAAATTAGTGCCAAAGCAGACAGTAGTGAGTTGTATGTGGTTGGGAGCTGTCATTTCATCTATCATTATAAAAACATAACCTCTTTCGTCGCAGTAATTAAATAGCAATTATGATGTGTAATTTCCTGGATTGATATCAAACAGGTTAAACAAATCTTATCGACTATCGGTGCAGTTGGCAACAGAATGTTTTACTGTGGATGCGTTGAAGTGAACTTTTAGCTTTCATGCTTTTGATCTGGTCAACCACATTTGATATTAGGTCTAACTTTTCTCAGTTGTGTACTGGTACAGCCTTTCTGTGCGCAACTAAATCAAAATTCTATAAATGTTGAATCTGCAAAAAACCTGTGCATGAATGTTCATGAAATCTGAACCCAGTGGCAAAATCCAAACATGACATGCAATATTTGGGAGGAGTAGATGCAAATACTTTAATTTAGCACATGCATTGTGATTTACAAAGCCTGAAAATCTTAGTAGATCAAGCCCATAGTGTATAAGACTGTTATGCAGGAGACTAGAGTCTATGGCCAGTAAAAGTCCTGCAATTGCAGGGTTGAGGGTTAAAGTTTCTCTTTTACCAAAACTACAAGCAAATTTTCCATAACCTCATTCAAGTGTTCACCATACTCATATTTGCCATTACCACATCCCTTCCCTAGATTGATACTTAATCATACTAATGTTGTTAGATACAGATATATTTAGGAAAGTTAGAATTTGAAAAACTCATTGTCATTTACATAACATAATTTATATAATATTGGCAAATAAATTCTTGCCCGGTGAGGATTGGATCCTGATGCTGCAACACATCCTCGGGTCACCTCAACAAACCTCAATCAGCAACCCTATAATAGTATTGTCATGTTGTTGGTTTATGATTATGACCTTCTGGCCATGGCTTTTGTTTGATACCTTCACACCTCCACTTATCCAGACTACACTTCCACTGCAGAGACCTTCCCAAGGTTAAACTCAGGCAGTTGACACATTGTTTTCCATTGCAATTCCCCGCTACTCTTCTATCTTGCTCCAGTCTTTTACAGATTAAGGCAGTTGTATTATAAGACACAGAATTAAGCCCACAGTGTCCTAAAGATATAGTCCAATTCACTGCTCTTAATTTTGCAATTCCATCACCCTGGTGCTGCAAAGCCCTGCTTCTCCATCAAAACCATTAAGGGCACTGAAGCCTGGAGTATCATCAACAATGACAGGTAAATATTTAGGCTGTCTCACTGGAGCAAATAAGCCACCCAAGGTCAAATAGCTGCGTTAGTCCATTCCAGCTTAGCTACATTGCTCTTTAGGTTTCTGTAAGAGCAATGTACACAGATCCAAGGCAGAGCAGAAGACAGTTTGTGCATAAACCTGCAACTGGAAAACGTAGACTCTCCAAAAACTAGACTCCACAATGAGATAATTTAACATCCAGAATATTGCAATGAAGAAAATATCAAGAAATGTACGTCTTTGCACCGTCACTTCATATCACTCCCTGCATCAAAGCAGTCACCGCATCAAGGGACCAAACAACTGCGTCTCAGGAAAAAAAAAAGGTCAAGTCATTTGCCGCTCAAGAAATCATCACATCTTCAACAACAAATGACTTCCAAATGTATCATTTATCATACAATCTGTCATACTGAAGCCAGAGAAAAAAATCATAATTGGAGTTTTTATCTTTTCCATTATTTCCTTCCACCACCTCTGTCAACAAAATCAAAATGCCCTTTTGAGTCACATAAGGAAGTGCAGCACTGGGCCGAGCCGCGGTGGCCTCCGAGATAGGCTGCGTGGGATAAGAAGTAAGTGAGTTCTTTGCTTTTGTGTCAACAAGAGACTTTATGGCTTTGAAGTAATAAATCATATAAAAACTACTCTGTTCCTAAACATTTATAGATAAGGGAGTTAGGAATCAAATCAATTTAAGTTTCTGTACACACAGTCCCAGTGTGGCCCGCAAACAGTTTGAGTATCAGAACCATCTCAACGTGAAACCACTGTAAATGGATCAGTGTGGGGGGAGAGATGGGGGATGTCATCCTCCAAACGCAGAGTGACAGAAATCATACAGGGTCAAAATATCCTATCAGACCAAATGAGAATGGAAACACATTTAATATTGCCACAGCTATCTTAAAACGACTTGTGTCATCGGGGAATATGACACTTTGTGGTAGTCCTGGAAATAACAAAAAAAGTACATCAGAATCTAAGAAACATTTGAACAGAAGTAAAATGTTTTCCATTAAATGTTCTTTTTTATGATACATATAACACAAACATGTACATAATGTTTAGAGCGAAAACTAAATGTGCTATCTGCTCAATCATTATATTTGCAAGCCAATAGTGTACTTTGCCAGTATATGGAGTTAAATTTCCCCGAGGTTGTTCATTCACAAAACATAAAAAGACATTTATATGAGAAAAGAAAAAGCTCAGCAGCGCTTATTTTCTCCAGCTGCCTGACTCATTTTTTACCATTTTCCCTAAAGGAAGTCATAAGATCCCACAAACTGTCTCTTAAACAGTGTAGTTGGTGTTTATCAGAAACTTTCTTGGTCCTTTCAATTTATGGATGTGATACAGTAATTAAGATTATAGGAGGGGAAAAATGCATCTGGCACATATAAATTTCTTTTGCCAAACTATAGAAAAAGCTGCTTTATTTCAAAAGGACGCATGAGGACGGTGCTCGAAGCTAAGAGACAATTAAAACAGTGAGTTCATTTACAAGATGTTACCTCAAGGCTTGCACAGATCATCACAAAATAGATTACACTTGCATATACAGTATGTTAACGTTATGTGCTTTATGTGGGTAGGGCAGGGAAACATAAACTACCCCAGCAAGTCTTTTTTTTGTTATTCTATAGGGTGTTGGCTTTTAAGTCTAGTTTATCATAGTTATTGAAGGTGGAGCTAATTGTTGTACATATAACAATTTGTTATAATTTATGAATTTACAAATCTGTACAGTGACTTGAATCTAAACCTGGTTAATGAGTTTAAAATGTACTGGAACTGGAGTATGAAGTAGCTTTAAACGAAACCAGAATTCCACCAGGGCCCAACAGTCCCCTTATGAAATCGTATTTGAATTTGCTTGATCCAGATTTCAGTTTGCATCTGCACCAAACTGAACAAACTCATAAATATCAGTTCCCTAAACATGCTGGATTTTTGTCAAGAGCCTTATTCTCTGAGAAATAAAGGAAAATATTGAAAGAATCTTACAATGGAAGGAATCCCAGAATCGACCCCCTGATCCAGATCTGCACCAAGATTTAATGGGGTCCTCTCTGACCCATGCCACATCCTTCCACGTTTTGTGATAATCTGTCAGTTTTTTGTGTAATCTTGTCTCTTAACAATCAAATAAACAGGGCTGAAAGCATAACGTCTTCAGCCTCCTTGGGTAATAAAAGTGTTTTCTGGTTACAAACGCCTCAAACTTTTGTTACATAAACAGAAGTCAGTTGTTTCCCACCAAAAGGCTGGAGTTTGTGTTCTATAGTTGCTCCAAATATAACATATTCAAAGTACCTATAACTTGAAATCAAATGTGTTATATTCATCAACACTGTAAAGTTAATCCTGTGCATTTGAATGTGAATGCAGGAATGTAATTGGTCTTGCTGGTCATTTTTCCTGTACAACACATCGTTAAATTCAGAATTCAGAAGTTGAAGCGATGACGGTCTGCTTTCCGTGGCCTGTGTCAGCTATACAGGCTGTTCATCACAGAGTGTCAGCATTAAATTATCCTCGCTATTATGACAACAGCATTACTCATCAGGATGAGAGCTATAGCCAAACAGTGGCTCCTCAGCTGCAGCCATCTCCTGCTCCCTATCGATCGCTGTTCCCTCCATTACCAACACAGAGGCTATCTGCATGACACCGGCACACTGCGCATGTTGATGATGCTCTTGTCTGCTACCAGGATGCTTGTATCATGAGGTAGAGAGGGAGAGGGAGGGAGAGAAGGAGGGAGCGAAACACAGGAGAAAAGAGGAGATAAAGAGGGACTGTACGCAGAGACTCTCCAGAGAGTGATGGTATAATGAAGTGCTGGATAGGTTTAATACGAACAACAGAAGGGGCCACTGCCATAGTCAAGTGCTGTTAATATCTCTTCCATTCCTTAAGCAAATCAAGTTATCTGGCACTGCCTGTGTTTCGATAAGGAGTGGATGAGGTCCGTTGAGAACAGCTTGATTTAGATGTTGTTTAAAGTGAATATCCAGATAGCTCAAACACATACTCTGTATGATCCGAATCTGCTTGTATGTCTGCTTGTTTTTTTACTCAGCGGAGCATGCACTCAGACTGAAGAAGCGAGATAAAACTGCAGTGGCGTCTGCATAAATCCCTCATTTCTGTGCCCTTGCCTTCCAATGCCTCAAACGTGCCACAAGACATTACTTAAATAATGCCTGAAGGTGCAAACGCCACTGACGGTGTCCCCCTCCGTTCAATTTGAAACGCATCAAATCCTCTCTAATTCCACATTTCAGTCTCTTAAATTGCCCTGTGCTCTCAAACGTAACCAAAGGCTTCAACTTTGTTTCGAGACTTTTTTATTTTCTATTAATGTCAACTTTGTGTTACGCTGAGAAGACGAGATAAGAGAGGGAATAAGGCCATTTTCTTTTTGTTGTAAATGTCCTCTGTGCAGTCACACAGGAGCATCCAAGGAGATAGCAGAGCTGGGGGCAGGCCAATTTTAGGAAGTCAAAGCTGAACTCTTCTGGGACTTCCACAGGGCATGTGTCTCTCAAATAGAGGGATCTCGGAGGACATCATTCTTCAGGTGGGACAACTCTGGACCACATGGACAGTACAATAACCTGTCTGACTTTCGAAACCTCAACTGAGTAAATGGTACCTGATCTGACTTTAATAACCAGAGACTTGCTTTTTAACTCATCCTTTGAATCTTCAGGCTGTCTATATTAGATAAGCAAGATGCACCCAGAGAACAACAAAAATATGTGTTTGAACAAGGGTGTCATCTCCCCTTTGCATTTGTAGCTGTAGACCTCAAGTTGTTTGTCACTTTGTAACTTAACCTCAGTAAAAGAAGAAAAGTGTTTTACGCTAAATGAATGGAGGCAAAACAAATCATTGATAGTTTATAGGAAATATTTTTATGCGTTCAGACTTGTGTGGAGCCTGCATGGCTTTTCTCTGGGTACTCCAGCTTCCGCCCACATGCAGATTGGTGTAGTGTTAATTGGAGGCTAAGGCTTCTAATAAGTGTTTCTTTTAAAGCTGTTTTCAAACTAAAATGATCTCTGTCCACACAAGCCTTTTAGCTCTAACACACCTGAAAGCTTCACAGGATTATTCATGTGTTTGCTGGTGGAAACAGGAAGTGGATTGTCTACTCTGTGACGGAGAACCCAGAGCGGCCAATGACAAAAATGGGCCAGGCCTTCTCCTGAACCAACACAGCGGACTTGGAGGAAGTTGACCTTCTTCTGATGTAGGTAAAAGAGTTCTTCTAAGGTAATGGAAGTGACCTTAAACTGACTCTTAACTGAATGTGGTTCTTAGTTTCAAGTGATAAACACTAATGAAAACATGATTATGAATAGTTTATTCCACTGCTGTCTATAGATCCCCCTAATCTATTCGAACTGGAGCTTTGATCTGAAGTGGAACAGAGCATGTTCACGGGGGGTGACAGCGAGCGTGACACAGAGAGTGATGTTATGTATCTTATGTATCAGTTTAATAAAAACTAGCCTGGACTGGGACAATGTAACTCCAGCCTGCATGGTTCGATGTATAGATCCAGTGGTATGCAGCCCATAGCAGATGAGTCTCATTTGGTTGAACGTTTGCTCTAAGCTGTTTTGAAGAGATGAAAACAGAAAGCCAGTGAGACCCTTGAGAGGAGCAAGGTGTTTGAAAGCAAAAACAAAAGTGAGCCTAGATGTTTCGATAATGTGTCATCACATCACTGAATTATTAATTTGCAGTTATAGGTGACTCCGTCCTTTGACATTGATTTCCTCCTCTTTTACTGTGCTCATTTGAAGCCAAACACTAATCCACTTTTCACAATGGAGGATGTTATTAAAGAAGTCAGCGAACACAGAGAACCCAAAGTCTTTGTTTCCCTACCTTTAGCTCATCTTATCGCTCTATTGCAAATCTCCCCGCTCGGACCAACGTCATTTTTCTCCCATGTAGCTATCAAATGCCCCTGCCCCCATGTGTATCGACCACGCTCCTCCTGGAGATCAATACGGAGCCTATGGAGGCTGGAACAAAAACTGTAATTACTCACAAAGCTACAAATTCCTTTGCGATAACAGCTTATTTCATTCATTATTGCAAGTAGGAAAAATACACACATGCGTGCATACACACACACGCACACATCAGAAAGTAGCAAGTGATAATCGTTCAGCGGTTATTTTCCTGTTTATGTATACACACCTTTCTGATTAGGGTTAGTGCAATATATTAAAACCTGCTGTGTCACACCGTATCTGAAGGTATAATTGTATGTTTCATGATACGTTGGTACATCTGTGCTCCTCACTTCACCTTATCTTCATCATCCACATGACAATAAATGGGGCAGAGACCAAGCTGAGGAAAAAAAAAAATCCACTCTGACTCCCAACTGGAAAAGATGAATTATTTTCCACCATGAGAAATAAGGTGAGCAATAAAACCTCTCATGATACAAAAGGGTAAGAAAGGATAACAAACAAGTGAGTGAGATTTGTTCCCTTTCAGCAACCCTCTTAAGTGGTAATGGGATAACCCTGGACACGTCAAGAGCCTATCAAACTGCCCCTCACATTCGACCCCTGGGTGAGACAGGAAGGGCCTGCTTTGTTTGTAGCAATCGGGTCCTGTGTGCAGGGCCGTAATGAAGTGACCTGAAATAATGGAAAGCCCTGGGCCCCGCACGGATGATTTTTGCTGGGATAAGAGCAGGGATCCTGATTCGGAGTCACAGTTCATTTCATTTTTCGCCTCTGATGAGATCTCCTCCGTTATCTGATAAAATTGAACAGCCATTACCGGCAGGGGCTCAGGCCGGCCAAGCGGTAAAGCGCTGCAGACTGCTTCTAACAGAAATCCTATACACTCCACTTTGTCAGCAGTTTTGAATTCATCGTTTGCTGGGGGTAGAGCTAGATGATAGGAATAATCTTGGCCCAACCGAGATTGACACTTCATTTCAGAAATCAATATTTACAATTTACTTCTTTCAAAGTTCATTCTGGGAGAAGATTCCATATTATCCTTTCCAAATAAGCTGATCATATCTCTCTCTAGTCCCGGAATGGGTTTTACCAAAATGTGAATTTTTTGGTTTAAAAAAAAAAATCAATGTCGCCATTGTGGGCTTTAATCTGCCCTTTGATGACAGTAAATCTTTATCTTTTTATAGACAAACGGCTGTGGGCCGCTGACACCATTTCCTCCCAGAACAAAGCCCCTCGCCCCGTGTGGACGCTGGTAGATACATGGAGACCTAATGTGGCTGGACACGCCACCGACGGGTCATTAATCAGACACTGTGACAGCCACCTCTTCCCAATCCAGCCCCAGCTTCAGCCCCTAGACAAGCCCACTCAACTCCTTACCCACAGGAGGCCATGCAGGGAGCAACGAGACAGGGGGGGAAGAGGATTGAATGGGCACTGGGAAGACAGGATGGAAAGGGCTGAGGAAGGATTCTGCAAACCTGGTGTATAAGGGAGTCAGGCATGATGGGTCAGAGATAAGAAATGTGAGAATCAGAAAGGAGTTGGTGTTTGACATAAGCATCTGGTGTGCTACCTGTGGGGAAGAGAGATCCGTCTGTAAAGATCATCACAGATGTATCATGAACTGATGGATGTGATAAACAGTAGACACTTCAGCAGGGGGCAACATATCCAGCTTCTGAGACCCTTTTACAAGAAGACGTCCAGCTGCATGTTTCTGGGACTGGGCACCACAAACATGAGCATGCACTCGCAAATTAGGAAATTGCTGCCCGCACACTGACCCAGTATGTAGGCCTCTTAAGATCTGACACATGGTGTTATCAGGGTGCAGCCCTCTGGTGATGACTGGCTCACTGGTGTTTGGACTCTGCGACCCCATCACCTCAGCCATGTCCACCAAATCCAGTGGTAATTAGATACCCCACACATTTATGAAGAAAATAAATTCTTCTTCTGTGAGTTTGCTGTTTTGATGATTTGTCCACAGTGCCCACTACAGTGTCGGAGATCAATGGCAACTTCTGCATGTGGGCTGAAGTTGTTTGCACGCACCTGCAGAGGGAGATTAAAATGTAAATGCTAACATCAGCACACCTTAGTCTTTAGTTCTGAAGGTAAAGTCACAATCTAGTTTATGTTAAATGGACTGCAAATGTCTGGACCAAATTCATTGAGACAATTTCAGAGCTATAGCAGTTCAGTCATGTGTTGCATGATGGGATGGGATCAGACCGTTCTCAGCCTAAAGTAAATATGGATTTAATGAAATTCTTACTAAAAACTTTTTAAGACAGCAACCAAAGCTCAAAATCTTATATTAAGAATATCATTCCAAGTACTCACACTGTCTGCGTTTCTTTGTTTGAGTGCATGTGTGTGTGTTTCCAGGCTTGTGTGTCTTTGAGCCATAGAAAAGCGATAACAACGCACATTAACACAGATCATCCCAAGTAAACCCTCAGAGGTACAACTTGATGCAGTTAAAGGAGAAATAACCAATCACAACTTTGGCTTCACTGAAAACCTTAACATGATTTGCCGCTAAGTTAGAGCCCAGTGAGCATGTGTGTTATCCAATTTTCATTGTTCTTTGGGATTGAAGTGATGTTCCAAATCATCTTATAGGCACACCTAATGCAGTTTCAATTGATCACAGGTTTGAAGGAGAACCATTTCCTCATTGTCTGTCAGGTGCCCGAGGATAACATTGAGCAAATGTATATATCTCCTGGAAAAGTGAATATGGGAGCGTGAATACATCTGTGTTTTTCTACCTGCACTGTGTGATAACCATGTTTCCCTCCATTTACAGCAATGCCCCCCCTCCTCTTCATGAGCCAAGTATACTCCATTAAAATCCCACTTCACCATAAGCCCCAGTGGATAAAATAAAATACTGCACTTCTCTGTATTGACTGAGTAAAATGAAATAATCTATGATGCATGAACAAGCTCTAAATGAAATAATAATGTCCTTAGCAGTGAAAAACGGATTGGTGGTACAGTAATTGAGCAGATTTATATCCACCCCGGAAAATGGAAGGAGAGGGGAGGCAGAGGTAGTCCACTGAAAACTACCCTGCTATTTTATTTAATCTCATACTGGAAAAATTATTGGCTGGTAATCTATTGTTAAACATCATTTAGGGTGATGGATTGAGAGCGTCAAGCTTTTCCCCCACGTAATCAATTCATATCTCATTAGCACGTATTATTTATGATTCTCATAATGTCCCCGCAGGGACAGCGCTGGGAGAGAGCCGGCCCCACTGCAGGCCTCAGCTGTTGCTAAAATGAAGTGTGACATACTGTAGCATGTGACCTAATAACTGCATATATAAAAATGCTTTTGCTTGCGCTATTGATTTGTTTCTGGCCATTCTTAAAAAGAATAGAGAAGATTAAGGGTCATAGCGCCCCACTGCCCCTTTAGCGTTCCTATAAGAAAATGAAATATTGAAGGAAAGGAGTAATAGCAAACCTATGTATTGTGTTTTCACATATGACAAAACAGAATCATACTTTAGGCAGCACACCCAGGGAGTAAACTCATTAATATAACTGCTATGTGAATCTATAAAGGTGAAATGGTCACATTTTGACCAAAAGATAATTCAAATCTTTCTTTAGGTAAATTATCCGCACCAACACCAAAATGTAATGTTTATTTCCTGACTCATACCACATCTGTCCACTAAGTTTCAAGGTAATCTCTCCAGTATATATATATATATTTGGATAATACTACTAATTAACAGACAAACATTATTCACTCATCTACTCACCACTAAACACCAAGTTTTAGGCCTAAAAGTAGAGGTGGGGATGCTAGCTGATGTAGCCACACGAACGTGCACTCTGCACTTGCCCTTGGGCGAGAGTGTGTGCAGTGTTCCTGTGTGCCCGTCCGTAAGTGAACACCCTCCGAGGACGCTATCAGAGACATTTAGACTAAAAACACCACGTAAATGATCCTGTTTCGAGTCGATTATGAATGTACAGTCTTGTGGACACTTGGATGACACCACACAAGCAGTATGGAGGCATTATTTGTTTTATTCCGTCTGAAGAAGAAGAAGTCCCGATTGACTTTAATTGTATTGGATTTGGCTGAAACGCTGAAACTCCAAAAGTGTTTTGTGGACTCAAAGACTTCACCCACCCCTCCATCGACATAGTGGTGAGTAGATAATGAGTGAATTTCATATTTTCTGTGAACTATCCCTTTAACATAACCATCTCGGCAGAGGTAATAATCTGCACGTTCCTCAATGACCACTGATTCCTTGGAAAAGACCAAAAACAGCAATGCATTGATACTTAAAGTGTATATACACCTTTAAATGGGGCGACATTACAATGAATGTGGACACTTGAGTTTATTTTGAGTCGAACTCCACATTCACCATCCCGCTGCTGTAAATACTCATGAGGGGGCACTAAACATGTATTAGTCCACAACTAAAAATAGTCCTCAACAAATACACTTCTGTCAGAGTAACATGGGAACAAATGGGTCTGAGGCCAAAGTATTGCAAAGAAAATATAGATATAGGTCCGAGATGATATGTTCATATGTATGTTTGAGTTTGTATAATAGAGATGATTTTATCATCTTATTACCAACACATTCAGAAAACTGATGAAACACACTGTGCCATTAAACTCAAAGGTACAAAAATTCACATTCATTGAGAACAAATCATCAGATGGGCATCACTGTGTGTGTGTGTGTGTGTGTGTGTGTGTGTGTGTGTGTGTGTGTGTGTGTGTGTGTGTGTGTGTGTGTGTGTGTGTGTGTTGCCCATAGTGAGAATTCATGCGAAATTAAAAACAGCAGAATGATTTTCTCTGACACTTTGAGGTCTTAGGTCTGAGATCTGTGATCAATATCGTGGACAGGGCTGTGCTGAGCTGCTGGAGCTTTCCCACTGTTCACTGAGCCAGCACAGAAAAGGAAAAGTGTCATATTGTGATCTTTATCCAGTAATCGTCCTGACACACAGTCAAGTGATATATATGTCCTCTGGTTTGCTGCGGGGGCTCCACGACTGTCCGCAGTGCAAAGCAGCTATAACATCTCTGTCGGGGTCTGGTAACAGAAAAAAACTCAGTGTCAGAAGAGAATGAACAAAAAAAGCAATTATAGACAAGTTATGTTCAATTGGCTATTGTTGCAACAAAGCAGTCTGAGAATGGACGGATAGTGGTGATAAGTTTCTGGATCAGTCAATGTTTATTTTCAGCAACCACGCAGAAACAAGCTGTTCAGCTTGATGCACCACCTGTTCCAAGAATAACACAACATGGTTTAGAGATTAGTTTAAGGCAGCTCTTGTCAATTGACTGCTCTCAAATCTGGTGATTGACACAGTCACAGTATTTTGTTTTGATGGAAATGTTTCTTGAAATGTTGATTTCTGGACTTTGTTAAAAACATATAACTCTAATATTTGCTTTGTGATTAATACAAAAAAATACTGAATTTTGAGCAGAGACCACTTTGTGATGCTTATTGTGACAATAGGTTGTGTTGTGTGTTGCTGCTGTATTGCACAAGTGTCCACTCTACAAATGAATGATGCATGGCTTGGTTTCAGTGTTGTATAATGTGCATGTGCAGTGACTGAACTGTGTCTGAGTATATCCCAGCATGCACTGGGCAGGATATCTGGGAAACACTCAACAGAAAAGTTAGTGGGTTTTTTTGGGGTGAGATGAGATGAAATGTAAACTACTGATCACAAATTGTTCCAATGTATTCTAAAACTTTGTTCGTCCAAAAGGACATATTTATGAAATCATCATGCACGACCGCAAAAATGCCTTTCTGGTTATTATCACTCTTGGGAAATGTCCACAAACCCAAATACATAGAAGTAAAACCTAGATTTAATGTGTTTCATAATATATCCCTCTCTTACATGAAGCCCTGAAACTCATGAAAGAAAAAAAATATAATAGATTCAGAGGAATCTGATTTGCGAAATATTGATTTTAACTTTATCATTATTTATTTATTTATTTGATGATGTCTTTCTTTCTTATTTGTTACAATAAGACAAACTGCAAGACTGTCTCACTGTTTTCACTTTAGTTCTGACTTTTGGCTTGAAAACCTCTCTCCCATGTTAGTTTTTGTTGGGAGAGGGAAGCGTAAAAAGAGATTTTTAAAAAGTATTGATCATCTGTTCATTTATATCTGTTGGCCAAAATACAAGTTCCACTTGATCCAAAACACAGCGTCAGGTGCTCTTTTCATGACAACAGAAGAAGCCAGTGGTAGAATTTCACACCAGAGGTGACACTGATCTAAGAAAGAGGAAGAAATGAAAAATGGAGTTTAAACCAGTTCTCTGTTAACTTTAAGTACGCTGTATAAGCTCAGGAGACAGATGTGCGTGTACTTGCTATCACAGTGTATTTGTGGCTGAAGATAAAAACAGTGTGAGCTGTGTGTATATCTCTTGATCCGGTCAAAGTCATCAGGGCGAGCACTTAAGTCAAGGTGGCCATAGAAATGTCTTTTGGAAATAATGTGAAGGGGAACTGTCGTTGGCTGCGGAACATGTGTAAATGACAGCTGAGTGTTCTGGAAATAAACAAATTGCTGTCAAAAAAAGCTGTTCGTCAAAAGACTTTCAGTGATAAATGCAACAGACTATTTGGTGTTTTGTCACATCTAAATTAAAAACCTTATACACAAGGCAGCTCATCTTTAGAGATACACACCATTAATATGTTTTAATGCACACACAGCTCTCCAGGGTGATCACTGAGGCTAGTGAAGTATGTGTGTCTACAGCTGCTAGACAACAGGCTCACACAACCTCAGCGGATTTTCTCAGGTTTCTGTCAAGTATAAAAGAATTCAACAAAAGGGGTTGGTGTTCCTCCGTGGTGCAAGTCTAATCCAGGTAGAGCAGATCATTCCCAAACCAGAAGGTTCGTGGTTCGATCCCCGGCTCCTTCAGTCTGCATGCCGAAGTCTCCTTGGGCAATATGCTGAACCTTAAATTGCCCCTGGTGGCTGTGCCGGCAGTGTGTAATAGAAGCACAATAGAAGCACAGCATGTAGCGCTGTGTGAATGGGTGGATGTGCCTTGTAGTGTAAAATACTTTGAGTGCTCGAACTGGAAAATTGATATATAAATATTCCGCAGCTCTAATTCTCATATCGTGTTTTGTACACATGGTAGATTTAAGAGCTGCACTTCTCTTGTGTAGCAGAACACCTCTCTGAAGCCACTCACACACTTCAAACTCATCTCAGCTGCAGTATCACTGCACCTCAGAGGACATACCACCAAATATGCCACTGCCCACTCAGGAACTGTCTTATTAGATGAGTGCTTTACGATTCAATTTGTGCTTTGTACTTTCGTCTTGGCTCATCTTACAGATGTGCTGACTTATACTGTAAACATAGGCTCCCTGGCAAATAGGGCAGCCTGCTCACTATAGTTCCTACACTATGGGAGAAACTGAAAATAAATGGACATACAGTTCTGGCACAGCCATCAAGGGGCAATTTGGGGTTCGGTATTTTGCCCAAGGACATTTTGGCATGCAGAATTGGGGGAGACTGGGATCGAACTACCAGCATTCTTGTTAGGGGACAACCCACACCACCTCCTGAGCCACAGCATCAGTATCTTGCCACAGAAATGCAGTTTTACGAACAAGTTAACATACAAAAACGATTCTGCCTCATTTCTCACAGTTGTAAGAGTCCAGCAACAGTTCGTTTTGCAGCTCATAGATGCTTTGCTTTGCATTGTGGGATTTCTACAAGAGAGCAGTGCATGTGCCATGAACATTTCTTTTATTGTTCCATTGTGCTATTTTTTAATGAAATATATATAATGAGTAAATATGCAAAAAAAAAAAATTGTCATTGAGTTTTTAGTACAACTGAAATTAACAGAATAATTGTACTTATACAGTATTAATGTGTCAACAACAAAACAACAGAGCATGACACATAATAGAGGGAGGGACTAGAGACTATAAGACAGCATGAAAGAGAAAGTTAAAAACATATATAAATAAATAGTAAGTTAAATGAGAAAAAGACAAAAATACCCACATATTTTAATATGACCGCAGGTGATTCAGAATTTGGACGCTCAGACTAAATGGTTAATGGTAAATATTTGTGCAGTACTTTTAGATGTGTACACAGATGACTAAACCAGGATCTTCAGCATCCTTCACTGGCAGCCTCTCTGTCATCATTCGTGCCTCCATGTCAGTTAGCTTCCTCCCTCAGTGATGAATCCATAGCAACTCCTGGGGTGCTGCTCAGAACCTGCAACTAACCTCAAACAATCCTCCGAGTAGAGAGACAAGAGGATCCACCTGGATGTAGAGAAAGTGTATTAATTATAACATGATATAAACTGATGATTTACTGTTGCATACAAAGATTTAAGTTTTTAGTGTTGAGCATCCATGTCACTTGAGTTATATTTTCAAAATATGGAATATGCTTTCCCTGGGTGCACAGCAGAATAAACCTGACTTTGGAAGCATCGGCGCGGTGTGGGTCCATGACACCTTTTCTTATGCAAACCTGACACCTACTGGGCAACGACAGTACATGAGGCTTAACAAACACAAAGTATGAAAATCAAACTCTGTACAGCCAATACAACAGTTTGATTTAAAACCCCTTTAATATACAGCAGTGTCTCAGTTTATGAGATGTATACTGATAATTAATTTCACCTCACAGAAGTGTTTCAAATGCTCCACAAGTTAATTTATGGACACATTCTGAACTGCAGTAATGTGTGCATACTGTACATGCTGTCATGTATGAGAGTGTATTGCTTTCCATGCTCTGGCATTTGAAGAGGCATCTGCTGGGTTATTCATAAAACCCCATTACTTCTTATGCATTTTTAATTGGCCAGACGTAGCCCTCGTGTGATGATATTAAGGCCTGCAATGAATATTTACTGTGCGATTATTAATAGCCTGGACGATTAATAATAACCCGAAAGGACGGCACATTGAATCCCACCACAGTATTCATTCTCAGGGGGGAGCGTGTATAATGAATTGATTACTCATATTTAATTATCATATCATGTGGAGTACCATATTAATTATTGTATTCTGTGTTCTTTGACCTTCATTTAGCGGACTTTGTATTTCATGTGCTATTATTTAATTTACTGCAGACTGATTTGTATGGGCTCAAAATGATATAATGACTCTGCGTACGGTCTAATTATTATTATCATTATTATTGAATTTTATTTCCTGGCCATATGTCCTTACCTTGAATGTTTGAGATCACCTTTTTCATTCCCAGCATCTTTCAGCCTCAGCACCCACCCAGACGTCCAGTGTATGTAAAAATACAGTTTTACTTTGCAGAGAGGGGAAAAGCAGACAGCATTTGCAAAATCCAAATTGAATTGATCAAAAGTACTGAGTACCTGCTAGGTTAGGGTTAGTTCTTAATTCACATTATTCTGCAAAGTGAGAACATATCTGGTGGATTTCAGGCCCAAAAAAGTTCTACACACAATTTACTGTCTAATCTAAGTTTTCTCCACCAGCTACATCCTCACTCTCTGTAAGCGACAGTGTCCAGCCAAGCGCAGATGCAAACATGATACACACACGCACACACGCACACACACACACACACACACAGTTCCATCCTACAAGAGCTGTCCTGTCCACTGTCGACTTCTAGCATTTCTTTAATCACATTTACAGCTGTAATAAACCGAGCGGTGACATCAGACAAGTGATACGATGGTGTGGTCGGACAGGAGTGGAAACGTCTGCCGCCATGTAGAGAGGGCAGCTGAAACACACTCACCTTCAAACTGAAAAAAAAGATAACAGTAGCCACCGCAACATTTCAAAAAAAGTTGTGTAACTACCTGTATATGAATAATACAATATAGATACGTCATGGTGAAAACACTTTTGTCTCATTAATTGAAGGAAGGTATCGATATCAATCCCCTTTATTTCATGGAAACCATTTTTGACTGAGCTTTGGCGATTGAATTTCTAGATGGATGTCCTCTATTCTACAAGACACCTGTCTCTTATCTCCCTCATCTGTGAGGATCGAAGCATGCAGACTCTTGAATTACCTATCCATACAATGTCATCTGTTTGTCCCCCAAGTTGGTGAAACCCGACCTTGAAATCAGAGCCGCCTAAAATAAATAAATGAAACCCTAATCAAAAATGCTACTCTCCGCTGGACGGGTGTCAAAGAGGGAAGGATGATCCGTCCTGATTTGATTTTGTTTCCAAACCACATGATGCATTCGGACAATTAAAATTTCAGCAAGTCATTCGCTGATAGCCCTGTGAGTGAGT
Source organism: Paralichthys olivaceus (assembly GCF_024713975.1). Classification (NCBI taxonomy): domain Eukaryota; kingdom Metazoa; phylum Chordata; class Actinopteri; order Pleuronectiformes; family Paralichthyidae; genus Paralichthys; species Paralichthys olivaceus. The sequence continues at coordinate 21,084,683 of NC_091105.1, read as the reverse complement.
GCCGCAGGGCCGGGTCCTGGTTTTGGATTTCTTGCGGTTCTGCCGACACTCTGAGGGCAGGTTATTTATTTTGGCCTGCTGCCATGTCTGAGAAAACCATGTTTCTCTGAGTGTGTGTCTGGAGTCACGGAGCAAGGTCAAAAGTGTTCAAAGACCAGTGAAGAGACCCAAAGAGCTGAGAGCAGGCTGCTGTATACACTCACTGCTCCGTGCACCACACTGGTTAGACAGTTATACATGATTTCATTGTCCGTCTTTGTCTTCTTCAGTGCGCGTCCCTCCTCTGACTGCTCATCATGCACAGTTATGGTAAGTACAAATGCAAGCGAGTGTTTTGCACTATTGTAGGTGCAATTTTCTTTGCATCTTATCGTGAGAGCTTGTTGATCATGTGGAAATCATCATCTATAATATGTACATCTTACATCCTAAATCATTTTGTTAGCTTGTTTTATGTACAGAGTATAACTCGCATCATGATTCCAGAATTTCACTTGAGGAAAATGGTCAAATATAAAAATACAAATGATTTACAACGAAAGTAAAATTTTAAGAATCTGCATTTTTCCAATAAAAGGCTATTTTCATATGACACTATATAACACGCTACACAGAAATACCACATTCATGCAGCTGTTCCTACTTGCATTTACACATTTATGTGTGTTACATAGGAAAACAGTCACCTGCATGTATAACGCTTGTTTATAGTTGATATATTTGTGTGAATGTATCTGCATCTAAATTCATCTTATCATGTGAGCTTTGTTTCCACAACACCTCCTTAATTATTCTACACATCTGTATAACTGTATGTTATGTATCATGTAGTCAATCCCCACAACTGTCATTGTGTCTCAATCTCACTTTTAACTTCAGAGAATGTGTTGTTTTCAGTTAATTAAAGTTTTCATTCTTTGTTTGATTCTTTAATGAGTGGTGCTAATTCCTCTTGAAAATTCACAAACCAAAGGACAAAAAACTGAACAGATCAACCAGTCAGAGAAGTACTCTAAATGCCCAAAAGACCTGCATCACCTCTTTGTTTTATTTTAATGGATAGCAGCTATATGATTCCATATTTAGAATAAAGAACATAGCTACATTTACAAATATTTTCTATCAGAGTCATGTCAGACATTGCCATCCCAGCTTATATACATATCAAGACTTTTTCAATGTATCATACAAAAGTAGAAACTTTTGCAATGAGATTCTTTGAGATCCATCATTATATAGTCACATTATATTCATAAAAAGTGTAAAACATGTTTAATGGAGCAAGCACTACTGCGAACATTAGATAGCAAATCCACTGTGTAGTTATAAATTGGATTATAAATCTTTCCAATTTGAAAGTAATATTTCCCCTGCGGCATTAAGGCAGGAACTTTCTCCTTTTAATCGAATAAAAGCAGTGGAGGTGCGAACATGTGTGTAAATGCATATGCTCAGGTTTGTGTGCAGCCACTTGTAGAATGCTTCGCAGCCAGTGGTGCTGCGGAGATAAAAGAAAATGAAACTGAATGTGATTAAGATGAAGTCATCAAGAATAATCTGCCAGCACTGCGGGGACTTGTCATAGGGGATACCGCTGTGTCGGGCAACGGACGAGCAGATATGGGTGTGCAGCAGTCCATGACACTCTTTTTACCCAGAGGGCTCCATCCGCAAAGGGTCTGCTCAGAGTGACAGCAGTGATGATGTCATCAAAATGGGCCCTGGCATGATGGGCTTGAGAGCAATGCCCAGCTAGGGGGGAATTGTCGATTTAGTAAGCAGTGAAGCATAGCAACTCCACTACAGGCAGTGCATAATTCCCAGCGATGCAGGGAAAGGACGTTTCTTTCAAAAAAAAAAAAGTGTACGGCTTCACCATAAATAATGAAACACAAATGGTGCTCTATACCTCCTGGCTGGCGACGCAGGGCGATTTTTCTGTTTTTCTTATTACACTCCATTGGGTTTTTTCCTCATTGAATTTTAATCTTAAAAAAAAACAAAGCCCACTCTTCAAAAACAAGTCAACAGGAAATAACTAAATGAGCAGTCCTCAAGGATTTAAAACAGTCTGGGAACTTTCTTAATAGGTTTTGCATTATTGTCTGATTGTGTGAATCGAGGCTGTGACAGTGTTTTTATTGAGACTTGGGGAAACTACATTCCTTTGTACTCATTTCCCCAGTGCTTTTTGTTTCTTGAGGTAAAAGTGGAACAGAAATTACACAATTCATCAAGACATTTTTTCCCCTCTGCAGTACAAATACTGAAAACAGTCGGGCCAAACAAGTTTATGTGATAAATGTGTTCAGTCAAAGAGCCACAGTTCAGTAGAGTTATATTCACCAAACATTAAACAACTGATAATAGATCGAATGGATTTACAGGCAGACAATCGAATGGATTTACAGGCAGACAATCAAGACACAAGCAGATTCATCAATATTAATACGTTAGATAATGCAAATGTTACATCAAGTCTGTGCAACTTTACCTCAAACACCATTAATGGACATCTTGTAAGTAGCTTATACAATGTTTCACGAGTCACAATGCTGCCATCAAGTGGAGGACTCACAACAATACATCTACTCTTAATCAATTACTACTACAGTGCCTCTTCTAAACATGCATTCTTGCTTGGTCTGTGTTGACACTCTGGAGCTACGTCACAAATATAATTCTAATAAACTGTCACTTTCTATTGTTTGTGTGCGGAGCTTTTTAGAAACAGTCTAATGTGCAGAGTAAGGTTTGTGTTCATCCTGCCTGGTTTATCTGCAATGAAGATTGTATAGTCCATGTTTTTCATAAAAAGAACCTGAATTTGCTTCATCACTGCTCATTTATGTATACTTATGCTTAAATGATTTAGTGAGCTGTTATTATTGTCTATCTGGCAATGGACACAATCTTCAGTCTCAAGTTTACTACTTCTCATAACAAAAGCTCTGTCGATATAAAGAATCACTTTGAAGAAAACTTTGAAGACAACTTGCTGAAAAGGAATCTTCCTAAATTCTCCCATGTGACCCCCCTCCTCCGTGACCTCCACTGGCTCCCTGTCGGGGAGCCGATTTAAGACGATGGTGCTGGCCTTCAAGGCCGTCTATGGAACTGCACCCATCTACCTCCAAACACCGGTCAGACCACACGCCCCAGCGAGAGCACTTCGGTCATCTACATCAGCTGGCCGACTGGTACCCCCATCGCTGAGAGCAAACAAAGCCCGCTCAGCGAAGTCGCAGCTCTTCCCTGTTTTGGCACCTCAGTGGTGGAACGAACTCCCGACCAATGTCAGGACAGCGGAATCGCTTTCCATCTTCAGCAAAAGACTCAAGACTCATTTGTTCAGACTTCACCTCGACCCTTCACAGCATGACTCCCTCAGAAAACCCCCACCCCAAAAAAAAATAGCAGTGACGATCCTCAGATGACGGCTTGACAATTGTTTCTATATTTTGTTTTACCCCATCGACAGTGATATGTTGTAGTTTCTCTCTTGTGAAAAATGTACTAATTATAAGTCGCTTTGGACAAAAGCGTCTGCTAAATGCCCTCAATGTAAATGTAAATGAGGTGATTCTACAAGTGTTGCTGCAGTAACTGAGGTCAACATCCATAACACTTGTGAATGTCTATGTCAGTCTCTTATCGTGAAAGAAAAAGATTAGCAAAATGATCTGGTGGGACAGATATTATTGGCCACAGGCTGTAGTTTAACTGAGGACGTAGAAGAAGGTTGAAGTTGATCTGCAGACTGAAGATACACTGCCTAGCCCTCACTGACTGCTACAGAGCGCTGGTCCAAATCAAAATGCACTTTCTTTCTCCATTTGAATGTGAGTATGAATTTATTTAGAAAATGGAGATAATTCTGACTAAGACTGTGGACATATAAACTGGACCATCCTTTACCTAAGGAAAAGAGATAATGTTGTCCCACAGTTCCTTGCAGCAGCTTCAATTTAAGTGATGCACCTTTGTAGTTTTACCAGGACCCACCAACGTACATGTGGAAACTGCAGAGCCCCTACTTTATGGTTATAACATCATCCAACACTAATGGAAATCCTTGTGTGATTGGCTGAGCTCCCGATCCATGAATATAGATGTATTCTCTTCCAAATCAGCATATTACCTTATTTCCGATGTCATCATCATAAAAAACATTGTATACATACATATAACAATATTTTATTAAGGACTAAAAAAGTCAGTATGGTGGTTGTGTTAGAGGAAAACGGACGTAATGTATCACCCGAGAAACATGAATAATATAAGTCAAATATAAGTAGACACACACTGACCATTGTTTAAGGGGATCGGACATTGTCTTACATTAATTTCCTTGAGAGTTATTCTGACCCCTAACTCTATAAACAGATTCTACAAGTGAATATACAGTATCTGTTGGTGAGAGACAAGATTTAAGCAAAGAGGCAAATAGAGATTAGCAAAGATGTTGTCTGACCCCAACAGAAGACAGAGCTGAAGTTACAGTATACATTGGAGATTCCCTGTGTAACCTTAATCCTAACCTAAAACATGTCTTCTCGATAAGGAATATTTTAGTACGCAGGACAGAAAAACTTGACAGGGATTTAACTTTTGTGTGTGTGTGTGTGTGTGTTCATGTGTTTGTGTGTCTAATAATGAAGAAAAGTTTTATTTCTTCTTGATTGAGATGCCCTACTGGGACATATGCAATGTAGGCTGAGAAAAAGGTTTTCCTTTCATTCTTTTTCATGTTACTTTAAGAAAACTTCCACCAGATGTAGCTTGGTAGAATATTTATCTTCTCTGTTGCTCCCTTAGCAATTAAAACAGAGGTAACATCAGATGTGAATATCGTTCTGCCTCCCCATCAAAATAGAGATTCATAGCCATTCTTCAGCTATGGGCTTGAAGGACTTTGAAATGGAAACTTATACCTAATATACCGTGGCTTGCATTGGTAGTCCCGTCACATATTCCTAAATGAAAACATCCAACATTTTATCATTTATCCACAGAATGAGGAACAAAGGTTTGACCTGCAGAGGTCACCAAAGCACAGTGTATAAAATCTCCAGAGCCTCTTCCCTCTAGATTCCCACAGCAAGAGGGACTGTTTTCAAAAAAGTATTTTGAACACGTTATTAACAGCGTTGCACATAAATATGGGGGCGTTTGCCAAAAGGTTGATGAGATACTGTCGTCTGTACTCAAGAAGAAGCTATGCAATATACAGTCTAAATTTAAATAGACAAACCTATATTCATATAATCTGTTATTCATTTGAAGAATATGTCATATTATTCGACCACAACCTTTTTTAGTACACAATACAACTATGGAACTCCCTCTGTCTATATATTTGATAGATTAAAACTACCTTATATTAATGTTTAAAGCCTAAGCACAAGTTACATAAACCAAGAGAAAAATATGAATTTTAATTTTTAACCCTAAAGCCAAATTGAACCACAACAGAAAGATAAAAGCATTTATAGAACAAATCTCCACTATATCCATTAGCTCAATTTGCATTTGACCCTGTGGACTGAAGAGTAATGAATAGAAGCTGTTGCTTTTATGCAGCAGAGAGGTAGAGACATGGACTGACAAAGAGACAACCTGATTAGACCCAATTTCACTCTGAACCAGATTGATCAGGTGAAGCTGCTCTGTCTCCATGCCAACAAGCATCCACAACACAGAAGATGGGTCTTCAATTAAGATGAGCTAAATTACTGAATGGTTTGAATAGAGCACAGATGACACGTGGACACAACCTCAGAATCAGAGTCAAATTGCTGCTTCAATTAAGAATGAACCCAAACTTTAAATAACTAAAAGTTAATATTGTGCAAATTGCCAGGGATTTTTAGAAGATTTTTAGGATGAGCTGGTTGATCAGGGCTAAAATTAGCTTTTTGCTATTTTATTATTTTATTATATATTTTATTATCTTTTTTTGCTATTTTCATACAGAGTTGATGACTAGGTGTGCAACAGAAAAATGTTTTGATAAGTGGGTCCCCATTTTGTCTGCGCTGAAAAGAGCTTGAGTCACTATAGACATGCACTGAACTCCTCAGATCCTGCGTATTTTCTCCGGAGGAGGTGCATGTGGGAACAAAAATGTCAGAGTGAGATCTTGCAGTTCAAGCATCCCTCTAGTATAAAGTCTGCAGAAACTCAGTAGAATTCGATGTGAGAACAGAGCAGGGGATCCACATTTGATTCTAAGTGTGCGAGTGGGGGTGTTGATGATGCATTTGACAAATGTTGGACGCAAAAATTAAAAAATTAAAAAATAAAAATCTCCTTGTGAAAAGGCAGTGGCACACACGTAGAAGACACCAACAAAAATGTCAAGAGAGGTAAATAGAACAGACACCAGTCATGTAAAGAAGATCACATGATTTCCACAGCGGAATGAATACATCACTTCCTGTCTCTTTTCCTGTGACCTTGGGCCTCGAGGATTGGTGAGCTGCCATTCTCATTCATCGTTGGAACTATGTCATGCTAGCCACTCTGTGTGGCTCTGCTAAGACACAACAGCTTTTTAAAGACAATACATTTGCAAAAATTTGAGCTGGAAAACATGGCTGATGTCTGACTTTAAAGGTACAGCAGTGCATGATGTGAGGGAGGTGAGTGTGGAGGATAGTACATAACTTAACCTTGGCATAGGTGGTTATTACAAACGGTCCTCGCTGGATGCAAGAGTGGAACCTGTGCACTCCAGAACATCCTTCTTTTCATGTCCACGCCATCAGGTCAGAGTGGTCACACTGCCTGCCGTAGCTGTGCTGCTCTTAAAGAGAGTTGGGGTCTTTTCCCCAGGTACCACACATGGTAACATGGACTGTGAAACTTATCTTTTACCACAAGTTGAACGTTTATGTGTTGAATATATAACAAATATAAAAATGTTCAACACTTCCTTTACATGTTTTAAAGTAAAAGCACTCTTGTGTTTCTCTGAACTGAATCTATTAATTTCTTCTCTCTTTTTATTGCGAAATATTTCCAGGAAGGCTTCATATCATAGAATCCTGGCATTTAGTTAATAGCCTACTTAGCTACTATAACTCAACAGTCATTCAAGAAAGCATATTGTGTTTCACTTGGATAAACTACATTACGGAAGATAAGGACACTGTCAGATTATGACATTAATTAGTTTGTTAATGTGGAAGAAAAAACTAAACTTTAAAAATTAAAAAAATAAAAGCATCAAATTAAACATAAATAACTAATTATTACAGCATTAAAAGAATAATTGTTAAAAGAATATAACCGGACCAGCATGTAGCCATGGTAATAAAATGTTTTTTAACAAGAAGAGTATTTATTGCAATGTTTAAATTGATACTATGGAGCAGCTCATGTTGTGTCATGTTTTGCACATGGTCAGCAGGGTCTGGGTTATCCTCCTGGACAAAGATCATGTAGTGTGTGACCCACTGAATCCCCACTCAGTTGAATAGTTTGAACTGCCAACGACTGCAAGCTCACAATCACAACACAGCAAGTTGTGTATGTGTATGAACTCTGCTTAAAGCTGAATTTCTGTGCCGGTCTACAGAGGAGAACTGGTGGTCACACTAAATATTTAAATTTCCATGAAATTAACTGATAAATACAAACTGTTCATGGCATTATTTCTGCAAACTCTGCGCAGCACTATCAATATTAAAAAACTAAAAATTATATATAAAACAATGATCAAGTGAAATACATAATATATGCTAAATGTGAAAAAGACATAAAAGCAGCACATTTGACCGGCCATCTGTACAGGATGTCTTTAGGTACTGCAGACTGTAGGTCATCTGCCCTTTGGCATCACTCAGAGCTCAGTGCACAGTGTCATGAGAGTTAAGGTGTAAATATATGGATGTGTTTTTTGGAAGCACCTGCAGAGTTTATTACATCAGACTTGTGTGAGATGAACGAGTAAAAACTACAGCTGAGACGCCTCCTGTGTAGAGGCACTGAACAAGAAGCTGATCTCAGCAAAATTAGAGATTTTAGGTTTTATTTCTGAGCAAGAGTCAGATTTCTTCCAATCCCACTAATGTAGGTATATGGATCTGTGTATTAAAGGGGATATTTTGATTGAACACATGGTGCACTCATTTGTATTGTACTTAATATTGAATCCAGGATTTCAATCAGGAGTTGCAGGTTTAGAAGAGAAAGGTTAATTTTTGAAGATTTCAATCAATCCTTCAATCAAATTATATTTGTATAGCCCATATTCACATATCACAATCAGTTTGTTTGATTAGTGGTTTGAACCATTTTCAATGACAGTGAAACATCTCTTATGTTCAAATTAGAATCACAGATTGTGATTTTGAATGTAAACAATGCATAAAAAAATTATTGAAGAAATGATGTTCTTAGATCAAAGCCACTGTGGCCTTGATGTGTCATGACATAGTGTTCTAGAGAATGCAAGCATATATGAAAGCCTGCAGCTCTTGACTTAAATCATTCTGAAGCTCTCAGTTAGTGGCACACAGTGAGAAAAAGCTATTCGACAAACGAGAGAGTCAAACAGCAAGATTAGTGCTGATTCAACCTCAGGAGGAAAGAACAAGTTCTACCACAATGTCAAAATACAAGTGGACTTCTAAAGATGTCAAAATGGGATTTCAGCGTGGCTTGACGGAGGTCCAGACACTTAAAAATGAGATTGAACTTCTCAAAGACAAGTTGAACATCGAGAGGGACGTGTCTCAAAAAGAACGAGAGCGGAGAATCCAGGCCTGTAATGAACTGCTGAGGACCCAACATCAGTTGGAAGAACAGAAATCCCTGAATGACAAGCTCATCAAAAGGGAAAGAAGAACAAGAAAATCGATGCAAAAGCAGAGGATGGTGCACAGGGACTCTAAAACCATCAGCTCCATGGAGGTGGCCACTGAGCAACAGGCTGAAATGGAGAGAAACAAGGTTCCCAAACAAGGACGAAAGCGACAGAGATCTTCACAGGCTCTGATCCCCACAGTGAATCAGCACTTAGACAAACTGGAGGGTGAGATTAGGAAAGAAGCCAAGGCTTCAGCAGATGCAGAGCGAAAGCAACAAAAGGTTTTGAACTTCAGGGCTGAGCAGGATACTCACCGTCAGAGGTCAAGTTTTGCTGCTGAGCAGGAAGCAATGAAGGTTTTATTCAACACTGACACAGAGGAAGAGTGGACTCCCAGACATAAGACCGCTAAGCGACAGAGGTCTGCAGATGAGGGTGAAAGAAACCATTGGCAGGAGTCATCCTCAAATGAAGATGGAGATGAGGGTCCCCGCAGAGATAAAAGGTACATCTGGAAGAATGCCAGAAAGTATTTGCGATGAGAAAACCAGAGATGGACACTCAGCCAGAGAATATGCTCCCAACAAGAAACACTATGTCAATATTTGCATATGACATAATATATAATAATAAATCCAGAAAAGAAATGTCCTGTGTATATTGCTTTATTTATTAACTACTATGCTATAACATTTTTAAAGAGCCTGATGTCAAAGGTTGCACCTTTGTCTGTCATAGTTAGGCTCTGATATGGAGGTACAGTTGTCCACTACTTAATATGATTAATCATTTACTTTATGGGTCATATGAATTGACATGATTAGTTTGTTAATGTGGAAGAACAAACAAAACTTTAAAATTAAAAAAATAAAAGCATCAAATTAAACATAAATAACACATTATTACAGCATTAAAAGAATAATTGTTAAAAGAATATAACCGGACCAGCATGTAGCCATGGTAATAAAATGTTTTTTAATAAGAAGAGTATTTATTGCAATGTTTAAATTGATACTATGGAGCAGCTCATGCTGTGTCATGTTTTGCACATGGTCAGCAGGGTCTGGGTTATCCTCCTGGACAAAGATCATGTAGTGTGTGACCCACTGAATCCCCACTCAGTTGAATAGTTTGAACTCCCAACGACTGCAAGCTCCAAATCACAACACAACAAGTTGTGTATGTGTTTGAACTCTGCTTAAAGCTGAATTTCTGTGCTGGTCTACAGAGGAGAACTGGTGGTCACACTAAATATTTAAATTTCCATGAAATTAACTGATAAATACAAACACTTCATGGCATTATTTCTGCAAGCTCTGTGCAGCACTATAAATATTAAAAAACTTAAAATAATATATATATAACAATGATCAAGTGAAAAAAATATTACACATAGGACCCAACCCAACAGAGTCAAACAGCAAGATTACTGCTGATTCAACCTCAGGAAGAAAGAACAAGTTCTACCACCACCATCTTAGTTTAGTGTGTTACAGCACTATTTCATAATAAGAATCCCCTAGCCTACAGCTGAGGCTGATGGGAATGTAACTGAGTTTGTGGTTAATGAGTCAAACATTAAGATTCTAATGTAATGATGATCAAAATTCAAGAAACAACATGATTGACAAGAATTCAGGTTTAGTGCCCATGTCCACACCTACATACTTCAGCTTTGTGGAGCGTCCCACCTTCTTATGACTCACAGTTCTTTCTGCCCACAACTTTATTGTTTAGGTTTGCTGCTCTCACAGTGTCATCTGCGAGCATAGCGACCATGGTGTGTGCCAGGCAGACAGTTCGAGGTGTAGACAAGTAACAATGACAGAGAGAAAAAGACCATAAAAAGAAACTGAAACATTTTATCCTGAGGGGGGGCTTCAATGTGTGTACCAGATGTCATGGAGGTGGTGGTTCAAAAGTCCACTGTGAAAATGTGCAGAACCACAAAAGGCGGCGGAACTATTATTTTTAAATTCTGTTGCTACGTCCCATTCTCACCTTCCTTCCTAAACATTCCTCAAACACCTGTCTATCCATCTTTATGTAGAACACATATCTCACAATGTGGACATGCAATACTTTCAATATGAATCCAAATTTAATAAACATGCAATCAGTGCCCTGTAGCAATCAGTGGTTGAAGGGTAGTAGGTAGGCCTTTTGTCCGCCGACTGAATTGAACTTGTCTTCCTCAGTGATCAGCATCGCAACATTTATTGAATCACTTCTTGTTTGGCAAGTTGTAAAAGTAAAAGTACAATGTTTATTTTGTTGCTGCCATACTTAAATCGACTTGAATTAGAGAGCTTTTTTTTTGAAGTTGTGATGATTTCTCAGCAGTCCTCTGAAATAGCCCATTTGCAAATGATAAATAAATGACACCAGTTAAGTTAATCATTCGAACATACCTGTATATATAACCCACATACATGATCAGTGAAAAAGCTAATTTAGTTGAATCTTTTGTAAAACACTGACTACAAAATCTTAATTTCAGATAAACCAGGTGGATGAACACAAAGTTTTCTAACATCATTCTGCACTATAGACTATTACAGTATATTGGAGAACTGTTTAAGGAGGACTCAATTACAAGGAATACTTCTGAAGTAGCTCTGGAACATTAACACAGGCTAAATAAACAGCACATTCCAATCAGGCAGGTTTAGAACAGGTATTGTACTAATGTGGTTTAGGTCCTCTATTGGCTACAGGGACATCTTGGTGGTTAAAATACATGAGAGGAACTTTGCTGTGTGAATTTAGAGCTTGTAAATGATTTTATGTGTAATAGTGGAAATAAATAGACCAAGAAGAAGCAATTCACATTCTGCAATATGTGCTTGATCATTTAAAACGATCACACCATCTCTCTCCATAAAATTCAAATGAGGCATCTTATGACTTTGTTTCAATCATATTTTTAGTGCAAACTATATCAACCATGTTGGACAACAAATCATGGAGCAGACAGCTGTTCATATGAGCATTGCAGATAATAGTCATGGTTTGATCATTAATAGTATAAATGCCAGTTAGTCACATCAGTCAGTCACTATGACGGTGCCAGCCATGAGCTTTCTATATGCAGTCTGGAGAGAAAAGAGGAATCAGTGTCCATGCAGACATAAAGTGATAAGTGGAGTGATTCACAGCCTCACCATCACCGCAATTAGATGATTCATTTTCCTTGAGTGGATGCATAAATTTACACCTAAACTAAGATCCCATCTGGGGTTTTGGCTATTTTTAAATATATAAATATGAGTAGCATTTTACATGTCCTCATGTTTACCCTGTTTAGTAGTGCATAAACATTTTTAAACATTTTTCAATCAGTTTTTAGCACTTTTCATACAAACAGAGCTGACATAATAAAAACAAAAAACTAATGACATTGTATAGGATTAATGTTTGAGTACAAGTGACAACAGGTCCAAACTTAAAGCAAATTTTCAAGAGGCCAAAAACATGTTTTGCGAGGCCACCATGACCTCGACGTTTGACCTTTGGCATCCCAAATTTGATCAGTTAATCTGTGAATGAATGAGTTACTGAACATGTGTGCCTCTCTATGAATCCTCTCAAGGCCCTCTAATGTTCATGAGCTATTAAAGGGTTTTCTGAGAGCACAGTTCAGCTTGACCTTTGACCACCAAAATCAAATGAGTTAAGCTTTGAGTCCCAGTGAACATTTGCTCCAAATGTGAAGAAGTTCCCTCCAGGTGCTCATGAGATGTCGTGTTCACAAGCCTGGAATGAATGACTGGACAACCCAATAGTCGTATTGCCTCTGGCCAGTGGCTGCCGCAGACACATTGAGGATTAAAAAGACGATAAAATACTAAAAGAGAGCAGATGTACTGAAATAAGTAAAACCAGTCCAAAGATATATCAAAAAGAAAACCAGATTAAAATGAATAAATAAGTCTACATATAGATAATTAATTTAATATTAATTAATTGAATAAATCCAATTACGAGCCAGACTAAAAAGGTAGATCTTCGATTGCTTTTTAGATATTTTTACATAATTATTCTCTGCTGCCCATGGGTCTTCAGGGCAGCTGTGTAATAAAAATAGGCTACTACCAGAAAAACAGCAGGTTAGAAAGTTCATCAGGTATCATGACCAAGATACAAGTTTTGTCCTGATCAAGCTTCAGAGATTCATCTGCCATCACATCAGATTAGATTAGAAAAAAGAGCAAATATATTGACTGAAACCAGAAATAAATAGTACCAAATGAAAAACAAGAAAGCAAATAAAAAACAAGATTGAACAGATTAAAATGATAATTAAATACAGTATATCAAAATGTCCTCTTACAGACGTAGCTGAACCATTCATGTACACTTCTTATGAATGCTAAATAAGAGACTTAAATACCGAATATAATTGTACCTATAAATGTTATCATAAGTGTAAATCTATACTCTTAATGTATATCTAAATACTTGTTATAACTGTATGTGATAAAAATGTAATATTTATAAATACTTTTTAATGAGGGGGTCAGACAAACTGAAACCTGTTTTTGTCTATGGTGAGAAAACACTGGGTCATCAGCAGTTAGAATGATTGAAATGAGAAGTTATTCTTTTCATTTTATATACGATGGTCACGATCTCATGCAGGATGGCGTACGTGTTTTAAAGCACAAATATGTTACACTCTATCAGCATTGCACCCCCGTGATTCTTAATCAGCATCTTCACATATATGTGCAGAATGAGCACTGAACCAGGACTGATAATTATTCCTCTTAACCGAGAACTGTCTCCCGTGTCTGATTGACTGATTGAATGCTCTTCATCATCAATGCAGAGTCTCTGAGGTGTTGGAATACCCAGCACACACACACACACACACACAGAATTGTGAGATAAAGCAGTTACTGATTCCTTCACTATCCCGTTGGTCTTGACATTTTGATGGAAATGAGAAGTGGAGGATGAGAAGTCAATAATAAAAAAAATATCTTTAAAAAATAAAAGCATGATTTAAATTGTTGAGAGGGAGGTTTTCCCTCACCCACACGACACTCTTGCCCTCCAGCTCCGTGATGCTGCAGTAGTGAATAGTGTTGACAGGAAATTAACTGTGGATTTCAACGTCCTTTAAACCACAACCAACATCTCAAAGTCTTTTGACTGTGCTAGCTCCACGTGACCTGTTGTAGTAAGTCTGTTCCAAATTCATGGAGAGTTTGGGATCACCAAAGTTGAAAATCCCTTAGTGGCTTTAAGGCAGAAAATAAATTAAAAAATACAAAAATCTGGGTTTTCTAATTCTGATTTTAACTGCCTTAAAAAAGCATGTTGAATACATACAAATATGGGCAAATGGCACAAATAAGTAATGATTACTGTTATTTACATTACATGTGGTGAAAGATATGTAGGTGAGAGAAGAATTACAGAACCAACATAGGTGCTCCATTAAGAGGACTAATGTCTCATTACATCATATCTAGACTTAAACATTTTATTGGAAAGAAACATCACATTGATTTTATCTTTTAAAAGAAGTAATGAAAAAGGTGGTGATGTCAAATAAAAAGAAGCATATTTTGATATTTAATATTATATAATATAATATTTAATATAAATACATATATGAAACATTTTCACATGAACTTGTGAATGTTTAGCAATGTATTTTGTTGCTCTTTTAAATTATATCTTGACATTTTGGTTGTTTTGTATATAATTGACTCAGGTTTCCAACCCATCTTTATATATTTATATACTATGCAGGAGCCAAAGTGTAAGAAAAGTAAATAAACTGAGAAAGCGTTCCACAGTTAGACGTAAAGAACAATGTTTTTAACAGCGATTAACCTCACTAAACAGTGCATTGGTTTTTCAAGTAGACCTGGCCGTTTCTGATTTGCTCATCAATATTACATTAAAAGGCCTGATGACCATTGCATATGTGGAGCAAAGACATTTGAGCATGTGCACATTTTTCTTTTGCTGTATTTGCTTTGGCCACATAGAAAGTGGTATAGTGGAGGAATTGATCACCATCGTTTCAAAAATGTGCTTATTCTGAGGTTGTAGTAAATAATATCTGATAAAAACATCATGACACCATTGTTTTTTCAAGCCAAGATAATGTTTTGAACATGGTATCGCAGCAGAGGAATTATCAGACGTATTACGAGCATACCAGTCTTTGTGCAGATTTTTGAATAGGCTTAAATTGACTGTTGAACTCTTTCTCTCTTTACTCAGAAGGACACTTGAAAATAAATTAATGAAAGCACACTGTGATGACTCTCCCAGAGAGGCTGGCTTTTCTCAGAACCCACCAAATGGCAAATGAACAAAGTGTGCACTGAGTGAACAACTAAAATAGGGTTTCTCACACTGGGGAGCGAGGGGGTGGCTCAAATTGTTCCTCTTCAGAAAATGTGTGTTTTTAAATGTAAGTTCTTGTGTAAAGACAGAGCCAACAAAGTATTTCACACTAGGGCTGGCAGTAAAACAGTATTGATAATTATCTCAATGTAATTTTTATCAAAAGCAATATAACAAAAGATGTGCATGCATTGTGCAGTGAGGAGGTGTAACAGATAATCAATCAACCTTAGATTGTCTGATTATCAACTGTTTGTCATTCTCTGCTCATAAAGAAGAGAATATATTATAATGTGACATTTATCGTGATCATTATCGATATTCACTGACATAGATTTCTTTTACCCGGATATAATTTTTGGCACAGCATTGTGTGGTCATGTCAAATTACTCGCTTCTGCTCTTATATCATGCTTATCTCTATATATAACTACTTGGTGTATGTCATGTCTCCCCACAGGAGCATGCACTCACAACAAGCCCATGCTGTGCCACAAAGGCTTTCCATAACGCCTGGGGAGTCTGCCCCCCCACAAGTCGTCTGTCAGTCAAGCTGACAGTAACACTGGAAGGTGAAAGGCTGAGAGCAAGGAGATCCAGATCATAGATTTACATGCCAATGGAAATTGTGAGAATTTACCAGCGGCAATAATATGTGTGGCATGTTAATGTGTGCATTATATAATCTAAACACAAACATATTGCTGCAGTGCTAGTGTTCACAAAATCTAAAACTCCTTTAATGATTCATCTGCTAACCAGAGAGCACCTTAATGCATTGACTTACAGTAATATTCCAATGTACTGTATGTATATCCTATCTCACCTGCACATCACAAATTGGAACAGTCAAGGCCTCAACTTTCAGTATGGAGGTCCAACTAGAGCATTTTGGCTTTAATGTTGTGGTGGGTCTGACAGTTTTACACTTGCAGGCCTATTCATGGGTCTCAATAAAGCTGTCTTTCCTCTCAACATCAAGTTCCTGATCCTGCTCCTTGCTAAATACTGCTGTCACAGGTTTTGTTTGATTTCTTTTTTGTGTCCAGCACATCACCTGGCTCTTCTTCTAGCTCCTGTCACAATGTCTGCTGAGGCCATCTCTAAAAAGGTTCCTTGTCCATAACCCTGGGTCTATGCAGTCATCAGGACTTCCTGCTTCATCTCTGCTTGGATGTAGCACCAGACAGGGCATAGCTTTTGCTGCAAATCCAAGTGAATGTTTGTCCTGACATATTTCTGATGGAGCTAATCCATAGTATCTCTCTCTGCCTCCAGACAGAATATAATTCCAGTTTATTGTAATATCTAAAGGTTACTTCCAAAATACACACACTCATTAATATCAGCTGCCTAAGTATGTCAGTTTTTTGTTTTTTTTCATCAAGATCCATGGATTATTCTCTCAGAAATCAATGAAAGTGTTGAAAACCACATCTTTCCATCAAGTGGACAGGGGTGAAAACGTAACCTCCTTGGGGAGGTAACTACAATAACACAAACCTCCACCAAGGCCCAACAGTTCCCATAAATTAAATCAAGCCACAGGGAATTTTTGCACACACTAATAGATCCAGTAATTATTCCCTGGGAAATTGGGGAAATGTAAAAAAAATGCCATGTGAAAGAAAGTGAAAAAGAAAATCCTAATTCCATTCGTCTGTATTCTTGGCCCATTCCTCATCCTTCCACCAAGTGTCATGGAAATCTCTTGTGTAGTTCTTGTGTAATCCTGCTGACAAACAGACAGGGTGCAGATTTGATCTTATTCTGTCGAAAAAAGCCGCAATAAGTCTTTGATTCAGTGTCCTAACACAGTGAAATACAAAAACTCACATGGGGAGCAAACACCCTCTAATTGTCTCACACAAAGGAAAGATATGTGTTGTAGTACAATCTGACAGCTGGTGGTGTGTACTTGGGCTCTTGCAAAAATATGATGTATTGTTATCCTGTCCTTGCTCACATAAATCATGTCATCGCTCAATGTGCGTGTAATGTGATTATTGTCCGTTTCCTCCGCCGATGCTGACATGATGAGCCGTGTCAATGCCCCTGTTGGCTGTGTTGATTGCTGCCATGGTCCCCCATCTCGTTAGCCTTCAGTATCTGGTTAGCCTTCAGTATCTCACAGAGAAGTCAAGGACGACGTGTGAGGCAAAGAAAGGAGACAGTTCTGATATGGGGCCAATTTGTTAGCAATAGTTGTGTGTGTGTGTGGTGAGTTGCATAACTGTATCTCAATCTGTATTTGTGTAATCACTCTTGTATATGTGTAAAAAAGGGCTGAGATTTACAAATGCATACATTCAAGAAAAGCGCTATATAAATACAAACCATTTAACCATTTACCAATCAGGTTAATCAGATTTTTAATTGGATAAAAAACAGGTAAACTGACAAATCTATGCAAAATCCAGAGTAAAACCAAAACTAATTTGCAGGGCTCATTTGAGTTGCAACTGATATCTTGTCTGTATTCCAAGCTCTTAGAGCAAAACCCTGAGCCCTGCTCTGTAAATGTGCAGGTTTGTAGTTTTAACTCCACATTCATAGATCTACGCACACATGTGCAGATTTGTCAACACATTTACAAATCTAAATATACTTGCATACCTCATCACACATTTGTAGATTTCTTTTATCTCTTTTACCCCCCCCCCCCCCCCCCCCCCCCCCCCATGGCATGTTTCATTTAATTCGGCTCACGACACCTTCAGAGGGCCTAGTTGTGATTTCAGACAACCCAAACCCTCTTCTCTCGACACTGCAGCCCTCACGTCGCTCCAAACGTATTAGTGACCTCTGAGTTGTAGGGGGCAGCTACCGACACAGCTTTCATTATCTCAGCTGGTGGAGTTTTTGAACGTCATCCCTGCCGAGTGTACCCAGACCTCTGTGTTTATTGTGCTCGTATATTTCAGCCTTGGCTTGATTAAACATCATATATCAAGAGAAAAGCGAGTATTTAAAGCATTTTGATATGCTGCAGGTGATATAGTTTAAGTGATGTAGTCTGAATGCTTATGTACTTGTTGCAGCAGGTGTGTGCAAGCTTATTTTTTGTTATACTACAGTACTAAAAATTCAGAGTCAGAGATCATCGTTGTGGTGTTTCTCATACATTTTAATAGAGCACTTTCACCGGTGGAGTTCATTTCGAGGTGCCACTCAGCTCCCCCACAGTCAGTCTGAAGTGTGGGTGTATAAGCAGCTCTGTCTTGACCCTCCTGATTAGATATCTGTCTCTGCCTCATTCCTGCAGCCCACGGAATGAGAGAGAGGAGACCTCTTTGTCCTCAAAAGACACCGCAGTAAATATGAAAAGGTTAGTCTTGAGGTGCTTTTTTTGTAGGGCCATTAAATGGCAGGTCCACAGCTCTGATTGATTGCTCCTGAATTTTGTATCATCACTTTCGGGGCCATATCATTATAAAAGCTCAACGTGGGAAAGTCTTACAGGGCTCTATGGATTGTGGTATGTGCTTTGAATGAGCTCTGGGGTCCATTGTGTACATTGGGGCTGTGATTTGTCGGCTCTCCAGCCCTATTCATGCTCTCCCTCAACCCTCAATCTCCATGCAGAATACGTCTTCCACAGGGATCCCAGTGGGGATAGTTTATATGACTGGGTTGTTGATAGAAGACGCTGGATGTCCAAGAATCTTTATTGCTGCAAAGCAATAAAAGTGATGAATACTTTAAATCAGTGTGAGATCATTCTTCCCGGCAGCCAAGTTTACACCTACAGTATGTTTGTGTTTCAGGCTCTGTGAGAACAAGACTCTGTTTCAGGAAAATTGTAGTTTTCCTCTGTGAAGCTCCTTCACTTGTTTATGCCATTGATCCGACAAAGATTTGGAGATTGTCATCTCCGCAGTTATTTCCGTTTTCCTACTCTACTCCTCTCTAGTTTCATCAGAGACTATATCTTGATAACTTGATCTGCTTGTTCAAAGGAGGAGTAATTATATCCCCCTTAATCAAATACAACCACAGAAGCAGAGGTGGATTGTGTCGCATGGGTTTGACTGATCAACTTATGATTTCTCTAAAGTATATCGATCAGTTTGTTGCAAAATTAATTTCAATTGTGTTGGCAGGTGGGATTTGATATGAAACGATTACTTTAATGTCACATCCTATATATTAAAATTAATTTGAGAGTGTGTACAGATTAAGTTGATGATTAAATCCATAGATATCAAGCCTGCTCTAAGAGATAAAGGGACATACTCAAACGTAAATGCATTTATTTTTCTATGAAAGTAATAAAATGTGTTTCTTTCAATAGTAAGTAATCAATATTTCTTATATATGGTAGTGTAAAATCATAGTCACAGGCCTATTGTTCTTGTTTCAGCAGCAGTTGAATGTTGTATTTTTGTATACAATAGTTGTCATACACAGAAACGAATCACAACTTTGAACAGGCCAGAGGAGCCCAAAGTCCATTCATTGAGCCCTTTAATAAACAATTGACCAAAAATGATTTGAATATCACAGTAACAGTGAAAGAATATGATTGATTTTTCTGTATTTATCATGAACACTTCTTGAACAGGAGGAAATCTGTGTGAGTATGTACTTGTTTTGATTTATTCAATATTTGTTGAGGGAACAAGCTTTTAATTGTTTACAAGAGAAAAACAAAGTTTGCTCTGGGAGGGGAAACTCAGTCCAAAGTTTGTTGCTGCAGGGTTTACTCACGTGTGTGTTTGTGTGTGTGTGTCTGTGAGCATGTGTGTGTGTCTGTGTGCATGAGTGTGTGTGTTGTGTGTGTGTACGTGTATGTCTATGTGTGGGTGTGTGTGTATGTCTATGTGTGTGTTTTTGTGTGTCTTTCTGTTTGTGTGTGAGTGTGTGTGTCTATCTGTTTGTGTGTATTTGTGTGTGTCTATCTGTTTGTGTGTGTTTCTCTGTGTGTGTGTTTGTTTGTGTGTGTGTGTTGTGTATATGTCTATGTGTGTTTGTGTGGGTGTGTATGTCTATGTGTGTGTTTTTGTGTGTCTATGTGTGTGTGTGTTTGTCTGTGTGTGTTGTGTGTGTCTGTGTGCATGAGTGTGTGTGTTGTGTGTGTGTGTGTGTGTGTGTGTGTGTGTGTGTGTGTGTGTGTTGTGCCTCCACATCCATTCACGAACGTCGGTTAGGTTCCTGCGGGTCACGTGATCCTCCCTCTGACGAATGACGTCGCTCGGATGCTGTGACGCAGCAGATTCAAAGTTCCCAGCAACGTTTCCTCCTCTGTGTGGAGAAGCTGCCTCCTCCTGCACCTCCTCCTCCTCCTCCTGCACCTCCTCCAGCTTCACCTCCTCTGTCTCAAACTTTGTTAAAGTCAATCGTCTCCATGTTTCCTCACGACTGAGGCGGGCTCTCGGTGTCGGAATGGAGGGCAGCGTCATTGGACCGGGTCCGTACCGGGCGACGAAGCTGGTGAGTCCGCTGGTATCGGTGGTAAGACCCGGTGAAAGAACCGTCTTATCGCTAGCACCGTGAATGACCTCGAAGCGCAGGATCAACAATCTGTTTTAATCCAGCTCCGTTCAGAACTTGAGTTCAGAAGTTACACAGAGAGTTGGAGTGATTGAAGTATTGTATGCACTAATGAAATAATGCTCCACGGAGACTGCTCCGAGGTTTCCTGACTGACTTGTCAACAAGAGCAGCCTCTTCATATCAAACACATGGCCTTCACATCGTGTGGACTTTAACCTGCCATGTTAGTGTCATGACTGTGTTATTGAGTTTTTCTAGTACATCCACTTTTAAAGCATTGAGCCACGTGTGCCTGCATCATGTTTGATGTACTTCACAATAACAGCTCTACATTATGACATTAAAAGAGCACACCATACATTAATTTAAGTTAATCATAAATAGCCAAATGAAACAAACAACAAAGGAGGAAAGAGGGAGGTAGGGTTTGTGTTGAACAGGAATATGGTGTGTTTTTTAAACTGTGGGTTGGTAGGGAGGATATGAGTCAATGTAAGGTGGTAGGAATGAGAAGAATTAATTTAGGATGAGTCTTAGAAAAGGTGACTAGATGTTACTGATCAAATTGTCCTGTATTGTTGATGTGAGCTGGTCTGAGTTTGCATGTCTTTAATTTCATGTCAAAGCCTTTTCATGCACAACACACTTATCTGGTCAGTTTTTGTTTCCATAGCTGCTTTCAGACATGCACTGAACCCCAGAGAACCTTTGGACACTCTCTGACCAGCCCCCTAGTAATAACACTGGAGAATGTCAGAAGGAGCCCTTGTGAGAATACAGCAGGGCATGTTGATGACCACGTGATCTCTGCAGCTTAATCTGTTCACGTCCTGCCATTGCACGCTGCACCACCCCTCACCTGAACACTGCGGAGATTACTGTGTTGTTGGAGACTGGACAATCTCCTGTGTTGTTCATGTGTGAAAGGCCAATTCCAGAGAAAGCCCCATTTCAGAAAAAGCCCCAACCTACTTGTTCGGACAGTTTATGTCTGAAAACGGCTCATGTGTGACTGTGGGTTGGGGTCGTTAACCCCCTGTCAACACTCATGGATACTTTGTATATTATTGCAGAATAATATACTAAATGTATGTCTATGTCGTAACATGCAAGTCAGAATATATCAAATCTACTTTGAGCTGTTTTTCAAAGCCATTTTTTCCTTAAGGCCTTTTTCACAGGAGGCTGTTTGACTTGAGGAAACAGATTTTATGGATATCAGCACAGATGCTATGTTCTACTTAAAGGGATAGACCCTAAAATATCTTTAAAATATTGGAGGGAAAGTAGAGGCGTTTATAATTAGATGATTGATTGGATGGATTCCCTTTAGCTGCTTCAGGTTTATACATCACAAATGGGAAAACCTTTGCTGAATCAGCAGACGTGACTTATAAAGTTTGCTGGTGCTTTTGAAAAGCAAGAATAGCCAAGAAATATTTTTGATGTTTGCACTGTTAAGTAAAAATGACATGACACACTAGATTGTAGAAAACCAAGAGGGGAAGAGGAACGATAGACAAAGAAACCAGAAAACATACCAAAATACAGAGACGTTAGAAGATAATGATGTAGATTAATAATTGATTTAATTAACAATTGAATGAATTACACCAGTTGTTGTTGGGGGATTAATTGAGCTGCATTGTATGTGTGAAGGTGTGTATGATACAAAGATGAAGGCTTAATAATTGATGGTATCGCAAATCATTAAAGCTGCCACCTAAAAAAATTCACTAACCTTTATCATTGTTCTATTTATTTATTTTTCATATAAAGCCCACTTTTCAAGATTCCCAGCCACAGGTCAGCAGCGTTTGTTTCACACAGTTTAATGCTCTGCGGAGTTGTAATGACCTTGTGTTTCCTCATTCTCTCTCTGTCTCTCTCCTGATTTGTTTTATTCATTGCCATCCCCATCCATTTGAATACTAGTGAGATCTAATGATCCACAACCCCTGTACCACCTGAAGAACTCCTGGAAGATAAAGCTCTGTTTGTTGTGAAATAGACGAGGGTAATTCCAGGATATGTTTTTGATGATACAGTTTTACATAATGGTGGTGTCTTGGATTTAGTGGAATGTACAGAACAAAATGATTTATTTTATTTATATATTTATATACCATATCTAATTAAACTAGATTGATTGCAATTGATTGTTGATTGTACAGAAACGACTGTATCTGATCATGGTTGGCATTCTACAGCATTTCTTACACATAACTCTGGTATCTCTCCTTGTCATGTAGTGGAATGAAACCATTAAACTCTTCCGTGGGGGGATGCCGCTCAGAAGGCACTGGGCACACTTCCGCTGCTATGACTGCAGTTTCACTGGATCCGAGGCTGTTGATTACTTGCATGAGCTGCTGAGGTGCAACTACAACTTTGGGCCTGAGGTGACTCGCTACCAGACGCTGCAGCTGCTCAGGAAGTTCTTCAAGGCCCATGTCATTGAAGATATCAAAGGACGTCACGGGACAGAGGACTTTGAAGACAACAGCCATCTGTACAGGTACTTTGTCACTCTAAACATTACAAGACATTTTGGCTGCATCGTCACTCCCTTCTCTGCTCTTTTGGCTGAGATTTGAGCTCTTGATTTCTTTCTCACCAGGTTCCCCACGCTGTCTCCTCTGAAATCTTTTCCAACGAGGCCTCTGTTGAGAGACAGCTGTGACCTGCCCAGACTCATCCGCTGGGATGACTATGAAGAATTGCCTCAGCAGGAAAACATCGCACCCCTGAAGTCTGCTGTCATGGTGAGAATGACAAAGATGTTTAAGCCCATCCTGTCTCATGCTGCAGGGTTTCTAGGCAGCACAGGCACTGTGTTGATGGTGATGAGGGGATATTCATCAGTGTGCGTTGTGAAAATATATATTTTCACATAATTTGGACCCTAGTTTTTAGAATATTGACAAAAACACAATAAAGGATATCTTTCACAGTACAGTCAGACATTAGCAAGAAGGAAAGCTGAACGACTGCTCAGTGATGAAGTGAGCCAAAGTTCTTATAGGACTCGTTTAATAAGGCCTCTAATTAACTTCAATGTTGGACATCCATCATATTTTTGTGAGTGATCACATTGTGCGCCATAAAAAATAACACTGGCAAAACAAAATGGATTTAAAGTGCAATTATCTCCTCTTTGGATAACCATCTCACAAAGTAATGGCATTTGGCTGCTTTCCAAAATGTTTGTTTGCTTTCCTTTCTTTCCAGATGGTAGCGAAATATTGGCATAGTTTCTTTTTCTTTTAATTTAGGTGGTGTTGTACAAAAAACACAATTTTTAAGTATTGTAGAGTGAACATCACCATATCTGACACAATGTAAAGAAAAACAAAAATGTATTTGAATATACCATGAGACTTTTATTGTAGGTGTAGATGGAATATATAGACTATGTTTCTGCTGCCTTTGTGTAAATCTAAAATAAACTTTTTCTCCCATCTCTTTGTGATCAGACTTCAGATTTGTTGAATAAAAGACACAGTGTAGCGATTGGAGACGTGCACGAGTGCAAGCTCATACGCAGGAAGGAGATCACTTCCAAACAAGTGGACCAAATTTGGAAATCAATGACAGTTGCACAGTATGTAACTCTTGTATGTTACTTTGTGTTGCACTGTTCATGCTGACTTTTTAATATTGCAATTTCATGCTGATGCTGCTGTTTTAGTTTACAGAGAGTGCTGGGCCTGCAGTCATTGGATGGAGTGTTAAACCCCACGCATGTGAACAGCAAACACATTGTTCACAACGTGTTCAGTGTTAATAAGACGGGCATAGTCATTCTGGAGAACAAAGCTGGTATGATGCACCGATTCACTAAAAACAAGAACAACTTTGTTTCTTTGATGCAACTTATTTAACTTACTTAAAAATATTGAAACTCACCAATTTTATTTTGTGTCTCTAGAGGACATGCCCTACTGGGTGGTTTCTGCAATGAAATGCCTCGCCAACTGTGAGTATATATTTTATATTTGCTGACTTTAAACATAAATGTAAAAAAAAATGCCCTCAGCCAAATTCCAGGAGTCTGCGTTACAAAGCCGTACATCTTCTAGTCTTCAAAGTAAATAAACAAATTAATGGATTCAGTCAACACAGGAAGTGTAACAAATATTTATGCATCAATGATATATTCAACAGATAGAAATTGAAACTGAATCTCTTGAGGAGCAGAGCAGCTCAGAGGGAGTGTGGCTGCTCTGAATTGATAACATGGGCAGTGAAATAAAAAGCAAGATGCACATACACCGCTCGCGGATCCAGTTTGCCTCGGCTGTTGGCTATAGTCCTAGTGAACGCATATTCCAGAAAGTCTTACGTGCTGTTGTGCTTTTTTATTTGCTTGCATTTAAAATTACATTTCTCTCCTTTCTCAGGGCCTAATGGCAACGAAACCAAACAACCAGTGTACCCGGGTTTCGAGAGAGATGTTCTGAGAACAGTCGCTGATTATTTTCAGAGACTCAAAGAACCCCTGCTGACTTTCCATCTATATGAAGTCTTTGTCAACATTCTCAGTAAGTACACCACAATTTGATTCAGCTTCTAATATTTGCTCTGTTCTCCAGATAAAACCTAGTTTTGGTCGAGGCTGTGTTTGTTTGCCCTCAGGATAAAAGACTCTCCTCTCTTCATATCTCTGCAGGTCTGCTGCAAGAGGAGGAGGTAGCCACTG
Organism: Paralichthys olivaceus; assembly: GCF_024713975.1. Lineage (NCBI taxonomy): Eukaryota > Metazoa > Chordata > Actinopteri > Pleuronectiformes > Paralichthyidae > Paralichthys > Paralichthys olivaceus. The sequence continues at coordinate 21,059,301 of NC_091105.1, read as the reverse complement.
AGGCGCTTCAAGTCAGCAGTCTCTTACTGCCGCCGCCCAACCGAAGACGCCTCCAGCTGTTACTGCGCCTCATGGCGCGGGTCTGCCAGAATCCCCATCTGCCTCCACTCAATGACACTATTTCTACCCGCACACTGGTACCACTTCCCATCAATCATTCACTACGTGTACACTCAACATCCGATAAAACACAAACAATAAAAAGTGACAGGATATTGCAGAACTGTTTGAGGAGGACTCATTATGGACAAGGAATACTTCTGAAGTAGCTCTGGAGCATTAAAACAGGCCAAGAGAACATCCCATTCCAAACATGCAGGTTTACAACACATTTGGTTCAACACTTTTGGCGTACTACAGGTGTAGTGTACATTATTTATCAAAATCAAGTGTAATGTATTCAGGTATATAGTGAGTGTAATACTTCTACACTTGCACTACTCCCTCCACAGATTCATGACACAAAGGAAAACTTTCCAAGATATAGGAACATAACAGGAAAATATGTTGTGCATTCTCTGCTCCGGAACTCCAGTAAAAAAAAGGTTTGAGCAAAAATGTTCTTTCTTGACCGTAGGAACAGATATCTCTGACGGCTCTAACTATGTTACATTTTGCTGTCTGGATAATACGACGAGGTACAAAACAGTCTTAAGTCTGCAACACTGTGCATAGACAAATTAAGCTTTACTGCTGTGGATCAGGGAATACAGCGGGTCGTCCACAAATCTGAAGGTCGTGGTTTGATCCCTGGCTTCTCCTGTCTAAAAGCCAAAGTTTCATTAGGCAAGATACTGAACCCCACATTTCCCCTGTGCCAACAGTGTGTGATAGCAAAAGTGCAGCATAAAGTAGTGCTGTGTGTGTACTGTTGAAGTTTAATTGGCAAACTGAATATTTATATGAAGCTTTTCTGTTTTGACAACGGCACAAACCATCTTACTTTCACCCATGTACACCCACTTTCATACATAGTATGATGGGAACCATTTAGGGTTCAATATCACTTCAATATGCTGACTGGAGGAGCCAGGGTTTAAACTACCAACCTTGACTCACTCTTATCGGCTTCAGCTTCGCAAGTTTGGCAGCTGGTTTCTAATCCATCTCTTAATCCATCTCTCATCATGGTCTCTTGTCCAGATGCTGCAGATGTTCTCTCACTGCGTTCTGGGCTCAGTAGATGAGATGGACTTGGACGAGCTGCTGGCCACTAAACTGGTAACCTTCATGATGGAGCACCACAACACCATTTTCCAAGTGCCCTCCAAGCTGCGTGGCCAGGTTGAGGAGCATATGTCCCATCTCAAAAGAGTTCAGGTTAGTAGATTTTCTCAAGTTACAATCTGTTAACAAATTAAACTATTGACCCTGCTGCTCCTCTGCTGCATCTGTTCCCTGCAATCCATATGCACAAATCGAGGATGGTGTGCCATGTGCGATTGGGAGATCCGATCACAAGTCGACTGCTTTAAGTGGCCACATTTTTTTTCACTGTGTGAACACAAATGCATCCTGGGCCATATATAAAGGACAGTCTACTTAGCTGATGTCTTCTGACCTGCTACAGTTTCATATCTTTTATCTTTTAGGTATCTTTACACTTCTCAGTGTTTCTCATAACTGAAACTGAATTGAATGATGTACATATATGCATAAAAAGCAGGGATGTGGGATCTGACCACAAGTGGTCACAGAATGCCAGGCATGAACCGACCAGACAGAAGTCAATACCAGTTCTGAACAGGGCTCCAGTCTCAGTATCTTAAGGCTCTAAATGTCCTATAATTGTGGGTTTGTAAAGTCCCATCTGGCAAAATTTCATGTTTGGATTTGTGTCTGTGCTAAACTGACGTCTGTGATAAAAAGACTAGAGCTGAGAGCAGCTGGTCGCAGCATCATTGTGGGTAAATCATGAGACAAAATAAAATTCACTATATGAAAATACTAGAGAAGTTCAATTCATGGAAGCAATCACATACATTTTAGGAACATCAATCATGAATTAAAATCCAAATCCATTTATTAACAAAAAATACTGTCAAAATCACTGCAAGGTCACTTTGATGATTTTCTTTTTTATTTCACTATATCACACTGACTAAGACATGAGTGCACTATGTTCTGATCTCCATCATGGCGAGAACATTCAAAGAATCACTTCCTGTTTTGGCAATTTGTAAAAGTACAAAGTTGATTTAGTTGGTGCCATGCTTTAAATCAACCTGATTTACAGAGCTTTTATTTTGAGAATTTATGAACTTGGGTCGGAAGATTGTTTCTATTGCTTAACAGACCTTTCAAATAGCACCAGCTATTAAAATAAATAAATCATTCAAACTTATATGTGAATCACACAAGTGAACATTTGAAATAAAGCAAATTCAGTTTAATTTCATGTTGAAAAAAGCAAAGAGCCCATTCTTAACAGGCAGGTTTAGAACGGCCACTGCACTAGTGTATTCTAATGCCAGGTTTTAACTGATGTACTTAGAGCTGTCCACTTGTGATCGGATCAAAAGTATGAGCGGGGGTCGAAGGTTTTGTTGTATACCTGTATGTTTAGCTGGTTCATATTCATGTGCGTTTTGTTTTGTTGACTAAATGTAGAACACACACTGTCAATACAATCTATGTTCTAAATACAATTCATGGAAAAAATATCATTTTCTTTGAATGCGACTGTATGCAGTACACTTAAACACCCTACACTGAAGGGACAGAATGCCTTTATCATAATTGAATGCTTTAGATGGGATTTCAAATCCAACCCTTCTGCACACTGAACACTTTCATATTTACTGGCTATATTCATTATTCTCATTTAACTATCAAATGTACAACAGTGAACAACCTGTACTTAATGTCATGTGCTGATATGTCTTTATGAGACAAATTGAGTTTTACATGTAACAGTTAAGTCAATAGCTTTAGTTCACTTCCTGTATGATTTGCATCACCTGTATTTGACAGTATTTTATTGTTGACTCATCACAGGCTTACAGAATTTCAACATTAGGCAATGATTGACTAAAGACAATTCAGTATGACATTTCACATTCATGTTTTCAATAATCCCTCGCTGACATGTATAGCATGATACGAGACAAATGACTGACTTCGCTTTACACAGCCTTTAATAATATAAAGAGAGTGCACATCAAGAATTTGATGGTTTGTCTCAAACCAACCAGCCACTAATCTGTTTTCCTCATATTTGCTGTCAAATGTTGAATGCATTTAACTTTATTCAAATCCATTTGTGTCTTCCATCAGATCAAATATGCAGGTTCAGATACAGACTTTAGTGCATCGCCAGCCTTTTGTAAACAGATCAGACGGGTGGAGTCTGACGAGCAGAAGGTGATCGGTACCCAGACCCCCCTGCAGCAGCTTCTGGAGGGTCTGATAGCAGACAAAGAACTCCCTGCCAAGGACAAAAGAAAAAGGCTAAAACAGGTATGTCCCCGCAATTAGGAAAGGATATGTGGTAAGTCTTTTGTCAAAGGAATACAGTAACTAAGTAGACTGCTTTTGTGCAATAGCATGTAAGCCTTTTTTTATAGTCACTGGAATTAATCTAGTTCAACCAAAGAGTGAGAGATGAAAGGTTTGTAGAGGCCTAAAAAGAGGCCTTAAAGAGGTGAAGTATGAAAATAACCAAAATAAAATGATTTTTGTGTGAGAGAAATGTTAAAAAAACAATATATGTTCGACAACAAACAAGTAAAAATGCATTCTCTTTTCAGTTCCAGAGGTCATACCCGGAAGTCTATCAAAATCGATTTCCCACAGAGGAAAGCAAAGCTGCTGTAATACCTGAGAAAACCCCTCGACTCAAACCTCATCTCATGTTCCTCAACCTTAAAAAACCCTTCCAGCCTTTTCAGAGGAGCTGGAGTTTCAGGGCATGATCTGACACATCTACACTTCAGGCTGTTTATGCATCTCAACCCCAGTGTCCTGAGACACAGAGGAGTGTGGCCGACATGGCACACAGGTTTGGTACTTATGATTAACCACTATGGATTGTTTTAAAAATAATCAATTTGACCTTGTAGCACTATCAAACTTAAGACATCAAAGGTTCAGTTCACTCAAATTTCAAAATAGTTTTGAGATTTCCCACTGATTTCTAGTCGTGCACATTGTTTTGTGGTAGCTGTGGCATATTTGCAACTATTTTCTAATTCTACTGATAGTGCATACAGTTAATGTGGAGGGGTGAACTGACCATTTAAGGGCATTTCTATGTTTTTACTTATTGCCAGAATACTTGAATAGAAAACAAAATATCAGAAACATTCACTTACTGTAAAAGAACCACTGATGTTTCTTAAAATGCCTTTTTTGTAGTTTTCATAAAATTATGTATGGGTAAATTTTTCTACTTATATGATACTATATTTTACAAAAGCATTATTTACTGTTGAGCGGCCTTGAAACCTCAACACACTGCAGTCAAATGAAATGTATGCAAAATAGACAAAACACAGGAAAATTACATCAATACATCTTCGCCTATATGACAATACATAAACAGCATTTAGGAAAACCTGAAAAGTTAGAACAAACACGAGAAATACAAAACAAAGGTCAAGATGGCACTAAAAATTGTGATAACATGAATGAGACATTCTAAATATAGAAATACAGTTTGCCACATTATTGTGAATATCTGCTATTATCCTGGCAGCATTTCTGTAATCTATTACAGCTTATATTGTGTCTATTTTCATATGTTTTCATAAGTTGCATTGCATTGAGCATACAGGGCCACTGTACCTAGTTAGCAAATTGGCTTATTTGAATGAAATGCATTCATTGATGCAAAAGTCTTAATTGCTTATTTGGTTTTAATACTGTAGGTTAAAAAATATTAATAGTCAAAGTCTGTTTAATATTGATAGACAGTTTAATATTGTAGCAGTTTAAACTGTACTGCAGCTGCAGTGATGGTTCTAAAAGACCTTCAACCATGGAATTTCTTGAGCTAGTCTCATTTCACGATCACTTTTCATGTAGGGATGTTATTTATGATGCTGCATCATAAGCACATGTTTGAATGAGCATATCCAGGGATTACCCAGAAAAGAGATAATTATGTTTGTAACTCAAAGAGATGACAACAAATGAGGGAAACCCCAAAATATGTGGGTAGAAATTGCTATAAAAATGTACAACTACTGTATATCTATTGGTTTTATATCATACTGCGTCTCAGAGAGGGGAGGAAGACACATGAGGTTTATGATGTGCTGTAAATTGTCACCGTCCTTTTTTTCCTAAACCCTCTCGGTAATTTACTTGATTACTGTATGTGCACTCTACTTTCATTTCACGGTTTTACTTGTTAGTTTTATTCTGTATATAAGAACTGTTCTCTTGGTTGGTACATATTTCAATGTCTTGGATGATCTTTCAAATGTGTCCGTCATCATTTTCTGTTACCTGCTGTTCTGTCATGTCAATCAGGTTGTTTCTCACTTAATTTGAAACCTATAATTGTTGCATTAATGCTGGAAAAACTGTTACACTTGAATTGCTGCTGTGTGCTGGAAAAAATCAACAGGATAAAAGTGAATTTGTGTTGATGCTGATTTTTCATATAAAAACTGCTGTAATTGGGAAGCTGTTCTCTTTTTGTGGGTTATTGGTTGTTTCGTAGGAAGTTCTCAGATCGGCAAATGGCTGTTTACATTTAACTTTGAAAAATATTGTTTTATTCATGTGACATTTTAAATTAATATGTTTAATCAACCATTATCGAATTATGTTAACAATAGTTCTTCTCCTGGAGGGAGTCTCCATGGCTCTATAAATGCAGCCTAATTAGGCATTACAATAAAATACAGAACAAGCAAACACAGCATAGCAGGGAATTCAGTGCTGCTTTTATAAAACTGTTTAAGCATCTAGAGGATGAGTGAGATACAGGCTTTATTTTCTAGACTTACAGTTGTTGGTTCTTTCTTATCCTCTTGCTGTGTACACACATAAAAAGCTTTCATCTGATGGTAATCATGCTGCTTAATGGAGCTGCAGGGAGGTGACAGGGAGATGGATTAGCTGCAACCGGGGGGGGGGGCTGTTTTTGTGGCAGCAAGCGAGTTGCAAGTCAGCAGCTGACACCTGCATGATTTCACAAGGAAACGTCCCACATGATAAACACAAGAAAACTTCCACTTCACTATCCCACATGAGCCATCTAACAATGTGATGATTCATGGTGTCGAAGGCACTCTAAATGTTTAATGCTGCAGTAGCATCTTTATTCTGATGATAGGTTTATGTTGATAGAACACTGAGACATGACAGTGGGAAATTACACACACCACAGTTTCCTCAGGCAAAGATTGTTTGCCACAGTGTTTTGTTGGTGCTGCCTCTTTGGGGCATTGGAGTTAGACATTTTAAACACATGCTCCCTTGTATTAAAGGTCCAGTATGTAAGATTTAGGTGTAAGGGATCTATTGGCAGAAATTTAGTATAACATTATCCTAGTGAAGTGATCAATAATGTGTAATCATCTAAATTGTATGAATTGTTGTTTAGTTTATCCTAAAAGGAGCCTGTTATATTTAAATACTTAATATTTACATCAGGAGCCGGTCCTCTCTACAGAGGCCGGTCCAACCTGGACAAACTAAACACCTTTTGAGTTTTAAGACAACTGAAGGCTGCCACAAAGCCTTGGCCACACTATAGTAGGTGCATGTGCAGCACGTCACTATTGCGTAGCCTTGATTCCTTGATGTGTCTTGTGTGCATCTTGTTTCCTCTTCTGCTTCCTTTCTGCAGTGGAGCTGCTATGCAAGGTTTCTGGTAGGACAACTGTATTTCCTTCAATAAAAGTGTACAGTATGTACTCAACTAAATGTCTGGACTATGGTATGAAGCCACACATCTTTCAGTCCTGCAATAAAAACAACAAAAACCTTCTTAAAACAAATGACTGAGTTCAATCAACAGAGACACAAGAGTGATTTTACTTTGAAACAGGTACAAGAAGTGTTGAAACTATTAGTTTATGACGTATCCGACAGATAGACACTGAAAGCTGTATAGTGCTTTGGGCCAAATACTGATAACAGGCTGCTAAAGTGCTGACAATACTAACCTGCTAATATTTAGCGGGCCTACTGTTTATAATGTTTGCCATTTTAATTTATCGTATAAGGATGGTCATCAGCACCAATCGTTATTACATCAGAGGCTGATGAGTGACATTAGTTTTCATCCAAATCAACTTGATGGTAGCACTGTATGTATACAGTTACAGTTCATCCTGAGGTGAACAAAACACATAGGGATGTTATAGGGAAAGTCAGTGGGATTCATCATGACCGTTCAAATCTCGTCCAGTAGCTGTTGACAACTTGGCATTGTCAGACCAATTTTCATTTGCAAATAGGTGTGGAACCTCAAGGAGTGTTATCAAAGAGGCAGTCCAAAATTCTTCTGGATGCATATGGTCATCGAGAGCAATGGAACATTCACAGCACTGTATCGACAAACCCAGTCAGTCCACTTGTTTATTGTTCTTCCAATTGTCCATTCAATTTGTTTCATTCTGGCACGATATCAGCTCAGCAGCCATCTTTAGCTGCTAATGAAGATCCACTCGCAGCACTCCTCAGTCGTATCAAACCTACCCCATTGTAGACAAATGGTTGTGACTGGCATGACCTGTCTCAGGATGGATGGAAGTCTGTCTGAACGGGAGGGAGGCCAGACCCACCAATGAGACTTATGAGTGCCTGCATACAACAATTCCCTTGAGGGATCACATGCCAGTAAAATACCAGTCGAAACTTGATGTGTATTTAAAATAATACCAGAAGAAAAGATTTGTTTGTTCATGCCTGGTCAGAACTACCTTATTTACAACCATGCTGGTTTGTTTTGTTCAGTGTGAACATACATCTAGTTAATTTTTTGCCGATATTATTATAATTCCATTTGTGTTGGTGACTGGGCAAGGTACAGAAAATCCTAGCAAAAACTTGGTGCTATATAATGTGTAGCAACGTTTTCATACACATTTTGATGACAGAGATGCGGCAGATGCACACTCTGTTCTGAACAGATGGAGTAACCATAGTCCTCTGGTTGCTTAGACCTGTTTTCCCTCTGATGGAGCTAATATGATCCAGAGACATCTGTAGGGAACCAGGTATTGTTGGTACTGCACTAGTAATGTAGCTAACATTTGATGACTGCGGATCTCAGTGAAAGAGGTGTCAGTGAGTCGCACACTACTGACTCCCTGAAAGAGTGGAAATATGAAAGACGTGTGAAATTATTATAAAACTCTAATGAACAGTGCTGTGGAGGGGTCTGCACTTGTCATGCCCCATGGTATTATTAGTGCATTAATATTCCAGCCTGTGTGACTGTAGATAGTGATTGGGCGCAGCTGATGTTTCTGCGGCCGCGTGGAGGAGAAGGAATTATCTCTTAACTCAGGGACCTCTTGAGCCTTTGTAACCCAAGAGGGGGCAAAACCTGATGCGAATACAAAGCAGCCAATTCGCTGACGTGCATCGAGATTATATAAATGGCATCTCACGCCGCCTCGAATATTGTTTATGGTCACTTGACTTAACCGAGTTGTTGCTGATATGATCTCTCGCAAATTGACTGAAACATACTTGAGAGACAATCCATGTACGCTGGGAAATTTTTATTTTCCGGGCCGCTCTGTTAGAAAAGTCAGTGGCCTCAAGCAGGGCTTCAGCTGACTCTTGAAAAGTTAAAAAAAAAAAAAAAAAGTCTTTAGCACTACTTGCATCATTAAAATGTGTCTTTTCTAAAGAGAAATGTTTTGTATTAATGTTAAAGCCTCTGTGGGTTGTAGTTCTTTCTCAAGGACATAGATTAGCACAGCAAAAAAGACCAACGTGACAATTGATAACCTACAAAAAGTCAGTCAGAATTTTAACTTAGTACTCAGCTAGGTGGTGGGAAGACTGCGTACTGTCTCCGTCTGTAGTTTGAGAGGTAACACGGCATTGGCGAGTATATCAGGATACTTCTCCTTATCTTCAATGATGAGGAGTAAGTAATTCTGGGACTTTTTTATGACATAGGTCTTAAATTGTATTTATTGTAGTTAAAGGACTTAAAAAGTCTTAAATTGCACTTGAGTAAACCTGCAGAAAACCAGTCTAGTTTATGTTTTGTTCATGTCCGTGCAGTTTTCTTTGTGTTAAAAAATGTTCCCACTGATGGAAATACGGCAGCTTCTCTTGATTCTGCGAGCAAATCAAACTGTATGTTTGCTTCCCACATTCTTTCTCTTCAGTTCTGAGGCTGTCAAGGTCGTGTATGCATCAACATTTTCTGGTATTATGTGTTAGTGAGTCAGCCTGTGAACCCCACTTGGGAAAACCCATGCTGTTTCCCTGATGCTTTTCTGGGAATAGACATGTAGCTGTGGTAATTGTTTTTTCACTGTGGAAAGGTTTTTGCCGAGCTGCGTGTATCGCACGACCACAGCGACCTGACAGCAGTGCAACACGAGGAGAAATAATACCCTGCTGTAAGTGCAATGTTTTCCCACTATCAAGTGCAGAAGTATGTAAAAAATGTTTTGGTTGTCAGTGTTTCCTGCACTGCCAACACTAATTTGCTGGATTAACTGCTGCTCCTGGATTCCTGTTTCAGCCAGCAGCAGATATGTGGTGTTCCAAGTTCAAATCCCCTATTATCTTAAATTAAGAGACAAAATATGTGAAATACAAACCATGCATCAATTTACTAATTCCAAAAATGTGTGGGAAAAAGGGGTGAAAAAAATAAAAAGGGGTCTTTGGATTGTGTCAATTGCTTTTCTGACCTGTGAAATAGCCGACATGCAATGTATGAAAAATCAAGAGCAGTTAAAGAAAATAATGTAAACTTATACATGAACCACAGGAGTGATCATGAGAACTTTAGCAAATTCTGTTTGATTTTATGAAAAACATTGACCGTAAAATCTTTATTGCAGATAAACCAGGTAGGATAAACACAATGTTTTCTAACTTCACTCTGCACCATAGACTTGTTTATAAAAAAGCTCTGCACACAACGTCCAGCATGCAAACAATAAAAAGTGACAGTATATTGTAGAACTCACTAATGACAATGATAATTAAAAGGAGCATTAACACAGCCCATTCCATACAAGCAGGTTTAGAACGGGCGCTGCACTTGTTAGTCATAATAACAGTTGCTCCAACACACACAGCATGACATCCACATGCTCTGCAGAGAGGCAGAACTGTACACTACTGAACATGCACCGCACTCAGACGAGGGACAACACAAAGGTCAAGGAATGGAAGGTACAATTCAGTTCACACTATTTTCTGGAAAGTTATGGACTTTTTACAACGGTTGTCACGAAAACAACTTGAGGAGAGAAAGCCTTTCATTTAACGTGCAGTTTTCAAAAAAGCCAGACAGGAAGGTATACATTTCAGGGAATTAATCGCAGCTTACATGCATTTTAACCAATCATCTTAAAGGTTAAATGCGGCAAGACAAACACTTCGTAATGGGCGACCTTTTCCAGCTCGGGTGAAGCCGAACTGGAGCCTGTTTCTTCTCTCCGTCAACGTCGACTGGATAACACCAGTTTGAGAAGAAAAAGGGTGCAGTGTCTGTACGTGGGCAGAGTGAGCAACAGGCTTGTTTATGAGTGAGTGATGGGGCGAGTGATCTTATCGTCTACATGCTGATTTCTGCTTAAGTGTTTTTCTGCTGCTTGTCCGTGAAAGGGCTTTTTTGTCTCTTATCCTCTTATGGTTGTGAGATTAGTAGTAATATGGCTATAAAAGAAAAATAACAAGCATTGTGTAATCCTTTAAGTAAGCCTTAAAGAAAATGTGAAACTGTCCCTCCGTGTTCTTCCTCAGTGTACTTCTTCTATGGAAGCAAAATCAGTGTATTTGTAATGGAAGGACAGAAATGACTCATGAAATCACTGACGTCTATCTCATTCGTGCTCATAATGACTTTTGACGGCAAGTAGCCAGCTAGACTCTGCTCCCACTGGGGTGTGCGGTTCAGAGGGGGTCAGAACATAAGCAGCTGTCAAATAATAACTGGAAGAAATCACAGAAAGTAGGAGTGAATCCACCGTCACGCGCTGTGTGACTCAGGCTGAGCTCAGGACGAGAGGAGGCGTCCATTTAACACCTCCATGATCACTCACTTATCTGCAAACATTGGATAGAAAACACATATTTATATAAGTGAATCCAAATCCTGGCTCACTGACACATACGTCCATGTAAGTAAGTTCTTTTTTATTTAAGTGTTTTCATGAGTCTGGCTATTTAAAACCACCATGGTTAATATTAATGTGTTGGATTAACAAAATGTACTTGGCCAACATGCTAACAGAGATTTGTTAACACTCTCAGGTGTGTTCCCACAGGCCGTGAAAACTGCCGTCGTCATTCCCCCCTCTAAAAGGGATAGTTCACCTGAAAATGAAAATTCCACAAAACAAAAGCACTTTTGGAGTCTCAGGGGTAAACAGTGTTGCAGCCACAATTGCAGTAACTGGGGGAGGAAGTCTTCAAACGTATAAACAAACCTTTAGTGTCATCCAAGTGTCTGTAAGCCCCAACATTCAAATTGGACTTGAAACTGTCATTTACACCATGTTTTTAGCCTTAATGCCTGCTGTTATCCTCATCCTATAGTTTTGAATGATTGAGTTGTTTGAGCTACTGTTTAAGAGCTAACTAAACAGGGAGTGCCGCTCATACTCTTAGCACTACCATCATTATAAGCAGAATTACATTAATATTGGCTGCGATATCACATATAATGATTTTATTAATCCACAGTCATGTACCAGTAGCTCTGTGAGGCTGCATCTAAAATAATGCTCAACTCATTTAGATTTTCTGTCTTTGTCGCAATCAAAGACACTCCCTTGTCCGAACCTAAAGACCACATTGCCAACAGTGCAGCTCAAATGTCAACATTTAGGTTAGAGATACTCCTGTCTGGAACAAAGAGATGGGATTAAATGGTATAATAGGGACACTGAATTATTTTTTATTTTACATGAGCTCATAACTAAGTCAGTTGTCACAATAGCAACTGCACAAAAAGACAAAAGTTCGTAATTTGAGTACACATGGTTTTATCTACCTTATGATTCCAAAAATCTCTGTCTGTCTGTATTTAGACTGATCCTTTTATCAACTTCACTCCTGGCATGTGTATTGTTAAGGGCCGTAGGAGGTGCAGTGTCGATTTGGACACTTGAGACATTTGATATTACAGTTTTTCTCGATTGCTTAAGCACGATTTTCAAAACAGGGCCCGTGTTTTCAAAACACTACACACAATTAGCACAACCACACACCCAATTAGCAAAACACTACAGATCCTTTGCAAAACTAAACACTCTTGTAAAAACTATACACTTCTTTTTAAAAACCACACTTTGTTACTATATGAAACACACACGTTTCACATTACTATACTCTGTTTGCACAAGTTACACTCTGCTGTGATAAACCTAAAACACTTTTAGCACTTCTACTTCCCTATGATTAGAGTAGTCTACTATCAACAAAGTACAAATATAATGTAAATTCACCAAACACTACACAAGACCAATGTTGCAGACTGAAGAAACTCATTTATTTCTCAACACGCCCAAAATGTTGACATAGAGATTCATAATACTGTATAAATTTGCTTCATTTGAATATGTTTATTTTTTAGGATGCATGCCAGTGTTGATGTTGAGAACTGATGGATATCGTTGAAAATGGCGGGGTTATTGAAAATGTTAGCTTGGAGCTGCTTGAGTGTTATAGCATTGTCGACCAAAACCATGTTTACTATCTCCCTCTCTTGCTGTTCTGTGAACATAGGAGGCCTTCCCCCTTGTCGTCCCTGACCCTCAATCCTATGTAGAAAAAAAAACAGTATACAATAGTACAGTAATTTCACAGGAAAAGGTAACAGAAGTGCTGATAGTGCATAGAATACAGTACTGTAAGCAGTGACTGAAACCGTGCAGATGTTTTGATATGATGATATTTTTATAATACCTATTTTCCAGTCGAAATGTTCTCATCACACTTGCCACTGTATATCGGCTTAGATCTGGCTGTACTCGCAATCCAGCCTCCCTCAGTGTCAGGCCGTGGTTGACAACATGGTCAACCAGTGTTGCACGGATCTCATTTGTCAGATTCGGTCCTCTTTGAGCACCTTCTTGTCTTCCTCTTCCTCTTCTTCTTCCTCTTCCTCCTCCTCCTCGTCCTCCTCCTCATCTTACTCTTTCTCTGACTCTTTCCATTGTGCTTGGAGAACGATGAACTCACCTACTGCTTTTTATAGTGCTTACACACCTGATTGTTGTGTCTACAATTAAGCAAACAAGTGTTTGCACACCTGATGACTGTGTTGAACCAATTGGTTGGACGGTGTGGCAATTTGACAGTCAGTGCTTTGGTATTGCAAGGACGTGACTTCATGATAGATTTTTGTGTGGAATGTATGTTAAGTGTGTTTAGTGTTTTGCAAATCACTGTGTGTAGAGTTTTGCAACAAGTGTGAGGTTGACAATGTGCTTATAGTTGTGCAAATATGGGCTGATGTTTTGCTTCTTGAGTGTAAGGTTTTGCTAATAGTGTACTACTTTTAATTTTAGTGTGTAAGCAATCCAAAAAAACTGTAATAAACTTTGAGCAAATAGGCGACCGGTGATCTGTAGCAGCGTACTCGTTAACCTAATTGTCCATTTAGACAACAGCACTTTCACAACATCAGGCACATTCATAACTTCAGCTGATTCTCCACTTACAGGTTCTGTGTACTTAGCTGAGCTTCACTGAACTTTGAAAAAACTGGTGAACAGCTCTTTGTGCAGCAGCGGTGGTGCAGCTTTAGCGTTCCATGGATTGAGTTCAGCAGCAGGTATTTACGTGTAGCGGCTCAATTACTGCAGGTTTTACATTTTCAGAAAGAAAGTTGCAACCATCATTTCCCAGGCCAAGCAAAAAGCCCTTTCTACAGAACTGCACCAGTCCTCTCTAATTCTTGTTTTTCCACAATGTCCCTTGTGTGATTTCATGTCATTTGAGCACCGTAGATACCACTGCTCCAAAAGTATCTAAATGTTTTTGTCTATTTTATTCATGGCAATTATTTTCCCTGACGAGAGGCCCCTTCTTGCTACATATTTAAAGTACAATGCATCATGGGAAGACAGAGTGTTTCACCAGACCTCTTAGGGACCACTGAGTTGATATGATGCCAGGAAGAGTGCTCCACTGGTGTGTGGGAACCTACACTGCGATTTTCTTTTTTTTCTGGCCACAGCTCTCTGTGACATCGTGGGAGGTGAGAGTTAAATCTGAAGACATTCTGTAGAAGGGAAGTCCTCAGTGAGACATTTGTGAGACGAGACCATAGAATGTATATAAAGATGGACGACATGGCAGCTCCCTAAAAGTCAGTGTATCTGCAGTGTAGAACTTAAACCCCACCTCCTCCATGTTAGTTGGTTGCTTTTTATGAAATACAAATATTTCTTCACTCAAATGCCACAGAGTTTATTATAATCATTTAGTATTTGCATTGCATATAGACAATCAAAAGCCTGGATATATTTCAAAATACCATCCAGATATGTAGTACTTCAGAGGGCCTCAGTTGTTTCTCACTCATGTCAAGCACAAGAACATATATAATTCTGGGAAATCCCTTGATTTCACTTCTGAAATAAAACAGAAAATATTACAGAATAGTAAGCACACAACAGGACAACTTTGATATAACGCATAAAGCACTGACAATCTGTACAGGCACTGTCAACAGAGTGAATAAATAAATAAAAACTGTCAAATGAAATGCAGATCCAACAAGGATAAGCCTACAGGAGCATTTATTGCATGTCCTCCGTGTGTTTGTGTCCTCGCACAGCCTCAATGACTTGGATGTCATTAAGAGTTATGTCATGGTCAGCCATAAAAGCTGAACAAATGTACAGAAAGGTTTCTTTGCAGGATTAAAGGTTACCACTTGAAGATACCGCCTGCAAATTAAAATATAATCCTTTTATTCATATGCACCCACATCATAAAGGGAATAGGATGGTAACAAATTAGCCTGTAATTAAATATTTGCCTTTGTATTCATATGACTATTGATATATACTATCTATTGGTATTTACTAAATAGTTAAATTGTCATTTGTGGGCTGTAATATAAAGTATTAAAAAAAACATGCATTCTGCTGAAAAAGTCATTTTGTGTTCACGTGCTCTTCAAATCATGTTATGTGGTCTTCCCTTTCTGTATCATTTGATGAGAAATTCTATTTAGCAAAATGTGGCTGACATAATCACACCAACAAAAAGCTGTGTCCTTCACTTTAAACCTCCTGGATTAGGTTTCCATGCTCTTCCTTTTTTTTTGAAACATGAAATTCCTCAGAACATCACCATCTCGGCACTATGGCGAGCACAGTCATCGACTGCACCTCTTGTGCCCTGATCCTCACAGGCAGGGAGGATGAGAGTCTGCTGATTACACTGATTAGTTCCACCTCTAAGGACGAAGTCACTCACATCAGCTGCTGCAGGGAGTTGCCGCAGACTCGCCCCCCTTCAACAGTGCATGGTTGCGTAACCTCAGGCTGAGAATCCACGCTTCGGTTACTTTGCGATGTAAGCGAATGCAAGATGCAACACATTCCTTCAAGTCCACAATGTCAGAGATACATATAAAATACTGTAGGTCCAAGTTAAAGGTCTCATTGTTTCATTCGAATGGTTTGTTTGAGTATACTGAGGTAAAGCTGCTTTGTGGAGGCTTGGCACATCACATAGGTTAGAAACATGGCTACCAGACACGGAGCAAGCATGGAGCTTTATATGTCCAACAGCCTGGCTCAGTCATACAGCACAGCACAATGTGAAAACTGTTCAAATAGCATCAAAAACTAAGATAGACACAGGCAAATGTACATATCAGCAACAGTGTCCATTACATTTGCTGTTTAAAGTACAGACTTTATTCATACTGGGTGTAATTAATGACAATGATATTTTATCTGTATCTACAGTGACAACCTTTCTCTGGCGGTGTTGGGCAGTTTTCCAAACACATGTATTCAATTAGGCCTACTACTAACACATCCCTTTTGTTACCCACACATTGCGTCTTCTGCATTTAAATTATCCATAAATTGAAAAAAGTATTGTTATCAGTTATTGCTGATGCTGTGTGTAGCTCCAAACAATGACTATGAACGTATTTGTGGTGTATGACCTGCATTCACCAATTTTCTCCTATTTAAAATTTTCTTCCAGGTACAAACACTATTGTTGAGTGGTCCAGGCCTGTTGTAGGAGTCACGTTAAATTGCTTTGCTATTATTGAAATCAAGTTCTTTAGTAATTTCAATTGTAAATAAATAAATAATATGTTGATATTAATTAGAATAACAATATAATTCTACATGTATTCATGTACTTGCTACATGTTGTTTCATAATGGGCAGGGGGACTTTCACGGAGGTGTCTGGCTTAGCTTGCCAGCTTTCAGATAATTTACCTAAATTTCACTATTTTCTCCATGTGATTAATGTCATGCTTGAATTCCCTGGTTTGTGAAAACCTGGTTAACCGGCAGAACAAACAAGAGCGTTCATACAACAAGTGTCATATGTGCATTCATACCATGGAGGAGAGCACACATGTTGGGAAGGCCAGGTGGATGTGCCTTGACACAGCTGCTCTGTCTGCCAGAGAAGGCATGTCAAATTATTTTAGCATGCTGCATATTGCGATGACAAAGGTGTAATGATCAAGCATCAGCAGAAAATAGGCCAGTGCAGCATCACCTTTGATGGCAAATTGCCTGATGGACACACATTCACATATATAGACTGACTCTTTTCAAAATTCAATTTCCTGAAAATAGGAGAACACAGCTTAACATCCGTGGTCATTTCACAATGTTGTGTTCCAAACAGGGGACAGGGGCATGTTTTAGAGAGCACAGGAACCTGGTGGAAATGTTTTGCAGAGAAGACATCATCTGTGGTTTCTGTTTGCCAAAGAAAACTGCTGAGGAAATGAATGATGATTGTTAAAGCAACTCAGCTATGCAACAAGTCTGCACTGGGGTTTATAGTCTACATGTATTGTAATCTTCTCTGTAAAAAGCCCTTTACCTTTTTTTTTTCCAGAACAAACAGGGTAAAAAGAAGCTTCATGGTTTTACAAGGTAGTCATGTTATTGTCTTTATTTATCCCCGAATTTATTAATGTATTTCTATTAAGTCAACAGCTAGACAGCTTTGTTAATAGTATAAAGTCTATTCAAGTTACGCAGCAAATTGCAATGAATAACTGATTTACGAGCGACTGATACAAACAGTGGAAAGATAAAACAGCCAACTGGCTAGCAGTGCGTTTTCCTTCCTGTTTGTCTTGGACGTTACAGCAGAGACGATTTAACGGTGGCCAAAATGAAACCTCCTCTTAACTAGACTCAAATTTAAGGATTTCCCTGGGTTTGTTGGAAACGTTTTATATAATGTATGTGTCAACAAAAATATAACATTCATTTTTATGCGTTTTAATGTTTTATCATTAAGCTTTGAGCTAACCAAGCTGACAGCTCAGATGTGTTTTTCCACTGAATGCACAGAGTGGAATATGTATATACAAATATGAACCATCATCTGAATCCTGAAAAGACTGGTAATCAGCCCACAGGGTGTTACTGGGATTAATAAATGCTGTAATTACTTATCCCTTATTGATTCCTGAAGAGTGATCATAGTTCTGTAAAATGCCCAGCACTGTTCTTTAGACAGAAACGTCACCTTCAATTTTTGAAATTTCTAATACTTTCAAAATCAGAGAGGGCCATTTTGATGAATTGGCTTGTAAATATACTATACAGAGTCATGCACATATTGGCTGCAATCATTATGATTTTCTCTTCAGATTGTCTCTCCAGATTTTCCTGAGTTTCAGAGGCCGCAGGTTTTAATGCCGTGAAGAGCTGCAGGAAACAGACTGATCAGTAGTCATGTTGTGTGTGGCTTCATCGCTTCAGGTATAAAGAACAGCACTTATGTGGAACAGTACAGGTGTACCACTCTACCACCAATCTAAGCAACTACACCTACCCTCATTGAACAAACATCCACACAACCTCACGTCACTTTTAGTTTCCACTGATTCCCAGTGTGACCGCTGCCTTACGTTCGTTTTCTTATCACCTTCCACACCTTGTCAGTCAAACGTTGGTGCAGTTAGTCGAGGGCGGCGTTTCCGCTTTGCTGCGGATCTCCTTAATGTCGTTGAGCGGGGAGTCACTGGTACCGATCTGGCATTTGAACACCTGCTTGTAAGCCTTCCTGAAGTTCTCCGACAGGAAGGCGTAGATGACCGGGTTGACAGATGAGTTGCTGTACGCCAGGCAGTGGGCGGCCACCCGTAACACAAAGGAGGCCTGGTTCAGCGGGAAGGTCCCAAACACCACCCAGAGGTGGACGACGTGATGAGGGAGCCAAGAGAGGCAGAACACCACCACCACCACCAACACCGTCTGAGCCGTCTGGGAATCAATGAGTAAGCGAAAGAAAGGAGAGAGATTTAGTCCATGCCTTCAAGAATACAGGTGTTAGTGTTTGTCAAAATCAAATAATAGAGTAAGGTTTTGGGTGGTTGGTGCCTTAGAGCACTTTTCTTTGTTCCTATTCTGTTGTGGCTGTTAGATTATGATAGATTTGTATTTTTATTCCATCTCGTGTGATATATAGCAATCCTAATAATGTACCTTTTTACAACTGAATCAAATGAATCACTTCATTTTTGTTACTGTCACTTAATTTTCAGGATGAATTAATTCAGAGTTCACTGAATGGACAGAGTGAGAAGTTAAGGTTTAAGCTCACTTGCGAGTTAACAATGTGATATTCATGGTGCATCATCTACACTATGTTACGTTGGTATTTTCCAGGGTCGCACAAATGTTGCAAGAGTCGATTTATTTAGGGTGAAACATTTATCACGTTATCATATAACTATGGGTTTATTTACACATGTCCATCTGCTGCCTGAGTGTTTTTGTTTTCATCCAACTGAAAACAGCTATGTGTGCATTTGGAAACATAACTTCCTTAAAAAATAAAGACAATGAGCTAAAAGAGACAAAACTGCTTCCCGCCGAAATGACCTGCGCACTTCGCAAATACTTCTATGCAGGTTTGTTAATAAGAGCACTTTACTTTATTTCAATTGTTAATCAAAAAATATTGACTAGTGCAGCTTTAAAACAATGACATCAATATTAGTGGTTCTGCACTTCCTGCTTGAACCCACAGAATCTGAACTGTAGACCAATTAGCATGCAATTTCGTAATTGTTGAGGGTCTCATAAAATCTGTACTACTGAATCACTGAAACCACTGAAACCACTGAAATCATATTAGCTAATCGCCTTGTTTCTCAGCAGATCCAGCTAAAATCCTGTAAATGTAAAGATGACCATTATATCTGAGCAAAGTTCATGCCTCTTATTTATTTGCTCGTGGAGCACTTCAGGCCCACAAGGACTCTGTATTGAAGCTTCTTGTTGGGCCTTGAGGATTTACAGTATGTGTTTATGGCAGGAATGCAAACAGAGGACATCGAGCTGCCTGAACAAGGACAATGACAAGACAATTCTGAGGCTATAGACATGAATAAGGTCACATGTTAGCACACCTAAGCACACGCATGATAATGACTTCACAAATATTCAATCTAATTAGCCACTGATGCCACTTTGTCTACAAGTTTATCAGAGGACAATGTCTGGTGAGTTGCACCTAACTACGTAGAAGTTATTACCTTCAGCTCACTATATAGTTAAACAGAATCATACTTATTCACACATTCCCTCTCTTAGGTTTCAAACACTAAGTTAATGTCCAGATATATTTTAGGAAAATGTGAGAACTCCATGTGACAATTATGGCAAACCAATTTCAGGTAGTGCCTAAATGGAAAGTGGTGGATGTTACTCTGTTAGTTTGGCCACGACTACATCAGTTAAGCCAAAGGCTACAGCTCCAAAGTGTGGTCATTAAAAAGAAAAAAAAAACCTAATTATATGCTGCCTGATCTGCTGGGCAGCTCCACTGCCTTTGTTGATAGTAAGAGGATTAATTCCAGAACCAATTAGCTCCCATCATTGAAAATAAATATGGAGAAGCCTTTAGACATTAACTTGGTTTGCTGCTTTTTTCTGTACTTTTGCTTTAGGAAGGTTATAAATGATAAATAAAACATTACAACACATGTCAGTGTTTAGAAATTTGAGTGTGTGACAGTCAACAAGTGCAAAGTGATATGTAGAAGACAGACAGAATGAAAAACACAGCATAAGACATGTTTAATGCATTCATATGCAAAAACTAGAATGGCATACCTCAACAGTCAGCTTATAAAACCATTTTCAAATTCATTAGATCCAGATTTTTGTACGGATCTGCTTCAAATTACACACACTTATAAATATCAGTCCCCTTAACATCTCTGATATTTTTCAGTAAGATTCATTATTATTCCATGAAGAAAATGTTGAAAAATAAAGTGGATAAATTCCTGAATCTGCCCCCTGATCTGTATCTCCACCAAAATGTAATGACATGTTCTCTGACTCATACTGAATCCATCTACCAAGTCTCTTGGTAATCTGTCCACTATAGTTTGTGCAATTCTGCTAACAAAAAAACAAACAAACAACAAAAGCAAGGTGAAAACACTCTTTTATTCTCTTTTAAAGCTGCACTTATCTTATTTTCTTGGCGGGTTGTGTAGCAACCCAGTTGTTTGCTAAGAGGTTTGGATTTGTTAAAAAGAAAAAAGAAAGAAAAAAAACAATTAACTGAGATTTAAATGGCATGAGCACCAAGGAAAGTCAATATTGCAAAAGGACTAGCAGGTTACTGGGGTTGTATTGGATTTTTGTAATGAGATTTTTTTTCAGAAACACTTTTTGACTCAGATAAAAAAAAAATAACTGTAAGTACAGTTGTAACCTCAAACTTTCCACTGATGAGAAGAGCATTAATGATAGCATGTCGGTGCAAATGTTTATACAGTGTGATGTAACGATTTATTGTCCAGTGCAGTATTGATCTTTTATACAATAAATTTGTAATGAAACTACACATCATCAATCAAATCAGAAATAAACATCACCAAGTGGGCCGTGTCCAATCTGAAATGAAAGGTCAATATTGACCTGAAATATCAGCCCAACACTATGCACAAGAGTGCTCACACACACACACACACACACACACACACACACACACACACAAACACAAACATGCACAGGAACTAGGCACAGGTTTCCCACAGTTTTGTATGTAGCTGTATGTTGACAGCCTTGCTTTGTTTGGCTAGCCTCCATAAAACATTAATATTCTCACCTCAACCCCCTGACAGCCATAAGTCAGGCTTATGAAAACAGCAGCATCACCACAGGAAGGAATAGCTGATGAAATAATAATAAATAGACAAATCAAATCTGTGCCTTTCAACCCCGTCCCTGCAGCCACACTGTCTCTTCTTGCAACCCTCACTGGTCACACACAGCTGGATGGTCTCGAAACAGTTCTATCTTATGTAACGTTTTAACAGTGTTGCAGTGTGTTAATGTGAATACAATGTACTGAAGAAATGAAATTCAAAGCTGGTCTTGTCTCCTTAGTAGATTAAAAACAACATTTGAAATTGTTTTTTAACACGTATCACGATGCCTTTCCATCCACTGCTCTGGTGTGAATATTGTGGGTTTAGTTCATCGTGATCAACAGTTGGTGGCAGCAATTCTCTAGTCAAGTGCAATGAGATGTATAAATGCAGCAATTTAACCTTGAAATGTGGAAGATTATGTGGGAATCATGATTGAAACATGGATTTATGTTTGTCTCATGTATCACTTCAAGAACCATCATGATTTAATTGGAATTATTATTTAGTATTTATTAAGAAAACACGACCATCCAGCTTGTCGGCAGTTAAACCATTGTATGGCTGTGTTTTGTATTTATGAAGCTAAAAGCAGAGGAAATGTTACAAACTGAATATAGCGAAAATACATTTGATTTAAAGAATGAACTATTCATTCAGTTAGGACAGTGACATGTAATTGTTTAACAATTGTTAATAAATATAATGCCACACTGTCCACAGTTTGGTTTGTGATGCTTTAGCTGTCTAATTTCAATCTGAACACGACTTGGCCAAATATTCTTTTTTACAATTACCCACCGCTGTTACTCTTTTCTGAATGCCTTACTAATATAATTGAGAGAAAACTCATCAGGCTACAGTGCTAATTACCGGCTTCTTAACCTCTGGTTCAGCACTGAGAATCCATTAAAAACATAATTGTTTGCCAAGAAAAATGAAATCCCTCGACTCTGGTTTTCCCAAGAACATGAAGCAAGAGCCACAGAGAATGAGGCCTATAAACAATATTTCAGATTATCTTTATCTCAACACGGCAAAAAACCAGAGGGGTTAAGAGATTTATTAGAAACAGATTTGTCACATTATTGCACAAAGACGAGAATGCTTAAAGAAGATTTACTATTTTCTTTGGACATTTGGCCAGTGTCTCATTTGACTCTTGAAGGCTGTGTGATTCTCACTCTGTGTGTAAGCGGGTGATTTAAAAAAGAAACCTGCCAACATATATTTCACAACAGCAGTGTGGGAGGAACCTTGCTCTTCCCAGCTGTCTGTCACATTATGTTTCACAGGCCTGATGTTTTGCTGCAGCACAGCAGTACAGCTGCACGTTACCATACAAACTATTGATGAAAAACGTTTTGAACAAATTCCGTCCACTTTCCACCAAGCACATTTTTAAGCCAACTGTGAACTGTTTATTTGTTAGCAAACATGACCTCAACTGATGCTGAAAGCTGGTAAATTCCTTATTGTCCTTTGAGATCTTGTATTTATGGTTTAAAGTAATACTTTTGGAAGACATGCTTATTCCCTTTCTTGCACATAGATAAAGACAAGAACTTGTCCTGCACTTATGCTGCATTTACATATATATATATTATGCTCAGGATGATATATATATATATATGTATATATATCATCCTGAGCATAATAACTGCAAACTATTTAGATTAAATATTCACCTCAAGTCCTTCCAGCTGCTTTTAACCATGCACAGAACTCTGGATAATCTGCTGAAAGCATCTGGAGGGGCGATATGCGAGAATGCAAATGCCAGAGTCAGTTACTGCGGAAATTCTCTGGACCTTTTCCTGCCACTTCCTAGTAAAAACTCAGGATAATATCTCTGTGAGCTCATAGGAGAATAGATCAGGAGATTATCCTGAGGACTCACAGCAAGTGAGAGGGTGTAAAAAAAAATACTAAAAGAAAACAAATATCTCAATGAATGAGATGTATGATAATGTAGAAGAGACCAAGAAAGATTTTAACTTGCAAAGATAAGGAGATTTGATAGGCTTTGTTGATCAGGGCCAACTTGTGCGGTAAACAAAAACATGTGGTCTCTGCTGCCAAAGTCAAACTCAGCGTAGACCCCCACTGTGTGGATATTCTCTGGAGTCCCCTTCTGAAAACAACTTTGGACTTTGAGGATTTCAGACAGCTACAATATCCCCCACTTGGTGAAAAGAACAAACCTCTGGCAAAACGGCTGCAAGGTCTCAATAGCTGTCAGGTATGTCAAAATAAAAAACAAATGTTAACACTAATGTACGTATTGTATTTGAATAAATATTTTTTTAAATACATAAACATAGCAAATGTATATTGGCCTGAATACAAAACTTTTTTCTGGAAATTACGATTGAGAAACTAGGGTTGTCTTGTTGTCAGCTTCAGGTATTATTTTTGAATCTAGAGAGTGTCTTCTATTGTGACTGCTGAATTATGGGTTGTTTGTTGCTTTAATGTCACTGTGCTAACAAGTGTTTTCAAGCTTGTTTATACAAGCTAATCAAATGTTTGATTAATCTGCAGGAGTGTCTCAAAGCTTGTGTGATGCTGCCATGTGTCTGCAGCAAGGTGAATTTTGTTAGTAAAGAAGGAGCTTTCGATCCACCAGTTTGTTTCTATTACGACTTTCATGTAGACTATGGTAGCGACAAAAAGAATATCATGGATACAAGCAGCCAAAATAAACTTTGTTCATAAGGAGGCAGAAGTCAGCCTTATAGATGGGGTCAGGAGTTCAGACATCCAGAGTGGATGGAGCCAGCTGAGGTGGTTGGGGCATTTGTTTGAGATGCCTCCAGAGGGACTTTATATCCCATCTGGCCAGGGAACAACGCTGGATCCCCCAGCAGGACATTCGGAATAGTCATTGAATGCTTAGCCTTCTGCCGCCATGACCTGAACTCGCATAAGTAGAAGAAAATAGATGGCTAGATGAATAAAACTGTTCACAGCATCTCTGGAGAGCCTTGCTGCCGAAATGAACCACGGAGAAACTCCACCGAGCAGCAAAAATGCAGTCGTCAAGGATGACGAGATCAAAAAAAAGATTCTGTCTGTGAAATCATTTTGAGCACTTCCATGGGAAAAGAGAAAATTGCTTTAGCACAGATGACTCTCCTCTCCTTGGATTAATATAACCTCAGGGAAACCTTCCCAACAGACGGATGAGTGTCAAAGTGTTTCCTAGCCTCAAAAATGCATTTCTCAAAGCACATTTTGGAAAAGGGGGACTGTCTCATAATTGTGGTCGTCTTACATTTGGGACAAATGGGAGAGAATTTAGGCAATTGAAATGGTGCATGTGATTGAGTCAGAATAATGGTGTATGATTCTGTTCTTCCCATTCTGAAGATATAGTGTATAGTAGCCATAACCCCCAGTTAAAGCTGTTATTGTACAACACTAGTGCAGTGCCTGTCCTAATGCACCAGCAACACAATTGTATTGTGCTGGTTTGAGCACAGGACACACACGCTGCAACGGCCAGGTTATATGTACAGCCTCTCAGTTAGACTGAGGGGAAGGCAGCCGGTGAGTTGAGTCATTGAGAGACCTCCAGTGTAACAGGTGAAAAATGTGTCTCCTTTCAAAAATGTGTTTTGCCCGGCAGCCCCTCTGTATTGATTTCACACCATGCGAGGAAGTGAAATATCTTTGGGGGGTGGTTTTCATATAATGCTGAATTTTTAACTTTATAAGCGCTTTGTGCTAAGCTAAGCTAATATGATCTATTCGCTTCTCATTGCGCATTCATATTCCATGTCCTATTGATTCTATAAGTACCAGTCGGCTGCATTGATCTTTTATTTTTTATCATGAAACACTTTTCTTCACACGCACAGGACAAACTAGATATGCTGCCAGGGAAACACCAATTTGGTCACAACAGCACGCCTGTGTGTTCATTCAAAAAAGGAAATGTGACTGTCGATTGAACTGATTGCACCAGTGTGTATGTTTCTCAGAGTTGAACTAGCTGATTCCTTAGTCGCCAGCAAACTGATTCATCTGCTGTGACACTAGTTAAACAGTTGCTGCCCTACGGAAATGTATAATATATCTTACAGTCAGAGTTTAATGAACTGTTTGCTGACAGTTTCTCACAGAGCTGTCAGTGTCATGCCCCCTCTGTGTGTTCTCCATCAGTGTTCTGCACAGTAAATCATCAGAGTATGTGAGAGTCATGAGATCTCCTTCCGCCGTTTGTTTCGAGCCCCGTGCCTTACAGCATCGGACGTAGGTGTTCATCAAAGCACACTTTTATTCTCATCCACCCTTCCCCTCCAGTCTGACCCATTTAGTCCTGGCTTCATAGCACAAGGCAATTATCTGGGCTGTGGCTGCTAAACTGACCAGCCGTGAAGAACAATGGATAGACTGACTGACATATCGGCAATTAAGCGGGCAACTGCAGATAACTGGCTCTCTGCAGCGCTAAATTACCTCCTCCAAGAATAATGAAGACCAGATCACCTGTGAGAGTGTGTTCAGTTATATTAAGTATGACTAGATTTTGAAGATAGTCTTTTTCCCAGATGCCTGTTGAGGATATTGGTACCATGAATGGTACTGAAAGCCTGGTTATCATCACGGTTAGAGTGATATATACTGTATCTTTCTAAAGGTCAGGAAAACCGACCTCTGCTGTGAATCGACCATATGTCATATGTTTTGTGAGCCATGAAATCCACTGATCTGGAGAGATAAGGGGTAAATCAGTAAAGGCTTGAGTGCCCTTTTTTAAAGATTTACATAAAGATACACACCATTCACCATTAGTAACATTTTCATTATCACCATGGTAATGGAAGCCATATGATGTAATTCTGCAGTTATTCAACAGGTAACAAAACACCATCATCCTCTCCTCATCTGTTATTTAGTATTGATTCAGTGTTTAACTGTTGACAGTCACAATACACCCCCCACCCCCATAAAGACTGGAACGATACATACCTTTTTCTTTGATGCCTCTGACTTTTTGGACATGTTTCTTAGTTTTTTGTGCAAATGATTTAAAACCTGTAAGTTAGAAAATAAAGGTTAAATATTTATTTTTGATGGTTCAATCTTTTCCACAATTGAAACATGACCCTTTGTGATGAGATGTTCTTACCTTTGCATAACAGAAGGAAATCAGCAGCAGAGGCAGCACATAACCAAACACGAACGTGCACACCACGTAGACTTTCTTCTGGTTGAGACCTGGCCACTCTTCCCAGCAGTAGGTGTGATTCTCCCTGGGGAAAATGTTCTGGTAGTACATGACGGGCGCTGCCATGGCCAGGGAGAGTATCCAAATCACCACCACTCCGATCAGCGCGTGCCTCGCCACTCGGATGGAGGAGGACTTTCTGGAGTGCACGATGGCAATGTACCGGTCCACGGACATGGCAGACAGCGTGAAGATGCTCACCAGCATGGACACGGTGAAGAAATAGTGGATGAACTTGCAGATGAACGCGCCCAGGACCCACGTCGGCATCATGTAGATGGTGGACTGGAAGGGGATGCAGAAGAGCAGGTAGGAGAGGTCCGCGATGCTCAGGTTGAGGATGAAGATGTTGGTGGTGCTCCGCGGTTTCCCCGGTTTGCTGCGCGCCAGCACGGTGATCACCATGGAGTTACCCAGCACGCCGAGCGTAAAGATGAGCCCGAACACCAGCAGCGTGATGAAATTATCCGTGCCGATGCCGAATAAAAGTTTCTCGTCGTCCTCCTCCGCCGTGCTGAGGTTCCACGACTCGTCCGAGAACCAAACAGACTCGGAGAGGTTCATTGTTCCCCTTGTTTTTAGATGAACTTTCAACGACAGCAGGTTGACCTATGGAAGGTCTGTGCGCCACGGCTGCTTCATGACACGCACTTTTCAGAGCAGGTGTCTATGGTCCGGTGCGCCTCCATCAGCGCCCCTGCACATGTTGTCTTTATCTCAAGCCCTCGAAAAGAAAACACCTTACTCCTCACTCCTCACACCAGTAAACAAATCTCTTGAGCTAGTTCGTTCTCCCGTCGTGCCGTCGTGCGTCACGGAGTTCTTTGCTCCTGGCGCGCACCTGATGAATCTGCGCACCCAACGCGCTGATCAACTCTCCACTCTGTCTGCGTTTGGACTTTCCCCCCCTCATATTATAGCAGGGGTTGGGCTGTGCCCATTCACGTCAGCATAGATTAGACCACCTCCCGAGAAATCCTCAGAGAGAAGAATATATAGCCTATATATATATATATATATATATGTACGTGGATATCTTTTATTCTGCACATTTCTCAACATATCCCTGTGATTTAAATGACAGAGGCCAGTCAGTGCTATTTTCTTATTCATTTTGATACAGTATGGGTTGGGTGCAAATGTTATTGTGATTATCCGCCCGATGGACTGTCAGAATTGCTATATCTTCTTGCCATGATTTCACTATTTCAGTTTCATTATTTCTCACAATGGGGAAGTAAAATGGGGACAGTGTTGTGATTTCTGGGCTTTATTGTCTCCGTTATTTCAGTAATCATTGTGCGTGAATGACAATGAGGAGTTGAGTGAAAGTGCTGGTCACATACATCATGTCACATCACAAAATAAATGCATGAATTAAATGTATTATAAAGTCTAATCAGCTTTTCTTTGTCATCAGACAGCTCAGTACAAACAAACTGATTGAGTGAGTCTCTCTGAAATGTTAAAATATCTGTTGTTCTTAATCACAGATTCCAGATATAGTCTTGTCTGAGATGAAGGTGAAGGTGAAACTGAGAAAATCATTGTTGTTACAAAGATGACAAACAATACTGCTACATCTCTAAGACACACTGTCAAGATAAGACTCTGAAGTGGAACAAAGGCCAAACTGTGCTCCCTGGAGATGTGCACATTCCCCTGGAGACAGAGGGGTGAAGTTGTAGAGCTGCTGATGAAAATTTCATGTGAGCCAGGTCACTATTATGGAAAACCCTCTGTGCTGCAGCTTATCATGCCGCGCTTCACTGAAAACACAATGTGAAATACTGACGTAATTGCATTTATCTCCATATTCATGCGATTCTGCCTCTGACAAAACTTGTGTTTAATCGATTAGCCAGACAATGTGGCCATACCAGATATGGTCAGTCAGTAGTTATTCAGTTAATCGTCTATAATCTCTCAGGAAATATAGGAACCAGAAGGCTGCGTGTTGAGTCTCACCACGTTAAAGGTTCACTGTGTGTGTTTCATTTAAATTGTATGGATCGTTGTTTTCTCTACCATAGAATGGGCTCTTTATATCTTCTTCTTCTTCATCATCTTTCGGCTGCTCCCTTTTCGGGGTCGCCACAGCGGATCATATGCCAATATATCCACTACCCCTCCTATTTGTGATCCGCATGTTTGTTTTGGCACAAGTTTTACGCCGGATGCCCTTCCTGACGCAACCCTCACCATTTATCCGGGCTTGGGACCGGCACTAGAACTACCCAAAAGAGTATCCCTATTGGCTGGTTTGGGCTCTTTATATCTAAAGACTTTATATTTACATGGAGGGGGGTCCTCTCTGTGGAGGCTGCCATGTTTTTTACTGTCGTCCAAACTGGACAAACTAAAACCTTAATATGACAACTGAAGTTCACCACATGTTCTCCTTCATGTTGGGAAGGGGAGGGTGAGGTGAGGAGTATTCAGCTGCAACATGAAACTTCACCTCTAGTTGTCACTAAATTCTACACACTGCACCTTTAGAGAAAGTACAAAACAAATCCTGGATCTGGCTATTTATCTGCATGATAATGGGGGTCTTCCTTGGGTCATGCCCCATGAAATCTATTCAGTGGTTATTTGAGTTATCCTCCTGACAAACAGACAGACGAATGGCGATGCAAACAGTAAAATCCTCCTTATGTCCTGATAGCCATCAGGAAAAAAAGTGGTGTCTCGTAAGAATCCAATCTCTTTATTCAGACCAAATGAAATGATTGGCTGGCCTGTCCGCTTGTGCGCACCCTGTACGTGCTCTCACTGTCTTCAGTAGGGGAGACATACGCCACTCAAGCACAAGTTTAGCCAGAAGTTAGCAAGAGAGTTATGGAAAAGTTATCTTAAAGCAGTTGTCAATCAGTGCAGGTGTTTTAGGGGTGTAGCATTGACGAGTGGGCCGATGGGCTGTGCTGGGATGTATTGGTTGCACAAGAGTAGCCTGCGCTTGCAAGCTTTTCCAGGATTAACAACCCTATAACTTTAAACAAATATTTAAATCTTTTTTGCAGTTGACTAACTAAAAGATTGGTTGTAATTTTCATGACATATTCATTACTGTCGACCTCTTTTAGCAATAGCATTATGAAACTCCACTTGAATCTCCTGCAGACTTATCATGCATCAGCTACACAGTATTTAGAAACATATACTTACTTAGTAAATGGTAGATGGTTGTATTTATAAAGCGCTTTTCTAGTCTTGAAGACCACAAAAAGCGCTTTACACTACAGTTTGCCATTCACCCATTCACACACACATTCATACATACATACAGTGCATCTAGAGTAGCACTTTTATTGTTGTTGTTCTATGGGGCAATTCGGTAGTAGTAAGAAGTAATAGCAGTGATTTTGAGTCATGTATACCTGGGGGATGTAAGTCAGATGTCCATTCTCCGTTTAGCTCCAGGTTTGGTCTTCACCAGCTCCTCAGGAGAATTTCAGCATGTAGCCTGATATTTCCCTAAGATTGTCAATAACGGTCAGCAGCCAGAGCAAAGTGGGTTTTCAGAACTTTTTTTTTCTCCTGATAGCAGCAGCTTGGTGGAGATGAGAATGAGCCGATGAGAACAGTGAGAGAATGAAAACAGTAAAATGTGGGCTGCATAAACTGACAATATTAATCATTGTAAAGCTGAGGCAAGCTGCAGATTCTAGTGATGTCACAGTTTAAGTTCATCATTTTGAGTTTGCCCTCTCACATTGTCACCCTGCTTTTCCATTATCATTTGATACATTGCTATAATATATCTGATGATTGTCGCTTTATGTTTCTATTGGGAACCCTTCTGTTTGGTGCTGTTAGCTTTATTTTCTCTGTCGGTGCCTCTACATCTAATCGCCCACTTCTATTTCTGTCTTTCTTCTTCTTTTCCCCCTGAACAAACCTTTAATGTGAAATACAACACTCGCTGTATGCAAGAGTATTCCCAGAGGATACCTGACACAAAGGGTTTAGAACAGTAAATACAAAATGGATATAATGTTTTATTGTAGTGATTGAAAAAATGCACATTGAATATTTTTCTGTATCAGACTGCAATCACATGCTTGAATATGAGACACAGCCTCGCAGTTGAGAAGTTTAAAAAGCACTGAGATATACTTGTTCAAGGGCTTTCCTATATAGTGGATAGCAATTACATTCATGTCCTTCCCTCTGTCCATTGTTTGCCTTTCTGCTCCTCCACTGCCATCTTTTCTATTGGTTTTTTGTCCCAGCTGAGGTAGAAAATGAAAAGGTGCAGGTTCATCTAGCTCTGTCAGCGGCGACGGCAACCGAGCTAAAAGGCACAGGTGAGGACGGGTTAGGGAGGAATAATTCAGTGGTGTCTGCTCCGGTCAGACATTCAGAGGCTGCCAGTGTAGCTCTGCACTCGCCATGCCTCCCAGCAAACAGAGAGCGAAACTGAGAAGAGGCAACACAACAGCCATCCGTCCATTTGGACATGATTCGATTGTGTGTAACCCCTAAATGTTCAGCGTAATTGTTATTCAAAGGTCAGACACACAACAGCCAATACAAAATAGATAAGGTTATTCTTCAGTGATATGATCATATGAACATTTTCTGATTGACATTTTGTACAACATATATACACATACTAACTGTCTTTGTAATAGCTGTATTCCATATGTATATTTTTGAATATTTACCTTTTACCTATAATTTCTTTATCTCAGCGTCAGTTCTCAAGTTTTTTATGTTCAAATATATGTATATATATATATTCTAAAATAGAAATATATATTTTTTTATATGATTATACTATATTATTTTACTATATTATAAAACTGTCTACACTCGCTATATTATATGAAAAAACTGTTATATTTAAAGGTAACCTGTAAAAATGTTTATTGCTAGTATTGCTATGAAGTAATGGGTTTTTTATTGTAATATATTACTAACTTGCACCAGCAGGAGCAGAGAAAGAGACAACAGATTGTGAGTGAGCACAAACGTGGACAATTATTTTTTAACCCCAAAATCAAGTCCAAACAAAGTTGACACAACAGTTTGTTTGAATATATTGGAACCATAAACTGGAAGTGATTTCGCTCTGCTGGATCAGGAGGCAAACTAATTCAGACGGTCTGATGCGCTTCTAGATTGTCTATTTCTATCAAATGGGTCATTACAGTTTGAATACTTCCTTTTCCAGGACATTCGCATAAATGTTCAAATGTTTGAATTTCGAATAAAAAGTGAAGCCTTAATAGACAATGCAGTTTAAAAAAAACTAAATGGCTTAGGTTGGATCCCAAAGACACACATAACACAATCTTAGTAGATAAAATGCAGATGTGTAATCTCCACAGGAATACTGCAACAATAATGGTCAAAGTCAATGTCAATGTATCCTGAGTGGGTTTGTCCCTGGTGCAGCATGTGTCAATCTCTAGAAACACTGAATCCTGAAAAGACATGACATCATCAGGGTTATTTCTTCTTCACGATAAAAGAGAAAAACACATTTATGCAAAAAAGTATTTTCGTCGCCTGAGTAGAACAAACATTATCTGTGAAACAGTGTTTTGATTTCCAATGTGGGCAATTTAAGTCTAAAAGCAGCAATAATCATTTGTTTCAATGATAAGAGAAAAACACGGAGATAGAGCAGAACCAGCACCATATTAAAATCCCAGCAGCCTGTTTCTTGAACATTTTGAAGGATATCTTCCACTAGATGGAGCTATTTTATATTGAAGAGATGCATTTAAGAGGTTTTTTTTGTAAAATGAACTGTGATGGAAATGTATTGTTTACTTGATATCTATTTTAATGTTTATGCCAATGTTTATGCCAAATTACTGTCTGCTGCTGTCTCTGGCACTAATTTCCTCTCAGGCTGTGTGGTGTTTAGTCATCACTGGAAATAATGAGAACACTGTACCAACCAATTTGATTTAGGGGAGTCATGCAGGTTAATCTCTTTCAAACAGCATTTACATATACAGCTTCAACATTTACTAATGCTATAACCACATTGGGAATTACCCTGTGCTGCCACGTCCACAAAAACTTGTGCAGTAAATGGGTTTTATTTTGTCATTTTGCATCAGAGCAGTACTGTGTATGTGTGTTTCTTTCAGCAGAGGAGTTTATTTTCCATATTAGAAATGTTCCCTGATCTGAACCAGGCATGATAGATGTGTGATAGATGGCTGTCACAATAAAGAAAGTCAATAAAGTCAAAAAATGAAAGAGCTGTTATAATTTTTGGAGCCTTGTGAGAGTCTGGCCTTAGAAAATATTAAAGTCATTCAGTCTTTTGATTGGTTCTTACTGTCAGCATAAATAGTCAAGACAATAGCTGCTCACACAACAAGGAATTACTCAAGGTTAAGGTTGGGGATACAGTTTTGATATTTTACTATAAATGGAAGTCAATGCAAAGTCCAAATAAGGATAGCTGCACAAACCTGTGTGTGTGTGTGTGTGTATGTGTGTGTGTGTGTATACACTTGTTTATGTTACCTTTTACTATCTCATAAATACTGGACCAGAACACAATACTGTAGCATTCAGGACCCGTACACTTCGTGGGGACCAAAGCCTAATAAGGTCAAAATGCCATTTCTGTGCTTCTAGCTAAAGTTAGGGATTAGGTTGTGGTTAAGCTGTCCATGATGAATCTTAGACAACGCAAAGTCAAAGTCCTAATAAAAATAGCCGCATAAACCTGTGTGTGTGTGTGTGTGTCTGTGTGAATGTGTGTGTGTGTGTTAGCTCTAGACTGGCTTTTACTGGCCTTTTAACAATCCTGAATGTATTTTCCATTACACATTCAGAAGAGACTAAATCCTTCGATCTATTTTTCTCCCGAAAGCTAAATCTTTATATATTTTCGGGCTGAAACGTGGGACTATTCTCTGCACCACACATCCTCTATATCCAAACCCTGCAACCATATGGATCAGCCTTGTCATTCAGAGCCTGTGTGAGATGAGCGTCTTTATGTGAATGATTTGTATTTATTGCCATGCCTGGCAGTGGCCGTGGCTTTGCTCCGTGTGTGAGATGTTATCGGAGCTTTTTCCCTCTTCCATGTGATTAAACCTAAGAAGGTGAAACCAGGCAATGCTAAATATCCATCAGGTTTCTCGGAGGTCATTAGCCATATGTGCAGAGATAAGGTGCAACTGCGTGTAATACGCCCTGAAGTGCCCTTTCTGTGGAAGTGCTTTTTCTTACAACTCTGAACATTCAGTGTGAATTGATAAAAGCATCACTAAATGTCATCTTTACATTAAAAGCACTGAGATCGCTCACATAAAGAGGTTGTTGCTTCAATTACTTTTCAAATTTGACATGTTCCGAGTCACGCTGCTTCTATTCTAAGTTGTGTTTTTACAGAATAAATAATTTCTGAGTTAAATATTTATTATTTAGAATTTTATTATTATTTTTGTTTTGTATTTAATTATTATCAAAATTCACCTAGACATAAACAACAATCTATTAAATAAGTAAGTTGGAGACTTAGGAAGAGTTGTAAGATAGTTTAGCTCGAGGATCAAAAAAGTTACCTGCAGGCAGGTATAGACTCAGCAGACTATCATAGATATTTTTATTTTCAGTTCTCAGCAAATTCCGTGTAATTAAGGGAAAGAAATAAAATACAAAACAACAAATGATCAAACCATACAACCATAAATACTGTTGAGAACGCAGCTTCACCTTCTCACATATATAATAAAGCCATTAGGAAAAAGTCAAAATTGTATTGGAGTAAAT
Organism: Paralichthys olivaceus; assembly: GCF_024713975.1. NCBI lineage: Eukaryota > Metazoa > Chordata > Actinopteri > Pleuronectiformes > Paralichthyidae > Paralichthys > Paralichthys olivaceus. Next base: position 21,024,797 of record NC_091105.1, on the reverse strand, counting down.
TCAGTTTTATTTTGTGAATCACATTACCAGACACCAAATGCGAAATATCACAGAAATATTTATGATGGTGATTTCAATGAATTACTGCATTTAATAAACACAGATAGTTTATTCACTATAGTGAATAAACTCTGTATAAATTATCTTTTTGACTTTCTCTTGTAAAGTATACATTATAAATCACCCACTAAAAGATTTTGACTTCTTCAAATCTGCAGTATATAGTCTATCCAGAAAACAGCATGAGAGAACCGCACACATATATGGCTGCAAGATCTCCAAACTAGATCTAAAGTAACCTTTTAGTTAAGGATGAGAGGAAATCCTTCTGGCTGCTCTATGCATGAGGACATCCAATCAAGCTAATTACATTCCAGACAAATACAGATGAGTGCAAGACACCTGAATTTGTTTCCACAGAGTAATCGCGCTAAACATCCAGCGATACATAAAAACATGAAATCAAGAGGATGTGTCTGTTTCAGACCTCTCATCTGTTTGCACCTGGTGAAAAAGGAACACTGTGGTTTTATTTTCAATCAATAACTGAGGATATCAAGATTTTTACTTTTCAGGAAATATGACCCCAATAGATCTTGCTAAGCAATCAGCATAAGTCCACAACACCGATATAGAGATGACAAACAACTCCCTTTCCCCAGAGTTACTGTGATGGATTATCCATGTGGTTTTAGGCCCATTACCTCAACCGAGGCTGGGCTATTTCCATGACAACAAGTTTCTGTATCACTGTCGAAATCGCTGCAGGCTCTAAGCTAATGGGATATTATTATATGACTGACGACGTTTAGTCAGTTTCTCTGCCATAAGCTGATCCCCACGATAAGCAATCGGATTGTTGATTCTGCCAGCGACCCCCCCCCCGAGCAGGCGTAAACGCTATCAGGAGCTCTGAGTCTTGGATAGATTTTACCAAGTCCTTCCGGATATATTATCCAAGGCTATTTAATTTCTCTGGCAATCACTGCATCATCATATTACAGCATCAAATCTGATCATCTCTAAGCAGGATTTCTGTGGAGCCTCTTAAAATTGTCACCGGAGAAATTTGACTCGGCTGTTGTTAAACTGACACTGGAACTGTTTTTCCACATTATGTGATTGTCATGTCCCCACGATGACCTTTGGTGATTTATCTAGCACTGCATCATCAATATTTTGTCTTATGACCAAATAGTTTCACCCAGTCAACTGGGATTGGCTTTAGCACCCCCATGGCCCTCTTTGTATAAATAAGGATAATGGATGGATGACCACATAGCTGTAAAGCTTTAAAGATGAGAAAAGCTAAAGGCCTACATGAAGATTTAATTTTAAATTAAAATTTAATGAAAGGAAATAAATAAACAAACTTTGTCCTCCTTGTGCTTTTTAGGGTAGCTGACGCAAGTAGTTATAATGTAAGGTTAAATTGAAATAATTGTATTTACCTGACGTTCATCCCTGAGATCTGATTCATTATATGATTTAACACATTTTCCATGACTTCTCTCACAAGTCATGATAAGTGTAATATTTCCATATGCATTTAAATACAGGTAATTGTATTCATACATATCATTAGTTTAAATCTCTGACTTATACAGTGAGACAAGTCTTTGTTGTGGTGCTCCAAATTGTAGCTGTTGATTATGTTTTCCTTGAGATTTCTCCAATTTGATTGAACTCCACCTTTGGGGGACTGGATTGACTGAACATAGTTTTGGAAGTCTATGTTCCTTCAACTGTGCATGTCAGGGCAAAAACCAAACCATGTAGTCCAAATGCTCGTCGTAGAGTTGGTTTGGTTACAGGCAAAGTGCATGGCCTTGGTCAGAAGTCCTCTTTAGAGATAAAACAACCTGCGGTGGCTGTGAGAGCTCAACGCAGTGCAACTCAAGAGTACTCAGGAAAATGGAGAAAACATCTTCATCAATTTGACAACACATCTGCAGTGAATATAAGATACTCAAGACTCGTAAAAAAAAAGAAATACTCAGGACACAAGCAAAGCTAAATAATACTAACAAAACTGCAATATACTCACTACACAACGTAATACTCAAAACAGTACCAAATACTTACAACACAACCAAATACTCATAACACAACAAAATAATCACAACAGAATCTAATACTCACCACAAAACCAAATGCACACAACACTACTACAAACACAAGAACAATACCCACACCACTTCCTAACAACCTAATACCCACACCACTACCAAACAACCTAATACCCACACCACTTCCTAACAACCTAATACCCACACCACTACCAAACAACCTAATACCCACACCACTACCAAACACTCACAAAACTACCTAATACTCACAACACAATAAAATACTCAAATATACTGAATTAATTGAGAAACGGGCTAACATCAAGTCATGTTTGATAGCAATGTGCATGTGTTTCCTCAAGTTGCAGTTCGCTGTCAGAGCCTCTGTCGGAAGGAAGGACGACCACCTCAGCAGCACTGCAGCTGTCAGGCCTCTTGTATGATAGAGTGGCGAGACGTAAGCCACTCAGAGTAAAAGCACAGGTGTAAATAATACTATACCCCAAAGCTTTGTTGTGATAAAGTACACACCATCTACAATACTCTGTGACAAACAAAACCCTGCCTTCAAAAGGACACTTGAATACTGAGGGCGCTATCAACAAAATGCACTTTAAGTGTCAAATGTACAGCAGAATCGTTCCTGTCGTTACTATTAATATTAATCATGAAATGAGATTGTTTTTACGGATGCATTCATATGTGGGCAGCATTGTAACGTTGAGCTCGTTGTGAGGACTTTAGAGGTAAACCAATGCAGCTGTGACATGTATGTGTCAATATGTGTCTCGGAAATGTAGAAAGTACATGCGTAGTGCAAAATGGTAACTGTCCCGTTAAAGAGAAATGAGTGATCTTCTGTAATGTCTGAGCACATTGGTGTCTGCACTCATTAATCAGTTTTTAACATTTTGTCAATCGCGTGCAAAGCAATTTGAACTGCAATTGATTTGGTTGGAAGATGCTATCTAAAGAAAGTGTGAATGATGATTGTGATTGTTCAAGCACTTTTACTCAGGCAGCCATCAGAGAATATTTAATACAAACCAGTTACCTGTTGTAAGGTGGTGATCCGGGTACATCTATCTAACTGTTAGATGAAGCATATACCATCTATATATAAAATATGCATCAAATGTATTAAGAACATCTATATAGTCTAATCTAATAGTAATTAGACTGTCAAATAATATTACAAGCCCAGCATTGTACTTTGCCTTGAGGCAAAATTACAAAGCTACTTAGATCAATTCATCCACAGCAACATGCAATAATGTTAAAGTAATACTTCACCGCAAATGAAAATTCACTCTTGATCTACTCGACACTGTGCCTATGGAGGGGTGGGTGAATGGTTTGAGTCCACAAAACACTTCTGGAGTTTAAGGGGTAATCAGCGTTGCATAAACAACAACAGAAAGGAAACATTAAATTCCTCCATACTGCTCCTGTGGCGTCATCCAGGTGTCCACAAGCCCCTGCATTCAAATTATACTGGAAACGGAATAATTTAAACCCAGTTTTTAGCCTTAATGTCCTCTGATGTCCCCCTCTCAAGCCTCGTTCACACTGCACACACTGCACACAAGCTCTTGCAGAAGGGTACGCGCGGGGTGCACATTAGCATCGTTACTTCCGGTAGCTGACATTTAGGCTTTTAGTCGTTTAAAGAATCAGTCACCATTCACTTCAATTAAATTGGATTTGGCTGCAACGTTGTTCACCCCTGATACTCCAAAATTGTTTTGTGGACTCAAACACTTCACCCACCCCTCCATTGGCATGGTGGTGAGTAGATATTGAGTACATTTTCATTTTTCTGCGAACTATCCCTTTAAATATCAATATATAGTGATAGCAATTTAAAAAATAAAAAATCCAAAGTAAACAATGTGGGATATTTTGCAATAATTCCAGGAACCAGCAACCTGGAACACCTTCCCCTCACACACTGTAAGACGAGCTTTTCAACCCTTCTCAGACCTGTTGTTGCCCTTGAGCAAGGCACACAGACACCGTGTTGTCTGACACTGAGCGGAGCAAGGCGGAGGTGCCGGAGGTGCTGATAACCTTTAGATTACTCACAGGAAATCCTGGAGACTTTTCTGTCATATTTCGTAATCACACGAGGAGCTGTGTGTTTGTGTTGAGCCTCCTGCTGCTCATGCACGGACGTGCACCAACGTGCCCTGTTAGCCCACATATCTTGGCGGACTGAAGCTGCATTCCGCCCCACCCCTTACAAACATCATCACCGCCACTGTACCTCAATCAGGAAGCGCCGAGATACGTTTGTGTTTTTCTTTTCTTTTTTTACTTTATTTCTGTCTTTTCTTTTTTCTTTTTTGTTGTCTTTATTGTGAAGGAGGGATCGGGGCAGCGGTGGATCACAAAGGGGGGGGGCAGAAGGTGTTTATTGTTGCCGACCACCGTGGATCTGTGCCGGGGGAAAGAAGACTGACAGTTGGCCACATCCAGTCCGAGGCTCTCAGCTGTGGATGACACAACCGGAGAAGGGTACGTGCACACACCGAGGCAGATGCGAGCGAAGCCAGCTCAGACAAACACATGGTTTGAATCCACTCTGCTGCTTTGTATTTATCTTGGTTCGCGATGTAAACACGGTGTCCACGTCCACTTGTTCACTGTGCGTAACAGAGCAGACCTGCAGGAACGCATATGGTCGGACAGTGTGACAGTGTCCTTCCAGTCCACCTTAAATCAGCCCGAGCATATGTTGTTTAATAATAAGCATCAGACTGTGTTTGTCATGTGCTTCCACTGGGGCCCCCTCCTCTCCCCACCACCCCCACTACTACAACCACCCTCTGTCCGTGTGGCTGCACCAATCACAGCCAACACACCCAGCACTTTTACGCGTTTTTGCTCAGAAGTAGTAGAATTCACATCGTTGATCGAAGGATGGAGGTCTGATGTCAATCGTGAGAGGGCTCTCTCTAAATCGGCGTGCACGCAGCAAGCCAAACCAGACTGTAAGCCAATTACATTCACGTTTCCTCGTGACTGCTTCGTGCTGTTCGCCAACGGAAATACCGCTGTGTTGTGGTCGCTGAGGGCTGGTGCACCAACAGGGAAGCCAGCTGTTCAGCTCAAATTGCATCAAACATACGCGTTTATATGCGGGTCAAACATAAGCCGAATTGATCAGTAGGTCCAGTAGATTCTTCTGATGTTAGCTTTAGTGTGACACGAGGTATGGCAACGTGCTCTAAGGCGTGTCACATTTAAATGGAAAGATTTTAAAGGGAGTTTGCACTTGACCCACTGTGACTGTGAGCAGGATTTCTTTTTAACTTTCTTATAATTTAAGAATGATTCCAAGCACATCTGGTCATGTGCAAAACACAAAGGAATCAATCTTAGCAGTGACCACAGCACAAACATGTTGTCAAGTGGACAGTGTACTTGGACTTAACCACACATACAACTGCATCAACTTCAGAATGCATAATCATTTCCTGTACGTTTTATCATCACTTCTTGAATGTTAGAGACATGTGGCACTTGTAAAAAAAAAATTTCTTCAGTAGAATGTCCCTCAGTAGAGCACAAACCTCTTCCAAGGCCCAACTGTCTTTTGTCATAAAATATTCCTGGATCTGCCCCTGCTTTGTATCCACACCAAAATGTTACCGGCTCTTCCCTGATGTATGCTGCATCTTTCCATCATGTTTCGTGGAAATGTGTTCAGATGTTTTTGTGTAGTCATGCAGACAAAAAAACAAACAGACAGGGGTGAAAACATAACAAAATAAGTGTTGTTTCTTATGGTTTCCCTATTCTGTATTTTCCTGTGTTGTCTTGACCAGTGGACAGAATGATCTGCTGTTTTCCAGAAGACAGAGACGTACACTGTAAAGCCTGGAGGAAATTTAAGTATTACATCACCATGTATATAGGCAAGAACTCATCAGTAGGAAACCCATCAGCAGGAAGCTCCACTTGTTACTTGACTTTACATTAAAAACATTGAAACAGGAAGTGTACAGGCTTATGTGTATGAAACAGCTGTTTACCACTGCACTGCTGGAGGAGAGAACAGCAGCATATGACAGTCGCAGATCCCAGGACAGGCTTTGAGCTCTGCATTTTTTACACATTGTTACTTTGTTATAAAACAAGAGATTGGACGCCAAAGCTACAGCGATCTGCTAACGCACTATCACTGTTACACACGGCCTATAAATAAAGTGCTCACACATGGGTGGCCGCTTATGTCTGCACTGATTTATTAAAGCCTGCAGCCCTGCAGATCCTCTGGTCAGACAACACTCATCAAGGTAACCTCTGGCTCTGGTTTGATGCAAATTACGCACGTGTTTAATCATCATTGTGTCTGACTATCTTCAGAAGATAGAGAATACAAATCTGAGTAATTTGCTGTAAAACTGAGGAATCTCACATTTTGATTCATCCTGTCAGCTGCACCACGAAATTTGAATACCATGTCGTCATGGTCACAGCATCGTCAGATAAGACGAGTGTGCTAATGTTTCACTTTAGTGGCAAATTGGAGCGGTGGTGATAGAAATCTCTTGGTATGATCGAATGGATTTCATGGTTATGAAAGAGCTTCAAGTATCGCTAGAAGCCGTAGAAAGGTGCCAGCAATTGAAATGTAACCTTCACACTGATTCCAGGAGAGTGCTGTGTTTGTCTGGCGAATACCTGCATTCCTTTGCATTTCACAGGATTGGCCTCAGCTCAGCCAGGAAAGAAAATGCCGAGAGGTTTTCTCAGCCGTCACGTGTCTCACTTGGCATTCCTTTGTCTTAATGCACAAGACGGGCTTACACCAGCAACCGGCCCAGAGTGTAGTTTTGCAGACACTCAAAGATAAAGAAGTTAGCCGGTCTTTCATAAATATACAAATGAAGATTTTCTTTCTGCTTGCTTCATGTATGTGTGACTGCACATGCACCACAGCCACATCTGCTTTAACTTTGCAGGTGATGCACTGTGGTTAGTCAACTTCCGTCCTAGTAGACTCGCAAACTTCCTCTCTTCTTTCACTTCCCTCCTATCTGGGCCTGTTCTTGGCAGACAGGTTGAGTCGCATTACCTGCTATAATGCAATCACTTTTGCAAGTTTTTTCCCAAGGTGTGGTGCTGTCAGTCAGTTACCTCAGGGCTCTACGGTGACGGCATATCCTGCCCTCTGCGGTGGCGTCACAGTCTGTAATGTGTCAGTTCCTCATGGCAATCACAGCAGATGGTGGAGTTCAATATAGTTTTCCTGCAGATCCGAATGGAGAGATTGTAGCTTGGATTATTAGATGGCAAACCCCAGGTGGCAGTGGTTGTATCTCCACTTTAAGTCTGAGGTTCTATCACTAGAACACCCCGGGGAGTGACAGGAGGTGCCCATGCATAACAAAGAAAAACAAATGTGTGCTTGAATTAAAAAAGCAATCACTTGACAAAGCATTAAAACCCTGGGAGTATTATCCCCCCACCATTTTCTAATACCCTCTTTAAATAGAAAAGTCACATCGCAGAAAATGTGCTAAACAACAGCTTTCCAGATGTTTGTACACCCTCCCACCATTATCTCATGTCAGAGAGCAAAGATCTGAGAAAGCGGTGGTCCTGATGCTTCAGACAGGCAGCTGGAACCCGGAGACATCCGTCTGTGATGGAGCTGCTGTTCAACCAGACAGTCACGACTCGCTGGTCACTGAGCTGACAAACCTTTGACTTCTTTCAGTTTCATTTCAGTGCACCACTGCCCTCACTTATTCACACAGTTGAGCTCCAACCACACTGGCAATGCTGCCAGTGGTAGGATGAGAAGGGCTGTATCTTTTATGCCATATGTTTGACAGTCAGAAGTGTTGAACAGCTGCACCCTCCATCTTAACATCTGTCTGTTTGGAGGATCTTAGTTGCAGTTGATATGCTTTCCACATTACATTCACAGTTTTCAGTGATAACAGTATCCAATTAAAGGTCCAGTGTGTAAGATTTAGGTGAAAGGGATTTATTGGCAGAAATTGAATTTAACATAATCCTAGTGATGTTCTCACGAGTGCTTAATCATCAAAATTGTACGAATTGTTGTTTTCTTTACCTTAGAATGAGCCCTTTATATTTGCATCAGGAGCAAGTCCTCTCTTTGGAGGCCGCCATGTTTTTAGTATGTTTCAAGTATGTTAGAATAAATAAATACATACATCGAATCAATTTCTTACCAGTTTGCATTTGTATTTCAGCTTTTGTAAATGCTAAGAAAACATGTCACAGTATTGCTCTTAATACAGCCATGTTTTGATATGTAGGAAAATCCAGAGCTTGAAAGACCTGCTGTGGTAACTGTGTTTGCTAAGCTGTAATGGCTGATTTCAGAACAGTTTTAGTGATGGTCAGTTTATTATTATAATGCTAGGTTTACATTTGTTTTGTTGTTTTGCAGAATAAAAATCGAGTAGAGTGAGACACTTGAGTTTCAGTAGTCAGTATTGGACAAGCTCCAGGCCCTGCGGTCATGACGATATCCTCTGCTCCCTAAAGAAAAGGAGTGTGCTGCATCACATATTGTATATCATACCCATACAATGCATGTTGAACCTTGTTCTTCCTCTTCAATGAATTTAAGTCACAGTCTTAACCTTATATTCTAATTCAGTTGAGTCTCTCAGTGCTATAGATATTATATACACACATATGTGTACATCCTGCAGAGCAGCCACTGAAGAGTCAGTTAGATTAGATACATTAGATACAATTATACATAAAGATCCATCCATCCATTCATCAATTGTCTTCCACTTATACGAGCACGGGTCACGGAGATAGCTGGCCAAGTAGGGTATTTCAGACATTCCTCTTCCAACCCCTTTCCAGCTCTTCCTGGTGGGATATGTAATCCCTCCAGCTAGTTCTGGGCGTGCCCGGTAAACTCTCCAGCAGAAGGTGCCCAGCAGGCATCCTGATTAGATGCCCAGACCACCTCAGCTGTCCCCTTTCGATGTGAAGGAGCCGTGGTTCTACACCAAGCTCCCTCCAAACTCCTCTCTAAGGCTGTGCCCAGCCACCCAATGTAGAAAACTAATTTTGGCCGCTTGTACTTGCAGTCTACTTCTTTGGCTCGCTATTATGTATGTATGTATTTACTGCGGATTAAAATGGATTCAATTAACCACAAAAATGCAACACAAGTTATAGTCAGGTATATCCCTAGAATAAAAGCAGCAAGTGCATGAATACAATAAGTACAATTATTAATATAACACGTGTGTGGTGGTCCTGATAAAAGCACCATCACAACCTGAGGCAATGGGACACATACTCCACGGAGACAGCCTCCACAATCCAGTTGGAAAGTCGCTGCTTGGAAAGTTCTTTGCTCTTCAGTTAGCAGGCAAAGCAGACAAACAGCTTGTAATCTGTCACCTTCCTTGTGCCTGGGATGCTAAGGGAAGAAGGCAGAAGCTTTAGAACACAAAAATCATGGAGCTATAGTGTTCCTGCAAGGTTAGTTTTCATCAGCAGAAGTGGTAGGGAGTCCTCAAGCACTCAAGCAAATCCCACAAGGGAACACTGTATCTAAGCATTAGCCACAGTAAGGCCATTCCCTTTAAAAATGTATCACCAATGGAAGAGAACCTGTAACTCTTCGCAATCAATACAACAAGCTGATGTAGCAGCCAAGTGCACTTTAACTGTAGAAATGCAAAAACCCTTCCCCAACAGCTCCTGCAGGAAAGACGAACCCCTCTAGTGGCACAGGACACTCATTACAGGCAGCACTGTTATCGCAGCGAAACAGACGTAAGAGCCAGGAAGCACATATACCAATGCACTTGAAATCGGCACGCTGTAGATAGTTGACCCACCAACTGAGGCTGCTGTTGCCACCAACACACACAAGAGACAATTTTAATATTGATAAGTTCTGAGTTAACCTGCGTCAGCAGCACTGGCCAGTGTGACTCTGTAGGGTGAAGTGTTCTAAGGGAGGTAACACAGGTGTTCTTCAGCCAGCACAGGCAACGGCACGGTATCCCATACAAGATGTTTTGTAGCCATTGAATGTATTTAAAGATGGACAACATGACTGCTTCCAAAAATGGAAGTCAAATCATCGTGTTAAAGTACACGTTCAATATTTTTTTCTCAAAGATGTTTCTGTCATGTCAGGTACATCTAACCGCAATGATGTATGTCTAAGGGTTCATTTCCCCTTTTAAGTTTGATCTTGATTAGTTGTTTAATGCCTGAAAACAAAGTCAAATGTCATGACTGGCAGCTGAGACTCGCAGTGAACCTCAATAACACGGCTCCATACCACAAACACCATTGTGCACACTCCGGCCTGAAATTATGTCACAAGTGTAAGATGGCAGCACACGTTTGCAGGATCTTTTAGCTTCAGTTTTGTACGGGAGAAAGTAGAATAGCTGTATTTTTGCAATTGTTGAGGAGCTTGTTTATTCAGTTATCAGATGTGGCACGTGGTGTATATTACATATTACAATTTCCTTCAAGCATCACAAAGAAGAACAAGCCCGGGCTGAAAGAGGAGACTTCCTGCTGTGTGCACTCATCACGATTCAAGCAGCCACCCTCTCTTGTGGACTGAGGTTGACCTCTGACCTATAATCTCTTGTTATATAGTACTGCACTTTCACTGGTTGCGAGGCAGCGTGTAACTGTATTGCTAATTCTCATTTCACTCTCTCTTCTGCACCCCCCCTTCATACACACAGACTCACATGGTCCGTATACATTACGTAATTGACTCTTGCAGTAGAGCATAACACAGTGCCGTGGCTGAGGGCAGCTGCAGGGTTAAAAGAAGCCGTTGTCTGGCTTGCACAAGAGCAAACTTGAAGAGAAACAAAGGAACGAGGCACGTCACACAGATACACATGTTCCGGCTACTTCCAGCTGTAATTGCTGCCTGAGAGATGGTTTTATCACATGGACTTTATATGAAGAGGCTTATTTATCAGCAGGATTCTGTGCAGTGTTATATACCATGCAGGATTCTTATCGAATCAAATCTGCATGCAGTGGTTATAGAATACATCCGCTGCAGATTAGTGCATCTCTAGTGCTTCATGTCATAGGTTTTTGTGTGAGAACTCATGAGGACAAGGCAAAATAGAGATGGTGGCACTGTGTGTGTGTGTGTGTGTGTGTGTGTGTGTGTGTGTGTACATATTGAACATGTACTCTATCATGATGATTTGGCTTCTGTTTTTGGAAGCAGTCATGTCGTCCAATATGTCTACTCAGATACTCTACCATTACTGACATTACTCTTACTAACTGCTCTGTTCATTTGCCTTCCAAACTGTTTATTCTAACCAATGCCTTAAATACTTGTCACATGTGGCATCTATGTCACTTCTGTCCGTCCTAGGGGATGGATCCCTCTCTTTGAGGTCTCTTAGTTTTTCCCCTGTTTATTTTGGGTTAGGTAGGATTTTTTTGTAGTTTTTGCTTACTCTTGTTGAGGGTTAAGGACAGAGGATGTTGCACCTTGTTAAAGTCCCATGAGACAAATTGTGATTTGTGAATATGGGCTATACAAATACAATTTGATTGATTGATTGATTTATTGAGATATAACATGGTAGCAGTGAGTACACGTGTTACTGAATGTGAGCTCAATATCTGCAGCAAGGTGTGCACAAGCAGTCAGCTGCACCACAAAATCTGGCAATATGGTAATATTTAGTTGATTCACATGATAACAAGATAAATATATTGTTTTCATAGCAGTAAAGTTTTTTTTCTCTTGTTATTGTATTAATAACATGTCTGAATAAAGTTTTCACATTATGACCTGATACTGATACATTTCATTTTTCTGGCATGGCAGCTTTGCACTTCTCTAACTTAATACAAGTGTTGCATGAATCACTTATCATTGTATTCTTCATGCAAATACTATGACTCAGTAGATCACATACTTCTAGCAAAACCCAACATTCCCCTTATGATTTTAAATCAACTACATCCAGATTTTTTATTTTGGTCTGCACCAAATTGCACACACTCATAACTAAATATAATACTAAAAAAGACAATTTATTCCAATGTTAAAATGAATAATAATTCCTGGATCTGCAACTAAATTTAATGAGTTCCTCCTTGGGCCATGTTCCACCCCTCCATAAGATTTAATGTAAATCAGATGAGCTGTTTTTGCCTAATCCTGCTAACAAACCGACAAACAAAGAAACCCCCTTGGCTAAAGTAACAAGTGAGCAAAGCTGCCGCTTCTTTCAGTATAAGATCATACAGACTGAGTGATTCTCTGAAACACATTTCCTCAACTATAGACCAGGGACTTATTTTCCTTGGCAAACACACATGACTGAAAAATGACACACAGAAACAGAGAGTCTGCTCACTTACTCATCTGCACTCTTTGTGTTGACGGGACATCAGCCTGAGTTCTGCAGACAGATATTAGCGAGCGGTGCCTCTCTGACAGACCGAACAGACTTGTTTCCACACACTGTTCACTAGAATTCCATGCTCTCTAATCCTGCTAATTATCTTACAAACAGACAAATACACAAACACCGCCGAAATGATATCCTCCTGGGCAGATCGTACAACAACGCTGATTGGCCCGTTCATCACCATACTGCATATATAACGTGAGATCACATTCACCATGTACACAGAAATGTTCTGTAAACCGCTCACATTAAACACAGGCAAAATATCCATTCTCTAACATAGTTGTTAAGGATATTGCTACTGTACAGTAAGTGAAAGACTACCCTCCAAAATGTTTACTTTGATTCGCAACAACTGGATCATTGTCCAGATCTGCAACTTATTTCACCTATTCCTAGTTTCATGAAGATCTCTCTGAAACTCCTTGAGAAATTCACAAAAAACATGAGCCCCTATCTCACCATGTTAAAGAAAGTAAAATCCTTCCCCTTACAAAGTTAATGGGGTCTTCCTTGGCCTATAACCAATTGTTACACCCAGTTTCATGGCTTCACTAGTTTTAGTGTAATCCTGCTAATAGACAAACAGCCACTAAAACTATGGTTACCAGTAGCCACTGCGTAAACATGATATTTTACAGAGAAAAGGTGCAAATATGAAGAGTGATCTTAGGAAGGAATCAATAATTGTGGTTAACACGTTTCATTCAGCCCTTATTATTACTGGGTTGCTGCTGCAGGAGTGCTACTGGCTGCAATACAGTGAGCATCAGTTTAAAGGAATCTGCTTATTTGACTGTGAAGCAAGACTCCGGTGGCAGCCCGTTAAGCTCCACCATAAATGCGAGGAGAAATGAGAAACAGTTAACTTGGCTCTTTTCAAACCTCAGTTATTTTGAGGGTGTCATGTGCTGGAACAGTTTATTCAACCACCTGCCACTTCTGTGCAGCATCTGGTTGCCAGGCAACCGCACAGAGATGATTCTGGGAAGTCACTGCAGCCCGCAGTTGTTCACCAAGAAATAGTAACAGGACCACCCTCAAATCGAGTGTCATTGTTACTTTTTGTCGTGCTTCTTTTGGCATCGTGCTTCTTTCCACACTTTGACTTATTTCACAATCCATTTTTAAATTAGTCTTGTTTCCTACTTGTTTCCACAAAATTGATTTTGATGTTTTACATAATAAAGTTGAGTTAAACATGAGTAAGAATAAAGTGGAAGAAAAACACAACAGTGTTTCACAGAAAATCACCCAATACTGGTACAGAATTAAACACATCTCTGAATTAATTGAACAATTTGAGTTAAACTAGTATTTTAAGGACAGATGAATGTAGTGGTTTATCGAATTAGATCTGTTAAATTCAAGTAGGCACCACAATTGTATTCCTCAAATATCTATCTGACAGTGTTAGAGAAAGTGATATGGATCCGCACAAAAATTCTTTCTCGTATCATGAAAATCAGTTTTTGCATAATCCTGTCAAATGACAGATAGTGATTACTGGAATATATAAAATATAAAATCCTATTAGCAACCAAATATAGTGTTTTAATGTTTTTGTGGTAGATAAAATAAAATAAAAAATCAATCAACATTGATGATTATCAAGATAAATCGCATTAAAATCATTATTTCTCTCAGGTAAAAAGGCCGATTTTTGCTCTGGAGTAAAACATGAAGAAATCAGATACTCAACTCTGGTTTTAAATTCAAAATAATTATTAAGAAGCCACAAATAATTGACAAACACATAACAGCAAATTATTTCACTAATCTAAGGTTGTTGTTTGTCATACCTCTCACTTTGATTTCACACTACATGAGAGTTATGTTGATTTATATTGTTATATTGCTATTATAGGAAACTATATCCCAGTCCTATTAGTTCCCATGACCTCAGCCTGGCTTTAGTACTCACACAGGGGGAGACCAGGTAGGAATTACTTCCTTTTACACCCACCCTCCCTCCTCTGGTGGATTTCTCCCTGTGTGAATGATCTTGAAAAAGGTGGTTTAATCTCTCAAACATCATCACACCGCCCCGTACTTGAACTTCACAATAACAGCTGTAAAGATGTGCATTGATCACCAGGCATGGATCTGTGATGTGATATGATATGTAATATGATGCAGCTCTGACTGCCCATAGTGTTTTTCTGCTTCATCTCCTGTGTTAAGCCAGCCAGTGACCTCTGAGTAGAATGTCTGATTAAATCCCATAAAACCAGAATCTAACCACCATGAGGTTCATATTCATAAGATATTTTCATTTCCTTTGTGCTTTTGTGGGAAAATTGGATGTTTGTACTCTACTGGATGAAATCCTTTCTAATGTGCAGTCCTGATGCACAAAACTAAAACACACCACATTGTTGACTCGGCTCCTCACTTCCGTCTTTTCTGTGAGTCATAGTCTCACAACAGTTTTGCGCTCAGACCCTTTGTTTGTTCGAGCTCAGACAAAGGAATCTTGGTGTCATCTCTGCTGATAATTGTTTCCCTCCCAAAAAAAACAAACACACTTACTGCAGGCTGATAAGGAAAGCCATGATATTTTTATACACCTTAATCTCCCCAGGAGTTTTACTGCTGTAGCTGTTGTAGACTAATCCATTCCCCCTTTTCTCAGCATTATAAAAAGAAAAAAAACCTCACCAGGTCCTGACAGGAAGATTTATGTTTTAGCAAGGTAATATCTGTTATCTTTACAGGCCTACAGCCAGTGAAATAAGTAGCTATACCACCTCTATCCTCACTGAATTACCATGGAAGATTGTCTTTATCAGCTGATGAAATGTTACCTGAACTGAAATATTCAGCAGACGGGCGAAGAAAGGTTTTCTGTTCCCCTGCAGCTATCACACACAAATGTATCTTTTCTACAAAATGTAAAAGCACTGGTTATCCTCAGGGAGATTATCTATTTTTGATGCGTTCTATTAAACTCTTCAGGTTTGAACACTGATCCCTGAAATCCCTGAGAAGAAGAAAATGGGGTTAAAGTAATACAGTTAGTGCCGCCAACAGATGACATATGGTTTGAAGTGTGTTTAAATGTCAGTACATAGGATTTTATCCCTCTTTTTTAAGCAAATGAGGACCATTTCTCGTCCGCGCCGAAGCCGTGTAAAAACATTAGTAGCTTATAAGGACATGGATTTGAAATAGCCTCAGGTAATGGAAAGCTCAGACAGATAGACTTGCACGTACTTATTGCCTGCAGACTAATGGCTTCTTCCAGTAGCGGGCCTGCATGTAGCCCCATAATAAGAGCAACTTCCATTATGATCTATTTAAATGCAAAGAGAAATGTTTCAGAGGATGCACTGAGCCACAATCAACAGCAGTATGGGATAAATTGGGACTTTTTCCTCTTGCTGACTGTTTCCCCACACCTTCATATCACTGAATTACAGGACAAAGTGTGAGCACACAGTAAAGACCAGGCACACTTTTTTTTTAGCCGAGTTGTAATTGCAGCCTTGTGTCACACTCACACTCTGTCTTCCTCTCTGCTCCTCTATCTTCTCTCTCTCTCTCTCTCTCTCCCACTCACGCTCTATTATACAACCGTCTTTTCTTGCAAGTCCTTGCAGGATCTCAGATTTGATTGTGTAACACTCGAGAGTGAAACTGTCTGCAAGGCCCCACGTCCAACAAACAGTCTTTACTGGATATTAATTTTAATACTAAACTGATTGTGCAGCTGCTCGCAGAGCTACTGTAGTTGTGTTTCATTGTAGGGCCTGTTTCAGCTTATTTTTGTTGTTACTTGTTTGTGCTCTCTCAAACTGTACTGGTTCAACCACAAGCAGCTTTGCTTCAACCCACCCTGCTTTTTTTCCTGTTTGAGGTTTTCCATTCCAACATTTCTCTCTGCAGTTGTAAACCCCAGAAAAACATTATGTTTGTAGAATTCGTACTGGCCTCTTAAAGTCACAAGTCATAAATGTTCGCTGGCTGTATCATCAAGTTTGTAGAGAATCCCTGTATGTATGCTATTAAAAGACAGGCTGGTTTTAGAGTTTCTGAACGGTCTCTACAGTCTCGAGTGAGCAGCAGTTCTGTGGACATGAACATTTGTTGAGGACAGATTTACTTAAAGGGATAGTTCACCCCAAAAATGAAAATCCACTCAATATCTACTCACCATTATGCCAATGGAGGGCTGGGTGAAGTGTTTGAGTCCACAAAACACTTTTGGACTATCAGGGACCATCCAAATGTCCGTAAGCCCTGACATTCAAATTGGACTTGAAATGGTGTAATTTGCACCATGTTTCCATCCCAAATGTTGGGTGAACTATCCCTTTAAGTATTGTAAAGTGTCCTTGGGTGTCTAGAAAGGCAGGAAATAGAATTTAGTATAATTATTATTACTTAGAGGTCAGTCTAAGTTGGCCACACAGGGTTTCCGCTTGACTTAAAAAATGAAGAAATAAAAGTTGGGCAAATTGAAGTAAAATGTAACCATCTAAACTAAAGTCTTTAAATATGTTAAAATGTGATAAATGATTCCTTACTGGGTCTTAAATATGCTTATCTTGGTCTCAATTGTGTTGATGTTGATTTAATGTTCCTTCTGCCA
The DNA here is from genome assembly GCF_024713975.1 of Paralichthys olivaceus. Classification (NCBI taxonomy): domain Eukaryota; kingdom Metazoa; phylum Chordata; class Actinopteri; order Pleuronectiformes; family Paralichthyidae; genus Paralichthys; species Paralichthys olivaceus. Next base: position 21,007,695 of record NC_091105.1, on the reverse strand, counting down.
TGCTTTAGATTAATTTTTTTTCAGACAAATGTTTTGTAAATTATATATACGTACAGTTAGTATATAATATCTCTCTGTGTGTTGTAGTTCTTTCTCAAGGTCTCTCTCAATGATACAGATATTAGCTGTAAATAAACTACAAACAAGACCAACGTGGAACTGATAACTGATGCTCTAAACACCCTGGTCAGAATTGATCTCAGCACACTCAGCTTGGCTTTGGGAAAGACAATCGATACCTACTGTCTCTGTAGATAACATGGTGTTTTGTGGGGTTGTCAAGGTTTATGCTCCACCAGGCTACTTCACCTTATCCAAAATGATGGGGAAGTGTAAGTAATCCTGGGATGCTGATATTCTTTCATATGTACCATTCCTGACGCAACTCTTTGCAACAGTGGTGAGCAGAACAGCATCTCAGAAAGCACAACACATCCAGCCTTGAGGTGGATGAGCTACAACAGCAGGACACCACGTCAGGTTCTATTAGTGTCAGCCGAGATCACACATCTGAGGCTGCAGTGGACACACTCCAAAACTGTACTAGAGGCTGAGGAGCTTTGACTACTGCGAGTCATTGAATAGTGTTAGAGATGTCCGAAATGACAGATCTTACAGCTGCACTAGCTTCCAGTACTTGACTTATCTAAGAGATAAAGTAAAAATAATCACATCCTTGGTTGTGAGAAGTCCTTTCCATAACATATATTAGGGTTGTGACGGTAACTGCATCACCACAATACCGCAATACATGCATTCAACTCATTTCAGAAAAGTATCAATCATTGTGTGGTGACCAGTGTTGATAATGTGCAGCTGAATCAGTTTCAGTGTGACAGAGAGAGAGAGAGAGAAAAGTATGCAGCGGAGTCAGTGTGTGTGTGTGTTACCTTAAGTTCCAGGACTATCATACAGAAGCGACGCAATTCGACAAACATGATCACCACAAACAATTACAGGTAATTCAATTTATGGACAGGCCCGTCAATGATCTGAATATCTTTCATTTATTTACAGGATTATCCTTCTAAGTTCTAAGTAAATGATGATCAAGCATGTTCTTCAGCAAGCCCCAGCAATTATGAGGGTGTTGGATGACCGCACAGCAAACATTTGATTCCGACGCGGCAGGATGGTAAAGTCCTAGAATCAGATAATGCCTTTCCGGAGAAAGTCGTGGATTTTACAGATGTTCTGTCTGTCGGTTACAGCATCCTCCGGTTTCTACAGTTTTTTGTTCATTTCCTGTTCATTTACAAGCAATCTATGCATCTATGTGTATTATAAGTATTTAAAGAAAGGTGGGTACTGGCTGTAAACTGCCAAACTGTGGTAATATGTTGCATACCGTCACAGCTATATCATATAATCACATAGAGGAAACTACAATAGTTTCAATCATTTACCAGACTTTATCTTTGCTTATTTTTATAGTAAAAATTATTATTATTATCTATCTATTCTACTATCGGCCCTTGTAAAACAAGCAGAGACACAAACCTTACTTTGATCAGTGTGATGTACATTGTTTGATGCCACACATTCCTCCATAACTGATGGGAAAAAATCTGGTGGCAGACGTTGCAGATAGCCTTGCACACATTCTCACTCGTGCATCCCAGCGATTACGAATCATTTTCGCATTCCCTTCTGTATTTGTGTAATCTCCTCTTTTTTCCTGCTGGCAGAGGACGCTTGTACATTCCCATTTTTTTTAAATCTGGCACTGCTGTCAGATGTTTCTCTGTCTGTTTGGTGTGTTTGGGAACATATCGTGACAGAGAGGCTCAAGGGACAGCAGGAGGGTTTCCTTCATATTCAGATCTCCATGGCTCACAAGGTAGTGGGTCATCCACTAGAGAAGTGCTATATAAATACAGACCATTACCATTTAGCCTGTTTTAATTGTCAAACATATACAGTTATATTCTTCTTCGGTTGATTTGCACTGAAGTGCAAGCGATCAGTTCAATATGAAACATCGATTACAGGATGATTTAGTATTTAAAGGAAGCGTCGGCAGCCCAAGAGATGTCGATGCATCACGTTATAATGAGGCAGATTTTGAGAAACTCACTCCCTTTAGATGAGGGAGGGTTTTAAGTTCCTGGGATAATTTCGTCTCGTTAAATATGCTCTTAGTGTTTTTCTCTTTTTCCTTTTTTAATTCTGCTCCTATGGGTAGAGCTGTTTACTTAGAGCCATGTTGCTGTGATACAAAATCTTTTTTAAGCTCCTTGCATTTTAATGACCTGTGTTCCTCTCTGAGGTCTTAAACTGCTACTGGTGGTGAACTGTGCACCCCAGTGCTCCCTGTTCAGAGGCCAGTGGATGCAATAACACATCTCTGTGGTTAGTCTTTATTCAGTGTGAGCCTCTTTGTGCACAGTGTTATTTTCAATTAAACTCACTTGACCATTACATAAGAAAATATATTCACACATGAACATGAATTAGCAGTTTGATACCATTTGATACATTTTTGATAATAATTATTCAAAGTATATATTAGCATAGTTTGGACTGATTGACCTATGAATATTGCATGTGAGGTGCATTTAAAATTCAAATAACAATTCTGACACATACTGTATTCTTAAGTTATTGAAATCATTTGTCAACATAGTTGGCTTTGAAACGTTTCCTGCAGCCTATGAATCTAATCATAATGTTAGAAGCTTGTGCCTGAATCAATGTGGATTGTTTCGAATCTGACACACGATTCATTCAATAAACAGGCCCTTAACTGTTTAGTTGAGCTTGTCCTCTTCTACGTCCTCGGGTAACCCACTGTCAGTAACCAGCGGCCTCTGGGCTAAAATGCTAAAATTTCTGTCCCCCAGATCATTTTGATAGTTAAATACTTTTTTATTGACCGTATTGGACTGACAGACATTCATGGGTGTCGTGGGTGCTGATCTCCATCATGGCAACTACACCTTTAATAGAATCACTTCCTCTTAATGTATTTGTCAAAGTAAAACCACAATGTTTATTTTAAGGCTTTATTTTAACTGAGTTTATAGAACTAAGTTGTGAACTTAGGTTGAAAGATGTCTCAATTGCAATTGAAATAGCTTATATATTAACTCAGGTCAAGAGATCAGCTCATTCCCAACAGGCACAGGGACTGCACTATTTTTATATAAAATGAATAAAAACTAGAAAAGAAGTAGTAGACGCTTCAAAGATGATGAATGGTAGTTTTGGTGGCCGCAAAACTCTAAAAGCCAAAGCTGCATGCTGATGCTGAAATTATTTGAAACGAAAGAGGCAGATATTTTTATGCACTATTCAGCATTTGTTTAATAACCACTAGTTTCATTGACTTCTTACGTTGCATTTTAAACATGCTTGCTTGGTTGTTTAATGTGTTTTGTGAACTGTGAAATGACTATATGTCCTCTTGTCACTTCACAGACATTTGTGACTTCCCTCCGCTCTGCTTTGCCTCATGGTAGCGTACCTTTCAGGACTCTATACACCTGTTATCTGGAGTCAGTCAGTTTGCTGCAGATATTTATGCAACATGTGAGTCTGATGTAAACTCTTGGAAACACAGTGTGACATGTGGCTGAGCTCACATTTAGTCAGACAGCAGAGCAACAGGTAAAGGTGAGGATAATCAAAAGTTTGAAGTTTTTCATGGACTGTGGGGAACTGTATCTGATTCAGAGTTGTTGGCACTAATGAAGAATCTGCTAATTACTGGCATGCTACAGCAGCACACAACAAAGCATTAGTGCAAAGTATTCTAATGAATGCACAAAGGCACAGTGGAGGGAGAGTGTTGGCTAAGACGTGGTATTGATCACAGGACAGGCTTTGCATTCAGAATCGGGGTCAGTCTAAATACTTTGGGGGTCTGACTTTCACTAAAGGTGCTTCCACACCTGCTGCGTTTGTTTCAGCTCAATCGAAATGGGGCGTATTTGCTGATTTCATTCAATTTGGTTTTGGCTGGTGTGAAAGCTTTAAATCAAATCAAGAGTGGGCTAAACGACGGGACAGCTGAAACAGAGGGTCTGGGCCCATTTCTAAGTGGCGATCTTTGTTTGTGGTGTGAAAGCAAAACACCCCAACCACAGGACTGTGTGATACTCTGTGATAAGATGAGTTGTGCAATTTTAGTTTAAATTCAAAAGATACAAGTACAGCATATTACATCCATCTGATGAGTTTGATCAGCTTTTCAGGTGAAGAAATAAGTTAAACCATGGTAACTTGAATGCATCGAGTGAGTGAATTCTGGATTTGCTATTATATATAAATAGGAAATTAAAAAAATTGAATATGGAAATATTTTTTAAGAGTCATTTTTTCCGTTTTTCTTTCTTATAGTGTGTGTATATATATATATATATATATATATATATATAATGTTTGTAACATTATAAAAAACTCCTGAAGTCCCTGAAACATGTCATCAGTAGTCCGACTAATACTCCTGCACCATTATGATGTCATGTAACAATGATGGCCCACATTTGCATAATGCACGTCAGGCACCTACTCTGGTTTTCCCCCTAACAAAGCCAGATAAAACAAAAGCGGATGGCGTCATTTCCTACATGCGCAATTGACAAATCACAACAGCGTGAGTCAGCTGGCCAATCAGAGCAGACTGGGCTTTATCTGGAGGGGGGGGCCTGAAAAAGTCAGGTGTGTTTCACACAGAGGCTGAAAAGAGGAGCTGCAGCAATGGACAGTATGAGGAAACTGATGAGTTTTCTGAACATTAGAGGATCTAAATATTTTCAAGGAATAATATAAATCAAAATTATAAATCTGAATATGAGTATAATATGTCTTAGTTGGTTTTCCTGTTGAAGTCTGCGTTACACATAATTGTTGTACCATTCAATATAAAACAGTTCATGAGCATTTGATACCCCAGTGTTTTTATCGTTTCGTGTGATGATACACTTTCTCACACTGGCTAAAAGGTAGCCTCTCTTGCTCAGAGAGAAGGAGGAGTAAACGATCTTCACATAATACAATGTTTACAGTCCTCCTCTGGTGTAAACTCTGCTATCTTGTGTTTTTCTTACAGTCTCTGTCAGTAGCATGGGCCAGCATCTCGGAAAGAAGGAGTCAACCGCAGACATCATGGTAAGAGTCCTTGCTGTGCAGTAGCAACTTTAATGTCTTGTTTTGTGCATGAGGAGTGATAATAACATGTTGAGATGTGTGCACATGTGTAAGCATTTCGCGATGTGGGAATGAAGCATGTGTTGGAGAACTTGTTATCAGTGTGAACACTTGCCTTTATCAGCAGGACTTTGGACTGTGTTCCAGACAAGCTCAGCCTCCTTCACTCACACTGATTTATTACCTTCACTGTGCTTTCACTCTGAGTATTACACCAGCATGCGTGTGTCTTGAATGTTTTTAGAAAAAGGCACATTATATAACTCAGCTAAAAGGTTAACATTTCCTTATGTACTTTTCTTCACACACAGTGTATTTATTTCCAAGATCTATGGATAGAGTATTTTCTATGTGATAAGTGATTTATTCTTGAGGAAGCAACTGCTTACAATTGCTAGGAAAAAAGGACCATATATATATTATGCATTTACAAATTACATAATGTATATTTCTTAGATTGTTAATTATTATATATTTTTTATTCTCAGTAATTGTAAAAACATCAGATTTGGGGGTTTTCTTTTGCGCGCTAACATAAATGATGGATTGTATTATGAACATCGTGCACTCTGACACATTTTGCAAGGTCAGCTTTTGAAGTATCTCTGCGTAGGTAAATTTTTATATAGTTTGCTTGCTGCATTTCAAAACAATCATTGCTGTAATTGTCAGCATCCCACTCTTAATTAAGCCGTGTTGTCATGGCAGCCACCAATGCACAATTATTCTCCATGGCTCTTGAGTGTCGCCCTATAATAACCCTTCAAAAAACCACAACTGTCTCTTCGCAACAGCGCATCTGCGACGGGACCCATATGGACTAGAGAGAGTAAATAGATGATTGTGTCCATCAGGGCTGACACTAAAGCCAGGCACACACCTCATGTAACCATTAATGGCTCCATGATCATCTGGAAAGTTCAGCTGTCTGACACAGATAATTGACCATCCATATAAACTGTACCTACAAATCATTATTTCACTACAGCACTTTCACTGCCCTGGAAGTCCATTTTTTTTGGTCTTTTTATCAGGGCACAAATGAAAAGTGTAAAACTGATGTTTCAGTGCTCTTGCATCCTGTAATGTGTTGAATCAGATGCTTTACACAGTGGATTAGTCTCAAACAGAGCGAGGGTGTTATGCTGGTTGATGGACTGTGTTTGCTCCAGTTACAGTATAGTTTCTACTCCCAATAAGTGTTGGAACAAGAGTAATTATTACATTGAGAGCATCAGGCTGGTAACTGTGAGTTTATATTGTAAAGTTAAGGGGGGAAAAAAAGAAATCCTTCAAAGTGGTACTAAACAGAAGGTGTGATCAGTTGGGAAGTAAGATGGAGAGTCTAGTGAAAAATGATGTCCGATTCTGTAATTACAAACAAGGTACTCTTGTGTCCCTGGAGCTGCTTGATAAAAACTGCCTGCCTCTCAGAGTGCTGTAATTCAAGGGAGCAAATATGCTTGAGAGATAGTTTTTTTTCGACACATCTTTCTGTGACATGACTGCAGAAATTACAGACGCTGCTCCTGTGTGCCGAACACAGAGGAGGACCACGTGTAAACCAGGGCAGTAATGTAATTTAATGACATTGTGTAATTAACCCCAGCCTCGTTTAAGTCCCTTTTTGTCGCAGCTTTTCATTGCGGATATAATGGGTTTGGCCTATTATGGTGTGGGCTGCAATCAGATTTGAAGAGGATACGAGCTTGTTGTGAAAGGACCCTAACCCCAGACTGTGAGCAAGGACAAGCGAGGAGGTGAAGGAAGAAGAGAAAGAACAAAACAAATGTCAGCATTTGAGGCTTATAGTATATAAAGCGTCTGCCTGTATGGTCTCACTACCTGGAGGGTGCCTATTCTGGGCAGAGGGTTATGTTGGCGTGCTGGGGAACAAGAGACCCCCGACCAGCAGGGAGGCTGAGGGCTCATCCTTCAGGCGATGTATTTCCTTCGCCTGCCAAGCACAACCTGAGGAGAAGACGAGCAGGAGCAGGGGTGTGAAGCTGACAGGAAAGGTGTTAGGGCAGCATGTTGCACCGAAGCCGCTTGATTTATTTAGCTTTGTTGTTAAGCTGAGTGTCCCTCTGTGTCTGTCATTTCCTTTTCCCTTTCTTTCTTTGGGCTTGATTATCGTGACATAAGAGTCAATTTACAGGTCTGGCAAAACCACCCAGTTGTCATAGTGACAGTGGAGCAGGAACAGAGTGTGACATAGTCAGGGAGGTTGTGTTTGGATGCTGTTGACTGAGTCGTGATCCTGCTCCCAATCCCTTATCATATCAGGAAGGGTGAAATGTACCCACATCGCCTTTGTCAATTCTCATCAGAGGCTCTGACAAAATGTTTCTGTCTCAGGTGCCTGAAATGTTCATACAGCTGATAATTTACAGCCATAAATTCCACTTGGAATTATTGTAACACTGGCCACAGATTGGTTTTGAAGTTCCCTTTCACATATGAGGATTGTTCTGATCAGACTTGCTCACAACAACAGGAACATATTCAGAACATTCAGTCAAGGGGTGGCGACTGGTAGAGCATGCAGGAGGCAGGACATGATGTATAAATTCTGCTGCGGTTTGATTTCAAAATACATCAACACCGATGTTGGCCCTTAAGGCCAAACACTTTTAAATCTGATTGTCTTTCCAAGTTCTTCTTCGCTTTCTTCTAGTGACTGTAACCTCTTTTTCATCCTGCATGCATTATTTGCATTCTTCTTTTTTTTCTTCAGTTATGTGTCTGTCTCATATTAGAAACGTCATCAACATGCACACTTACTGCTGAATTCTGACAATTCTGACTAACTTGGATCTTGGTGCACATGTTAGCAGGGGGCTGGCAGGAGAAATTATGGAAAATGTCCTGAGCATGTGACTCTGTCAGTTACATTCTCACATACAGCCCCTCCTGAAAAGTTCAAGAAAATGTCAGGAGTTACGTGCATGTCGGCATGGTTATTTCACACCCTATAACTAGACCTCCTGATTGGTTTGGATTCATCGCTGAAATATACTGTATCCGCAATGGTAGGGGAGAACTATAACAAGATATCAAGAAAATATGAATCCTCTTTTATCCTCCCTCTGGATGATGGCGTGCCAACACTGAATTACAGACAGAGGCATGTTGTGTTGTATGCTCAGATCTTGCCAGATTTACCCAGCGCTTTGCGTAAAGCCTGAAAATTCCTCAATAAATAAACAAAAAGGTAGACAATCAACCCAGTCACACATCTGATTCTACAAACTCAGTCATTTGATATTGTATCTCCTTTTTATCAAACACACTTTGGCTGATAATAACAAAGGATCTGCCTCGTCACAAACAAAACATTTGATTATGTGCAATTCATATTTTCAAATGTAGGAAATCACACAAAATACTTCAAGTACAGTACTTAAAGGTATGTTGCTCACTAGCTTTGGCTCCATTTATAGTCTTGTTTTTTAACTTCCAGTTGCTATTGCCAATTTAAGTCAAAAGTCAAGGTCCCAGGTCTCAGTATTTTTTAACACATGTCCATATTTTGAAAGATGCCGCAGTTTCTTAAGTTAGACATTAATATTATATATACTTATATATATATATATATTAATATTAAGTCATCAAAAATGATCACAGATACATTTTTTAGGTTTAATTAATCGAGTACCAGCCTTTCAGGTTCAATTTATTTGTCTGTTAGAATTAAAGTTTTAAAACTTCTGACATGAAGGCTGAGTCTCCAGATGAGGGAGCTTGAGGCTCAGCTTGTAGCCAATTAGAGGACTCTATGTATTGAGACCAGCCCAGCAGGGTCCCGTCTCTACTGTTCCTCTGTGTGAGATCTGTCTGAAGAGACAGTCACATGTGACCCTGATACACACAGTCACAACATAGAAACCCGGACTCTGTTCGTTGTTGGAATATTTGAAGTTTATTTAAAGTAAAGATTCAACACATCAGCTTTTTCCTCATTCTGTCTGAGTTATGATATATTGAAGAATGTTTCCTTAACATCATGTTGTTTTCTCTCAGTAATGCAGAAAAAATGAGATTTTGAGAGGCTTACACAAAAGTACCATTCAATTTCTGAATGTTATCTTTCTGGCCTGTGGCAGTTTGGCTCAAAACTTAATTACTTCCATACAGCTGAATAACAAAGATATAAGATTGTCATCTTGAAATATGAGTAACATTATTACAATGTAAACGCAGCCTTTTGAAGATCCAGCCAGGCCCCACCGTGTCTCCTGCTTTTTATGTCTCGTGGACAGGTGAGATGAAATGCACATGCTCCATTCGTCTTACATCTCTGAAGTGTGGACAGGATGAAAAACTGAAGGGTTCCTTTGCTTGCTCCTGTCCCCGAACAAGACAGGAAGAGGGACTCGGGTTCCTTTGAAAAGTATCAAATCAGCCAAACCCTGGAAGGTGTTGAAATCACTGCACTCTTCTTCCCCTCTTTCTACTCGAATGTAAGGATCAGACGGCTGAGAGGAGCTGAGTGAAACCACCTTGGCTGAGTGTGGCAGCCTGAGACACCCCTCAAACAAGCTGAATGCACGCTCACAAACATTAGCCCCCATGTCTTTTAAGCAAGATCATTTGAAATAGCTCTCACACAGCTTTACACTCAAGACATTAAAAATGCCACTGTAAGTGAGTGGTTGTTAAGCCCTGCTTGTCTTTGTTAATGTTCCAGCACTTAGTTAAAACTTTCTCTTTCCACCTGGCACATGTACAGTGTAAATTGGTGAATTAACCACTTTAAATCTTACCAAACAGCAGATTCTTCATTTTAGACGGAGGTACAAATCAGTCACTGTCTGAAATGACAGCTGTCTCAGCTGCAATCTACCTCATCAAGCTAATATTTGTGCGTTAACTTAAAATTCTGAGTCCGGCTGGAAGATCAAGCTGTAATTTATTCTAGAATAATGGCTTGGCTGTTAAAGTTACATGTTCCCATTTGAAGGTGAGGAGTTAGGGTGTTATGCTGCCTGTATACACCCATTTCAAACTATATGTTACCATCACCGTCCACATACTTCCATGCGTCCTTTACGTTGTTATGGTATTTAAGCAATACATCCCCTAGAGGGCAGGGCAGAGTCAAGAGTTTCTGGCAACAACAAACATTTCGACAGTGGAGGAGGTTGCGAGAATGTTCCTCTTAAGAAAGTCCCTGTGACTGGGTAACAACATGTCGATAGATACCCGTCGTTTCTTACAAAGACGCAAAGTCTCTCCTCAAAAACTTCTGCCATTGTTCAAATACTTCCTGTGTACTCATAATGGCTACAGACTTTACCCAGAGTTCACCTTTCACACATGCACAACACAGCGGGGGTTCTCTGCTCAGACGCGTTCACTACAGCAAATAACAAACCCTCCGCATTATTCAGGTGAGAGGTGGAGCAGCAGACAGAGGCAGGAAGTGATGTATTAACCCTGCTGTGGCGATCATGTGATTTGTTTGACAACACAGCTCTTATTGCCACGAACACTCGTGACATCTTCGTCAGTTTCTGTGTGGTTGTATGCGTGTGGCATCTCTTTTTCAATGGGAGATATTTGTTTTCTTTTTGTTTTTTTAATTTTTTTGTTGTGTGTGAATCCAGTGAGGGATCAACTCCTGGATTTTTACGGACTTGGAGAAAGTCACTGCGGACTTCAGTGTTGTAATAACAATATATTAACAGGAGGTGTTCAGGGGATTAGTAACCAGTACAAATGATAAAGAGTCAGTTCTCACAATCACATCAGCACATGTGAAGTCACTAGAGCAGAGGTGGGGACCATTCTGCCTCTGGACCATATACAACCCACTGATCTGACCTGCAAGACAATTCATAAGTACAAAAAGCAAAGGTGGTTCATGAGAGACACATCCACCCACTGACTGTCATCTGAGTGGATCCTGGAAATAGAGCGGCATTAAAGAGGTTATATACATTTCTGTGATTGTGGTCTATAGTTCAGAGGAATATGGCTTGATTTAGAAAACTCTAATGTCAGACGAGGACAGAGAATAGCAGGAGCCTTGAGAAAAACATGAATAATTGGCAAGTGTGATCCACTTCTGTCATCTCCTTTACATCCCACAGGCCTAGGCAAGGGCTGTGCAGTATCACAATATATAATGTGCATTGAGAAAAAAAACATTAAGGCAACAGCATAAAGGCAACACAAGCCAACATGGAGGAGCGTGAACGTGTCACAGAACAGGGTCATTCCAAACGACTCTGACCAACCAAGATAAAAAATGAAGCTTAAGCTCAAAGCATGACCATATGTTGAAACTTTGCATTAACATGAAATTAACAGTCAAACTTGCATAATTAGCTTTTTTTTATCAATATTATATGAAGTGTAATAAGCAGTGGGCCTCTCTATAAACTGTGTTTCTATTTATTCACTGAATTTGCATAAAACTTGGTGTTATGTATCTTTATCTGGTTATGAAACAAGCTTTATCACCATATGAAATTTTGGTTTTATCGCTATAGGTCAGATGATGTTTCACGTTCTCCAGCATCGACCTCAGTGGATGCTTGTTATTCTTCTCCTCCATGTTCTCCCATCGACCCATTGTTAATAGTTAATAGTGACGGACAGATGCAGTGGAAGACAATAATTGGAAGAAACAAGCTAATGGTAGTTTGAAAGGTGAATGGTTTGCAGCGCATGGGTCCAAATTGTTGTTTAGTCTTAGTGTTATTGTTTCAAAATATGGTTCATATTTTAACTGTTTTACTTCAAGTGCCTGAGGCTGCTTTCCCATCTCAGATTCTTGGACTCCACTGTATCTCTGAAGTGCAAATCATTCAGAAAGTCCCTTTACATGCAAATCCTCATGAATCACCTCATTTCAGTCCAACCATTACTATCAGCTCCTGGAATGTGGATTTGTTGTTTCCATTGCTGATTTTCTACACTCTCAAAATGTACAAAGCTGAAAAGAGACATAAGACACCTGTATCTATGCGTGTGGGTGTGTGTGAATCCAAGGTTGAATGCTCAGTATACTGTGGGAACACAATGATAATCTAAGCTTTATCAGTCCACAAAAATCCAACATCTCATGCTCTCTCTGCTGATGATTAAGATCTGGATCAACCCTTTTCTTTTTCTGATCATTTCAGCCAATTCCCTGCTACTTTATATCTGCTTTCTTAATTCAAATGATGTTTTTCTACTTCACGTTCTATTTGTATAGAAGTACTATTAACCTATTTATATACGTGTCTCTGGTTAGATGCTCCTGCTCTAAGTTAGTTCTCTATAACTTTTAAATTCTATTAATAACTAAATAAGAAATTTGATTGTGATTTGTGTGTAATGTGTGTAAATCCTGATTAGTGCACGTCAGCTGAGAACTTCCCACTTCAAACCAGTGTACATATTAATACAACCATCAATGTAATGTCTTATAAAAAAACCTGTTATAACCTACTTAAAAGTAGCTTTAGGAAACCTGATGAATTGATGTCTTCTTGCCAAAGTTTGTAAATAGCAGTAAAAGTAAACTTCTTCCGCCATCCACTGTGTGTTTCAGTATCAATAAATCATATTTATATATTTATCAATATCATACTTCTTCTTCCAAAAAGGTAAAGGCATGAGGCCAGTCTTTTAAGATAACAATCACACTCTATAGTAGGAAGAGTGAAATCTTAATCGAATGTTAGAGCTGTCTGATATGAAGAGATAACACATCCCTTTATTTCAAAGTATTTACATAATTTGTTTATGCGATTGTAAGGACAAAGACATTTTCAAAAGCACTCGGCACTTGCTGGTCTCTGTATGATTTGCAATGGTAAGTGCTTGCTCACCACACTTGTCCACGTCCCTCCAGCTGCCAGGACTTTGTTGCATGCACTTTCCTGTATGCTCATTTAATGTTGAGCAACATGCCCACAGTTTTTGAATAATTCAGTTCAATTCAAATCATAATATACATTATCTCAAGGCACTTTACATAGAAGGTCAAGACCTTAAAATGATAAGTGTGTTGATTCCCTGGCAGACATACTCAGGAGTGGAAATGTTGAAGAGCCAGCACAGATAAGTTCAGGTTTTTATTTCATAGATTCTAAACGTAACCTAATCTGCCAAAGAGTTTCAGTTTCAGAATCAGTTCTTCAAATCCAAAAGACTTGTTAAAAAACAGACATTTGTTACTACTCTCTAGTAGTCTCTGTAGTTTCAAACAGGGTGTGTGTGTGTGTGTGTGTGTGTGTGTGTGTGTGTGTGTGTGTGTGTGAGACAAATTGTGATTTGAAAACAGGGGCTATACAAATAAAACGTGATTGATTGTTTTCCTGATTGATGGATTGACTGATTGGTTGATCATATGGTAGGAATGAATGGCATCAGTAAAATAGTAATAAAGCTAGCATTGCTTGTTTTGGGTATATACAGAGGGTATACATCACCCCTGCAGTGCTTTTAATTTTCATTGCAGCTAATCTGGTAATTTTGAGCCAGTCTCATAACCCACTGCTGCCAAACTGTCATTTTACAGAACAAACATCTATGAACTTTTGTGTCACACAGGTTCTTTCCCTGCAGCCGTCTCTCGTGGCAGCTTAAGAAAGTTTGAAATGTTTCACTGTAGATAATTGGAGCCTTAACTTTAACTTTAACTATCAACTGATAGGATTTTAAATGGGTGTGATCATGCAAAACATTTTAATTAAAGCATCACCCCCTGAAGGAGAGAGCTGGGGCTCTTTTCCCACCTGGCACTGTGACATCTGAGTTGACTTTACAATTTCAGTAAATCTTTTTCTATCGTCTGCACATGCTTATTGTAGCATTTTACCTCAAGATGGAAATGATAACATGTAGTCTAATGGCAGATTGTTACTTTTCAAATATCCCCTCTGTTTTTTTACATCTCATTGACCTTTGTTTACTGGTTTGTATGCAGTGGGCAGATTACCACAAAACTTGGTGAAAGGATGCAGTATGGGTCAGGCAAGGTCATGGATCTGGATCCTGGGGCAAATTCAGCACTTTTCCACTTTCTTCAACATTTTGTGTTTTTTTTAACTGTTTCACTGAATTCCCAGGAAATAATTCATGGATCTTGAAGACAATTAGCAGTAAGGAGACTAATCTCTTTTACTAGCTGTTGTAGGGTTGATACTATAGCAGCTAGAACCGCCCCATTTGAGTTGATCAAACTTTCATTACATTTACATTTCACAATTACATTTTGTACATCCATCCATTCATCCATAAATGTCTATAAATGATGAATTGTAGGTTAAGACCAATCAGAAATTACAGGAAACCTGTCTAAAATCCTGATGAAGACCACTGATGAACCACACACAGTTCAGAGCTGGCATCAGAATGAGCAAATCATATTTATAGTATATGATTCAAAATTCATAGCAGCTTCTTTTGAGTTTTAAATAAATGAGTCTGAGTCTAATTCTGCTGTAATTATAAAGCCTAATAGCCTAAACTGCTGTAACTGCCTCTCTCTCTCATTCTCTCTGCAGTGTCCGTCTTTTTCTTTGCTCTGTTGCCATGGTACCTCAGCGCCTCACCTCTTAAATCTGTTTTTGTGCTCCTATTAAAGGCTTCAACACCTGAACCCACAGCAGCGCCGACAGCAGCAGTAGCAGTAGAAGAACCTGAATCACAAGACGAAGTCTTTGGTAAGAGCTCAAAGCACGCCTGGAATCTGAATTTACATGCATATTGATATTTATCAGACCTTTAGACTTTTGAGCTGTTTAAATAATAACCCAAAGAGAGTAAGCATGATCAGGAAAATTCTCCACCCTGAGAAGACTTACCACCATTAATAGAATGTCTCCTGCTGCTCTCTGTGACTGATGACTCCTCAGGTGTGAAATCCCTGATGTGTTCAAATTGCACCAGCCTCTAGAGCCTCTGTGCTCAATTTTTAATCATTGAATGTGGGTTTGTGCAGAAGAGCATTCATGTTCAGTTAATATGAATATGCAATCACAATATTGTCCCTCTATGATGGTCATGATTGACTGCTTAAGTTGTTTAAGATGTCATAATCAATAGGGTTTTTGGTCCAAAAAAAGTGAAATGAAAGTTTAGCTTTTCTTCGATGTGTTTCTTGTCAATGCTTTAGTGTTAAAGCTCGGTAGAAATCATATATGTCAAATGTATCTCCGTGAAATTAGAGGAACATTAAATCCTCGTGAAAACAGTAACTCCTGCAGTGCAACATTGGACTGAAGTTAACAGTCTGACCTATCGCTCTTAATGATGAATGAAACGTGGTTTGTGTGTGAGACTGTAATTATTCCTTATTATGGGAAAATGTTAGAAGTCAGTGTTCCACGCACCCCAACATTTCATTTGTCACAGTTCTGCTCCTAGAGAAGTTCATTCACGTTCATTGTGATGTGTTGGGTATTTAAGGGCAGGGGTTAAAAAGTTCCTTTGTAATACTACAGCTCAGCAGATGAGGGCAGAGTCTGATGCACAACAAAGGCCTTCTGTATGTTGGCACTATGCTACTTGAGTTCAACGCTGTTATTTTTTTTTTACAAAATGGGATAAAGGGGATTTTCCCGGAGGCCAAAGAAAATTTTGAATCCTTGTGCAAATTGTTTTTTCTATGAGGCGATGGCTCAGATATAAATGGTCCTCCTGCTGAGATAAACCTCATTTAGTTATCTAAGCACTCAATTATGTATGGCACATTATTTTATATAAATTGCTCATAATAAACCAAGATAATGTATGTAAAATATTATGAAATAAAAGCTCTACAAAGACTTAAGTTAAAATACAAGTTGAAAAAGACATTTCTTATGAAATCGACTGCTCTAATGTCTTTTTATCTTTCCTGAATGAAACCATTAGTGTCTCTGAAGCTTCCGTTGGCTCTTGTCAACTTTGATGATTGGAAATGAGTGAAAATGCAGCCTCAGGCGCTTTTCAGAGTGAAGGAAATTATTCATTTTTTGTCCTTGCATACAATATTGTGCTGTGGCCAAACACCCGGAGCCGAACATCATCTACAGACTTAAAGTGTGTTGGCTTCTAGAGGCTTCTTGTTTGAGCTCGGTGGCATGCCAAAAAAAGTAATCACACCCAATAATGAGGAGAGACAGAGGTTTGGGAGGAAAGTTGGTTCTTCACTTTGCAAGAGAATGAAACCTTCAAGATGTTGGCCTCATTTGTCTCGGAGGAACACCGAACATTCAAGAGATAGGGGGATGGAACACAAGGGCAGTTTTCTTGTCTCAGTCTCCATTGTTTTCAGGGTGAGCTGAGGTGAAATGCAAGAGAGGGGAAGGATTTGGCCACGTTACCTCACTGCAAGAGAAAAACGAGAAATAATAGTTTGCTTGTATAAGCCTCTTTGAATGTGTGTGGGTGAACAGCATGAGATGTAAATGTCTGATGCTAAAACAGTTTTGCTTGTATCTGCCAATACAGAGGATCAGTCAACAGCCATTGTAAGTGTTAAAAGCATCCCAACCCCCTCCCCTACAGCTCTCGTCTTCACAGGGTACCTCACAGTTAGATACAACGTCTTCACTCAAACTGCAGAGATGACAAAGATATTAGTGAGATTCATAGTCCACCATATATCAGAAACATAAATTCTATGTTTTACTACCACTCCCTCTACAAGGGCTGAATATGAAATAATACTTGGGCCGAAACCGCAATTTTAGCTTCAAATTGCATTTTTACACATTTTCTTTAGGCTATAACTCACAATAATTAATCTAAAAGGTGTGAAGGAAATTTCAGCAACAGTTGGAAACAATCTCACCGGCAAATTTACACAGCTAATTAACGATTTCGGTCTCCTGGCTACACTACAGGAGTGAAGTGAAAATTGGCTGTGTGCTCTCCACATACCAGTATCAGTAACCACAGGGAGAGATTTTAAAGATTAAAAAGAGAAAATGTCTTTTCTACAGCCCGAAGAGACCTGCGGAGTGACACGTACTTATCATGGTAAATGTTCTCGCTGGTTACATCGTTTACATTTTACATAAGTGGTTTACAGCAAGATCAGTAGTTTTCAGAAAGGAAAATATTTGATTTTTAAGTCTGTCATAATATGGGTTTGGATGTACGACTGTAACCCTGCATGTTCAGGAGCTCCAGGATCACAGCTGGGAAACATGCTGGTAGTTTGTATTGTCAGCTTGTTAATGCTAATGCTACGTTCAGCTTTGGTTTGTTATTTAAAGTTTTTATTGTCAACCAGCTGTTTATCATTTATATCAAGTGAACATCTATGGGGCTCCTAACACTCTTCTGGAAGTTAACTAAAATAGCTCAGATTACTCAATTTTAGCTCAATTAGGAATTTAACTTTTAAAAAAAAGTAATCCATGTAAGAAGTTGAAATAAAAAAGTCTGATCATTTGAACATTAGTGACCTAATCTCTATAAACATATTTTGCATGTGAATACGTAGTATCTGTAAGGGAGGGAAAGCTTTCGGTTTCAATTTCTGGTTTGACCAATCACATTTGAGCAGGCATTGGTTTCCTGCAGGTAAACCGTCTGTATCCAGATAGCTGTTAATGGACGTTAGCCAAAGTAGAGATTAGCCAATTTATTGTTAAAACACCTAACAAAAAATATCAGAAAAAATCCAGTCGTAGATGTCGTCTCTCGACTCCAACTCCAGTCTTGTGTCTCACGTTGCTGGTCAGACTGTAAACAATGTTCTGTGAATGGAACACCGAGTCTTGGCCAGGTTATTAACTCCCTGCACAAGAAGCCTCAAAATATTGGCCGTTCCCCCCGGAGGTCAATTCTTGTTCAGACGATTGACGACGAGCTCCGAGAGTGATTACAACGTGATTGTGTCTATTCCATCGGTTCAGGTCTTCTGGTACACACGGAGCAGTATTGATTGATTATACAACAATGCAGAATCATTCCCACTGCATCAGGGGGTGCTGGCACTAACCAACTGATTTTTAAAGAAATGTCAATATTGACCTAATGAGAGTGAGTGAGTGTGTGTGGGTGTCTGTGTGTTTGTGTGTGTGTGTGCTTGTATTGCATTTGTGTGTTCTTATTTTATGCTACAGCAGAGTAATCATGCCTCCTTATGCAAAAGGAGGAAATTTATTAGCACCTTGCTGTTCTCACTTATTCTTCAACAGCAGAGCTATACCTTGCAGAGGCTTCATCAGATTGATCTGTTAGCTATACGCTGCCTCTCCTGCAGTTTATTATTGTCCCTTGTGTTAAACACTTGTCGTTGATCAGCATGGGGCAAACATTGAGGATCCACCACTTCAAAGCAGCCACGCGCACAACACGCTTTTACTCTTTGGGGACAATGTATTATCAAAGGAGGAACAAGAAGTTATCTGACATACTGAAACTAACTGTATTACTAATCAGGGTGGATTAATGCTTCAGTCAGCTTTTTCTTTTGGCTTTACTTTGACCTTGCGATGAAACGTGACTCTTCTCTATAACTAAAGCCTCTTTTTTAACCCCAACTTCCTCAGATGCTTCCGGCAAATCATAATGAAAACACAAATTTATTAGGATGCAGAAGTGGCAAATAAGCGAAACCAAACCCCCAATCTGACTGCATTTTTCATTATTCTGATTTTCTAAGACATCAAAATTTACCATTACGGAGCTGTGCAGCATGAAGGGAAATAATGAGCTTAGCATTTTGGTTGGTTCATCTGGTAAATGAAGGCAGGTGAGTTTAGAAGCTGTGCATAATGAGGAGCTTGTCTTAATTACAGTTTCCTGGAGGGGTAAGTGGAAATCAAAGCTCTGTCGTGATTTGTGTTTCTCAGTTATTGGTCAAAAAGCTGTTAAAACATCTCAGTGTTCGTGTGTAGATTCCACTTTGATGTGTAATGTTTAATCAATGCTCAGTGGGCACTGCTCTCTAGTGTATAATAATCACATTTTCTTTTAACTTTCTAACTCTGACTGAGGGAACATTGCCGTTAGACACATTTAAATCCTTCCTCTCATCTGTGCATCAAGGCTGAACTAATTTAGAGCCATTAGGTTGATTCGCAGCTTGGACTGATGAAAATAAAAGGAATTTCCGCACAGTGTGAGTGGTTTATGACGGGCAGGTTAGCAGCGCTTTACTTGAGCCTGCTTTGGTGTGGTTGTCATCAGCAGGCGTCATGACTCATCTCAGCCTGTCCAGTGTCTGGGGATGTCTCCATGCAGCACTTCCTGTTTGCAGTGCTTTTCCACTAAATAGCAAACACCACCATCGGCCGTGCTGGTTGTTAAAAGCCCATTACGGCTCCATTACCTGGCCCAGCCTGAAACAGGCCCCAATTCAGCAAAACAGACCCCCTCTCTCTGTCTGTCTGCCTGCTCCGTCCTGACTCTGTCTGGGTCACAGTTTCTTCATCACCACAGGCTGGCCTGAAACTCGGGAGCACCAGAGAACAGTGTTTGGATGTGGATGGACTTAGCAATGTTTGCTTGACCAGACATTGTAGGGAAATGATTTACAGATGGTTTTGTTTGTTTTGAACATATAGGATGATCGGCCAAAGACAATTCTTTCAGAGGTGTCCAGTTAAGTTAGCTCTTTTCTGACCCCTGCAATAAACAATCACATTATTGATTTTTCCTGGTATCCTCGCTGATGCACACTTTTTATTTTTGCCCAAATTCCAGTAGGAGTAGATGGTTGAGTTATGTTAAGTTAAGTTTGAAAAAGATTTTTCCATCTTTCAGAAAGATTTATGCCATCAGGACTTCTGCCTCTTGTTAACGCCAGAATCCAAGTCGTGGGGTGTAAAGTATTTGAGCATTAGGTTCAGTTAATGCTCAATGAATCTTCAGATGTCAATGTGAAGTTTTCACGAAATGCAGATAAATTATTAAAACTTGCGAAAACAGTGATATAGTTCTCTGACATTAAGGACAGAGAGAAGCCATCTTTCAGAAAAGTTTCTGGCTTTTTCTGTGAGGCAACTTGGCTTGAAAAGATTTACTTTTCCTCATAATAACTACTTTGTTTTTATGCTTCAGTCTCCTCCACCACACATTTTCTCATGAATAACACTTTAATGAGATGAATCAATATGGTTACCTAAGCTCTTACATAATGAGTCAATCTGTTCTTTTGGAAATAATTGGTTATTTCAAAAAAGCATTTGTTGGTGTATTAATGGAGCTTTGACAATATAGTAGAGATGTATCTGTATTTATCCCTACATATATTCTTTAATTTAAGCATACACAGGCTTTTGTAGGCCTAACAGTTCCTCCCACTAGAAAGATAGAGGAGAGCTAGAAACTCAAGAAACTGCATCGTTTCAACCCGTCCTGAGTGAGAGAATCTTTTCTAGCTTCACATTAGAGTCTGTACAAGGAAACTGCTCGCTGTCTTCTGAAGAGGTTGTTTTAGAAAGTCTGAGTGATGAGGCTGCTGGGAAAGTCCATTCAGTATTAATCACCAAATATTAAAGTCCACCACCTAGATTTAAAGAATATATAATAATGTGTATATGGATAACTGGGATTAGTCAGATACTGTAATTTTAAAAAAAATAATGAAATACACAACATAATCATACAGGCTGAATTCAGTTTATTGTCTCTGCTTATGACAAAAACTTTATGGCCCTTTGCAATTTTCTAAAGAAACAATAGCATTAATTGACTTTAAACATCTTAGGGAATTAAAACGTTTCTTGTTTTTACAGTTTCTGTTCTTTTCTAATGTTTGACAAAAATAATTACCAATGTGTGTATAATTCCCCTTTGTCCTCTCTCTGGAGCCATAAAACAAGGCTTTTATTATTGTGACTTGAAAAGGGCCCATGTTGTTATTAAAGTTATCAACAGAAAAGCCATATGTGTGTGCCGTATACCCCATGCTGCTGTGATTAAACTCTCCATCAACTAATGTACAAAAAGACCTTTTCAAAAGTTAAACACTTCACTTTCAAACCCTGTCGTTGTGTTGCAATGCCACAAAGTTAAAACAGTTGTAGAGAGGTACCAACACAGTGTTTCTACTCAATAAATTGGGCTAATAATAATACAAAGAATAATAATAATAATAAAATGAAAGATTAGAAATACTAAATATTCAGAAAAGCTTGATCTTGGCCCTGTGCAGTTTTTGACCTCTATGCAATGTGACAAGAATGGCAAACAACAACGTAGAGGTGGTACAAAACAAAGAAGTGTTCAGATAACTAAATAAATCTGAGACTATGTTACATAAAAACATAAAAATAGTAAAAGGACAATAAAAATAAATAGATGTGAAAGGTGATAAGAAAACGAAAGCAAAAATGTGATTTAAAAAAAGTGAGAAGTCCCTGACCCTGCAGGCCTTATCTCCAGTTTGTTCAAAGCTGAGGGGGCCTGATGGCGAAAGTTTTCAGTTTCGATTTTGGACCAGCCAGCAGGGTTCCGCCAGTCCCCTGCATGCTTTGATTAGCGTGGTTGACACTGGACCCTTAGTTCAGGTTGCTTTGGTCATTGTTGGTAATGGCGTGTGTGATCACAGTGACACATGAGGGTTTCATGTGAGAGTTATGAGACTAATGCAGCAGTGGAAGGTGGAGGTGGTGTGTATTTGTAACCCTCAACCATTGTACCCCTCAACAAGAGTAACCCAAAGGATGAATAAAGAGGGATAAACAAAGACAGTCACAAATGTAATAATCATAGTAATATCTGTCATTCATATAGTGCCTGTAAGGTACCTCAACTGTACAGAGTTAGGAAAAGAGAATAGAAATAAAAATAAATTAGGACAGAAAAGTAAAAGTAGAATAATGCTCGCGAGGGTAAAAGAAACAAGTGTTCAAAAGCCTTTGTGAGCAGGTGTATTTTCTGGATGGAGTAGGGTTGGAGAAGGTCAGGCAGGTGTTGGTGGGTCAGGGCAAGAAAAGGATTTATAGGTAAGGGGGAGGACTTTGCATGTGAGACAGGAAGTCCCCAGAAACCAGTGAAGGAGGAGAAGGGTGGGGATAATGTGCTGCCAGGGCTTCATTCAGGTTAGAAGTTCTGCACATACTGTTTGATTATCTGAACAGGCCTCAAGTGCAGTGGTCCAGACGGGAGGAGGTGGAGTCTGTGGAGAGGGGACTGAGTGTTATCTTCTGCAGTACGTGAAAGCATTGTACATACAGATAGAGATGGCCACATAATGCAAATACATTGAAAGGCTATAGTTGTGGAGTGGAAGAAAAATTGACTTTTATAAAATAGCTTGAGATGGAATAACTAAAAAAGCAAGTAGCTGATAAGATTATGCACGTATTAGATAAGAGACTGTCCCCTGCTGATCAGACTTGATTTTGGAGTCGTCCCCCTCTCAAAGTCACTCTTGAGCTTTTATAAGGGAATGATATTGATGTGAGCCAGTTATCACTCATTCCATACACTACGTGCTTCCCACCATAATTACCTCTGGGAACTACTGGCTACTCAAAATGTTAATGGTGGAACAGGTACTCTCAGATTGCAGTGATTCAGTCCAAGCCTGGCAGGGTTATTCAAAGTGCTCCTCTTTACTGCAGAGGTGGAGCAGAGGGGGCAAACTAAAACTCACCAACGGCTCATGGGCTCATTGTAGGTTTTGTAGAGAAGCTTATGAAAACACAGAGCATCCCATAATGAAAAGAGAATTAAAACATGCTCTGGTAATTATATTTCTCCCCATGAAGTCTTGTGCGTGTTTCTCTGAGGATTGACAGCTGCATGGCGGTGTTAACGCACCACTGTTTGTGATGTACACAGCTGAGTTTTCATTCCCTGACAAGCCCTTCATCTGCTCGGCTCAGCTCCTTCTGCTTTTGTCCGTGTGATTGTTCTGTCTCCTTCTTTAATCTGCCGGCTTTACTGTTGGCTGTAAACACAGGAAGTAATATTTTTTATAAAAGAACAAGTATTATGGATTTTTTGCTGCCACAAACAGCACGCTCTATCACACTCACACCCCACACCTCTGAACAAACTTGCTCATGCAGATCCACTAAACTCTTTAAAGTTGCACGGCTTAATATCTCATCAACTCTTTCATTATGACTTTTATAAAAACAAAATCCTTTTTCCGCGCAGTAAACTTATGGAACTGGCTTTGTAGCCCGCTCAAACACTCATTAATGTTTATCAGGCGGCAGATTTTTCTGAAGAGGAAGCTGTTCAGTCAAGGCCAGTGTATTTGTGCACATTTTATACAAGAAGGCAAATTAAAGTGCTTTGCCTAATGTATCACATGCATTAAAAAAAGACATTTAGCATAAAGCATTAGGACGAAAATGAAAATGCTCAGTCAAAGGCATTAGGAACATGGACGTTTTAAACTTAGATATTAAGCTAGTCAAGCTCTGTGCCCTGCTTTTTATTTTTTAGTCTTCTTTCCTCTAATTTGTTGTATGTTTTTTGTAAATGTAAAAGGTCTGAAAATTGAAAATGCCCAAAGTCCTCAAACACCTCACCCCCACAGGCAAACCAGTTCCTGACGCCCCTGAAATACTGTGCCAATAATCCGACCAATACTTCCAGGATATGGTGATATGGTTGCATGACATCACAATGCCCCACATTTGCATAATGCATGTGCAGCGGTTAATCTGGTACTTCCCCTAAAAAAGCCAAGTAAAGCGAGAGTAGAGGTTCGTACACGTAGTTGGCCAATCAGAGCAGACCAGGCCTTATCGGGAGGCGGGGCCTTAAACAGAAAGGAGCGTTTCAGATGTATCTCTGATGTGGTCTCTACCATTTCTATCCTTCTGTCAACATTTTTGTGCAAACAACACAAATGTATGTGCCTCAGGCTCCCAATCCAATCCAGCCTATAACTTATCTCCAGACAGCTTTGATCCCTTCCAGTTGGCAGTTTTTGATCAAAGACTTGTAAATGCAGATAAGTGCACAAGTGCATAATTTACTCCAAATCATGTAAACATAACAAAATGTCACTTAAGATTCATATTCAGTCTTTAACTCCAAAGCAATGAAGGGACTTAAAGTTTTCTTTTCATTTCAAAACTATATTTCAGTGAGCATCATCATTACAGTACTCCAGCAGCTGAACCCTGTTTATTACGGTGCATCACACTTTACACAGAGTTTTTTACTCCCTTGATATTCATCCATTAAGTCTTACTGTCATTGGAGCAGCTCCCTCACATCTCTGTTATCTCTACTGTCACGACAGTAACAGTTATTCCTCATAGTGAGGACAGACAGCATCTGCCTGCTGCTGCTGCCATAAACCACACAGATAAGAGCAGCGACAGGGAACCATAGCAGTAGAGTTACAGTTGAAGCAAGCAAACTCATTAGGTTCGTTGATACTTCCCTATGGGTTTATCACTATAAATACATGCATTCATTTAATCAACTGCCAAAAAGATCTTTAATCAATGAGCCTAAAACAACAGATACATTACATAGTCTGCACTGAGTTCATTGCCAATTTTATCATTTGAATTTGAATTAGTTACAATGTCACTGTCGAGCCAGATAATTATTCAAGTAAATATTTCTCACTGTTTACTTTCTCTTGTAACCCTCTGTTTAACTTATACTTATGAGACCCTCATAGGTTTACGCCATTGTGCCATCTAACCGGGGCTTGTAATGGAATAATATTTTCAGTAAATGTCTTTTGTTTTGGCATGTACCAAACAAATGCAGCCACTGCACATGTGGACCTCTTTGTGAGTGCGGAACTCAATTTGGAACTAAATTAAGCAGCCCCTTCGTTTAGCTGCCCAAGTGATAACAAACGTGACTCGGGCCACATTATTTTCTGCAGTTTAAGAAGTTCGAGCACTACGGATCTCGAGATGCACTCTGTATTTTATGTCCAAATCCAACATGAGCCCAATGTTTTCTCTGATTACAGGCATGTGCATGTGTTACAGTGGAAATCCTGGCCAACATCACCAAACCCAAATATAATTTAAAAAGATAGGTGTTTTTATAGCAACGGATTAGCATCCTCTGTAAGAACACAGGTCTTAAAGACATGCTGTAAGTAATCGAGCTCTGTACTTTCATTTAATTAAAAATTGCAGTAGAATTACAGACCTTTAAGAACGATAACCATTGTCTATTAAGTAAATTAGTGTTTTATTTAAAAAAGGAAGAAAATAAAGCAGTTCAGCGTTTTTTATTTCTTGTTTTCGCTGTACTAGCATCTCCCCTAAAATTGTGGGTTCTGCAGGTCCACATCTCTCTGTATGTATTGAATGTGTGTGTACTGCTGACTATGCATACAGCACAGTATTGAGATAATGTAAGAGTTTGTTCCTCTGCTGTACGGTTCTCAGTTGTAAAAGTGCAGTGGCTCAGTCATTTGTCTCTGTGGCGGAGGATGACTCTAGCTGGTACAGGCCCTGGCACTGCCAACGGGGAGCACCTCCTCTCCTCCCCCCTCAAAAGCTCTGATTGTTAAAGGGCAGCATCCATCACTGGACCAGTGTTCTTTGGTTTGACACCATTGTTCACATTCTCCCTCTCTGTCCCCTCTCACCTCACTTTCTCTCCTCCGATCTCTTCACAGTTTCTCTCAGGGTTTCTCTCTCTCTCTCCGTCAGATTGATGAATGAATCTCACGATCACTCAAACATGCAAAAGCGGCAACATGTAGCGCATGGACAGGTTTTCTTATCGACCCAGTTTATACAGGCAGTTCTTTCCCATGTGTCTGCAGTTTTTTCCTGATTGATTTCATGTGGACAGGAACCATCTCTATGTGCATTCTGTTTCTGTGTGTTTATGTGCCATGTCTCAGATTGTGCCTCCGTGTGGCCATGAGTTCAAGAGACCACGTCATCCGACCTCGACCATCTGGCAGGACAATCACTGTGTGTGTGTGTGTGTGTGTGTGTGTGTGTGTGTGTGTGTGTGTGTGTGTGTGTGTGTGTGTGTGTGTGTGTGTGTGTGTGTATATATATATATGTGTGTCTTTGTGTGTGTGTGTGCGCGTGCATGCGTGTGCTTGTTAGCAGCTGGGTCTGTCAGAAGAGTCCAAGGGGAGGGGATGAAAGACAACGAAGATTACTAAAGTAATACCCTAGCCACTGTATCCCATATGTCTGACAAGATGAAGTGAAGAAGAGTCTCATAACAACTCCACTTAGACCGGAAGTGCAGCTGTGGATGAGCAAGTGTCACTTCCTTAATGGATTTTGCTTCATTGCTCTCTCTGTCCCCTTACATTCATAATATACTAAGGGATTATTCAGGACACTTTCATTTTTTTTCATTATGCACATAATAGTCTATATACAGTATGTAGTCACATGAGCCTGAGCTATTGGATCTCAATTAATCTATCTTCTATTAAATTTAGCATCTAGGGCAGTAAGCATTTGTCTCTTCAAACCACCTCTGTAACCTTATTTTTTCTATAGTGCAACTACATCAGTAACAAAAGTGACACTGAGATGAAACAGAATTGGCCGTGTCTCTCGACAACACCAGCATAGGGTTATGTTGCTCTGGTATTCTAGTCTCTGAACAGCATGAACTGGGGCCAGTTGTTGGCTTATTTACTACTATTCTCTATTCTCCTATTGAATTTGCATCTAGTTGTAAATACACCCGTCACATTTGTGAGCTGGTTAACAGAGATCTGTATATATAGATAAAGGTGTGGTATAAGTTGTGTGAAACAGACTAGACCATTTGAAACAAATTGTCTGTGGTCACAGAGATTAGAATCGTTCAAATGGAGTTCATTTGGTTCACCGTGAGACTCTTCTTTAAGGCATCCGTGTGGCACTTGATTGAAAGAAGTGACTGTGCAGCCACCTTCACAACTTCTCAACCCCGAGCATCGCTGCATAGTTGGGATGCCTCTCACACTGTGACTTTGAGAACGTTCTAATTATTGGACACTGTTTTCACAGTGAATTTTAGGAGCCCCTAGTTATAAGGCTGTCGTCTTGTGATGAGATCTGTGTGCTCCATCTCGGTTTTACTGACGTTTGTTGTAGCAGTTCAACGGTTTTGAGATCTTAAGTGTTTGGCAGAGCAGAATGTTTGTAGACTGTGTTGTGACCTTAAGCTATTAATATGATATAGTTTCTCAAAAATCAGTAAGGCGCTGACACAAGCATCCTACTGGTTTACAGCTTCAGGACATTAGTCATGTCCACTTCCATATTGAAGTCGGTCCATTTGTCAAAAAAAAAATTCACGTCCAATGTCTCTATGAGTTCCGAGAACGTCCCTGAGCACTGATGATGGTATCAACCAGTGTTGAGTGGTATTCTTTCTCTCGCGCTGTCCCACTCTCCTACTTGAGACAACCATTCACACTAGCTGCCAATGAAATGCTCCACAAACACAGCTGTCGTGACAGAGATAAAGTTAAGTGTTAATGCAGCAGGATGAATGGCTCAAGCCAGCTTCTGGAGAAATATAATTAATCTCAAATTAGAAGGTTCTCATGCCTGAAAGTATTAAGAACATATCAAGTAGGGTTTCAACTAATTAATAGTAATAAATAAAAGGGAAGTATTTTATATAAGTATATAGAACTTATAAAGCCACTCAAGGGAAAAGTGTGTTTGTTTCTTAATGGGGTCAGATCATGGTCATTCAGAGCTTAACGACCGAAGAGATGAAGGAGATTTAGCCAGGATCTACGGAGTGGGAAATAATTCAGATTTTTCATTGTGGTTAGGTTAAAGTTACAGTCAGGCATGAGGTTTTGGTTTGGTTGTCCACAATAAATGTAAGACAATGTAAAGTCCTAATGCGAAAAGCTGTGAAAACTTGTGTGCGTTTGTGTGTTGGTGTGTGTAGCAAGTCTTACAGGCAGTTGGGGGTGAGATGTGTTGTCAGCAGATGTATTTGTATTTTTTTCAAATGCAAATGGAATGATAATCATCAATTTTCATACCATGGTGGTACACCATTAGACATTTTGGTCATTGTAAATGAAACACCTACATTATATATAAAAGCAGCAGAATGAGACTGAGCCAGGTTATTTGATGAATATGTTCATATCACGTTGTGAGAAAAACCTTTTACATGTTTGATTCACTCCTGTCAAGGAAACGAGAGTGATGCAGAAATGGGTGGAAAAAATAGACAGAGAAAATAACATTAGTTGGTCGGGAAACAAATGGTTGTGAGGACCTCTTCGTAATAACAAGGGCTTTTATT
Source organism: Paralichthys olivaceus (assembly GCF_024713975.1). NCBI lineage: Eukaryota > Metazoa > Chordata > Actinopteri > Pleuronectiformes > Paralichthyidae > Paralichthys > Paralichthys olivaceus. The sequence goes on along the minus strand of NC_091105.1, from coordinate 20,979,417 downwards.
TTATTTAGTAGTGCTGCAAGGTTAGCCTCACATCTGGTTGGATGAATACTGCAGCTACGACACAGCTGTGTATATAATGGAGCTTGCAACACTAGCAGAAAACAAAGGTGGACAGAGCCTCATTAGATGCAGTGTGGGCAAAAGTGTTTTTTTGGGTTTTGATGCAACATGCAAAAAAAAGATGTTTAGCTACATCTTTAAACTTTTCCCTTTTAGCAAAACCCTTCCCCATTTGAAGACACTGTGAAGTGGAAAGGTCATGAACATGGCTTGGGTTGTAAGAAGGGAGTGGTTCTGCTGCTCTTATCTTGTCGAGAAAAATCTCTGGAGGACTCACGTCCTGAATGCCAGATGGGGTTACAGAGACAGAGAGCGTCTTTTTTCTTTCAGGCCTGTGGGTGCTTCAGATCCACCATGAATGCAGTGGCATGGGGAGTTTTTTGCCTCTGGGTAGGAGTTTTGGTCTGGGGCCACATAGCGAAGGGTGTTTTTTCAGAGGAATGCTTCCCGTGCCTCGGTCCCCCCACAGCCCTTGTTGTTGTCCCAGATGCTAAGCTGCACATCCTCTTCACACTGATGAAGAGGAGGAAAAATGAGCTTGAGACCCACTCCATGCATACCTCTTCCCTTCTAGATGCTGATCTTTCCCATCTTCCACGAATTTCTCGGCTGAGCAGATCAGACAGGCTGTTTTTGGTTTTCGTTTACTGTATCATGCAAGTGTGTCTTGTTGACATTATGAAAAGCGTAATGTCAACATATTTTGAAGGTTGTCGGTATCTCTCTGTGCTAATAAAGGCAGGTGATAGAGCTATGTATCAGACAGAGCATATGTACAACAGACGCTGACCTCCGTGTCTTCTCCTCTGGTGGCCTGAGGACCTCTTTGCTACATCAGTGACAGATAGTCCTAAAAAACTCTCATTATCTGGAGATTCAACACATTAGTAAATCTGGTGGTTATGAAAGGAGCCAGCAAAGTGAAGGCAGCACGCTGTCAGCAGATCCCTGCTTCTGTCTGCAGTGTTATGCTTCAGACTGCTGGATAATTGGCCCTTAGTGTTGTTTACAAGTTGCTTTGCATAACCAGTGTCCAAACAGTGATGGCTGCAGCTGGAGGAGTTTGTTTTTTAATGTAGTGAAGGACAATAGACAGGAAAGAGAAACAGGCTGCATCCCATTTGGATTTCCACCCCCCCACCCCACCTCAGCCTCCTTCTCAAAAAAACCGAAGAATGACTTGAAACGCCTATTTCCCTTCACATTTCAATATTTCCAAGGGAAGCACAACCAGGTTCAACTGTAAACGGTCACAATGAAAATGACAGTTAATGTCTGAGAAGTGACTTTGAATTACACCTGAATATAAGAGGAGATTAGTCCTGATTGCCAGGCTGAGTGGCACAGACAATTTAAATTAAGGAAGATTGGGTAGGTGTGTGGAGGAATCTATTTAGGACTGCTCGCTGTCAGACTGACTGCCTGACTCATGTTATTAAACGAACGGTTAGATTAGTCATGGAGGAAACAAGTCAGTGTCTGATTGACCATAATTTAGATATTGAGCCTTGGCCTAATCAAAAAGTAGGAGCACAAGCCGTCTCACTGGTATTGGTGATTGGGCTGGGTACCAAAATACCTACCAGCAGGATCTCAAATATTTAAAATCACGTTAAAATAAATATATATATATATATATATACCTACTACTGTGTAGTCTGGTCAAAAAGTGTTACTCCAGAAAATGAAGTTACAGAAATAATAAAATAATGAAAGTTTTTTTAATCATCATATGCTTAGTCAACATCACATTTAATGGTGGCTACACACTCTCTTCATGGATCTGGCAGTATGCAACCTTCAGTTGCCATGTGATGTAATGACGCACCTAGTGATGCACAGGATTCATTCAAAACCAGAGTGATGTGTGAAGAGTTTTGCACTTGATATTTCAATATGTAACTTAAGTATTAAGTATATTAAACCGTCAATGTCTGATTTGCCTTAACAATAAATTAGCCGTTCCTATTATTGAGAGTCAATTTGTGTTATTTTAAAGAATAAAAGTAAGCAAGGTTTATCTCATAGCTCGCACTGTAAGAGGTGAACCAGAAGAAATTGATATAACTTAACGGGAGAAGGAACTTTCAGCGAACAAGTCAAAGACAGTTATTGTGAGCTGTGTAGAGAGCAGGCAGCTGTGTACGGGTTTGTAGATAGGGCAGAAGGCAGAAAGAACAAATCATAACATTGTGTCCTCACAGTTTCCTTATCTAACATACTGGAGTTGTCATGATGCATTACTTACAGTTCTTGTTACCAGTCAGGCAGCAAGGTATTGTCTTAATTTCCTGTCTCTCTCCATAAAACATACATAAGAGAAAATAGTATAGATTAGAGGGACTTGCTTTATACAGTCCACTTGTTTTCAGTCACATTTTTGCTCATGTATTTAAAACTCTTATAAAGTTAATAGAATATTTGTATAATCTTTCACAGAGACATTTGGCTCCTACCTATCATCTTTTTCACAGACACCATGCAGCTTTAATAACAATATATTTTAATAATGGATGTTTGGTTTGAAGAAAAAAACATGATGAAGTAGGTAGAGAATAATTGAATATAGCTGATCGCAATCATGAGAAGCAGTTAAAGGATCATTACAGTCTTTTTCAATGTGATGGATTTCATTTGGCACCCAGAGATAAAATCATCTCAGATCATTATTTTTAGATTGTGTATGACGGTGGTAACTGTACAGGTGAGTACACTTTGTTATCTCCGCAGGATTCCATCATTTCAGTAAAAGGTGAATAACATTGATACATTCCAGAACAATAATAAAAGCACCTTGTCATATTTTTTGGAAGATTGAAAACAGTGGGGTTTCAGTGACTTGACCGTCCTCCACTCTGAAGAAGATTTGTTTTGTTAGACAGAAATGTCAGCATTTGGCCAGCAATCACTAAGCTACCCCTTTTCCACCAAGGTTGTTTAAGACCTAGTCTCTAACCAGTTCTTTATGTTTCATGTGACCAGAAAAAACTGCTTTGACCCTGAAGAAAGTAATGCTTAGTTCAGGGGCTAGGGGTGGGACCAACCAAAAAACATTGTGACCACTATTTTTGCAAGCTGTACAAATGCTTTAAACCTGTCGTATTTGGATGCCAATGGTACAGTGCAATACAGTTGCAAAGCCAGGAGCAAAACTTAACGAGACTCTGTGATCCGCCATTGTTGATGTTGTGCTTGAAGTGCTGCTGGAAAATCCAAGACATATACAGTGACAAAATGGTGTGGCTGTATGGCTCTATAAGTGGTTCCTAAAGGGTTGGCAAGCTGACCCAGCTTTGAAGCAGCACATATTGCATTTTATTGCAGAGGTCTGTCAAGCAATCAACACAATTTTCAGACAGAAGCTGAAAAACTTTTCAGATTGGAAGGTCTGTAATTTGCACTGTTTAGAAAAACTTTGTAGAAAAAAATGGCGAAATGCAGTTATAGACAGTCCACCTCTTGTTTTAAGGAAGTGTTGTGCATTCTGGGATGCTTTTCTGCTCACCAGTTTTTTAACTCAGATTGAGATTCAGATGAAATTATCTCAGATTCTAGCATTTTCAGACCAAAATCTGTCACCATCAAACCACTGAGATGTTTTCCTTAGTAGGATGTTGGATGTGAACATGAATGAGCAGATGTTCAGCTGTTCTTAAGTGCTAAGTTAGTAATAATAACTAGTAATAATAACACGTCTTTTGAAGGGTTTTTCTTGAAACTGTTGACTGCTGACAAACACACACTCCTCAAATGAAAAACTATTATCAAGAAATCTGGCATCAAGCTGAGCGGGAAAGAGTCACTTACTTTTCTTTCCATCTCAATTTAAAAGACGTTTCAGAGCACAGGGGAGACTATGGAAACCATTCACTGCAGGTTTTAATACGTAGCTCATCCTTGTGCACAGATGCCTATTTTAACAATAAATAGCTAATATGTTAGCGTCAGTATTATTCAAAGCCATAATGTTCAAGTGGGCTAAAAGCAAAACTGCACATAATTCCAAAAATACCATAATCACAAAATTACTTAAAGTTGCTTTATTTATAAGCTGTGGACCTCTTAATTTCTACATTTCATTGATTTCACTTTTGATAATAACTTTGCATTAAATCAGCTTTTAACCCTGAAAGAATCTGATTCATTTATACTGGGAACTCGTTCTGTCTCAGAAGGGCCTCTAAGAGCTTGAGCTTTTCGCTGAGGCTTGTTCACCTTGACGAGGATGTGATTACATGAGAATGAGATGCAATGAGCGAGACAACATTCACAAAGTACTTTGTACAGCAGTGCAGGGCAGGGTGTGTGTCGGCCCTGCTGTTGCCATCTGGGTCATGGGATTATGCTGAAGAAGAAAGTATTAGTAGATGGTTTTTATTAAGGCATTTTACCATCATGTCGCAATACACAAAGACGTTCAAGGTCATTTTCTGAAGGATGTTTGAGTGTCTTGATCTGTTCTATTCAATAGTGAAGCAATCTGATGAACAGTCAAAAAATGTAAAAGCTGACTTGTCCTACAAAAATAGTTTTTCTAAAGTGCATTTAAGATAGTCCATCTGGTGGGCGACTGTGCACAACCCCACCCCAGGGCCATCTTCAATTGTGCATAAAATCCTTAAGATGAAAAACAAAGTAGATTTGTTTCCCCATAAACAGTGTTTTGAACAAATTTCACATTTGGGGCAGTGATGCGGGCATGACGGATGGTGGCTCCTTAAGGCCTCCCCTTCTCAAACAACCAAAGTTGGTCTTATTCTTTTTAAACCAAAGCTGCTTTCAGACATGCACTGAGCTCTGCTTAAGCTCCTGAAACGATCTGAGAACACAAATATCCGAGTGAATGGCTCCAGACATTCTCCTGAGTTTCTCCTACCAGCCCCCCGGTCCAGATGAGTCCTTGTGTGAATACAGCAGGATAGTATCCTAAGAATTCACCACGAGTGAGTTGGTGTGCTGATGTTTTACATGTGATACAAAGCTAAAAAAAGTATAAGTATAAATGTAGAAGAGAGGGACACGGACAAAAACTTCAAACACATAATCTCTGCAGCGGAATTTCTACGTTACGTCCTATATCTTGCATGCTGAGCCCTCATCTGAACACTTTCCTGTTGTTGGAAAGTGTCTGACCACAGAATCTCCTGCCGCATAATTGAAAGGCAAACTCTATAAAAAGTCCAGGCCTTATAATAAAGATATGTTCCGGAGTTCCTGTAAGGCTCAAGTCATATTTGCATCTATTCTCCAATGATATTAACATTGGATAAATGACTTGCAAATGTGCCAGAAGGAAAACGAGCAGGAGAACACACTGGCCCAAATAATTAGAGGTTAATGTTGCTATTACAGATTTTTTATCAGGAGTAATTCCATCTAGCAAGCCATAGAGTGAATTTATAGACATAGCACGAACTATGGAAGCAGAGACAGTAGCCTCGTAGCTCTCGGGTACCAAATCAGATAAGTGTCACCGTGCATTGGGCTGAAAATCCATACTTATAGGAGTTATTTTAGTGACACTGGGCCTTTTGTCTCTCCATAATAACTATGCAGCTCTGACAACGACCCACTGTTCCGCTGGTATTAGCATGCAGATTCTCTGTAGTGCTACACCATTTCTGCCAGTACAGTGTGGATATTGTGTCAGAGGCAGGAATGTGCTGGATGTCCAACTCTGTGGGAGCTGAGCAGCTTAATGGATAGCTGTCAAAGTGGACTTAACAGGAACAGCTGTGTCTTCATCTCACTGGGACTATCGCACTGAAACACACTTTCAACTGAAAACATGAACTGTGGTACTGTAGGGACTGTGAGGTGATGCAACCTGAACATGTCAGGCAGATTTATTTCTGTTCATTGTTTTAGAAGCTCTCGCCCTAAAAACGTGAATTATTAATATAAGCTCTGTAAAGTTGTGTTTAAGCACTGATGCATCGTACACCAGTGAAATTAAGCTGGCGTTTGTTGCTATAACATTGATTTGACTCAGTAGTCGTCACCTCTAAAAACAGAAGGTGGTGAAAGTGACCTCAGAGACGACAATATACAAGAGTTCAGGGAGTAGTTTTCAGTTGCTAATGTACGGTGATCAAGACCCCACACACAACCACATTAATGTGATACACAGTTGCAATGATGACAACACTACTGCAAAAGCCACGACACAAATGCACAATGTTGACAATGAAATGAACAGACTTCTGCTGTCTTTTTGTTTTTTGTGGTCAAGTGAGCCATCGCTTGTCAAAACCCGGTCAAGCCAGTACACAGACATTTTGGATGAATCGTTTTTGGGCGCTTTAAGCCTGATTTATGATGTATGGATCAAGTTAGTAATTCCGCAGCTCTCCTTGTTTCATCTCTAAGCTCCGTTGCTCACTTCCATTGTGCTTTTGTTTTCCGTTGTGTGTGTGCTTTTGTAGTTTTGTTGTGGCTTTTGCAGTTGTGTTGTCAGTTTTGCGTTATGGCTCTTGCTGGTGTGTTTTCCGTTTTTGTGCTAGTGTCTTGGTCAACATACAAACGTCTTTGATCTCAGGTCGGCACCTCTTCCACTTCAGCAGGTTCACCCGAGTGAAGATGTGAAACGTTAGCTCTGCTGCTCCCTGCTACAGCAGGAAGGGCACGGCTGCGTCAAAAGAGCCCATTGTGCTGCTGCTGTGGTTTGTTGTGTGCCATGCAGGCCCGAGCCCATAGATGACCCTTGTTTGTTTCTGCACAGGACTGGGTGAGGCAGATGCGAACCAGAACAATGGCTGCATCTCGACAAAGCCGGCGGTGACTGACTCCACGGGCACTGAGGGCCCCCACCAGCCCTGGACCCCAGCCAGCACAGCTGACCCTGACGCCGCTACGCCACGCCCCCACCTGGCCCGCCTCTTCTCCCGAGATGCCCCGGGCCGCGAGGACAACACCTTCAAAGAGCGACCCTCCGAATCGGATGAGCTACAGACCATCCAGGAGCACAGTGGAGCGGCTTCAGAGTGCGGGTCGGAAACTCCCGAACAGGAACTAGATTAGGCTAGCTTTTTTTTTCTCCCTCTCCTCTCTTTTCTCTTCTCCTTACTCTATCTTTCAGTCTCTCATTTAAGAGAGCGACAAGAACCCCAAATTTGACAAATACAAATATACCAACAACTACAGCTACTACTATGGCATCTGCAAGCAGCTCCGCACAGGCCGCCTTTGGGCTTGGCCGCAGGAAGAAGAACCCCGGCCTTTTGGATCAGATCGGAAAGTTCTTCGGAGGGGACAAAAAGAGGAAGAGCAAGGTGAGAATGCAGGGAGAGTTGAGGTGGGAAAAAAAACTTGACCCCTCTCATTTATCACATTCTGCTGATTCACTCCCAGAACCACTTTTTTTTTTTACTTCTAATTCTTTAAATCTTGTAAGAATTTATTGCAATATATAGAAATGTGGTGGTTTTAATGTTGTTTTCATGGTGAACCTGAGTCTAATACTGTCCTACGATTCATGGTAACTGGCTAGTTGATGAATCAATGCTGGTTAATGACTTTGGGTGGAGCTTGTTTTATTTGATTTTCTTTTATTACAAAGAGGCTGTGATTTTGAATCATTTTTTAGGATATAATTCTATATTGGTCTGTTTTTCTTTAAATGGTACTGACATCAATAGCTTTTGTTTTTAATATATCTCTTGTAAATGTGAAATGATGGACTTTGTTTGCTTGTTACTGTCAAATTACAGTCTGCTTATTAGAACTATTGACAAAGTGGAGATAAGAACAGCTATGTTTCAGTTCAGGTAAAGATGATGACGGTGGGAATTGATGCTGATATAATTAAGATATGATGCTGGTACATTTTCAAGGCTTTGGGAATTCTTTAGAGCGCTAGTGCTGCTTCGTTGAAAATTTGTGTCTTCGATTCCTTTGTCTCTTTGGGCCACAGGGAGGTGCTTTGCTGCAGTTTAAACAGTATAGCAGTCTGCAAAGTCACTTTCTAAATTAATGATTATATTATTCTATAAATGATCAGAGAGGGAGTCAGTGTATATTAACATATAATGATATGCAGTATATTTCAGTAGGAGCATATTATCAACCCCCTTCTTTGGGAATATATACAGGAGGCTGCAACTCATAAAGTAAGAGCAGGTTTATCTAATCTGTTAGACAAGTAATCCTGAGCCTGCATTACTTTTTAATCAGTCTGTATTCTAGTGAGGTCAGGATAGCAAAGAATAATGATAAGTAAATATTAAACTTTATTAATCAGGTCTACTTTGTCAAAAATAAAGAAGAAAGTAGCATGTTGTGTTGGCTTATTGTTACTGTGGTGAAATTTATGTTTGTGCACCTGGCACCAGTTTATCCACCACTTCACACAGACTGGGATCTACTTCTAGTCATGATGGACTGCCTGGCACTGTTATTAAGAACCAGACTGCAGCTTTGCTGGTTCCACGCCTTTCCACTCCACAGGGCCCTTCACTCAGTGATGCCATCTGGAGGTGGTGTTGAAACTGGGATTCCAGCCTCAGTGCCAAATGTGGTGTAAATGTTCAGGGACACCATTGAGCATTCATTGTAATCCTGAAAAACACTGTACTGCAACAAGCTGAGGCTGAATCCCACAGCCTCTTATAGTGATTTCAGGAGGAAGGCCTGGCAGTGTTATAGCCCCATTATGAGTCACATCTGTACAGCTGAAACATGGACGTCCCTGATGAAAGCTATGTTACAGAGAGCTAAATCCTGATAATAACGTCCACCATTTCTAACCCTTGGAGCACTAATCAGTGCTTTGGCAAAGAAATCAAAGAGCAGGATGAAAATATGCAGTCCCCCCTCATGCCTTATGTCAGCTATGAAAAGGTGTTCAGTTTAAGATTCAGGATGAGAAGTCTCAAGTTTCATTCATGCTCAATTTCGTCTGTATTTGTGGGCGTTTTCTCAAAGCTTACAGCCAAAATGAAGCAGTACCACCTGAAATCGTGGGGGGCAGTGTAGCCAATTGTTCAGGCGAGATGACCATAAGACACAAGGAAGAAATGTCATCAATGGCCGTACTTTTTGAGACTGCATTTTTTTTAAAGAAACGACAGGCATCTGTACGATATTTGAGCATGGCACACGGACAAACTCCTCCACCGTTGCCATGTTTGAATTCGTCAGAAATGATCATCTCTGCACTGCCCTCTAGTGGATGTATTGTTTCACAACCAACCGAGGTGTTAGCTTGTGACAGTTTTATCATTCGAAGCGGCAGCATAAACAAGCCTTTAGCATGAGCCTGTTCTGCTGTTCAGAGGATTTTGCTTAGCTTTTTGTGAAAACTGTTACTTCTTGAAATGTTCAGGGAAAATGTCAACAGAACAAGTTGTGAAGCTTTCAATCAACATTTATGCTCGTGATCAATTTTCTGCAGTATTTTTTTGTTTTTGTTTTGATTGTTCTCTTTTTGCCACAAGAAATATGTACATTTCTCTCCATATTAATGACGGTTTACTAAAAACTAAAAAAGCTGTGCAAAGATATTTATATATCACATATATATATATATATATATATATATATATATATGTGTATTCACCAAGGGTTTGCCTTCAAATGATGAGTGTTAACATCTCAACTTCTCAAGTAAATGACAGACAGGTTTGGCCCACCTCTGTTGCCTAGCAAAGTAAAAACAGGCTGCGTTAACTTTCTGCTGCAAACACTTATTTTTCTAGAAAGAATTCATCATGGAAACATTTTATTTAGCTGTACACAGATTCCCCACACATATTCTCTGATGTGTTGGCTGCAGTGTTCTTGGGAAGATTGTGTCCTTGCTTGCTGTTATGGATTATGCTATGCATGTTTATTTCAGTAAAGCTGATTTTTTTATGCTTTAAGGCTGTGGTGCCATTTACCATCTGATTGCTTGTGCTTTTTTTGCTTCTTTTTTTTTTTTTTACGTATTTTGGCTGATTTACTATATTATTAACCTAAGCCTGAGCTTTGACAAAGTGTTAAAATGATGAAAAGAGAGACAAAAAAAAAAAAGAAAACCAACAAGCACCAGACTCAGGATGTGAAACGACGGCAGGAAATCAGCATTTAAATGCTAGCAGTTTTTTTATCATTTCAAATTACAGGGGTAGCTAATTGGAGAGGAAATTAAGTTTGCGTGAACATTAGTAAAATAAAAAAAGCGACTTATAAAGAATAAATGCTGATTTGCATCTGAATTTCTTGAATGGCAAAATAATCAGGTCTATATTAAGAGGCAGGAGTGATTTATTTTCTATGAGCAACCTTTTTCTGCTGAACAGAAACCAAAACCTGTGTGACACTGTCCTCTAACCCCCGGGGTCTCAGATGGAGCCCCACATCAGCTGTAGCTCACCTCAGGTTCACATGTCTTTGACCCAGTGGGAGAGTTTGAATGGATCGCTGCTGATCCCGACTCTGTAACGCCTTCCACTCTTGTAACCGTTTGTTTCTGTTCCTAACCTGATCCTGTTCAGAGTTCTTTTTCTTTTTGGATTACTGCTTGATTAAAACTCTTTAACAACACTTGTTTTTTTTGTTTTAATTCATGTCTTAATGTCTCAGTTTTTTACTCTTATTCTCTTGTGAAAGTGTGATGAATTGTTCTAACTGCTCGGCTAACACCTGTTAACAGTCAGCCGCTCTGATTCGATGACTCAAATTTTTTAAAATGTTATATTTGGCCCTTTGAGACTAAGAAAAGCAACTAGATGTACGATGCTTAACTTTGAATATTCATTCAGCGTGTCTGGGCTTTGTTTGCAGTGTCACTCTCAAGATTATAGACACCAAGACGAATAAATATATTTCACAGTTGAGTCAGTCAGTAGCATTTATATTATGCAAAACAAAAGAAATTATCAGAGGAGGTTTAATGGAAAGTGGAGCTACTGTTCATCTCCCTTCTGATAGTTGGGAGTAATGGATGACTGGCTTGAGTTGTTTTTTGAGCCTAAAGAGGAAACAGCGAGAGGAGAAAATAAAATAAACCTTTCGCTCTTTCACTCTTTCACTCTCGATGTGACGAATGAAAGGGTCAGAACTCACCGCAGGCTCCTCGTCCGTGTTTCCTGGAGACGCGTGTGAATTTGAAGTCATTAATTTAGACTCACTAGTGATTAATCTAAAATTTGCAGAAGCAACTTTGTGTTAATGTAACCAGCAGCATGTTCGCAAGGGTTCGGCCTCTTGTGAGTTCTGCTCGCAGATTCAGTCAGTGCTGGCTTATTTACATTTCTGTGTTCAGATGCTAAAATATGCAATTGTATTCATCTCCAGTAGCCAGGCGCCCTGACACAGGAGGTTGTTACACTAGACAAACACAAGGAGCTTGGAGAGACTCTTATTTTAATTGAATTTGATTTAAAGAAAAGCTGCAAATGATTGATACTGGAGAATCAACAGCAGGCCTGCTTTATCGGTCACACATTAATAGAGCCAGTGAAATCTCTGCGTATGTAGCCTCTGAGTTCAAGAAATGAAAAGAGCAAATGTTATTCAAGCATTTAATTTTGATTGTGCTGCTATGGGCTTCTTGGCAAATGTTTAAACAAATGAACCTTAAGAGACTGTGTGAAAATTAGTTGGGTGGGGAGGAGGCCTGAACATGTGCCTTAGTTAAAAAAAGAAAAGAAAAAGATACAACAGCTTCCCCAAAAAGTATAGTTTCATCCATCAGTTATCCCAGGGGGAGCTGGAGCCCGTCCCAGTTGACACTGGGCACAAGACGAGCTACACCCTGGACAGGTCACCATTCTATACAGCACAGATTCAGACCTAAGCCTGAGCTTTGTCAGTATCAACATCCGTCCTGAGTGATCCGCATCATACTAGTGTGAACACACTCAAATGTATCCTCAATGCTTCCTGAGATCCGATCACACAGATCATTTTGCGACCACACTCAAACTTTTTCAAATGTGTGAAATCTTTCTCCAAGTCCATCTCATCAATTCATTCCCGCAGACACTCACACACCTACACACAAATGTCGTCGTGGACATCTGTAAACTCAACTAAAATATAAACACAAATAAAACATTATTTGGTCTTAGCGAACACAAATGACTGTCATGATTATTTTCACATAGAGCTGGGAAATGAATCATAAATGACCATTCATTCAGGTGTGAATACCTGAAGGGATAGTTCACCAAAAAATGAAATTCACTCATTACCCACTCACCACTATGCCGATGGTGGGGTGGGTGAAGCCTTTGAGTCCACAAAACACTTCTGGGTAAACAGCATTTCAGCTGAATCCAAGAAAATGTAGGTAAGTAGTGACCTCTTCTTTAGACGTAATAAAACAAAACAAAAAAACATTATGGCTGACGCCACACTGCTTGTGAGGTGTCACCCAAGTGTCAGCAAACCCCCACATTCATATTGGTCTTGAAACAGCATCATTTACTCTGTGTCTTAAGCGTACAAGTCCACCGGAAGTGGCGATGCTAGCGGACGTGCCACAGAGGAGAATATCAGAGGACATTTAGGTTTAAAACACGATGTAAATTATGCTGTTTCGAGTCTAATATAATTGTCGGGGCTTGTGGACACCTGGATGACACCACACGAGGAGTATGGAGGCATTTTATGTTTTTTCTGTCGTTTTGCTATGTCTGAAGAAGGAGTTGCATTGACTTCAATTGTATAAACAAAGTTTATCCCTGAGATTTAAGAAGCTTAAACATTTCATCCACTCCTCCATCTGAATAGTGGTGAGTAGATATTCAGTGAATTTTCATTTTTCTGTAAACTATCCCTTTAACACTGCACACTTGTGATCATATCTCTCAGATGTTAACACCAGGTCTAAACAGAGCTACAGAGAGTCTCCAATTATCCTAAATACCAAATAGATTTGACATAATTTTGACATTAAAAATAATGATGTACTGTAATTTAAAACCTTTTGATAACATAACACAAAGGAAATATGGCCAATTTAAAAATGTATCTTAAAATAAACTTAACCCCCTTAACTTTTCATACAGTCCCTTAGAAATGAGTTTTTACCTTATCAGTCCTGAACGACAGCACAGATAAACGTTTAATTAACCTTTTTACTCTGTGCTTGATCTTGCGGCTGCCATTAGAGTCTATTTCCACTGCCAGACACATCGCTATGTTTGTCAGGCAGATCGATGGCCCAGCACTACCTCTGTAAGTCAACCTGAAAAAGTGCAACTACAAAAAAAGGATATTCTTAATAGTTGAACGTAATAATTACTGTGGACCACAGGTGCAAGGGCTGATATGTACAGTTCACGTGTGAAGCTGCAGAGACGCTGACACCTGGAGCTTCCTAACAACCAGGGGGGCATGACTGTGTGGGATAGAGAAGTGCTGCTTCCTCGCATGAAGGTCTTCGCTAATGATGAAGATAACCATTCTCAACCATCTCCAGCTCTTCCCACTTCAAACTTGATTATCAAACATCATTCCTAATAAAGCAGGCTCATGGCCAGGCAGCGACCTCTGACCTCGAAGGAGACGGCTGCGATCATTAACCCGCACTTTGTAAATAAGCTTCGGCCCGGGGACGCATTGTTCTATCTCTATCTGCGTCCTGAATCCTGATTTCTGCCATCGCCCTCCTCGTTTCCTCCGGCAGAGTTAGAGGAGAAGGTCGACACCACACATCTGTCCGTAAAAAATGCAATGACAGATTTTTTCAGGCCACATGGGGGCAGCAGAAACAAGTCACCTATTAATAAATTAAGTTGATACAGGGATAAATGAAAAGGTGATACCTAGACATCCGCCATTGAGGGAATTAATAGGTTGGGTGTTACATTTGTGCACATCCGTATTTTTTGCAACTCCACTAGCTCATTTTCTCAATGACAAAAACAGCAACACTATTATTAGGAAACTCAAAGGAAGGATGTTTCTACACTGATTGTGCACAAAATTGTGTGTGTGTGTGTGTGTGTGTGTGCGTGTTACAGGCAGATGAAAGTGAGCTGTTTCTCATCTCTTCACCTTCTTCTTCTTCTTTCCTCTCTTACACAAACACACCTGAACCACTTCTCAGACATCAAACAGGGTCAATGATTGCAAATGGAGATTTTGAGGAGAAATTTAAACAGCCAGACGGCAGCAGCGGTGGCGGCACAAAATACTGAACACTTACAAAAACGGCTTTAAATTTAGCAAGAGGAACAAAGTTTAATAACAGCTCAGACTTGGCAGAAGTGCCTCCGGGCCACATCTGAAGATCTGAAAGTGTCCATTAAGAGTATGGCACATCGGAAACATCACATCCAGACAAATATGTGTACATTTTAAATCATATTTGGATGCATCTGCTTAAACTGAGTGAAACATCATGTGTGACGTCATGAGAAGATACACAGGTTGTTATTTTTTTCTCTTTCAAATGGAAGAATAAAGACAGAAAAGGGTTTTAAAGAAGAGAGGAAATGCTCAGCAGAGACTCATTCACATCAAAGGGCTGGAGTTGAGAGGCACCATCCAGGATTCATTGAGCTTCATTTCATCTCCTGTTTCTTCTCTCATCTCTTGTTCTTTTCTGCCCCAAACAAAAGGTGAGGTCACCAAGGCTGCTCTATTTTCTGTCTCCTACCATTTTTCTTTCTGCCTCCATCATTTGCATCTGGTCAAACAACACACACACCGACACACACAGAGTAACAATCTGGAGAGGACATAATTAAATGGGGTCACTGTTGAAGCACTGAGGAAGCTGCAGGAGCTGAATACACATTATGACAACAGACATCATATCGTCGAAATAGTCATTATTATAAATCTACTTTTGCTGGATATTACAAATTGACAGAAACCTCTGGCATCAGTCATAAAAACCAAGCCCACCCCCCTTTCAAGCTGTGATTTTGTGTGTTCGTTGATCCATTTTCATGAAAACCCCCCAAAAAGACAGTAAAGGTGGCACATAATGTAACAGCGCACGTCTCTCACATTGTGCGGCGATGGCACTGCCGATATTTTCCTCCCTTTTGGTACCTTTAAGCTCTTTGATGTGAAATAATGGGTGTGAATCATCAACAGTGCGGCCTACACCTCCCCCCGTACACACACATACGCACACTGATGTGAACACACACATTTTTCCTCCTGGATTAATGGGGTCACAGAGAAACGGGCTGAATGAGGCAACATTAACTGAAAAGACTGGAAATACTGAGTGGGTGGAAATTTGTTTGTTATTTTCCTCCTCACATGAGCGGCAGGTTGTTGATGGCGTTTGGTGTGAGAGGAATCATACCTTTCACCTTTTGTGTCCGAGCTGTTTGCATTAGTTATTATATTAACATATTTTCTTCTCTGTCTTTTCTTATGCGCACCAGTTTTTTCGGGCCCTAAAGACAGAGGGTTCTGTTCTGCGCTCGTCTTGGTAAACTCTGACTTTGAAGCATGTGGCTGCATTGATGATAATTCATTTTCTTGGTTAAGATAAAGCCAGGACAAGAAAATGCAACTTTCATATGAATTTGTCAAATGTCACTTTTGACCCACACAAATTCAGAAGTGCTCGACACCAGACTTTATAGCCACTACAGCCATTTAAAATAATTTTTTGCCTCTCACATCTGAATAGGGATGAAAATGGTTACAGGTCTCACACTATGATGATGAAGTTACAGATGGTTGGTTTTACCATTTCTATAATTACCGTAATTATCATGGTGATTGGTTGACAGCAACTCAGGCAGTTTCAGAGCTAAAGATTTAGTTCAGTTGTCATCAGTCTTCTTTGCCGTCAGGAGGAACCGAACGATGGAACACGCTGCTACTTAATTTGCTTTCTTCAGTCTCATCATGATAATCTTAAATGACTTCTCTAGCGAGCTGAAGCCTTCCTTCTTCAGTGTGATGGTGCACATTTGATACAGTGCTTTTATTTATGATAACTTCACTCATGTTTTGAACATTTTCAGATCCTTTTTGCAATTAAACTGATAAACCTGATAATTGTGGTCACTATAATTGTGATACATACATTTCATATCGTTTCATGTTTACACCTTAATCCCTTTTCTTTGCTCTTCAATAATTTCCAAATATTGGACAGAGGTGACGAGATGTTTCTTAAATGCTCTGAAAATGAGTACAACACTATATTTTTTACAGTGTCCATGCTTTTCTCCACATTCCCATGTCAGAGCACATGAACGCACCAAAGTTGGAGAAACGGCTTCACGACTCAGGACATGGGACCTTTGAGGAGCATTCAAATGCAGTTTATAAATATCTGAGGGTGGATGGAAGTTAGCAGGAGATTTATGTCTAAGTAGAGTAGGCAGCATGGAAATATATTCAAATTCTCAGGTGCTACCTCTCAGCAGCCACGTTTCTGTGGTTTGCAAGGTTAAGAAGTTCAAACCTTAATTCAGTAAAGTAACTCTTTACACTGGTGTCGGAACAGATAGTGATAATAAGCAGACTTCAAAAACATTGAAAGAAAAGTTTTAAGAAATTTAATTTAAAATAAAGTATCCAACATCATTGTGCAGCAGATTATTTCCTCCCTCCACTGTTACAAACCCCAGCTACGTGCACACCACCACACGTGGCACCTGCTCTAAAGCACTGGAGCCTGATCCATATCGAAAAGGACATGCATCCTATTAATGTTGATCTACTGTACTGAAGTCAAATATTACTGTCTTCAGTGATTATAAAGATAAAGTTATTACCTAACCTAAAAAATAATTCAAAATTCAATTCAGAACTAAATGATTGTTAAGTAATCTCATTTATGCAACAGTTCTGAGCCGCTGTTGTTTCCCATCAGCCACCTCCTGTGGTGCTATGGCAACATGTCATTTTGGTGCTTTTGTTTTCATCATTCAAAAGGTAAGTAGAACAGGGCGGCCTGTTCAAACAGGAGTTTTTTCAGCTATTCATTTATTTCATTCCCAGGAGGTAAATAAACTCTTTTGTAACAGTGTTGCGTCTTCATCAGTTAAGACACACATTTTACACTTCATGGTTTTCAGTATTTGAGGAAGCATTTCACTCTCAAGAGTTTAAGCCCAAGTAAATATTGTTTTGTGCATGAACATACATTTTACACACATGTCACATGTTTCCTTTCCTCTCCTCTCCTTTCGTTTCCAGGGATCTTTCAGGGGTGCTCTCTCTCCAGGCCCTCAGAAAGCATCTGCGACCTCCCCTCGTAAGCGTGGAGCCGAAAACGCTGTGGTCCATTTCTTCCGCACGATTGTGAGTAATGCTCAGAATGAACTCCATTGATCACTCACAGTGTCTCAGGTCAGACACTTCTGTCCTTTCCCTATGTGTTTGTTCCTCCTGGTCTCTCACTAACTCTGATGAATCTCTGTCATTAACTCTTCTTCAGGTGTCCCCTGCCCCTCCTAAGTCCAGGGTGAGTTTGATTCACACTGATCCTTTTCTATATGTGCATACACACACATTAATATACATATTTACAGATGTAGAGGACAGCAAATGTACAAAACACAGTAAATGTACAAACCTTTAAGGACAGACATTTGAGTCTTTATCTCCAGATCACTGAATCTCCAAAACGAAATACAACAATCAATCTGATCTTGCTCAGAGACAAAATAAACATGTTTTAAATATTTATGTCCCGGTGTGCACTTTCCACCATTTACACACTGCATTTACGCCCTGAACCTATAATTGTGCACAATAAATATGACAAATGTGCAAAGACATACAAAGTGCATCTTGAGAAATCCTTCAACATTTTGTGAACAGTGAATGTGTTGTTTGTGTTTGGACGAGCAGATTGATCCCTTGCCTAGCCTAGCTTAGCACAACCACTAAGGTACAGGGTGAAACTGCTAGCCTGCTTCTGTCTACAGGGACAGTGTTTATTTAATACAAACTGAAGTTAAAACAAATACAAATTGCAGTGGCAGGAAGTTACTGCCCGGTTCAAACCATAGACTGTGTATAAAGATGGACGACATGACAGCTGCCCAAAAGTCAAGCCAAAGTGTCTCAATCGCCACCTGGTGGTTGGCTGCAGTATAGTTCATAAACCCCACCTCCTCCACGTTGGCCATTGGGGCATGGACCAAACTAATTCAAAGTGCACGTCTAATACATCTTTCACTATGACTTACTTATCATTTGAAGCAGTTCTTATCACAGATGTATGTTCAAGTGTAATTAGTCATATACAAATTGACCTGACCGATCTGAGATATTTAACTTTACTTTTGTTCAACAGGAGGAAACTCATTGTCCAACCTTAATACACAGTCCAAGGTTCGAACAAATGACAGATCATCATTTTGTAGGGTCTGGAGGTGCATATAGGGGACATTGATTAAGAGCAGTGTTCTAGCTGTAACTGAACTATACAGACATGGAGGAGGTATCTACTTTGTCATCTAACACTATATAAGATTAGGAGTTTATATGGTGACTGTTTCCCATGAGGACTGTCACTTTATAGGGTTTCACTGTGTATTTAATGCATTTATGTCTTGCTGCTGAAAGTCACTAAACTTGTGTCCTTTTCAATGTGAGCATCTGCCTCGCTCCTCTCTCCTCCCCCCCACATATCTGCCCTCCTTCCCTCTGTTCCTCATCTGCTCCTGCCCCCCCGTGACCCTGTGACTTCTCCCCCTCCTGGACGGACCCTCCTACCTGCCTCCTCTCCTTCCCATCCTGCCTTTGTGCTGAGTAAGCCCCACATTTCTATTTTGTCCCCTCTGTCTTTTACCTCCTGTGCTTGTCTCTTGTTTCTCTACACACACAGTGGACAGGACTAGCAGCCAAGATGGGCCTGGTAGGTTTGGTTTGTCTGATGAAACTGAAGCAAGGGCGAGTGAGGCCATCCTCTAAAACTGCCTTCTGAGTGTGACGCCCGTGGTTCCATTTCCATTATGTCTCCATCAAGCACTTTAGCCGTAGTAATCTGTCCATACATCAGTGATTACAGCCTCACTTCCCTCCGACTTCAGTCCATTTTTAAACAGATCATCTCCATTTCGTGGCTTTTTGTGCCGCCTAACTTGTCCATATCACGAGCATACATTTTTATATTCATGACAACACAGGCATCACTCCTCTCTTCATTATCCTTGTTTCATTTCTAAATTCCTCTGCGACTAGCTGAAGTGAGGCTGCCTCCTGCTTTTAGTGACATTATCAGCACTTCATTCAGGCTCCTGGTGATTGTACGTTTGGGAGCGTGTGTTTGCTTAATCTGAATCATGTCGCAGCTCAAGGGTGGATGGGCTTAAAGATTGAAATGCTGTGGACGAAGGAGACACTGCTGAAGGAGAAACTAGAAACTCTGTAGATCGCATACCTAGTAAAGATACACATAACTAGTCAAATAAAAAAAAAATATGTTAAATAAAGTGAAATCAAATACCTGCATCTGTCCCCTCAATAGAAATCACACACCAATATTTAACAGGTTCTTTCTGGACCAATACCACATGCTTCCACCAAGTGTCATAGTAATCCATCCTGGTGTTTTTGTGTAATCATGCTAATAAACAAACAAACAACAAACAAACCAATGAGCAAACAAACAGACAGGGTGAACATGTAACCTCCTTGGTGGAGGTAATGATAGTTTTCATTTGGGCTGAATTCATGGCTGTCTGAGGCTGTCTATCTCTTTTCCTTTCTTTCTTACTAAGCCTGAATCTAACATCTAGTTACTTCAGCTTTCCTTGGCAATATGTTGTAGTCAGTCGTTGCATGCAATGGTTCAAAAAGGACAAGAAAGTTTTGCCTTTGATTTTAAATCTGTTTTCAATCTGCAAACCGAAGCTTTTCCATCTCAGTAGAGCGAATATCTCAACCGAGGCCAAACAGCCAGTGAACACAATTATACTGTAAAAGTAGGGAGGAACTGGATTGCACCAGAATCAACATCTTGTTCTCGCAGATCTTTTCAGGTTTTTAGAGCACACGCTGGAAAAGCAGGTTTTATGTATTATTTCTCTCCTGACTTTTCTATTTGTCTTTTATCATCCCCTCTCCCCACTGAACTGAAAAGTAATAAAGGGCTCCATGCAACATCTCGGTCCCCTGCCAAACAGCTCCAACACTCTCTGAACACACTCTCTGTCTCTTGCAGGGTACCCAGAAGTCACAGTCTAAAGCCAAGAAGGCCAGTGCAGGGGACGGAAAAGGCTCCCTCACTAGGATCTTCAAAATGGTAAAGAAATCAACTGTGTCTGAAAGTTACATCCAAGTGGCTCCTCTAAACCTTTTTATCGCTCAAGGAACTGAAATTGAATTGAATATTTCATTAATCACTTTCTTTGCCTTTTTTTTTTTTCTGCCGCAGTGATGATAGCAGCAGCAGAGTGAGTAACTGATACCTGGTGTAGTTGAGTTGAAGTCACTGCACATTCGTACAACATTGATATGCTTAGAAGACATCCTAATCTCATCACTACTGCAGCTGCAGAATAATAAGAGGCTTTTAGAAGCCAGATTGATCATCGTGCACGCTACCAGCTTTTACGCCAGCTCTGCTATAATCATGCTGTGGATGGTAGATTCAGTTTTGTTAAGGGTCCAGTGGGGGCTTTAGCTAACGTACTTTAACTGCTTTACAGGGAAGAGGTTGCTTGTGCACAATATATAATACAGCAATATCTACAATGACTTGCCAAGCTCCGTGAGCTCCTTCAGGCGCTTTGGTGGACTCACTGCACACAAATCTTAGAGGAATATAAAACTAAATATCAGACTCCCTCTGACCTATTGTGCTCATATTGAAAATCTTTTTTATTTGCAGTCTATGACATCTTCTAAAGTTTGTTTTACTACCCTACCACACATAAAAGCAATAACAGGGACAATGACAGCAAATTCATGAGCTAGATTGTTATATATTTGTTCTGGGGTTTTTTACGTCTTAATTCAACATAAACAAAATGTGTCCCTACCACACAGAACAATTATATAGAAATCATAGGAAAATGAATCCATGTTTTCTAAGTCACTTAAATGTTAATAATATAAAACTTTAAGTTATAATTGCTTTTAGTGTCTGTGAATGCAAATGATTTGTAAGCCGGTTCAAAATGGTTATAATGTCCTGTCACTGATTTATAAGTAACCCTTTGTTTATTAGCTGCCATAGTGCACGTCCGAAAGCAGCTAGTGTGTCTGTGGTGATCGTAGAATATCAGACTTTTAAAGTAAGAAATTAGTGGTGAAATAATCAATTCCAAGTCGAAGAAAAACTGAAATGTCAAAACTGCTCAGAGCACAGATGGAAAGTATGACTCCATTCTCCTGTTGGGACTAAAGTGACCTGAGGGATTCAAACGCCCACAGAGAGACTTTCAGGACATTTAGTCTGATACTGCGTGTCACACTGACTCAGGCCTGCTTCAGACCACTGTACTCACAGCCACTCAACTTTTTAATTTAAGAGGCGCTTCTCATAAGTTGATTTGTTTTTATACTAGATGCCATGAACAAGAGTGGCAGCTCCCATGCTCTGCCATACGTCTCTGTCAGTGTTTCATCAGCCTTGCTCTCTCGTGGCACCTGAGATTACTTAGTTTAGCAGCCACATACTGACGATGGACAGAAATCCAAATTTCCCTGGGGCTGCGTCCTCATCTGTAGTGGTTAACTGTTGTCACTAATCTACATGAGAGTAAACAGTTGCGGATATGAAGAACTTCTGGGACGCTGGTTTCAAATCTCTCTGATAGCGCTGGATCCTGCCGTCACACCATCACTGCGCTCGGATGACATTACGTTACAAATGGAAATGAGCACAAAGCCACATTCACTTTTAATTAATGTCTCACTCTTAGTTTCTATTCATTCACTGCTTTCAGATTTAAATCTCAGTTCACTTGCTGTATATAGAGTTTTCCTCTTTCATGACAGACAATGGATTTTATTTGAGGAAAAGCTCAGAACAAAAGCTCAATCCTCAGTCTTGATTTGATGAGGAGGAATAAAAAAGCTTCCCATAATATGGATTATCTTCTCGAGCCATCCATAAAGATTGGTCTCATTTGTATAATCTTTCTTTCTCTCTTCCGGAGTCCTCTACCCTTCCTGTTTCGTTTTTTTAAAATCTGAATCAGAGAGTGGAAAGGGAAAAAATACAATGTGGTTTCAGAGATGGCTTTGTAATAAACACAGAACATCTTATCTGGAACAAAGAAAAGGGGAAAGAGGGTGTTTTTGATTTTCTCTGAAAACCTCAAGGACACATTTGCAGGATCTGTGAAACAATATGTTCTCACAACTTTACCTCTGGTCCAACTCTGCAACTCTATTTTCTCTCATGGGACAAAAACAGCACAGACTTGCTGTAGCATAAACCATTTTCTATAAATAGAAATATAATAATGTAGTAAAGTTATGAGAAAAAAGAGGTTTTTGAGAATACTGAAACATTTCCCTTCACCTGAGTGTCTGCATCACATTCCTGACTGTTGAGTTACATAGGTTGTATTGGTAGGTGTTACATCTACCTGTTCACAATGCATTGTGGGATACAAAGAGTTCACTATGTAGGGTATAAAAATGAACTAACCTTTCCAACAGCACTCGAGAATGGCAAAGTCACTACAGAGTGATCAGTGAGTGATTTCAGTCTCAGCCCGCATGAAACCGCTGTTCTTCCTCTCATCTTTTTCACACAGGAAGTGACAAGTTTTCCAGACAGCTAATGTTTTCAAATTGTGTATGATATGTCATCAATGGCGAAAATGGCGAACTCTAGGTTAATTGCCGGTAGACGTGTTTATACTGAGGTGAACACTCTCATCGCATCTTGAGCGAAACGACCAATGGGCCAGACCCCCCCCCCCAAAAGAAGAAACATCACAGTGGTTCTGTAACACCAGACATGCAGGGCTGCCACCTCCACAAACATCTCTAACATCTGATTACGTCTTGTGTGTTTTGCAGGGAAGCAGGAGCGCTTCTCCAGCCAAACGCTGAGGTCCCTCTCCGCTCGACACCCCCTTCCAACAGCTCGAGGGCAGACGTTCAAGAACACGGGACTAACGTGGGGGAGAAAAGAAAAAATAAAGAGGAGGAAAAGGAGGAAACCTTGTCACCCGCTTACACTCGACCTCCCCTCCACCTCTGATAACACTTTAATGTTTCGCTAAATCCCTCGCCTATCCTTACCCCCTCCCCCCCCCCACTCGCCTTGGCTGGTCGATAGCGACACAATCTGTTGCCCCCCTCCCCCGCAACCCTCCCTGCATGCGTTGCGCTGAGTAGTCGTCATCATCACCGCCTTGAACTGTTTGCTGAAGTTGACCCTGAATCCGCTCACATGTGCAGCCTGAATGACCCCCGCCGTGGCTCTCTCCACCTGATACGTGTGCTGCTTGAGTTTCTGTGGACGTCTCACATAGTTTCTCTAAAATTAAAATAAAGGTGGCTGAACTGAAGCACACCCGGAGCAGTTGAAAGCTGAGGCCGGTGCAAGTCCGACTGACTTGACCGTCATTGCCGCTCGTTGACTCGGATGAAAAGGCCGGGTGGTTTCTGTTTTTAGTAAAGAGCGATTTTCTGTCTTGTCGCGCTGTCATTCGTCAAACGTCTCAAACCTTGTGTTTGATTCTTTTCTAATAATATATTTAACAGTTTTCACATTGTCATGAGAGCCATTGTCTGTTTTCTTTCCACCCTCGTGTCTTTAGCTGTCGCTAAGTGTCCTGTCTTGAATGTCATGTCGATCTTTGTTTGTCGTTACGGCTGGCTTTGGGTTTTTTGTAGTGAAAGATAACTTTCTAAAATCAAGATCCTTTAGTAGCCGCCGTAAGCAGTAGATCAAATATTTGTTTCTAATGCGTCGTTTCTTTTTCAGTCCACGAGATAATGATTTACCTTCCTTTCCACATGTAGAACTAAAGAATTTAGTAGTCAACTATTTTCCATTTTTCAAACTTTCCGACTCTTCCATCTCTGCTTTAGTCTTCTACATGTTTGTAAGCACAGCACAAGTGCCTTTTCCTCCTGACTACCAAAAAACAATGTGCTGTGTCTCCTCTTTGTGGATAATTATAAAAACAACACAATTTCAAGAAGGTGCTCTGTAACTAACTCTGTATTGACACCTTATTAAGTGTTGACTTGAAAACGTGCACGTTGTCTGACAGCACTGTACCACTCGTGCTGTTCCAAACATCCCCTCTTTCCCGACGCAGGCCTGTGTGTGAAGTGTGGCGTCCGCCTCTCCTTCAGTTTGTGCGTGCTTGAGCCTCATTGAGTGCTGTGTAGTGTTTGTTACTCCCCCCAGTGAACGAATGTAAAGATCCTCCTCATTATTGTATGTGTAATAAAACATGACCAGCCCCTTAACTGAGAATGAAAAATAAATAAAAATGATAAAACCAACTCTATTTTCTGTCTCGTGGAGTATGTGCGTTGTTTACCGCATTAAAAGTGAAGTGACTTGTGATTCTGGGTCGGGTCACAGCTCCACAGCGAACAGAGGTGTGACATTGTTTCTTTCATTAAGCCGCTGAGTGAGTGATCGTTATTCATGATACTGAGCTGCAGCAGCCGGAGCTTCTTCAGGCTCAGGTATAATCACAGTGTTAGAGCTGGGTAAACCCTGTGAGAGTCTGAGGGAAGACAGAGGGCAATGATTCTTGGTCTAATCGACTATATATCCAAATGTGATTGTTTATTGCAGCCCAACAGTTTATGATACCATGAGACAGGAGTTTACAACTCTCTTAATATATCACAGCAATATTTATTTTATCCTCCACTGTGGAAAAACAATGGACGTACACAGTAATATCCCTGGAGTGTGTGATTTTATGTGTTTGATTTGCCAGATCAGTAACTTGCAGGAAGATTCTGACTTCTGCCTGAAGACAGTAAAATTATTATTATGGATGGCCGTGGACCACAGGTCACTGATGTCTGTAAGGTTTCTCCTGGTGCTGCGGGTGGTGTTTGTGCTCTAAACACAAGTGGACAGCTCTGAGTGCCTTCACACCTGGCATTAAGATGTGGCCCAACACGTGATCGTGATCCTTCATATGTGGCCCAGGACGTATTTGTGTTCACACTGCTAAGAGAATGTGAACACGCAGCCCAGAACCACCTCTGAATATGGTCTGGTGCGATTGGATCGCTATCCGATCTAAATGTGTTCACACCTGTACTTACAGCTGTCCACTTTTTCATTCTTTTTGATGGCATTCAGTTTCGACTCTTAAAACTAAACTGTGGATCCCAGGGTTTAGTTAGCAGCATTAACTATAAGATGCTTAACCAACACAGACATCTTATGGGGAGGGTGAGAGGGGATGGCAGGATTAGCAGGTTAGTAACAGGGATGGTTTTTAGGTAATTTTGCTTTTAAGGGGCATCCCCCTCATCCCCCAATAAATTGATAACTACATGGTTCTGAGCTCTTCTGTGCTGCTCTGCTTCTTTTCACGTAAACTATCAAACAGCATGAAACCAGCGAGAGGAATCAGTCAACAGTGCATCCACGATATGAACAACTCGATTACATCTGTGTGATAATACTGTCCTGTAAACTTCAAAATGCAGAAAATGCTTCACAAAAACAAAAAGAAACAGGTTTAAATTTGTAGAAAAATTACTTTAATCCTCTTAATTTACTATGGACAATAGAAAATACAACTGCAAAAAAAGAAAAAAACAGCTTATTGTCTGTACATTGGCTTTGCTTCATAACAAATGCAACATTATGCCCAAATTACATAATTTCAAACAACCTATATTGAGCCATTTCACAGAAAATATAAACGCAATCTAACTACACTATTTACAGCATGAACTAAATGATACCGTGGCTACAGGAAAACATGATGCTGACCTGTTCAGTCAAAAAGCTCCAGAACAGCTTCCTCACAGACGATCTTTACAAACATGTGCGATGCTGCTTTGTAACTAAAACATACACGCAACAAACTGCAAATGATATTTCACTTCAAGACAAAATATGTACAGTATAAATAAGTGAAACAAAAACTCTTCTATGCTATGTGCTGTAACACAGATGCTTCAGAAGCGATGGCAGCAGTGCAGTTGTTTGCAGCTCCATGTACATAACTGGGAGCAGACCAATAATGAAGAGACAACACACTCGTCTCCGGGGAACTTCTTTTTCGCAAAACTCATATTTCCTCTCTTTTGAACACAGGCGGCATTAGAGGGACTGGAGGAGAATTCTCTGGGATGCCTGTGTTTATTGAGCCAAACCTCTCCGGAGGTTATCATATTGATGGAAATCAGACAGTAGAAAAACAGATAAATGTCATTAAGCCAATCAGAAGGAACCAGACTCTATTTAGTTCTCTGCTAATTTGGACTAACAGCAGGGGGCTGCTGCCGCCACGATAAAAGCCCTTGATTTACAGTGGAGCAAATCTAAAAGGTCTTAAATGTCTTCTTCGAACCAGATAACCCTTTTGACAGCAGGAATATGTTCGACATATTCATCAGTTGTAAAACTCAGTGCTAAGTGCACTGCTCAGTGCTTTTTGACTCTTAGGACTCGTGGTTCGTGCTTAGGGAAAGACATTTTGCCAGTCTCCGGATGATTCAGGAACAACCTCCAGGTCAAGTTCCGGCGTTACTTCGACCTGAGGAGCTGTTTCGTCTTGGCTCAGGGACACTTCTTGGATCTGACCTGGAAGCAGAAAAGGGGAAAATGAGGAATAAATTTGAGTATCATGCTACATAAAAAACCTCCCTGAGCTCAGTAATAATGGAGCTTTGTGAACCAGAAGAAAAGCCCATTAACACGCATTCACAGAGCAGCACCAGCAGCTCAGATCCTGTATTCAATTTGCCAGTGGCTGTCATGCAAATGAGACCATCCTTCAAAAAGCAATCTTCCGTCTGCTCACTCCTCCACCATTTGTTTTAATATCACACCCTCCGTTGGCTCTTTCTTCTGAGACCATGTCACTTCCACAAACGACATAATAAGAGCTGACAGATGTGGAATATGCTCATTGTGAATATGGCCTGAGTCATATGTCACATTACATTCAGCCTGAAATAACTAAACAAGCGAGTCACTTTGGTGCAGAGCTTCTGTCTCCTGCTGGAGGCCACACACAGAATTGAGTTTTACAGTGGGAGTCATTTAATTATGTCCCTCTTTTTTTACTTTATATCTCAAACACTTCAAACAGATATTCATTAAGTTGCAGGGGTATGAGTGTGTGAATCCTCTGGTGTTTCTCACAACCACTATCCAGAAATAAAGCCCAAATATCCTTGATTCCAAGCTGCCATCGTAATAATAACTTGAATCTATACAGCACCTTTTTTTTTGTCACTTGGGATTTGATGTGTACTTTGACTTTTTTGTTTGGTCCATGTCCCTATCACTAACATGGGAGAGGCAGGATTTGTGACCTACACTGCAGCCAGCCACCAGGTGATGACCAAAGAGCTTTGGCTTCACTTCTGGGCAGCAGTCATGTCATCTATCTTTATCTAAAGTCTATATGACAGTCACACAAATTAGGAAATTCAACATATATGACTAATTTGAATTTTCCTTTTAAAATAAAATATTACACTGAATTTCTTAGGAGTTCTTGCCAAAATATTATTTCAGTTTCACTTGAAAAACATTATCTTCTGGATCCCCTTTTTCCTTAAACCACAAATATGTCCATGTTGATATTCCTTCTTTGCCCCTGCACACAGTATGTTCCTCAGGTCAGCATTAATAAAATGGTAACATGCTCTCACGCACAACCACTCGCACATGTAACTGATGAGAGAATATCCTGGATGCCTTGTGTGCTCTCTACCACCTCAGTCATTAGCATTTCTTGTTCTAATAAAAAATACATCTACAAACGTGTATGACTAACACATATGAAATAAGAATAAATGTGATTTTATGTTGAAATATTGGAATGGCGTCATCAGAGCAAAGTCGGACTTAAAAAAGCAACTTTTCCATTTGACCTGACCTGGAAACATGTGCTTAACTTTCTGCAGCTCTGATGTAGCTCGGATGTGCATGATGAGGGAACCACTTTACATTACATGTCATTTAGCTGACGCTATTATCCAAAGCGACTTCCAATTAGTGCATTCAACATCTATGATTCCAGCTGGTTCCTTCTGGTTCCTTCTGGTTGGAGGACGACTGCTCTGAATCTATAATCTTGTTAAGTCTGGGCTGTATTCACCAGTGACACTCCCAAAGCCATCGCTTCAGACATCATTTTTTTTAAAATAATTTGAAACCCAGTCAGTGTAAGGACCTAATCCACTCCACAAAAGCTTCCACAACTTTTGTAGAGTTGTTTTTTTCAAGTTGAATAAGTGGAACAGATCCATCAGCATAGTTCCTCAGGTCAGCTTCAATAGGTGCCTGCCAGGCCCCGAGGTGGGATGGGTGAGTGAAATGAAAATCAGTGTGGGTGTGTGTCGGCCCCACTCTTGGTCAAGGTTAATCAAGCCATCAAAGATGAAAGATCCGTTATCGCAGTTGTCTGGCTCTACAGTATCATCAAGCCTGAAAGTCGTGTGTGTGTGTGTGTGTGTGTGTGTGTGTGTGTGTGTGTGTGTGTGTGTGTGTGTGTCTGTGTGTCCATACACATTAGCAGTACATGTGAAGGTGACTGCCATTGAAAGTTACATTTTCAGCAGAACAACCGAACAAAGCTTGAGGGACGGTCGATGTTCCAGCAGGGGAAGGCCGTCACTGTCAGTCAGCAGCCTCAAGTGCTCAAGGACACCATCTTATGAGCTGTGTCTTACAAACACAGTCCATTTATGTAGGAAATACAGTTATGTACAGAGTTATGTGGACTGTGTGTGACGGCCATGTGACACACAGACATGTTCACATGCACACGTCTAGGTGGAAAAGGGGACAGTAACTGTAACATTGCTTCTGTTTTCTCACAAAACAAGTGAGCTGTGTTCCTCATACGTAAAGCAGCGCTGCAAATTTTCCAGTTATGTAAAATGTAATTGTAAAATTTAGTAATATAACATAATAGTTTCAAACAGGATCTTTCAGGACGGCTTCTGGAGGATGATGAATACAGTTAGACGCTCCAGGGACCTCATTATAAATTTGTAATCTCTTCTGATACACTTGTAATTACTGTTACTGTAGAAAGTGAGTGAAGAAGAAATTAGAGAGAATAAAGAGATGATTAATGTCGCACATTTGCCCAATGGCACAAACAGCCTGTACGGGTGTGTGTGTGTGTGTGTGTGTGTGACGCCAGCTGGCTGCTCACCGTAGCCGTGGGATCTCTTCATGTGGTGTTTCATGTTGCTCTTCTGTGTGAACCTGATGCAGCACACCTCACACTTGAAGGGCTTCTTTCCAGTGTGTTTGACCATGTGGACCTGCAGAGCACTCTTCTGGTTGAAGGCCTTGTCGCACTGACTACATTTGAAGGGACGCTCGCCTGCACGAACACATGGAGAGATGCAGCATTTCGATTTTTTCTTCATCATTAAAACACTGTCAGAGCAATAGATATTGGGTATTGTACATCGACATGACTAGTGCACATAAATGGCTCAATGGTCGGGTTTATTAGAAAATATTCAATATGATGGAAAGAAAAGGCTGCAAGCTCTGACTTTCTTGTCAAATTAGGCAAAGGTGCAACTACTGATCATTTTTTATCATCAATCAATCTGCTGATTAATTGAAGATGAGATGTCTCAAAAATGTTCACCATACAGTGGGGTCCAAAAGGGAAAGTACGTTCAGACTTTTTGTCTCAAATACATGATAGAAAACACACTGCAAATATTTTAGAAACTGGAGCCAATTGATTTTTGCTTTTAACCAATAATTGTTTTGGCCCTACTTCAAATCTTTCTTCCATTGTTGTGAGGTGAGTCAATTTTCTTTGTTGGTGACAGTCGAAACAATAACTGCACACTAAAGCTGCTTTCAGAAAACTGAGGTCTGGATATTTTTCTCCCATAGTCCCTCTCTCTCTTTCTCTCACTGCAGGTATCTCTGACTCCAGAACTGCAGAACAACTATTACTATTATTACTATTATTATTAACAACAATACGTGTTAGTTATTAATTATGATATGAATTGTTGCTGCTATCAATAATAATCAATAACTTCTTTACACTGTTACTGTTTACATTTTAACTAGTCAGAGCTGATACCTGATGGTGCACAAGTGTTCCCGGTCTCTCTCGCCTCTCTCTCTCCACTTCCTCCCCACTATCTCTCTCTCTCTCTTCTCTCCCCTCTTTTCCACCCATCTCCCCTCTCCTCCCCATTTTCTCTGCTCACCCCAAATGGTCGAGGCAGACGACCGCTCACATTGAGTCTGGTTCTAGAGGTTTCTCCCTGTTAATGAGGGAGTTTTTCCTCCACAGTCGCCAACGTGCTGTTCATCGTGGGAACTGTTGGGTTTTTTCTTGACCTTCTATGTAAAGTGCCTTGAGATAATGTATATTATGATTTGGCGTTATACAAATAAAATTGAATTGAATTGAATATTTTCCTGAATTTATCAAAAGGGCTGCATAAAAACTGACATAAAAGTTTAAGTGCAAAGATATGCCAGCTGAACCACTTGAAGGACCTTCGGCTGTTTGCCGAGTCCTTTCATTCAATGCACATTCTTCAAGCTGTAGATGAGGACACGAGTGAAAAGCAGCTACCCTACATATAACCATTAGGGGATGGAAGCTTTATCCCTGTAACTTTTCTTCAATGTTGCTTAGAGACACCACAAGGTTGAGATGAACCAAATGTAATCTTTCTTAACAGTATTCAAATAAGTCTATTCAAATAGAAATAGAGCAAGTGAATAGTTTTCTTCTTGTGTTCAATGGGGGCTGATAATTATATCTGTGTGCCTGGGACTTCGCAGGGACGTGAGACATTCAAGGCACTTAGCTACTTAGTCGCTGCGTCTCTATAAATGTATGAATTAGTGAGGGTGAAGGCTGACAGCTGTTAAATCAAATCCAGGGAAATTAAACTTTGTTCAGGGCAATGTCAGGACTCTTTATTGATCTGAACACATGTATTTGTTTTTACAATAATTACTTGGTGTGGGAAGGTATAAGAAGCCATTTCCCTGTGTAAAATGAGGAATTTCACAACATGGAAACAAATTTCAGTCTCTCAGTTCCACATTTTATCACATGCATGTTGATATACAATGGAATTTCTGACACATGTCTGAGAATATCTACCCATGATAAAACATACATTTTCCAATGATGGCAAATGTTTTACTTCCTCAAACCTCACAGATGTAGGAAATTGCAGATCCATGTTAAAAAATAAGACTGTGAAAGGCTGTCCTGTTATATCCAAAGCCCTAACGTTTTCAATATAACAGTATGAAATAAAGTAATGAATAAATAAACACATGAAGGTGGCAAAATAATTCTTGCGATAATAAAACTACAATGACAAAACTATCTTTTAATGTTAATGTTTATTTCATTTACTTTCTTTCACATATTGTTGTTTCATTTATTTATACAATCTATTCATGATTATTGAATAATTACTTTATTAAATAGACAGGCTGCATAGGTGGTGGAAGAAAAGTATAAATAGTGACTTTAAATGTTAATCACAATGCTGTAATAATTGTGATGGTGTGGACAAAAGTCCTAATAAAATGTTCTCTTCTTACCTGTGTGTGTTCGGTTGTGTCTTTCCAGCTGGCTGCGCTTGGCGAAGGCCTTCACGCAGGAGGAGCAGTTAAAGACTCTGGGTTTCTGGGAGCTGGGTGAGGGGCCCGGCTGGTGCACACGTTCATGTTCCTGAACACAGAACCAAAAATATAATTTCACCGTTACAGTCGAGGACACAAGGTTCCTGCTCTACCGTGTCACTAGAGCTAAAAATGTTTGTCATTTTTGGCTTAAGGGAGAACTGACTGTTGAACCACAAATGAGAGTGATTCTGGATGTAACTGCATTAAGAAAGGGTAAAGGGTAAAGGGTGTTTAGGGTCATGCTGGTGGTAATGTTACAAACAGTGCCTTGGGTACATTTGGGGAAAAAACACGAGAGCCGAGTAAATACGCAACAAAAAGAAAAAGCCTGTCCTGTCCTCTGTTTTATTTACCTTGGTCATGATTTTTGCACTTAGCACTGCCTTTTCCAGAAATGTTAAATAATTCTACAACTTATGTCCAACCTTACATTGAGATTAATTTCTACATTTATCCGATTGTGTGTGTATGTATGTGCATGTGTTGTAGATTTGAGCAGGTAACTTCAAACGTGAAAGCAGGCTGGAGGCCACAGTGGACCGATACACCAGGCCCCCTTTAATCTGTCTTGATCATGTGTAAAGTGCTCAGCTCCTTCCTGTGAGAGGCTACCAATGCTCTCTGGCATATGTAGCACTGCCTGTCGAGCAGAAACTTCTGTAATTCATTATTTTCTGTGTTCTAATTATAAAGCCATGGTTTAGGTTTTCTAGCTATAATTAAAATTGCAAAAGCAAACCAGATGAAAAATAAAAGCGATACCAATTTATCTTTCACCGCTGGGCCTTTAAAAAAAATCTAAAATCAACATCCGACTTCTCATCGTAGACTAATGAGCTGCCTGGGGACCTGGAGAGGATGAAGATTGGTCACTCTCACTGTGACATGTACCTTATCTCAGTGTCATGAGAGACAATTACTGCTCTGCATATTGAGGCACGTGTAATAAAAGCCTGTGGCCATGGGCTTTGTCTTCGAAACATGGCGCGGTGGGAAAAATATGGAGCCATATACTCCCTGTCCTCCTTCATCCTCCTGATCTGACAAAGTCAACATTTATGTGCTTAGGTGTTTCAATGACATGAAGAAAATGGCAAGAATAGAGACGCACACATTGGGCTGCAAAAAACTCCTAAGTTGAAGTGTTTTGTTTTGTTGTGGCGAGTGACAGTTTAAAAAAGTCTATCTGAAATCCATTTGATAACATTCCTTATTTTTGCCTCATACAAAGAGACAACACTTTTCTCACTGACCCTTATATCTACTGTGTTTTCAGCCTGGGGAGGAGGGGGGGGGACTGATAACTAAAAATAAGATATGCATTTCTTTTATCGATGGTATTCCTTCATATGCAATGCTCAATTCTTTTAAAATGGCCACTTTGCCAATAGAGAGGAAGCAGTGCAAAATGGATATCAGCATTAAACATGAGCCATCAACAGGTTACATTTTAAGCTATTTATCATCCGACACCACAGTGTTTACACTTCTTACCTTCAGGTGTGTAGCTCGCTTGAAAGCCTTGTTACAGAGACTGCAGACATGACAGCGGTCCTTGCCATGAGCTTGCCTGCAATGGCGTCGCAGTGAGTTGGCATTCTGGCACACCTGGTTACAGTAGTAACACTGGTTCCGGTTTTCACCCTCCATCTGTGTGTCCTTCGCACCCTTATGTCCATCGTCAGGAATCTAAAACACACACAGACATTGATAACTTTAGATTCATACACATACATAACTATGGTGGTTTGAGTTTGGTTTTGTATCAAGAAAGAAAAACTCATGGTGCATATGAAAGCCCCAAATATCCATAAACATTAGTGTGAAGGCAAATTCATAGTTTTTGTGTCTGCCCGTCAGCTGGGGTCAGCTATGGTTCTTGTAATTTAAATTAGGGTGTGCACAGACCCCTATGCCTGCATCTGCACGCAAACAATTTGTGATTGTGTTGACTGTATGTGTGGATTGTGCATGGTCCAATGAACCATCTATCCACCTACTGAAATAGAAGGTGGGATCAGGTAGGCATGTTTGGAACTCCCGACTGTTTTAGACCCTGATTTTAGTAGGAATGAAACTGTGGGCATGTACGTGTGACCAGAACAGGTACGCAACTCTCAGAAGACACAGAATGCGGAAAGTTTGGTCAGACCTTGAGAATCCACTGGGAGACACTCAAGATAGCTGATTATCATGTTGCCAAGTATTTGCTCGATTCACTGTGTTTGGCAGCTCCTCCTCTTGATTCAAACACACAGGACAAACACACTCACATTATACCCGTTGTCTGACACCCCGTTTGCAGATTGTGAATGATGGCTGACAAGTATGACCTGCTGGCCTGAGCCGCCTGACTGCCCCGACAGACCAGAGTCATTCAGCACGCCAGGAAATGTCTGACTCTGAGGAGCAGAAGGATAAAACAGCCGTCAAATGATGTCACATATAATTTTCACACATTGATAGTTACATCACATGAACTGTTCTGCAGTCAGCACATTTTCAGCCAATTCGGACATTAATTCTGTTCACAATCATTTTTTTACCTGTGTGTTGAGGTTTAGCGTGACGCCATCTAGCATTCCCTGTGCATCAGCAAGGGTAAGTGTAACACTGCCATCGCTGGCGTCGCCTCCTGGAGACATCACTAGGCTCTGGGACACAGTTGTGTGTGACAGGGTGGTGCTGGGTGTCAGGCTGTTTACTGAAAAGTTGAAGAAAGACACTTTTTACTGCCGTGACTAATTTTCAGGCAACTGCAAGAGTCCCTGGCTGAAATGGCTTTGTAGCCAATTTTCACAATATATTCAAATAGGAAGTTGCTGGAAAGGCTGATATAGTTTGATGAAAAGAAACATGGTAAAAAAGGAGCATTATATATAAATAATTTAATTGATTTGATTTGATTTTACTTCTTTGATTTTTTTGTTTCTTTTTATTTGGTTTTCTTATGCCAAGTTTTTAATTTCAATTATACAGTATATTATCATAACAACATGGGAGTTATAAGGAGAAAGATCAAAGATGTAAAGAATAATCCTTGAATGGAAATTATTTAAATATTAAAAAAAAAGAAATATGGGACATTTAACATTAAACTGCGCTAGTTTAGATTCTTATTTTACACAAAACCTCATTAAAAAGCTGATATCTAATAATATACCCTCAGAATGAAGGATGGTCTTGTTATAGGAAATTCTAATTTGCAGAACAAAATCCTTCAATGGTGCAATGGGGGAGTTTCTATGGTAAGAGGCCACAATGTGAGTTGGTTTAGAGCGGATTGTCATGCTGACCACAACATGTGTACCTGTGTTCACTGAGGTCACTGTAACCAGCTGGGGGGCTTACTGCTCCCAAAATAAAAATAGTACAGACAAAATGTGCATACAGAGAGACATGAATGTGTTGGTCCAATCAACAAAAGCAAAGATGTTCTGTGTGCCTCTGTGAAGTGGTGGGAATGTTTTCCACTCGAGCTAAGAGAGGTTGGCAATACACAGTGACAGATGAGACTGGAAACTTGACTAAGTTTCTAGGTGACAAGCGAACCAGTCAACGGGAGCCATCCCTGACAAAACAAACCATCTGTTCACTTCACAGCACATGAGCCTCTAACTTCCTTATCACAGATTGGTCTACGCTATCATTACGTGACTATAGTTCACAATGAGATATTCTTAGTAAATGCAGGTACATACAAATACTGTATACAACACATTTGAGTTGCTGACTAAATAACAAATTCATACAATTTTATATGTATTTAGCCACCGTGCAAGAAGAATAAAACCAATTAACAGAAACATTTGACTAACTGAAACTGAAAGCATTATCTTTATTCATTATATATTTGACAGAAAAAGCTTTGTGTTTGGTCATGTTCTTCAGTAAATGTGATCTATTGTTTGGGGTTTAAAGCAGCAGCCAGGAGGTGACCCTCTGAGTCGTCATATGTTAGGAGTGAAATCAGCAGGAATTTGTAACCCCTGATTTCTGAGAGGCTTTTCCAATCTTGAAGATATAATTCAAAAAGGCAAGGAGGTAATCAATTAACATTAGATAGCTGCAAGTAGATGCACTCTCCTAACAACTACATTTCACTCTCTCATTCCACAGAGATGAATTTATTTACTGTCACAAAATGATTCTAACTAGAGTTTGATTTGATTGAAAGCAACATGACAAACAAAGTGGGACTGACCAAAACATAGAAAACATGTGAGTTGTATAAAGCCTGTGAGGGAGGACTGTTGCCATACTAGCTCCTGAACATTATGGAACCTATGAACCCTGCTTTTTGCAGTTTGGATCTTGCAGTGGCATGACTTCAACTTAACTGTGTCATAGATGAGAGGAACACAGAGTGAGCAGTGAGAGGAAAATTGCACAATGATCAGTCTTTGCACAACAAAACAGTTGCTTAAAGGTCTGAGGCTAATTTGAATTCACTGTATTAATTTAAAAAAAAGACATTATTTTGCCCACACATCTGTATACCAGTCCTCACCTGCCATTCCAGTGCTGGCGGGGCTCTGAGGTAGGAGGTGGTCATTGCTGATGGTCAAGGTTGCACTTGTGGGCTGGCTGCTGAGAGGTGATGCCAGTCTGATGCTGCCATTGATCTCGGCACCATTGGGGTTGCTATGCTGGGGGAGCAGATCCTGACCTGCAGGAATGTAGCAAAGAGGCCTTTTAAATCCAGAATCCAAGAAAACTAGCTGTTGTTTTCACCCATTTAACATTTCAAGTTCTTTTTGTTTTATCTTTCAGAGCAGGATAGGGTGTAGAATATGTTGGTCATTTTGAAGAACAACAGTGCTGTTCTGTACATCTCCCCGGAAAGCTAAAGTTTCCTAAATTTGGACAAACTTAAAGACTGAAAGCGACTGCAGACATTTTTCCTGGAACGCAAGCACTGAGAACTATTCACCTCTTTTCCATTTTCTGTTATTAACAAGAACACATCAGTATCAGAAAGTCTTGGTGCAGAGAAAGAAAAATAAATAACAGGGTTATAAAATAATAAAAGTTTTTAAATATATATGATTCATTTCCTATTTCCTTTGTTTAAAGATTTAAATCACAATACAAATAACAAACTGTATATCACAATTCTTACTGAAAGAATAGTTATGACCCGAGGAAATACTCTGACTGCTCTAGTCATGCCAGCAGCAATGATCTATGCTGACTCATGGGTGCTCAGAAGATCCAACTTCCTTCTACAGTGGATACAGCTTTTACCCTCTGATATACAGAATACATACTAATAGTCTTGTGTAGAAGGTGTTTGCTCATTACCTCTAATACTGAGGTGTTAAATCTTGATTTGTGAAGCAGTTTCGAGTAAAAAATAAAAGGAATGTGAGTTGTTATTGGGTTGATTATTTTCTGTTCTGGCAAACGAGTTCAACTGAGTGAAGAAATCAATTCTCCTGCTGATCCTTGAGGGGATTTTTGTTTGTTATTGATAGTCTGGTTTTTTTAAAGAAAGTGTAAATGTATACAGCCATGAAATTGCATGTTATTTTTGAAACATCTGTGGTTCATACCTGATATGGTGAGGGTAATCTCTTGAGGGTTTCCTGCCGCATTGCTAGAACCAGCAGCTGAGGCCTGGGCCTGTACCTGGGCTAAGGCTTGCGTAAGGCTGGAGTTGTTGATGGTCAGCGTGATCTCCTGACCGTTGCTGCCTCCAGCTACCAGCCCAGAGGTGGTCATTACATGGCTTAGGTCATGAGAACCTGCAAGAACCAAAGTAAATGATGCAGTTATTCAGGTCATAACCAAGGGTGTCATGTTATATTTCTTCCCCAAGCAAACATACCATCCTGCTCAGAGAGGCCAGCCATCGTGACCTGCGCAGGTGTGATGGTGGAGGGCTGCAGGGCCAGGCTGGTCAGTGGGTGGATGACGACATTGGCCGACACAGAGGGGTCGGAGCTGGACATGAGCTGGCTGTTAGAGTGGGAAACGAGGCCGGTGTCAACGCTCAGGGGATGAGAGAGGAGGCCGCCCTGTTGCAAGGTCTGCTGGAGGAGGGCATGGTCAATCTAGGAAGAAGAAGAAATACTTTAGATGACAGTGGGAGGCCAAGGTTTAAAGGGAAAACTAAATTTCTACCTACTACTTTTACATGATAATGCAGGTCTGCTGAATCTCATTCTGGTGCTCTGAGATTTCACTCGACTGCTCATTTGGTTTCATCCCTCACACTTAATATCATTCGTAGTCTAACTCAATATGAGGGATAATCACATTCTCAGGTTCTAGAAGTACAGTTCACATCATGCCTAAAGGGAATGTACACAGAAAACATAATGGCAATAATTCAGTGAGTTGTGCTGTTGGCTACACAGCTCTGTTTATTTAAGGCAACATTTGTTGTACAACTATCAGTGGATTACTTTGCTGTCTTCTTATAGACTTCTGCCTTGTGGACATAAAATAAATGTAATATTCAGGGAGTTGAGCAGCTGCTCAAAGGAGCCTACAGCTGCTGACTGAAGGTTTGAGGAGGAGGGTTATTCATTGTGCTCCTTTCCCTTTGCAATCTAAAACTGTATAAAACAAAAATAAGGCTTTAAATTGAAGTTTCATTTTCAATTGGATGCATTTTGTAGATCATTCCATCTTCTTCTTAATTCATTGTTCCAGATATATTCACTGTACAATTATAGTAGAGTAAAAATATATAGGCTACAGACAAGAGGCAGCCTGCATTAAGTGTTTTATCCAATATGTTTAGCATAATCACTGTGTATGTGTTAGATGATGATCACATGTTAGATGATGCTCATATTTGATATGTGTAATATTATGCGATAAAACACAGATACCATCATATATAGGCCCCTTACAGATAGTATGTCTCTATTTTTGGCTCATGAGCTCATGAACTATTCAGTAAACTGATATAGTTCTAAAATTTTACATGAATGCCAATTTTGGAGTTTCCAATGTTAATAATCTGCAGAACAGAAGCTCAGTTTTATCACTAAAGTAAGAACCTGTTTCATGACAACAGACAAGGCCAAGACTAATCAATTGTACTTTCTCACAACTAAAAGTCAAGGTGATTATTAACACATGGATAATAACACAAGGCTCAGTATGACGTGCGTGTTTTGGTGAGTAACCTGTAGCGTGATGTTGTTGGTATCGATGCCAGATATCTGTACGTTGGGGCACACCAGGTTAGCAGGCGTCAACTGAAGGTGGATGCCATCCAGTGTGGTCAGACCATCTGGGAGAGACACGGTCAGGTCTCCAGCAGCTGCAGCACAAACACAAGTTATCACATTTTTTTCTACTGTGACTAAGTGACACAAAGGACTGTTTTTCTGCATCATTATTTGTTTGCTTTTTATAATCAATAAATATTGAATTCTCATAAATTCTCAATTAACTATTGTTGCTGATTTGTTTATATTTCAACTATATAGAAAAATGGGTGATGCATCTACACTTCCTCCCACTATCCGGAGGTGAAGCCAAGATATGCTTGATACAAATGCTGCAATCTTTTGCATTTGTAGCCAGAGTCTGCACAGTGGCAATCCGGGGATGGAGCCACTGGAGCAAGGTTCTGTCAATACAGGTGCTCCACCAATCATGAGCCATTCCTAGCTGTCAATAATGATAATACATAATTATATCAGTGTGATCAGAACTACCTAAGTGACAGAAATCAAATTCGAGAAAAGCTATTTGGTACATTAACAGTCAAAGGTAGCAAATAAAGGGCAGATTCTTTGGCATCACTTTCTTTCACAGTGTGAGAACTTTTAACATAATTAATGTATAACTCAGTGTTTAAAACATGATGTAAATATGTTTTATATTATTAGAGCTAGATAGAGAGTAGGATTACTGGGGCTCAGCAGAGATATGTGCTCTGTTAAGTGCCATTTTGGCTTGAATTTTGTGAAATACAGCAAGCAATTCATGAGGCAATCTTCATCTCAGTCATATCGTCCAATTGCCAATACCCAAATGATCAAGTGGGTACCTCAAGTGTCGCTTATACGTGTGTCATATCAAGAGAAGTCATAATGTCGATTTCAGAAAAAAACTCTTTCAATACTGAGGCTCAGTATCATTTCCTTCACCATTTTTATACTATTCAAGAACCAAACCATTTTATCAGCACACACAGGGAAACCTTCATTGCTAGGCTCCTGAAGTGTGAAAACCTGTTACAGAGGCTTAAAGAGATCCACAAAAATGCAGTGAGTGGAGTGGAGTCAGACGTCATAAGTAAATGTTTGGTTGTCCTGAAAACCATAATAAGGCATTTGGTGATTGGGGGAAAGGGAGTACACCGAAGGTGGCTAACAAGTGACCAAAGGACGCTGCAGAATTTCTGTTACACTCAGAAACTTCTGTGTATTAATCAACGTCTGACATTAAGAGTAGAGGCCAAATGATAATAAAAATGTGAGGTTGGTGGCTTCTCCATGTGACTCTTTGACTAACAAAAATGTTGTACCCCAGTATGAGTTAATACAAAAATTCAAAGCTCTGTAACAAACAGATCTGCTGCAAATGCAAAAGCTATCTACTGCTCTGCGTGATTCATCTCAAACTTCTCTCTCTAGCTGTTTTCACTCTGGAGAATGTCTGCACAAGTGGGTCTGGCCACTTCGCCTTTCACATATAAAGAGTGCAGCAGGGGACTGTCCAAGTCAGACTAATCACAACAACAGGAAAATGTCCAGAGCGTTCAGGTGAGGGGTGGTGTAGCTGGCAGGACATAATGTATTAATTCTGCTGCAGAATTCATGTTTTTGTTTACAACACCCACACTGGCCCTTATCACTGTAATCTCTTTTTTTTCATACTGAGATATTTATATTCATTTAGCTTTTTCACTTTTTGCATCTGTCACGTGTTAGCAACGTCATCAACGCACATACTCGCTTGCAGTGAATCCTCCAGACATAATCCTCCTGTCCTCGGACTTAGACATTCTCCAGATTCTTTAAAAGCCGGTGCTCGCAGGTAAAACACTGGAGAATGTCTGCAGTAACTGATTCTGACATTTGCGTTCTCACATATAGCTCCTCCGGATATTCTCCTGAAATCATCCGGAGGGGTTCAGTGCATGTCTGAAAGCAGCTTCTGTTTCTCTGAGCAAACGTGTGTCGACAGATTTATAATCCCTACCTGACATAGAGGCTGGCAGGATGGCCTGTCCCACCAGCCCTGGCTGCAGCAGATTCTGGTCAAACTGCCCTGTCAGGACCTGGCTGGCTGGGAGGTAAATGCTGGGGTCAGAGTTGGACGTTTGTAGCAGACCCACAGATTGAAGAGCCTCTGAAGCAGCCGGCTGCTGCCCCTGACCCGGGGCCACTGCCTGAGCTGTCCCTGGGTCCTGACCCTGACTGACATGTCCAGCGGACGAGGCAGACCGCTTGGACTTGCGGCTGTCGCTATTTGGACGGAAGTGACACTGGATGTGGGTTTTGCGGTGTCCGGATGTTCTGAAGCGGAGTTCACAGAAGGGACATTTGAAGGGCTTGGAGCCTGTATGGAGGCGCATGTGCACCTTTAAGCTGCCCTTTGTAGAGAAGGAGGTGTTGCACATGTGGCAGCTGAAAAGTTTCTGACCTGCAAAGATATGTAGAGCGTTAGGTTTGGTCAACTAATCATGAACTCTATCACTCTTCAACTGCCTCTTTGGTCAAAATTAAAGATGTCCTCTCTTTTCTTTGTGTGTAATAGGTTATTGAAGCAATAATGTAACTGTCCTGAATTTAGCTAAATTTAAATGAAAAAGATTGCTCCTGAGAGTCTGGTATCAGGTGAGGAAGCTTTAACTTTTTATTTAACAGTACAAGGTTTCAAGTTCACATTTGAACTGAAAACACATTATACTCATAACAGGTATATAATGCCACACACAGAGACACACATAGTTTGATAGAAAACTCCTGTTTAGACCTGTTATTAAAAGGTCCGTCTGGAGAGATCTGATCACAAGTGGTCAGCGTTAAGTTCCTGTGTTCACACTTGAAATTAAAATGCGAATCAATTTGATTACGATTCACAATGTGACCGATATGAAGCCTGTAATAAAGTAAAACAACATCAACCTCTTAATTTATTAAAATAATGAATTGTTTGAATAAAACACTAACCTGTATGCGTCTTTACGTGACAGTCCAGAGTAGATTTCACTGTAAAACTCTTCCCACATTCATCACACTTGTAAGGTCTTTCTCCTGTATGGATCCTGATGTGCCTGGACATTGAGGTAGATTAACGCAAGCACATTTAAAGGGGAAAAGGACAGATAGAAGATTATAGGTGTGGGGACATACAGCAGTGCCTCTGTACATGTCTATTGTACATGTCCAATAGAATTGTACAGAGGGATTAAAAAAGCCCATAGCATTTCCTTTCACTAAAGACCAAAGTCCTTCTCTCCCACAGGAAACACTGGTCCTGAAACATCTCGTAAAGTACCCATGACACTATGCAACACAATTATGTCCGAATG
Source organism: Paralichthys olivaceus (assembly GCF_024713975.1). Lineage (NCBI taxonomy): Eukaryota > Metazoa > Chordata > Actinopteri > Pleuronectiformes > Paralichthyidae > Paralichthys > Paralichthys olivaceus. The sequence goes on along the minus strand of NC_091105.1, from coordinate 20,937,148 downwards.
TTTTCACACCCGTTGAAGATAAGTTCTGAATATTAAGTGACCTTGTGCATTATTTACTAGCTTGTGTCACCGTTGCCAAATGTATCTTTAAGTGGGACGTCTGGCACAGAACTGACTCTGTTGATTGCATGGGGAAATTGGACGACCTGCTAACCTGCGACTTGATTACAGTGGACGAGTTTCATTAAAATGGATAAAGTATTCTAAAAACTCTTGCCACATGGGTGTGGGAGGAAACAAAGCTTGATTTATGCAACAGAAAAATATGACCTGACCTCCAGCAATGTACTGTGTTTTGCCAATTGGGTGTTTATACTTCTGCCTGTTGCCAGCAAGAAAACATAACTGAAGAGATTTACACAAAACTTGGTGGAAGGATGAAGGATGAAGTATGGGTCAGGGTAGAAATTGTGATGTGGTCCGGATCAGTTTTCTGTGTTGCCAGGAGTTAATTCATGGTTCTGGATGAAAATAATCGGGCACATTTAGGCAACTGACATCTATGGGTGTGTGCAATGCAGCTTGAGTTGAATTTAAGGGGACTGTTGGGCCTCTAGTTTAAACATGCAGTGTGTAGTGTCTGATGAAGTCCATGGCAAACTAACATGTTTCCATAACTGACAAGATCACAGACATAATTACCTGACAAGGTCACTGGGCTTTTTGAAGCTCTTGGGACAGTAAGCGCAACAGTTTGCAAACTTCGGTTCTGTCTCCAGCTCCACAGCCTTGTCTTTAATCTCGCTGATGCGATCCCTCTCAGCCGCAGACTGCGCGAGGATCCGCTCTGACACAGAAGCCTCCTCACCGGGATCCTTCGCTAGCTCAGCCGCCTGCTCCTCCGTGAAAGTAATGATCTCCAAACCCCTCCTCTTTGACAGCTTCTGCTCGCTGTCCTCGTCTTCCTCATCTTCCTCAATGTCTTGATTATCCAGACCAATAACTAGGAGAATAGGAGTGTATTATCATTATTTGTCTTATGCTCACATTTCATTAGAGGCAGCTAAAACCCCGTCCATGTTGAAAAATGTTCATCTTGATGCAAGAAGGGAGACAAAAATCGATCTGTTCTACTTTGATCAATTGCATGTTCATTCTCCTGTTTACTTTCATTCACATATTCCTAGAAAGTTTGCTTATATATTTTGAAAGTTATATATATATTTTTTCCCACATACTGAGATGAATATAATGCTGCAATTCTTTTATTTGTGTATATTAGATCAACATGTAAACAGCACGTATTACTTTTTTGATCAGATTTGCTTTTGAGCATGAGATAGTGTAGAACGAGTGTAGCTGTACTTTGTAACAGTGGAGGTAAGAATCTACAGCACAGCAATGTTTAGCAAACTGAATTATAAATAAAAAAATTTAAACTCTAATTTTAATAATTTCACATTGAAGTCTGGTAATTTTTCCAACCACTGTGTTAAGACAGTTACGTCACTGTATTAAGGTTTGAACTTCGCAACCTTACAAATCACAGAAAGATGGCGGTTGAGATGTAGCACCTGTGAATTTTTATATATTTTCATGTTTATTGCTGCTGACTCTACTTAGAAATATCATTCCTCAGAGCAATAGGGGGAGTCAACTGAACATAAGCTCTATAACAACTTCAGATTATACCTTCTTTATGTTTCTTTGTTGTTTTACTCACACTTAATGGTGGTTTTCCTCCTGTTCCTCAAAGACTTGAGTAACAGGACCAATAACTGGTAGAATAGTATTTGCCTTGTGCTCACACTTAAAGGTACAGTGTGTACAATTTAGCGACATCTAGTGTTGAAATTGCATGTTGCAGCTGAACCCCCCTGACCTCACCCTCCCCTTCCAAACCTGTGGTAGCTTCAGTTGTCATAAAAACTCAAAAGGTGTTAAGTTTGTCCAGTCTGGACTAATGTAAAAAACATGGTGGCCTCTGTAGAGAGGGTCCCCTTGAGGTAAATATAAAGTATTTAAATATAAAGGGTCTTTTCTGGGGTAAAGAAAACTACAATTCATATAATTTAGATGAAATGAACTAGTGAAAAAATCATGAGAATTATTCTACATTAAATTTCTACCAATAGTTCCCTTTCATCTAAATCTTACACACTGGACCTTTAATGGTCAGCAGCTTAAACCCTGTCCACACAGAAACATTTTTATCTTGATGTAAAAAAGCAGACGGAAATCCATCCCTTCTATGTTGATCAATTGCATATGCATTCCCCTATTCACTGTCATTTTCTTGTTGCTAGAAAGTTTATATATCCTGCAATTCTTTTTATTTGTTTATTTTTATTTCCTTACTCTGATCGTCCACAGAATGCTCCTTCTTCATATGCTTTTTACACAGCGGGCTGGTCCTGAAGCTCTCGTCGCACATGGAACACTTGAAAGATTTGATGTGGATGATCATGTGGCGACTCAGGCTGCCATTGGTGGTGAACGAGGCATCGCAAACATTACACTTAAAGGGCTTCACTCCTGTTAGTGAGAGATCAGAGCAGAAGGTCTCAGGATGATATATACCTTAATGTTTTTCCTGTATAGGGACAAAGTATATTCATTTTTCCCACTTGTTCACTGATTTTGAACTGCACAGCACACAAGAATGGATGATTATGAATAAATTAATCAAATTTCAGTCAAAACCTTTTAATTGTAATTGTGATGTGAATGAAATGCAGTGCCAAGCTTTGGGAGATAATTACAGTAGATTTAAAAATATATATATTTTCCAATTTAAACACTATTATTTTAATTTCAAGAGATTTATCATCTCTTGAAGTCACTAGACTCTAAAGCGAGCTCACCTGTATGTGTGTTGAGGTGGGACTTCAGCACTCCGGCAGACACAAAGGCTCGTCCACAGAGGTGGCATCTGTATGGTTTCTCCCCTGTGTGGGAGCGCACATGCTGCTTCAGATGGCTTGACTTTTTGAAGCCTTTATTACACCAATTGCACCTGAAGATGGAGAAAGTGCATCAGTGACGGATGTTTACTGCTAATGTCAAAATAATAGATTTTTATGCAGTATATAACTATCACTGATCCAACCATCACATTATTTATAGTGGAATATTTAAATGAAAAAAAAGTAGTCTGCCAAGTGAATATCAGAAGCTTTAAATTAATGTGGCATTAATTAATATGCAAGTATGTGTTTGCTTCATAGTATGCAGATTAGGTAGCAGCTTCTAAACTAGAATTCCTCAAATTGAAACATTCTTTTTTTCAATCTGATATTCAAGAGAATGCTAAATGTCCACAACAAACAGGATTCATCATAAGCACCAGCAACAACCCAATTGAAGTAACTTATTGCCACTTCCTCTGCATCATTCTGACAGCCAAGTGTCCACTGGCCCCACAGCAGCTGGCCGGTGAAATAAAGGTTTGGTTTGTTTATTTGCTGCATGGGCAGGTTCGGTGCAGCCAACTGTTAATTACGCTGGGTGATAATCTGAAGCAGAGGACTTAAAAATATGCAGGAAAAAGTCAAACTTAAAATCGTCAAATACATTTTGGATTTATGGGGACTTATGTACTGCACTATTTCTTGGCTGCACATACATACAACTACAAATCATCGCATTAATGTGTGTGTTTTTGTAACAGTAAAAATAGAAAAAGACAATATATGCTGTTAACTTTTTAGGTGCTGGCTGAAAGAATGTTTTAAAGGCAGAAGATGGTCACATTAAATATTGATTTGATTTAGGTATATTTCTGTTTGCTGGACATTAATGAAGTAAACTGATTAAGAAAAATTCTTAATCCTATCATTTGTGAAAGAACCTTCCCTTCACAGCATTTTCACAAGTGCCTAAAATGTTTTTTCTCACCTCATCAGGTCAGACTTGAACCTAACACTGGACAACTAACTCGTAGTAATAACTAGAATGAAACTCAGTAGAGTATACCTCCACCAAGGCCCAACAGTTCACACAAATTCAATCAAGCCTCATAGCTAAGGCCACATTCTGTTATCTCAGCTACACATTGGTGGTAAATACAGGTTTCTAGTCCACTTTATCTGTACAGCAACTGAAAAAACACTACACCCTTATGAAACCACATGTAAATTTGCTTGATCAAAGCGAGAGAGAAAAATAACTCCCCTAAATATGCCAGATATTGTTCATCAAGCTCCATGAATTATTCCCTGGGAAATCCTGATTTGTGCAAACATTTAATTGGTTCTTCCTTGGCCCATGTCCCATCCTTTCATCAACTTCTATGGAAATCTGTTTTGGCATAATCCTGCTGACAAACCAACCAACCAAGAAACAAACCAATGGATGGGCAAAAACATAACCTCTTTGGTAGAGGTAATAATATCATAGCTAGTTGTATGATATTTTTGTTACTAACTGCAAAACAGTCTTTAAACAATAATGATTTGACCAATTAAGTAAATGGTGACCAATTCTTCAAACGTTATAAAACAACAGAAAAAAAGCCTCCATACTGCTTGTGTGGTGTCATCCATGCATCCATAAGCTCCATCATTCTACTATGACTCGAAACTGTGTCATTTACACTTAAATGTCCAGAACGAAGCTCCAGAGGAGAATATCAGACGACATTTAGGCTGAAAACATGGTGTAAAACCGCAGTTTCGAGTCAAATTGGAATGTTAGGGCTTATGGACACTTTGATGACATCACAGGAGCAGAATGGAGGCATTTTCAGTTATTTTGTTTCTTTTTAAATTTTATTGGATTTGGCTGCAACACTGCTTACCCCTAAAACTCCAAAAGTGTGTTGTGGACTCAAACACTTCATCCACTCCTCCATCGGCATAGTCGTGAGTAGATAATGAACTATCCCTTTAAGTGGCTGCCCTCATTAACTATCATCTGTATCTCACGACCCGAGTTAGAATGTGAATGTCAACATATGTGTTTCGTTTGTTTATCCAATTTAATTTTATTGAACAGTTTCTGCACCACCTCAATGTTTAGCAGCAATGTAATCAAGCCTAAATGGTGGATCACATAGCACATTGTGTGCAGATTTTCTGGTTTGATGGCACAAACATTTTACTCTTTGGCCTGAAATCCAAGCACTTTGGTGAAAAACAGGTTTTGCTTCATTGAATGGTAAATGCCAAGTCTATAGTAGAGTGGAGCTGTGGCAGCATCCAGCAGAGAGGAGGCTTTATGAGGGGGGGAGGGTTGAAAACGCAATGAACAGAGTGTAAACAACATCAAGTACAATTCAAAGCATCCAGCCAAGACAGCAGGGACAGGTTTGAGAAAGTCACTAGATGTCTTGGAAAGACTTATTCAAATGCAGGATTTAACTACTACAAATTGATCTTAAGGATCACAGTAATTCCTCTTTCTGTTCTGACAGAGCTATCAGAGGATCTGTGGAGAACACAGGCAGTGATTAGCTTTGAGAATCAATAATTAGCATAACCACTGCTTTTACAATGGTTTGGAATCTAAAATGTGAAATGGTGAGCGTTGGTTATGAAGCCACTCATACAGGCACGGACTCACACACACATGCACACACGTGCAACACTCTTAATAACACAAGAGTAAACCTGTAGGCTCTTTTAGTGTTGTCTTCACTGTTGTCCTGGTAGTCCTGTGCCTCAGTCAGCTGAAGCTCATTCTGACTGCTCTGCTGAAGAAGCCCATTCGTCTGGATAACCAAAGACAAGCCAACATGACTTAAATGCACATTGTCACAAGGAAATTATTTCATCTTACAAGTCACCAGATGGAATAGTTTGACATTTTGTTCAGAAAAGACCATTTCAATTTTTGTTTATGTATAATATGTATGAATTAAATAAATGGAACATGGGGAAACAACGAGCCTGGCATTCAAGAAAAAATACACCTACGAGCACATAAAAATTGCTTATCAAAAAGTTGTATATTTAACCAAGGGTTGTATAAAACCCCTTTCCCTTGATAATAATGTCCTGCACAAAGAATTGAGTCACTGAGGGGACAGAGGACAATAGATGATGCTAGAGGTTAAGATGTACATGGGTGGGGTCAGGTGCAGAGTTTGAACATGTGGGTGGATGAAAGTAAAGCTGGTTTGTAAACTGAGAGGAAAGGGACAAGGAAGAATTGTCTTACCAATGTTGTCAAAACTGGAATGTGCTTATGATAATTAAAAATACATAAAACCAATTGTTCAAACTGTTCTCCGACAGAAATGTCAAAAAGGACAATTTATAGCTTTACATTAAGTACTTCTTGACAAAAAAATTAAAAAAAACAATTTGTCCACCGTTCCAGGTGGTAAGGTGTATGTTGAAACGTTTGAGACAGGTTAGTGGTTTCCCCTTGCTTCAAGTGTAGGCTAGGCTAACAGCCTCCTCGCTTAACACAAGGACTTGAAATTGGTACCAATCTTTTTATAAAATGTAACACTGATTGTTTAATATATCTGCCTAATATTAAAAAAAAACGTTATACTATTCCCGCTGTTAGAAATAAAACTGGAATGAACACTAGAAATGGAAGAATTAGGACAATGATATTTTCAAAAAATGAATAAAGAAGAGGCTTTCCAGACAAGATCATTGATTAACAGTGTGATAATTAAGCCAATCTTTGCTTTAATTAGACATTCAATAATATAAGCAATATAACGACGTATAATATAAGAAACTTACTTACAGTATAATTTCGAGATTAGTTCGTGTGCCATCAATATGCAAATCTACTTATTCCAAAATCTAATCTTTTAAATCAATCACATACCCTGCTATAAAATATTCAGTCACAATATATCAAAAAAAGAGTGAGATAAGAGAATTGGAGGTCAGGCAAATTAATGTTAGGCCCAAGCAGTCCACTACTCACCACCTCAGCACTGGGGACATGGAGCAGATTGGGGGGGTGATAGCTGGAGGACAGTGCCTGGGACTCCAGGGTGCTGGAATCCTGCAGCTGCTGGACGGTGGAGAACTGGGGCTGACTGTAGTTTGATTCAGTGATGGTGAAGCCTGGAGACAAACGTGTCACTGATCAGATTCAAAACTATGAACATTGAAATATTGGATCCATACAGAACTTTTTGGGACTTGTTATTACACATAAATGCTTGATCAATAATCAGCATCTGCAACTCATCAAAAACACAGTTGATAAGTCAATAAACCTCTCAGCAAAAAAATTATCATTGGAAACTATGAAACTGAGGTGACTGAGTTTATTCAACTTCAGCACAAAACAGCAAAACAACAGGCAGAAACTTGACCGCACCAGCAGGGAGGGTGGAACAGTTGATTCTGAATGAACTTTGAAAACAATCCTTCATTACTGACCAGCACTGGGACGGCGGTCTGCAGCAGAAATATATTGGATGATTTACAGAATCAGAATACAGAATTGAATCTGTTGCTGCAAAACATATGTGTTAGCTCTGTGGACATAATGGATGTTTACAAGGCCATATGTCATTCATCTGCTCGTTCTCAAAGAAACACGTGTTTGCTTGTTGTGAAACAACATGCAGAAACCAAAGTAGTTGAAAAACATTCATGCTGTGGCACAAAAGGCACGGTCTGGGTTGTTCTTTCCTAGGAAATCAAATTCTATACAGGCCGGATCACACAATAAATACAAAGCCTTTAATTGAATCAATCCTATTTTAGCAGATGGCTGGGCGGATATATTCTATTGCAGTCATCTTCCCTGTTGATGCTTTCCCAGAGAGTAACTGCAGCCTCATTCAAGTTCAGGTGACTTTCTCAGTCAGTCAAAGATGTTCCACCTCTTCAGAATATTGCTTCAGGCATACGCTGAGGATTTTTGTCATCCCAAATAATGACATGTCGTCAAATGAGCTTTGATGCACTTGGCTGAATCTGAGCAGACAGATGCTCCTGTATACCCCTGCATTCATCCTGCTGCTTCCGCCAGCAATGCAATTATCAATAAATGCTTGTGTGCCACTGAGAGTCACACATGACTGAGCCATAACAGATCCACACACTATATTTCACAGATGAGGTGACATGCTTTGAGCTATGAGCTTTTCCTGTTTTCTCTCCACCCTTTCCTCTTTCCATCATTTTGATAGAGATGGATTTTTCCTCTCAGTCCATAGAACTTTGCTACATAACTCAGAAGTTTTCCTTTGGTGTATGTCCACGAGTTTGTGACTTAATGTTTCTTTTATTGAGCTTGACCACAGTGTTGTTTCGCAGGTGTCTCACCTGAGAGCTCACAAGGCCTCAGCAGGAATGCTTTAGATTAGGATGTTTTACATTTTGTGTTGAGGCATCGTGCATTTGCAAAGAGAATAACCTTGACCTTGATAACCTCGTTTTTACCGCTGTCCAATATTTGTTTGTTTATTGGCTGCATTACCGTGGATCGGGACAAAGGGGCAGATTGAGGACTTTGTTTTCACTTTCTTTAACAATGCAAGATAAGACCCTTTTTTGACATTTTCACAGATTTCCCAGAGACCAATTAATGGACCTTGATGAAAAAAATGGCACATTTAGGGAATTGATTGATTTGACGTGTGTGCAATTTGGTGCAACATTTTTGACTTGCTGGACAGTCATAAGGTTTTTTTTCCTCACAATTCAAAAGATATTCTGCTGATCCTTAAGGCTTTTGCGCCTTGGGCTACCCAGATTTTTGCTTTTTATCATCATTATTATTATGCTTGTCACTTTAGTCCTCAAAATGACTGACACCTCAACTTCAAACTAAATGGCAATCAGTCAACTCTCAGCCACAGCGGAGCACTTTAGAGCAGATGACCTAAGGCTGAAACGACACACAGTTGCCAATGAAACATTTAGGTGTCCAATTTTTTTCAGCCCTTGCAATTTGGACACTAGATGTTACATCTGTGTTATATATGCTGTATAATCCATTAAGGATAACAGACAAAAGCTTCTTAATTGTGGTTTTGAAGGAGTTTGGTGTCAGCAAGTGTAGCAGCTCAGTATTCATACATTCTGTGGCCTCTCTTATCTTAATTTGCTGCAGATCCATTGTGTCAGTCTTAAACCAAGGACATCCACCTTTAGTATTTGAGCTGCAGCAATTTACTGAACAAGATCCTGAGATAAGAGAGGCTACTGTTGTGAGCCAACAAAAAATGTCAATAAAAAATATTTAATACAGGGTTACTGCCAGAAGCCCCCAAGGATCATAAACCTTAGGAATTCAATGAAATAATAACTCTTGTGATAATGCTTGAGCCATGACAGCAATTATATTTGAGCGTTCAAATATCATTAGATGCTCAAGAGACATCTTGCGCAGACACATGAAGTCTGTAACCTTGAAAATGTAATGACACTCAAGGCAATATGGCCCTGTACCTAAAATGATGAAACTCCAGGTCTGTTCCAGTCAGATAATGAAAATAAAGATAAAGTGGCTCCTGAGAGAATGGCAAAGGTAGATGTGCCTGACAGATGTTTGCTGTCAGTTTGCTATGCTGCCCGCAGCAGTTGTACAGGGACCACTGTTGTGATAGCACAGAATCCAGGCTGGCAACAACAATCAGTTGGCATGGTGGGAACATGGAGAGTTATTTGGTGGGAGTAAAGAAGCGATTGCACTGCACTGGCTTACACAGTGGAGAGGGAAGAAAGGAAACAGTGAGATAAGGCAATTTCTCAGATGGCTCATGTACAACAAAAACTACCATCTCAGCACTACAGCTGCAACATGGGAAATTGCTTTTATTCATTAACGTTGTTTTTTTGATTGATTTCTCCTTAAAGGTTCAGTGTGTAAGATTTAGTTGAAAGTGATCTATTGGCAGAAATTGAATATAAATTAATCCTAGTGATGTTTTAGTGTGTTTCTTTAACCTAGAATGAGCCCTTTATATTTAAATACTTTATATTTACACCAGGAGCGGGTCCTCTCTACATTTTCAAAACTGGTTGCTGCAACCTGACATGAGAAATATCCAGAATGAATGAGACTTGATGAAGGAAATCTGTGTGTGTTTGTGTGTGTGTGTGTGTGTGTGTGTGTGTGTGTGAGAGTGCTTGTGTGTGTTACCTTGCGCTAGAGCTTGCTGGTCAAAGGCAGGTTGAGGAAGTGCTGGTGTCTCAAACTGGCTGATATTCTGAGGCAAAGCATGCTGGGTGGCCACATATGAATCTGTCAACACAGAAAGAGATTCTACCGACTCAAATTTTAACACTGAACTTTTTTTGTATGCAAAGTAAACACAAGTTCATATACAATTGAAATGCCATTAAATACACTGTGGATAGGTGCAGTCATGACTACTGCACTAGACAATTTATATAGTTCTTGTATAATGAAAATGAGAGGAAGTTGATCATTCCAGGAGGTTTTTAATACTTATTCAGAGAGAGAGGAATTTGTATTGCTACAAATCTAACTTACAGCACCTCTGTTCTCATAACTTGATCGTTTTCACATTTGTTTTCATGTCATTGGTGCAAATTTGGGTTCTCAAGTGAAGTTCTCAACACACATAAACTTACAAACAATAAATCCCACGTAAGTTATTCTTACCCTCTCCTTGTACCAGCGGCTGATCACTTAGCGGTGCCTCCAGTGTCACTTGTTGACCTCCATTCACAACCTCTGTCTGACTCAGTCCCAGCATGTTTTGCTGCTCTACTGAGGTGGCCGGTGGTTGCTGGAGAGAATCGCCCTCTATTTCCACCTGCATATCATGGGCCACAGAGCTTGCTCCAAGTGGGTCATCTGTCGACTGGGGCTGCAGCTGCTGGGCCAGTTCATATCTGGTTTGGTGTACCAAGAAAAACAAAACATTAGATCTAAAATTCTAGGGATAATTTATCATAACTGGTCTGCATAGTCCTTCCTTATCACTGCATCACTTGTGCACTTTATGGTATGTAAGTATGTGGTGAGAAGTATACAAAAAACACACAACAAGACACAAACACACAACCTGTGTGTCTTCATGTGCTTCCTGCAGTTGGGTGATGACTTAAAGGTCTTCTGGCAATAGGGACACATGTAAGGTCGTAGGTCACTGTGGGTGGTCATGTGGCGCCGCAGGCTGCCGCTGGTGGTGAACGTTGTGTCGCACATCAGGCACTTGTACGCCTTGAGGCCCGAGTGTGTCCTTATGTGAGCTTTGAGCACTCCAGAGGAGGCAAAACCTCGACTGCACTGGACACACTTGTAGGGTCGTTCTCCCGTATGAGACCTGCCATGATAAAAGGATGGCAGTTAAGCATTAAAGAGCAGTTTCATTATTTTGTCTTCAAGGAGACAAATTATGCTCATATTCAGGTTCATCATTTAAAATTGTGAAATTACATGAAAAGGTTTTACAGCTTTAATGGTCAGAAAATGAATAACTGTCCTCATCCTGTCCATTGCTGCAGCACCTCTTTTCAGCCTGAAACTAGCTCCCGTCTCTTTAAGGCCCCCCTCCCGATAAAGCCACAAAGCAACTCTCTTGTGATTAGACAACCGCTTCAGGTGCATGTAGGAAATGTTGGCTTCCAATATTGCTTCAAATACCTGTCTTTTCTTAGGGTAGCTCCCTTTACCACGAACTTTGAGCTTTTTAACTTTGTAGACATTTGACATATTAAAGAAAACCTATACAAGTCTCCTTTAAGGAAGACATGAAGTACATTGAAGGATTATATGAGTTTGTTGGGGGCTTGTACTAACATTTTAATTGAAATTATTGCATTTGATGCTAACAATTTAAAATGTGGGAATATTTAAACTGACAAACCTGAAAAAACTACTACAAACCACTGACATGATAAAGTGGAAGGTGCATGCGTGGCTCAGAGTGAGCTGTCATGACAATTTATGACTCAAACCCACTGATGTGTTTTTTTGGTGTTGCTGTTTCAAATTCATCAGGGAATCCAAGGAACTGTCACTGGTGGCAGATATTGATGCTCTATTTGAGATACGAGCCATTATCCTAAATCTGCCAACAAGGAAGACAAATGGAGTGACACCAACCATCTAAAGGCATTGCAAGGATGACAGCATCATTATTTAGATTAACCTTTCAGTATTGAAATTAAGACAAATGGTGTCAAAATGAAAATCCCAGAGAGATGCATAGATTAGAATAGCAGAGTGCTCAGGCTACTTATCTTACTTAGTGCTGTTGTTCCAATATTCTAGGTTATGCAGGGTTGGCAAGGTCATTTTAAAGTATAGTTTAACAAAGTGCTTGTACTGTTCATCTATCAGGATTTTAAACAAGCCACTAATGAAAAGATACATTTCCAGAAAGAACCTTTACATAGAGTATTGAATTAGATTGTTTTGATCATTCTTGTTTGATGGGATATTGGGGTTCTGAAGCTTGAGCCAAAGTAAACTTCCCAAGCTGAACACTAGTCTCTGTAGCTGTCAGATAGGAGCCTAAGTTTTTGAGAACTGTAAACAGATTTCTGAGATTTGTAATTCTGCCCTCGAAAACACTCAATCAATCTCCTAGTTGTAGAGCTCAGACCATTTTCTGCAGAATGGTAAATGGTAAACATTCTTGGGCAAATATTTAAGCAGACATTTTGGCTTGAGAGTGGTGAAAAGGTGTCACCTCAATCAGCAGAGTTTATTTCACTTGTTATAATACAAAAATGGTTGGTTAAAATCCTATAGAAGCAGTGAAAGCTCTGATGGTGACCTGTGGTGTCCCTTAAGGCTCTATCCTTGGCAACCCTTTGTTCTCCTTTTGTATAAATGCTTCTGTTATGACATATGATCCATAAAAAAACTAAATTAAAAAACACAAAATTGCAGCTTCCATTCCATACGATTTTGTTACACTATTCAATTTTGGATGTTCGCATCCTTTCTCAAGCTATAGTGAAATAAATCAGAAATAATTGAACTTGGTCCATCCTCACTCAGCAGGTTTTTCAACTTCCTGTTCACAAATATCAAACCTTCAGCCAGTAAATCTGGGTCAGTGTCCTCTCAGTTAACAAGTCACTAATGTTTCCCAATTATACTTCCTCCAATTAAAGAGATTGTGTTAAAAATAAACATTTTTACATAAAAATATACACACATACCTATATATACACAGGTGGTACACCATAGCCGGATGGTGACATTAATTGAAGAGACTTTAAATGGAGTTATAACCTTTGTTTTCAGTGTGGTTTCATTGGTTCAAACTAATATTGCTGCATAATATAATTATCTTATTTGCTTGGCCTAGTTTGACATCAAACTGCCACATAGAAGAGAGAGAAATAATCCCCAAAGAAGTTTCAACAGTGTTAAAAAGCCTCACCTGACGTGCTGTTTCAAGTGGCTTGATTTCTTATAAGCCTTACTGCAGAACGGGCACTTATAAGGCCGGTCATTGCCCACCACCTCCAGGTACTGCTGGAAAGCCAGGCGTGGGTTCTGGGATGGGATGAGGCCTGTTAAGTAAAACATGGATAAGCAACATGTGGACTTGAGAGGAGAGGTATTTCATTTTGTGCAGAAACACAAGAAAGAATGCCACTGATGCACTCCGCTCCGTCCCAAGGGCACCAGAAGATGTGTGTGCATGCTTACAAACAGATGGAACAACACCCTTTATATATATAACATGTGACTGCTGACACGTGGCCTTACTGCAGTCAGTGATGAGGATGGGTTCCTGCAGGGGGATGTCAGGCAGAGGTAGATTACTCTTCGACACTTTGGCTTTGTTGGACTTCCGCGGAAATTTGTGCTTCTTATGCTGCACGCTTTTGAAGTGAGAAGCAATGTGTGTTTTTTTGTGGCCTGATGTTCGGAAGATCTTGTCACAGTGAGGGCAGGAGAAAGGACGGACACCTGAGCAGAGTGGGTAAAAGCAGTGCGTTTGGAGAATTAGTATTTAGAGGATTAGGCTGACATAGGCACTTTGATACAAACATCAAAACCCTGAGTTACTATGCCTAAACCAATCTAAACAAACAATATGAAAGTTACACATGATCCAAAAATGTAAGCTCTTGTTATTTTATTTATTTAAGGTTACACAGCCTTTTGATTACAAGAGACAATGAGAAATAAAGCTTAGAGCAACATGTTGTGAGCTAATGTAACACCTAACATAGACACTTTCTTCATCTTTAGAAGGAGCAAACAAAGAATGATTGCAAGGAGAAGGAAGCCTCTACCTGAAGAGGCACCAATATGGTCACACAGGTCCAGCTATATGATAACATATAGCTGAAAAAGAAAGATCAATAGTCTCTCTCTGATTATGTTGACACAATAGATGTGACATGAGGAATAAGCTGTGGGGAAAAAAAGTATCTGTGCCTACTAATGTTCATTTCCTTTTGGCTTTAAGTATAACCCTTTCATGAAGTGGACCTGCTTCTTACCTGTATGCAGCCGCATGTGTACCTTCATGCTGCCAGAAGTGGAGAAGCACTTCAGACAGCACTGACACTCAAAAGCCTTGATACCCGTGTGCGTTTTCATATGTGCTGTGAGGGTGCTCTTGACGGCAAAAGCTCTGAAGCACTGTTTGCACTTGAAAGGCTTCTCGTGGGTGTGGATGCGGATGTGGCGAACAAGGTCACTGGGTTTCTTGAACTCCTTGGAACAGTATGGGCAGCCATGCCAGCGTACACCATTCTCTTCCCTGATGGAGCCTGGAAAAGAAAAGCATGAGGCAGTGGTCAATCGTTTATGTCAGTTGAACATAACTGGGTGAAAATGTGAGATTTTTTTCAAAGAGAAAAGTAGGGTCAATCAGTAATTTCACTGAATGGCACCATAAACCCAGTAGAACTTCAACACAGATTTCAAATCAAACAGTCATGACATTTACCCCCTACCTGGCATTTGTATGGGTTTCTTGAAAATGCTCCTTTTCTTCTCCCTGATCGGTTTGTCTGGGCCTTGTACTTTCTTGCTTTCTACAGCAGCGCCATCTGTGGTCTGGTTCTGCGATTCTCTCGACATAGCATCACCCTGTGGCTGGACCACACTCAGCCCACTGTTCTCCAGAGCTTGCTGCAGATACAGAAGAGAAATGTGCTCACAGGCCACAGCTTAAAAAAACATATACATATTAACTAAAGTTAATGTATACCAATCAAATCATATCAAGCATCATGAAAACTCATGGAACATAACTAAAAAATATATAACCTAATTATGTAAAGAATAATTTGCATTGTTATTATTACAATTGTTACTTTAATATTCAAGAATATAAGGTATGGCTTGTCATGAATTGGCAAATACTGACAAAAAAGCCATGGTCTTTAACCAAATTTCAGTGATAATCACAGCAAATTGGGGTGCAGAGCACAGGCTCTATTCAACTCTCCTGCAGTACTCATCCATAAAGCTTTCCAGAGGAAATTCATTACAATACTGTATCTTTCCCCCGAGATGGATGCATTATCGTGAAAAACCCTGTGTTATGATCGTGGCTTTTAGCCTCCGTTTCCCAGTGGGCTCTGTGGTTTTCTCCACCCTCATGTGTCTGTCTGTGTTCCCTGTCTGTCTGTTTGCAGAGTGTGTATGTGAGTATATGTGTGTGCAGGCGTGGCCCCGTTTTTGGCTTTTGAAGACCTTTGTCCATTCAGTACTCTGGGATCCACCCGGCTGCTCCTCCCAGCCATCACACCTGCCACTCATAAGCACCTCTCGTAACCTTCACCTAACCTTTTCCAACGACAAGTTGTTGTCCGTACTTTAATCTTTAAGAGACATCACATCAAGAGACTTAGAGCTGAGGTGGAGCATCTCTTTAAAATAAATGTTTGGATAAGAAAGGCTTGGTCTGCAGTATGTGGTTTCCAGTCAGCCTGCAGGGTTCTGAATACCACTGGCTTTTGTTCTGATCATCTAATACATTTAGTGTGAGTGCATCTGTTTCACTTACCTGCAAGATGTCCTGGTTGATGGCGGTTTCCATGGTAATAGCTGGCTCTGGAGGTTGGGGCTGCGCCGTCTCCCCACTGACCTGTGCAGACAGCTCAAGAAGTTGCTGGATGACATCTGTCACCCCTTCGCCGCCCTCTGACACCCCCGGCCCCTGACCTGTCGTCTCTGTTTCCTACGGGGGAAGAAAGATGGAATGAAGAGAATGAGGAGCAATGTGATAAAGGGACAGGCCATGATATAATATCTGCCTTATTTTAATTCAGGCTTCTGTGGAGCATTGAACTAGCAAAGCATTATTGAACCAAAAGTTAGTCAGTGTGTCTTTGAATCACTGACTCTTTGATTAATCGTGCATAATGCCAATAAAGACAAAGCCATGAAGAGGGTGTATGTTGTCATAAACAGCGTAAGCCTTTTGCATTCCTAAATACATGCAAAAGATACTTGGTGCCTCATTTCGCTCTCTGAATAGCCAGTTCTTCATGTCATGGATTTCACAAGATATTGACATGATTACATCACATAATTTCTGAACATTTATGCTGCCAATCTCCTCTTCTATCACGTCCCAAAGGTTTTCTGTTGGATTCGGATGTGGCGAGCTGCGAGTTACATTAACTGAACTCATTGTCGTGTCTGTGTAGCCAGTTTGAGACTAATGTTTTGTGACATGGTGCATTGTCAGGCTGGAAGTTGAAATTAGAAGATAGTAAAATGTGACCATAAAGGGATGAATATTGTCAGTCGAAGGTTTTACAAGTGCTTTAGTGATGAGGACAGAGACCAGTATCGATGTGCTTTAAACAAAATGATCTGTCCTGCTTCCAGCATGCTCAACCCAGACTCCTGGTCTGAATATTTTCGAGATGTTCCTGTTGTCATGAGCACTTTTGACCAAGAAAAGCTCCTGCTGCACTCTGCATATATGCAAGGCAAACTCCAGGAAAATGTCCAGATCAAATTGTCCAGACATTTTCAGGAGTTCATCTGAAAACAATTGAAGGCAGTTTTAACTTTCTTGAGTAAAAATCTCAGGAGATCAGAAGTTTCAGAAATACTAAAACCAGTCTGTCAGACACTAACAATAATGCAAGTCGAGTCAGTGAGATCACATTGTTTCCTCACTGTGATGTTTGATGGGGACATTATCTGAATCTCTTCACCATAATCTGCATGATTCCATGAGCTGCACTAGTGCCACATAATTGGCTGATGGCATGACTAAGCAGGAGTATAGGTGTTCTGTGGGTGTATGTAAACATCACTCAAGTGCAAATAATAATTTGTAATTCATCAACTGATAATTACTCAATAATGCTGATGTATCATTAACACTGTTGTAGACAAGGGAGATGATCACTGAGGCAGCCTCTGCATTTCAGACTCTGAGCCGGGGACAATTTGGCAGAAAAGCTCCTTGATTGTCAGAAGGGAAAAAGCAAATGAAGCGGAATGCTTAACAACTTTGGTGAAATAGTGAAATATAACCAGCTTTATTATCTAGCAGTAAACAGAGAAATGAAAAGAAGCAACATGTTGGAGGGAAAGTAAAAGCCTGAATTTAAAAATGGGTATACGATAAAGCTACAAAATATTTTGGCAGTTGATATATTTGAAGAAACTAAAGCAACAAATCGAATTTTGCTAATTATATTCTGTTCGTTATTCTTGCCGTTGTTTCCTTGTTTCTTTGTTCCTGTGATATTTTCCTTTAAAAAGACGATTCAAAGTGCTTATCTCATTCCCAGTAAAATGGTGAATTAATAAATTGTCTTCAAATGAAAAAAAAAAATGAGTACGAAGTAACTTTATGCCTAAATTTGGTTTTAACATAACAGTGCTACTTGCTTGACCTGTGAAGCCTTAGAACCTTAATCTCTCTCTCTATCTCTGTGTGATTAAAGACATTGACTTCTAACATAAATCCTAACTAACTGTGCCAAGAACTCCAGTATAAATTAACCTTGTACAGCACAGTCAAGAGACTAAAACTCCTTCGGGGGATTCAAAAGTTTCTGCTGATGTTTTTGGCATGCTGCTCTCTCACCTGAGTGCTGGAGGGCACCTCGATCACAGAGATGTGCATCTTGCTGATGTGGGCGTTCAGGCTACCCAGCTTCTTAAATACACAGCTGCAGTCCATGCATGGAAACAGGGGTACCCCTTTGGTCTGTTATACAACAACACAAAAAAAAACATGCAGGCATAAACAAGATATTATTCCTCAGCTATCATGCATGTTTTGCTCTTTTTACCATTTGAGCCCCTCTCAATAGACGTATTCCAGTCACCGAACATTGAACATATTAAGAAATGATCTCCGCTGTCACAGTCACAAAATGTATGTGTACAGGAATGCAGAACCATGTTTAGTTTGTAGAACACAGCTGATACTGCCTTTGCCTCTTATATTGATCATTATTTGTTTCCAAAGCCTGGGAGATTATAGGCCAAAGTCTTGTAATGGATCACTGTCTGACACGGTGATCGATTGAGATTATCATTTATCAAAGCAACACAGCATGACTTTAACAGCAGCACACTCTGCAACCACACATGGTGATTCATTTTGCTGGGCTTTGTGTCCAAGCAATTACGTTGTTTTCATGTAGAGAAAAATAACAAAGCCTTATCAATCTGTTGACCATAGCTCTGACTGTGTAGAAACAGTCAGTGAACTGAAACAGAATAAGCACTGCTGCTCTATACATCAAAATCTGGGGGGGACAAACAGAAACCAGACAAAAACAACACAACACACAATATGCAACTTTCATGCTGTTCGCCCCCCCCCCCTAGAAAAATCATTGATACGCGCACTAGGATGCTGTTAATCCTCCAGATAATCTACTGTATTCTCATATGGACTCATTCAGACATTATCTTGAGTTTTTACAACGGACTGGACACAAGCTCAGTGCATGTCTGAAAGCAGCTTCAGTCAGTATAAAACCTGCTCGCCAAAGTTACATAGAGCAAGAACAAGTATTCAGAATGAGGAGTGGGATTGAAAGCAGCACCAATCTACTTATAGAGCTGCTATTTTAAGGTAAAAAAGTGGCATCATGCTGCTTTAAACATACTGCACTTAGTCTGGCTTCTGCAGTCGATATCTTTCGATATCATTCGATTACATAATCTAAAGTTGTAAATACTGACAAAAGCCTCACTATTGGTTGTTGTTAGAGGACTCAGCATGAGGGTGGTTACATTGATATATTTGCATTTTTCCTGGTATTTTTTTATCCATAGGAAATCAGATTGCTGGTAATTACAATAATTAGGATTTATCTCCAGACATTAAGCATAATATTTAGATTAAAAGAAAATGATGTATTGTTAACTGTTGTACTCTGCTTTCTGGTCTGTCAATCTAATTAATTGAGGAGGAAGCACTGCTGATGCTTGGATAGGAAACTGGTATTTGTTTAATTTGCCTAAGGGAAGCATTGGGTAAGCAAATGTCCATGCAGGCAGAGAGCAGGTTTTTTACTATGGACTATAAATAACTATAATTTATCTGTAAATGTAACCATAATAAAACATTTTGCTTCTGAATGACAGTAAATGGTGGGAGGCACATGAAAATTAAAGTGATGCTTTAAAAAATGTCAAACTTTTTAAAGTTTTAAAGACAGACTGTAAAAATACAAACGTGAGCGCTGAGAGTGCCACTGAAAAAAAGAAGAGTGAGAGAAAATGATTGGGAACACAGGAGAAGTGGAGCATCAGCGTCAGTGGATAGGGTTTGTTTACAAGAAGTGGAGCGAGATTGTAGATGGTTGAGTTCCAGAGTCACTGGAAAAGATGAATTTTTAGTATGTTTGTGAGAGTGTGAGGGCACTAGTGCATGAAAGAGCTCCAGTAAGGTGTTAGTAAGAGTATGTGTGGGTCATGGATGAGTGTGAACAGATGTAGGGCATTTAGGAAAAAGATGGATGGAATGTCATGTGAGCGGGTGTGAATGTTAAATCAGATGGACGGATATACATGTATATCCTTCTCACCCAATGTCAGAATGATTAAGGCGTTTAATAACAGATGATGATTATCATTATTGTTAATATACAATTGTTAGTATTGTTATATTATATATCTTTTAATGTTCTTCCTTATGCTTCCTTTATTCACTGTTGTATTTATTCCTTGTATTGTTCTGTCAATGTCTTGTCTCTTGTCTCCCAAAGCTAAATAAAAATAAAAATAAATCTCCACGGTGTTGCACCAGGTTGAATTCACATTATGAATTGTTGCTTTATAAAGCAGCATACTATTTTGTCATGAAAATAAATAAAGTAAAAACTGCTAGATTCTTGACTATGCTTGTAGACTCTTGTTTCGCAGCTGACTTTGGATGACGGATTAATGAAAGAACTTTGTGATGAGCAAGGGTTTTATTAGCACACAGTGTTACAGAGTCTCGACGTGCCTACACCCTACATAACAAAACACTTTATTGGATTTAGCCACGGGGATTTGACTCCCCTGGCTCCTCAGTGTGCATCTGCTCATGAAATCTGTTGCGAATAATGCCTGAACATAATTTATTCATAAAGTCAGTCAATCATAGGGACAACCTCTATCTGGAACTGGGAAGCTGAAGAACACTTGTGAAGATTACTTGCATTATTCAAATTGTCCTGCTGTTTGGCTTTCCGGGACTAATTCAATCATCTGGCCCCATCGCAGGCTTTTAGCGTGGCCAATCATGGTAGCAAGTGAGAAAAGGAAAGAAAATAAATATTTTCATATTTAATTCAGTCGAAACCGATTTTTAAACAGACAAAGAGAAAATGTAAGAAATAACTCAACAGGCCATTTGACCAATTGAACCACTTGAAGGAAATAATAATTCAACATTTTACTTGGATTTCTGTGTTTTCCATAAACAGCTCAGTGACCACTCATTGAAGTTACAGCTACTTTAATAATTTCCTCAAATAGTTAAGAGACCCTTTATTTACATCACTCACAGAAGTTGACGCACCTTTGTTTGATTCAGGCTTGAATTACTGACGTCTATGTTCTTCATTGTGTCTAAGCTTCACTCAAGAATATTACATATTTTATTGACTTATGTTGGATGTTTCCAGTGAGAAAATATAAGTAGTGACTGTTGCTCCTCTAAAAACAGTGTTAAGTTGTGATACTTGATCCCACAAGCCATGTTTAAAAAATAAAATTTCCACCTGACTTGTATATAAGGAAGTAAAAGTGTTCAAATTCCTAATCGTCCTATACAATAACTCACTACATGTGAACAATTAGAAGATCACTATAGATCTATATGGGATAGTGTTGTTAAAATGTCCAGAACCTCCCCCCCGCCTGACTTTTTTCTCTGGCTGGCTGCTGCATGTCATTGAGGAAGACTCTGAATGTTCTATGTGTACTGTATTCCTCACCATATGCTTTATTTTCACTGAATGATTGACTGATGTAGCCTGTAACATTGTAGTTATCTAGCTCCAGTCTGGCATTTTTTATTTTTATGCTTTTGTATGTTTGGTCTGTATTGTATGATTTGTAATGTGATGTTTTGTTTTGGTCTGTGTGATGAAAGTTATATATAATAATACAAAATAATAAGTTATGTTTGGATTATCCTACAGTGTTTCTTTTCCGGACGTAGATTTAATCGGCAGCTTGAAAACAGCTTTTCTTTTTGTTCATAACATATATGCAAATAATTTGAATGTAACAGCAAATGTGGGCAATGCTGGGCATCACAACCCATGAGATTTGTCAACCCATTATATTTCATGGTACAATTAAAGGCTCCATTAAAGGCTCCATTTACACCATGTTATACATACTGTATATCATTTGTTGCCATCTTAACAAGAGTTATACACTTGTGGGAACTTGCTAGTGTGAAGATAAAAAGTGTTTCAATATGTGTCAGATCTTGTGTGAGAACAGCAAGAAAAAAATCAATGTATCAATAAATCAATCATACTCATGTACATGAATGAAAATACAGAGCCCTTTATGGTCTTGCACCAGCAGACATGTCGCATGTGCTCAGTGTATGAACCAGTGCGGTTCCTCAGGTCCTCTGTTATGAGTCTGTTGCGGTTTATAAAGTGCAAAACTAAAACCTTTGGTGAGGCAGCTGTTAGTTTTCATGCTTGAAGCCTCTGAGGACCGCTGAGAGCAGCTGGAATAACTTAAAACTTTAAAATCTCTTGATGAAGTATGATTTATAGACATTATTTTATGGAATCAAAATGTTATTACATTTTATGTCTGTTAATATTATTGTATGTTTTATCCCATTTGACTAACTTTTATTTATTCTATTTATTGTACTTTAAAAAAAATAGTTTTAGTGTTTAAATAGCTTTTAAAATCTATTTTTAAGGTATTTTCTTGTAAGCATTTATATTTATGTTGTATATTATTGGCTCTTCTTTCAAACACTTTGAACGGCAGTAACCTGTATGAGAGGTGCTTTACAAATTAAGTTTGACTAAAAGCTTGATTGATTGGTTGTTTGGGTTGACACTGCCTCACTGATGTTTCTTGCTTATGGTAAAATTGTCAAACTCGTGATTTTTACTTTCTCATTTATATATTTCAGATTACCGGTGTTTGAGTTTAGATAATTTAGTGAATAAACATTCAAAGCATGAGGGATTATTAGTAATCCAAATCAAAGAACCAGCATGTGTATTTTCAGGAATCTTCTTACCTTGATATCATCGTTTCAAGGGATTTTGCATTTTGTTTTTACTTGTTAACATGAACCAAGCTAAAGGATTTATGTCCCCTGAGGTCGAATACTTTGAACCTGCTTAGCATGAAAAAATTGAATAACCAAGTTCTGCCTGAAATTCTACCTGCTACTTTCAGCTTCCCCTCTTTAGTAGGATTTAGAGTAAACTATTCATGTTGTCTTTCTGATCCCGCACATCTACGGCAGCTTCTCTGACAAGCTCCTCCACCTCTTATTGTAGAATGTATTTACTAGAATAATGTAACTCTAGCATGCTTATATATATGGCCTTAATAAATGCAGGAAAATACAACCGCTAGAGATGTTCTCATTTGTCATTCCCTCGGGTACACCTGGCTTAAACTAATGCAAACACAGAGGTCGGTTATTAAAACTTACTCACTGACATACAAAATCCAAATGTATTTCTCAATTGCTACCTGTACTGAACACAATTGGTGTGCAAGCACAATGTGATATTTTGTGCTTAAATGCAAAAGTACATAATGTTGTGGATTATGATGGAGGTCCCACTGCGCCTCCTGTGTGTTGCTTTACAATCAGGCTGCCAGGAAGCTGAGCCAGTCCAGACTGTAGCCACATTAGTGAAAGCAGTCTTACAGCAGGAGCTGCTTCCATCACTATATATCCAGCCTATGACAGGCTTTGTTAACAAACCCTACAATGGACCACACAGGAGAATTCATTATCTATCAACGTGAACATTTAGGTACCTGCTAGGGAGGACTTTGATGTGTGCTATGCTTTCGACCTCGACCATAGTTTGGCACAGAGACCAAGTGACCTCGGTGACAGAACACCATTAGAGACCAAAGTGCAGGCTAAATTAGGACGAATAAATCAGCAGGGCTGCTGTAAAGTGCTAACAAAAGGAAAAAAGCCAAATGAGGAACAAAGAAGTACAATTTCATTTCCTCATTCCCTTTCCAACGGACAAACAATATGGCAAGGTGTCCTGCTGAAATGTCAGGTACAGCAACCAGAGCAAAAGAAATAGTGAATTACAAAAGCCTCATAATCAGTATGGAAAGTATTTGACATGACATGTGCATAATGAACAGCATTTCATATTAACTAATAACCTGAGACAATTTTACGTTATTCGCTGTCTTAAAGGGATAGTTCACCAAACATTTTAAATTCACTCATTATCTACTCACCAATATGTCCTTTTTATGCAACGTTGTTTACCCCTGAGACTCCAGAAGTGTTTCGTGGACTCAAACACTTCACCCACCCCTCCATAGGCACAGTGGTGAGGAGATAATAAGTGAATCTTTCATTTTTCAGGGAACTATCCCTTTAAGACCTTTAAGCTTTACATTTCTTCCTCTCCTGTCGGCTTAATATGATCAGGAATAACTTTACAACCAAACCCCAAACTGCAGCATTCACTAGTCTTCTGTTTTCCCTTAAGAAGTTTGCGGATGACACCACTGTGATTGGGTTGATCCACAATCGACAATACACAATATGAGTCTGCCTACAGGGATTAAGTCTGCATATTGACAGAATGGTGCATCACTAACGACCTGGCACTTAACATCTCCACACAAAGTAGATGATAATTAACTTCAGCAAACAAGAGTGGGGAACCTGCTCCATTACACATCAGGGGAGACAGTAAAGAGGGTGTTTTCCTTCAAATTTCTAGGCGCATTCATCTCCCAGGACCTCACGCAGCACTTCCTAAACAATCACTGTACTTTCTGAAGACACTGAAAAGAGCCAACCTGTCCCAACAGCTGCTTCTGTCTTTCTATCTCTGCAAAATAGAGATTATTCCATGCTGGTGTCGTTTGCAGTGTGGACAGGAAAGCTCTTCGAAGAAACTGTCTACAAAATGTATATTTTATGTCAGTGAGTTATTGCAGAATTATGGTTCTAGTGTCACTTTCAGCAGAGCCAGACACTGCATCAACTCTGTATTTGAAGAATCTAATCTTCACAACTGTCAGGAATGAAAATCACACTTTTCCTCAATGAATACAGATAAATGTTATAAATACAGTGAGTCACATAGTTTGAATTGTGTTTAATGTGGGGCTGAACGATATTAGGAAAACATGCGATATGCCATAGCGTAGTTTAATATTGCAATGACGATAGGACTTGCGATAAATAATCAAAAAAAATTCATGGCTACAGACCCAGAGACCACAGACAGCTCCACATCTGGGAGAAGGCACACAGCCTGGCTGCAGCCCCACTAAGTCCACTTACAGTGTTTATTTGGGGTCTTTTCATAAATGTATTGACCTGGGAAAAGTTATTTTTTTCAGCAGCTCTGTCAGTAGTTTACTGCTCCTCTGTGTCATTAGCGCTGTGTGCTGCGTCAACTGCGTCAAACCAAACCTCCAGCTCCATAAATTAACTAAGCTTACAAAGTTGTTTTGCCCAGATTTAGTTTACACATGTGTCCAAACACAGTGTTTGTGTGTGAGAGAGAGCAAGCACGAGAGAGAGAGAGGAAAGAGTGAGCCCGATGGCTGATTGAGGCGCTGCTCTGAACAAAGATCATAAAAGTATTGATCATTATGTGATGATCAGTGTTAATATTGTGGCGCCAAACAAATCAACTTTTAAACTGCAGCGTGTCAGAGACATCAGCTGAGAGAGAGAGAGAGAGATTTTTTTTTTAAATGACACGTAAAAGGGAGAGAAAGAAACACACAGAGCAGCAGAGTGTGAATGTGTGTGTGTTCTGTTTTCAAATTCTCTCTTTTCTCTTCTTCCAAAAATGATCTAATTTATCATATAAGGCAGCAGGGCCCCATCTGAAAATACATTGAAATGCAGAGCGTGAATGGAACACGATTTAAACACAGTTTTTGCCATCTTTTATGATAGGTCTATCGTGCATCAGCCCTAGTTCAATGTTATTTTTTTTAAATTCTTGTATAATTAACTTAAATCAATCAAGTGATATAGCTAGTTAAAATCTGTGTAGTTCCATTGACCTAAAGTCTCTCACAGGTATCTACAGAAATTCCCAAAAGAAATGAAACTGCATAATCCTGATTCAACAAAGGCAATCTGATACGTGTTGAATAAATTAATAAACTTAAATTAAATGCCCCCTCTGTACTACCAAGATAATAAAAGCTACATGGAATGAAAAGAAGTGAGACTGAATTGTTTATATTTTGTCTAGACTCAGAGCATGGATAACAAATCATTAAGATTCATTTTTAATTGCTGAATTCTGAAGAGACTGGAAGAGAATTTAAGTCGTGGACCAGTCGTACTTTCTGTTTCAGTCAGTGATGGACACTTTGTGACATGCAAATTGGATGTGCACTTGGAAGCAATTAAATCCCCCAGTACCCAAAGTAAACTCTTCCCACTGTTGCAAAACAGCAAAAAAAAGCAGTTTGTTTGTGGTGGCTGGTTTTATTGCTATAGTACCCAGCTCAACAATCACAGATGGCATCACATCAAACACAGATATTTCCACAGTGCACAGTATTTGAGGATGGAAAAATCACAGTGTTTGAATGTGCAGCTCTGTGCTCTTACCTCAGAATGAACTCTCTGAACGTGGGAGTGCAGGTTCCCCTTCTGGGAGAAGGAAGCAGGGCAGAACATGCAGAGGTGAGGTTTCTCTCCAGTGTGTCTCACCATGTGAGTCTGCAGCACCACCTTCTGGTTGAAAGCCTTGCTGCAATGCGAGCACTTATAGGGCCTCTCACCTGAAGGGAAGGGTGAGGTTGGGTTAGAAAAATGCGCTAAGGAGGTCTGATGACTGATATTTGTAATTGCCTAAATAACAACTTAATGAAAATAGTTGTGTCAAGGGGCTTCCAAAGATCCTAAATCAGCCCCTTAAAGGTCCAGTGTGTAAGATTTAGGTGAAAGGGATCTATTGGCAGAAATTTAATGTAGAATAATTCTCATGATGTTTTCACTAGTTCGTTTCATCTAAATTGTATGAATTGTAGTTTTCTTTACCCCAGAAAAGGCCCTTTATATTTAAAATGTATATTTACATTGAGGGGGTCCTCTTTACAGAGGCCACCATGTTTTTTACAGTAGTCCAGACTGGACAAACTAAACACCTTTTGAGGTTTTATGACAACTGAAGGCTTCCACAGGTTCTCTGTTATGTTTGGAAGGGGAGGGTGAGGTGAGAGGTGTTCAGCTGCAACATTCAACTTCAACAGTGAATATCACAAAATTCTACACACTGTACCTTTAAGTTATCAATCTCTGTTGTTAAAATCACCCTTTTTGGAGCAGCCTGTGAGGCTGGTTCTAGCAGTGGTAAATCAGTATTATTGTGATTTTATAAAGAAACTGAATCAAAGTTTGTATTTTGCTAAAATGTATGCAGCTTCTTTACTGTTTCAACAAAGTGTGATATTTTTGAAACATTTTACTCCATAGAGCCAGACGAAAATGCATGACACTGTGTTTTGTGACCATCTGACAATTCTCCACAAATTCAGTGAGTCTGTTTTTATTGTAATTCATCCTGAAATATCTGAACATTTCTATCAGTAAACTACGCAAATCTGTCACCATGGCACCAACATAAGGCCATCACTGGTATTATTTAAGGTCTGAATATAGACTCGAATTTAATCTTGTGTTTGTGCGTGTGAGGTTTGTGTGTGTGTTTGTGTGTTGTCTAGCCTCTTCATCAGCTTAAGGGCTATTTGAGATTCAAAGCACAGAGGAATCAACTTCATCCACCATTATTCATCCAGCTGGTTGGCCAGCGAAGAAAAATAATGGACATGTGGATAATGTGTAAACAGCATGTGGGTGGAGGCTACTGGCTACATTGGCTGAACTCAGGCGGCCGAACGACTGCAGAGAAATACAGGAATAACAGATTAGTAGCATATTTAAATTCTACCCACACAGCGTCTCCGCATCACAGCTGAGTGATGGACAGAGCTGAGACGGACACTTCTGCAGAAATGGAGGTTTAAACACAGCGAACACTGGGAGTTGGTGCTAATGTTGGCTGTGTCAGGGAGCCAGAAGAATGAAGAGACTCAATCAGAGTAAGTTTCAAAAGACAAACACGAGACTCCAATTGTATAATGCTGCCTTGAGTCCAGTTTAGGGGCCATTAAAAAACTGAAATCAGGAAACAAACTCTCCTTTTCGTGCCAGCACTGCCAACTTACCCACAAAATCTCCTGCTGCACCCACAACCTATATGGTTTATAGGGTGAGTTCCCACCCATTACAACCATACCAGCCTGACCTGACTCTGTTCAGCGCTTCAGTTCAGCGCTTCAGTTCCTCACCTGTGTGTATCCGGATGTGTCTGACGAGCTGGCTGGGCTTTTTAAAAGCCTTTCCGCAGTGATGGCAGCTGTTTGTGAACCCACTACGATCAATGTTTTTCTTGTAGTTTCTGGAACTAGAGGAGAGCGGCCTGAGGAAGGAGGAAACGCAAAAACATGTCAAAATGGTTTAAGATAACATGAACTGACGAAGGATCACAGATAATTATTATCATTAGCAGAATATTTAACCCTTGTAGTTTTCCCATGAATCAGAAGCTCTGACAGCACAAAGTGTTCAACATAATGCTTTTAGACCGTTGTGTTTAGAAGGCAGCTTGTTGTCACACAACACATTTAAGTCAAGTAAAAACACATTTTCATGTGACATTTTAACTAAATATGACTGAAAGTTATGTGTGAAACATTCCTCTTTTTGCATCAAAAGAAGAAATTAGAACTTCACCATATAAAGTATTTTTTACAGATAAACAAAAACAAATGATGTCTGCTCATTACTAATGTGATGTTTTTACATATTAACTTGTCTGTGGCATTGAGGACATATAAGACAAATCGCTGTTACGTTTCCTCTACTTTCTTTCGCTATCTTATTTTAGGTTTTGCTTTTTACACAGAAGATGCTTTTTTAAACATTTTTCTCTTTCTTATATTGATCAATGTCATTTGACCTTCTCGGTTCTTTGGGTATTTTCTTTTTCTCATTTGAGCATTTACAAACTGGTGCTAGTGGAAAAACTGCCTGCAATGTGGATTAACTTCATGAGAAGGAATAAGGACGCTCTACAGTCCACATTTTATTCCACATAATGCCTTGACAGGGTATGTACGTTTCCACAGGAAGTTCGCAAATATTATTGCAATCGGATGGAAGTTCCCTGACCACAGCTAGTTTTTTTTCCGCATCAAAATGGGTCACAGAATTAATTCCATCATGGAAGGATTTTAGTAAATTAGTCAAATTGTCCATGATGCTGACATGGACTTGGAAGCAACTAAATCCTTCTATCCTAAAACACTGTTTCAAAAAAATGTTTCTTTAGTAGGCAAAGAATTCCTTCATCATCAGTCTCATTCTGTAAACTTTGTTAAGAGATGTTCTCACAAAGCTGCAGACCCCTCTGAAAGATTTTCAAGTACCTTGATAGTCATAATGCAGATCAGAATACACTGTGTCCTTATTATTTATTTGGGATGTAATGTGAATTACTTATATAAAGTATTGCAGGCAGCTACAATCCAAACATCACACTCAGGGTGGTAGACTTCAGACTGTAAATTGTCTTGAACAAGACCCTCATCCTTCCTTTTAACAGCTGCAGGATTCATGCTTCCTCTCAACTCTGAGCAGTTCTCCACTTGACTTGGTCAAATTTAATAAATCAGTGTCTCAAACCCCGTCTGACCTCATCTTGACGTGAGTCCTCGTGTGCTCCTTGAGGTGCGCAGACGTCTTGAACTCCTTGTCGCAGGTCTTGCAGGTGTAGACCTTGATGCCCGACAGCTCCTTGCGGTGCTCCTCCAGGTGCAGAGAGAGCTGACTCTGGAGAACAAACTCATCTCCACACTCTGCACAGATCAAATTCTGCAGGGGTTGTCACAGCGGTGAAAAGAGGAGATAAAGCACATGAGGGACTTGTTTTTAAATGTACAGCAATAAAACATGACGACTTGATGTTTGACTGGTGAGGTGACTAACCTCCTCCTTCTCGTGCAGCATGATATGAGATTTGAGGCTGGCGATGCGTGAGAACCTTTTATTGCACACAGGGCAGGTGAAGTCGGAGGTGGTGTGTGTGGACTTGTGGAGGGTGAGGTTGAACTCCACGTTGAATGTCTGTGGGCACTTATCACATCGATGAGGCTGCAAGGGGAGAAAAGAGATCTTAGAGAAATAATGATAAATAGTGAATGATGGAAGTTTTAAAAATCTCAAATTTCTTTCTGCAGTGCAGTGCTTAGTGCTGCAAACTGCTAATCTTGGTGGAGACAGACTGAGACAGTGTAGACTAACTACGAGGAGTCTCTACTGCATCTCAATCAGTGTACGGACTCAAGCAATGACCTTCGATGCAGTGGGAAGTGACAGAGAAAGAAAAACAGAAAGACAGAAAAAAGCAGTGCAACTGGTTTTTGCCACACAACAAAAAAAAACATGTTCCATGAGGCAGAAATAGCTTTAAATCTTTTTCTATTGGAGGAGCTGAATTTCAGAGTAGATGAGTTGGTCGTGAGCAACACACTGACACCAGTGAGTCTGACTCAGAGTGGCAGCCCCCGAGGCTCCTGCTCTTCAGCCTGGAGAAAGTGCCGGTGGAAGTGAAGACAGTGGCCTTGAAATGGAAACAGCCCACGACTGCAGGTGCAGCTGCAAATGAGGTGAGGCAGGCAGGGTCTCACTGTCGTATTTTCATGCCAAAGAAAGTGGTCAAGAGAGGATACCAGGGACATGACGTTCTCTAACATACTTGTTGATAGCATGGAGTGAAGAACCTATAGCTCCTATAGTTGAGTTAGAGGCACAGCGAGACAGCATGCGAGGGTATGTGGTAGGGCTGGGCAATAACACAGCAACAGTTATCACAATATGATTTTCTTCAACGGCATTATTACAACAGATCAGTATGTCAATATAATACAGTGAAGAGATTTAACACATAATTGATCTAACTCAGATCAGTTGATATTAGTGACTGTAGGTGGATCTAAAAAGGAGTTGCTGAAGTTATATAAAACTTGTAGATAGAGAGAAGAGGATGCACTCCAACACTAAAGGGTAACTATTCAAACATGAATTAATAACTGCAAAGCCTCACGATTCGATTAGGTTTCAGCGGTCAATGATTCTAGTCACAACAATCCACTGATGCATCGAGACGCATTTCAATGTGTCACATCCACAATTTTCTATATAACTGCATGGGCTGCTTTTTTTTTTTATCAATGAATACAATCAGTCAGACCTACATGAACTCTGTTTTTATTTAGAAAGTGCATTAAAAAAGATTGACTGTTACTGTTATTATAAGAGATGACTGTATTCTTTTTTTTCATTTTTGCGTCTGTGGCGTGTTAAAAGCATCATCAACCCCCCCCACAACGACTCCACCGGACTTTCTGCAGAATTATACAAGGGGGCCAGATGAGAGTACGCAGAAACTGTGGCTTTCACACATTTGCATTCACATATACACTTCCTCTGAAGACTCTCGATAGCACCTCTAAAGTTCAGTTCTGAAAGCAGATTTAAAGTGCTTTTTTCTTAATCAAGAAAAGGCAAAAAAATGTTGTCTCAGTCTGGGTTTGAGTCAGAGAATACATAAGAAGAGCGAACAAGGACAAAGAGAGAGAGGCACCAAGCCAAGGAGGAACAATGAGCGGTTGCGAGAGAGACTTCTACTTGAGAATTATTTACACCCCCACATCTATGAAGGATTTACCTATGGAAGAAATAAAATGTAGTAAGAGGGAATGAAAATTCATACAAACAGCCGCTGAATTTAATCAATTACTGGTGAGTGACCACTGCAACAGACTGCAGCCGTGACGGTTATTGGCCACCACAGCCAGGGCTGTGGGGGTGGTTGAGTAACTTCTCCCCTTTCAGCAAAATTACAGTTTTGAGGTCTGCTGCGACTTCTCTACATCAACAAAACATGAGCAGAAATGTAACCATGTGAGTCTAGTGTATTCGCACCAAAGAAGCTATTCACATATTGTAATTAATCTTATTGAGAGCTAACAAAAACCTCCCATATTGATTTTTTTCATTCATCAGATTGTGCCCATTGCAGTTCCACATCAGTTTCCACTAATCAAACGACAGGAGCAGAGAAAATGCGCTTTTGTGCTCCTTTGCTTTTCAGACATACACGTGACACGACTTAACGTCTCTGCATCAGGTCTTATTTTGCAGTAGTTTATTCAATCAACTCATTTACATTTTCAATATTAGCTATCACCGTGGTTACCTTAAACATGTGGCAATTATTGTGGGGCTCTAATGTAATTATGCAAATAAGTGTGAGTTAATTACCCAAGATGTGCCCTGAAGAACATACAGGAGAAATGTGCACCTTGCTGCTGGTTGCACCACGTTCACTGACTGGCAGACTTACTCTAGACCTGTGCTAAATAACAGCATCTCCAGCAGATTTTAAATTCCACATTGGGAATAATCATCTGAGCTGAAAAATCCAGGACACCTCCACCTTTGACAGTGAGCCACTAGCTCGCTCCAGATCTCAACCTGTCGCTCCGCTACAGCTTTCACCACGACGGTCAGAGAGAGTTTCCTCTGCTCCTAAAAGGGGGGTAATCTTATAACAGGTCCACAACCTCACAGATGAAGCTCACTGCATCAGAAAGGATGTGAATGCTGCCTCACACCACCATCACATCTCTCAGTTGCTCAGCTCTGCCCTGTGGTGCCCGGCTGGTATGAAGACATCACATTGAACTCTCTGGTAAATAGGCACATCAAATATTAGCCTACTCAAACCAACTGCAGGTCAACTTTGACAGCGTTGTTCATTGATACTGTTTGCAGCAATGTAAATGGTAAATGGTTGTATTTATATAGCGCTTTTCTAGTCTTGATGACCACTCAAAGTGCTTTACACTACAGTTTGCCATTCACCCATTCACACACACATTCATACAGTGCATCTATTAGCAACACTTTTTTTGTTGTTCTATGGGGCAATTCAGGATCTTGATGTAATCAATGTAAATTCCATTAGGCTCAATAAATACTATGCATTGCTCAGCAGACTCAGTAGATATTTAATTACATTGTCAAAGCACTATTTATTGCGTTAAAATCTCCAGTGCAGTCATAACAACAGTGTGGTTCTACTGGGTACAGCTACTTTACAAATAGCTGTGAGAGTTAGCTCTGCTGAGACGTACAGTATCTGAATGTGAAGAATCATACAAATATAAATTGTGCAGATGACAGAGAGCAAACATGCCCCGCCGATTTTGTAAAAACAGTTTTGCGTTCACTTTCTTGTAACGGCTACCCGTTTTCTTCATTTACCTTATCGTTGCTCTCATGCTCACGGAGATGCTTCTGCAGCTGGCTGTCAGTGGTGACGACATGACAGCATATTGTGCACTTCTTGTCCTTGAGCTCTCCATCACAGTAACTTTCCGCCTTACTTTCACTGGGATCGGCATCTGACGAGAAGCACAGTGGAGAAAATATCAAGTAGTTTGAAGTTAATAGGACAGAGAACATCTCCAACTGCACAGATGCTGTGTTCAGTGACGTGAACACACATTTAACACCAGATGTTTTCACCTGAACAGAGTTTGTATACACGACATCATTATGACAGTCCTCTCTTGTGGTAGATGTTGATGTGGTTGCATAATAAGGACATACTATAACCTAGTATCTGTATTGAATATTTTTTATAGCTTCATATATATTTTATTTATTCAGTATTTCTTGGAAGTGGTTAGATTTCAGATTAAGTAGGTTAGCAATGGAAGGCAAACATGCTAATAATCAAGACTATTGATGATGGTAGTGAAGTACTGGATGACATGGCCATAAATTACTTCAAAATAAAAAACATTCATGTAAGTCGATATTGACATCATGAAAATATTTAAATGATCATTTCTTTAAAGTTTAAAGACTGATTTTTGTTCCTGAGTGATGGTTGTGGTTTTAAACTCTTCTTTATGAGCAGAGAACGACAAACAACATTCTACAAATCTGAAGTAGATCACTTGTGTTACACCTCCTCACTTGCACATTGCATAATAATTATATTGATAAATATTAGACTTAATTTTGTTTGATTCATTGATATTGTTTTATTGCCCAGCCCTTAATTATATTATCAAATTAGCTTTCTAACAGTGTTTCCAACATTACCTATTTTACATTTAATTGTTTATGTAAAATAATGTCATGTTCATTTCATCTGTCAGTATAAAATAAAACACCAGACTTTTAATGTAAACTAATGATGATATATTAGTGTGTATTTAACAGCAGGACCCTGAAGAATGGGGTTTGTGTTCATCGTGTGGGTTTGGAAGAAAAAGATTATTTCATCTTGAGGGTTAACGAAAAACAAGGCTGGGCAATAAAACAAAAATCATTGTGATATAATTTTCATCACTTGCAATATAAAAGCGATATATACATGTGTATAGAAATATATTGCTTTTGCATTGTGGAAGTACAGTGAGGACATATAAGAACAGTTGGTTTTATTGTTAAAACTCAGGTGTTTGTCATTTTTATGCCCATCAAGAAGAGTTTAAAGCCAAAAATGTGACATTTATCAGGATACATTTGTGAAATGTTGTCCACTCAGCCCTGTGACAGACACTATTCTGTCCTTTACCCTCACTCTCATCCCACACTTACAGAAAAGAACCAGTACATATCTATTAAATATTGAAGGATGAACAATTTGATTGAGATCGTTTGCCATCGTGTTTACAAGTAAACCTGTTGGGGTGTCACTGCTATTACTTTAAATACAAGTAAGCCCAACAGCTCGCACACCCATCGCGGCTGTGCCAGTCTCAAACACCAGCAGATACTGGGGTCCACATGACACGGATCGCAGGTGGAATCATTCCTGTGGGAT
The DNA here is from genome assembly GCF_024713975.1 of Paralichthys olivaceus. Classification (NCBI taxonomy): domain Eukaryota; kingdom Metazoa; phylum Chordata; class Actinopteri; order Pleuronectiformes; family Paralichthyidae; genus Paralichthys; species Paralichthys olivaceus. The sequence goes on along the minus strand of NC_091105.1, from coordinate 20,902,700 downwards.
CTGACATTGTGATGACTTGCTCATCAGCTTAAGAGGAATCGTAACTTCCAGTTTTCACTCATCCAGCTGACGGATCATCTCACCGAGCTAAACACTGTATCCCTGCGATAGCATCGATGTGCTAGCAAACCGAAACCACCGAGGAGACACATGTCACGTTTGTGTTAGGTCGTTTCGTGACAGTTTGTGGTGAACACACACACACACACACACACACACATCTCTGCTCCTCCGGCAGCTGGACAGCCTCCATCCACTGCCTCACCGGGACCAGAGCAACGCCGAGCTACGTTACGGAGAGTTAGCAGCGAGGCTAACGGTAGCAAAGCGAGCTAGTTAGCAACAACAAGCTAACGACAAATAAGCAATAAACACACATTGGCGGTGACCGGGGCACCCGAGCCACGGTTAGCGGCGGCGGAGCTCTTCCCCTCGCGGACACCAATTTAGACTGGAAGCCAATAAGAGGAGGCACCGACATGTTATTAATATCATTCCGCCTCAATCACTCCTTCGCCGCACAAAGCAAAGCCCACCCGCAATACTATATCCGGGGACTATATACACTACATTCAAGTGTCATTATAATCGCGGCGGAGATGTTTGACAAATTAATAGCCGGTTATTTGGATAGCCCACAATCTGTATTTTTTATTCTTTGCCTTTTGCTACTTGTTACCTGTTCCGTCGCTGCTTTTAACTCTCAGTTTGCGAGGCCGGCCCCGCGGCATAGTTCCAGTAGTCAGGGCGGGTGTGCTGTGAACGCTTCGCTTTTCAAAATGGCGATTCGGTCATTTGTGCACAGCGCAGACAGCGCACCCGAGGAGCCGCACCGCTGCACGGAGTAGGGAGACATCTACCGTCGGGTTCACTGTACATGCAGCCACAGGTTCACGCAAACAGGGGCTCATGGCGATCTGTCTGCATGTGTGCAGGTCAGCTTCACACTGAGCACAGTGTCATCTCTATTATTATTTTTTTGTTGAATTCATTATAAATGCTTTAAAAGAAAAGGTTCAATCAGGAGCATGCATGAATACAGATATATTTCAGTGAGGAATAATTCCGAATAATTCGACCTGTAACTATCTAACCTGTAGCTTTCAGCTCTACTGTAAAAACCCAGGAGCCAGGAAAGCCCCAGTTTGTGTGTGTTGTGTTAATATGAGTCAAACAAACTGTCTGATATACACTCCACTAAAACATCAATAACTGAGATTAAACAGCTCTACTGGTAAAGCGCTTCATCACCTGGCCTGTATACTCCTCAATAAATCTTTATTATACTACACTATTCATACAAGGCATAAGAGAGCAATTGAAACCAGTATTGCATGGGGGCATGTTGTGTTTTTTTTTACTTCAATTGTATTGGATTTGGCTGAAACACTGTTTACCCCTGAGACTCCAAAACTCCTCCATCAGCATAGTGGTGGGTAGATAATGAGGGAATTTTCCTTTTTGGGAGAACTATGACTTTAACATAACAAAGCACATCAGCAACCAGGTCACATTTAGACAGCTGGAGGCACTGTGAACATAAAGGAAGTGAGGCACATTTATGCTGTTGAGCAGTACTCAAACAAATAACAATGAATGAATATATATATTGCTTAGTTTGGTCTATAAACTGACTTCAATGACAGAGCAATTGTAAGTGTAGGTTCAAGCAGACAAAATATTTAGCTCACAGCTAGCTGGAACACATTCCAAAATACAAAGTTAAGGACACAGGAAGCTTCTCCTCTGTGGCAATAGATGTGTTATTTTCTCATTCCAGTATTGAATGGGGCATTCCCAAAGACAATGGAACAAGCTTCCCTCACTTACACCACATTTGATCCATTAATCAGATATGTTAAGGTTGATGTGATGCAGTAAAACAGGAATAATGAGACATTTTAAAGAATAATCAAATTATTTTCCGAAAGTAACTAGAGAGTTAAAACACAACACTGCAAATGCCATAAATGTATTTGAAAAGAAAACACAACATATATGAAACTCAGTATCCATTTGAAATACAAATATCATAAAATGCTGTAAGATATGTGACCATAAACTCATCCATGACATAGTTTAAGTACCTCAGTTGTATCAGACATTAACCCATCATAAAGTGTGATATGTTAGTTTGAAACTCACAACCCCAGTGCCTTGCACAAGATTGTATTGATTTTCCAGCAGGGTGTTAGAGGCACGTTGTAAAATACCTTTACTGTCACCAGCAGAGGGAGGCAATGAGTTATGAATGGCTTTGGTCATTTATGGGCCAATAATCCCACAGATGCCAACAACTGACTGTGCTGGTGAAATGAGATTGGCCCTGTTTGGGAGTGTGTGTGATACTGATCTCAGCTGCTCAAAAGAACGTGTTTCACTCACACCTCCTCTGGATTGGAAGTCATTTGAATGCTGAACACATGGCAGCATATTTTTTAAAAAGAAGGGAAAATTACAGAGTATGGATATCTGGACTGATTGAAACCAAAACACAGTGCTTATTTATTATGGTTGCTTAATTGATTTCGATTATCCTAGTGGCTAAAAACAATAAATCCTGCAGTGTTCCACTGGGTCAGTGCTTAGAAAAAGAAAGTCATTTGTGTTAATGTTTATCTCAATAGAGAAATATTTACTGAACAAGCTAAAGTAATCTGTATATAAAAACCAAAACGAATGACTGATCCACAAAAAACAAAAGTGTCTTGATGCCCTCCTAGTGGCTGGCTGCGTTGTAGGTCACAAACCCTGGTTTTAATTAGTTAATGACTCTATAAAAAACGGTGTGAGATGTCTTGATTGACAGTTTGGACTGACTCATTATTAGTCGTGTATCATTGGAACCTCAAAACTGTGGCTTCACTCTGTAATCACTACTCCGCTGGCTCCAAATGTCCAAGATGAGAGAGTAACTATCTGAGATATTTTGGCTTCTATTACAGATAGTGGGAAGAAGTATAAAGATGTTGTCTATTGGTCCGACATTGGAGGAGAAGGCAATGGAGAAGTTTTATTTTGAGGCCCTGGCCAGCCTGATACCATGTGTCCTAAAAAAAGATTACATTTTTTTTACATGAGCTATAGTATCTGCATGCTCCATGGAGCAAATGATTATCATTCACTCATTGCTAATTGCAACTTTTATGTTGCAGTTGACGGATCACAACTAAATATTCATGCTAGTGTCAGTAGCTATGTTGGATGCATAGTATATACATTTCCTTTTTATTATGCAACCACATCAACCTTTTCACGTTCGCACATCTGTAATTTGAACTGCTGGTGGTACAATGGTTTTCCGAGCTAGTAGATAATTGACCTCAGGTATTCCATTCAGAGCACGTGCTAAACATAGCACATGTGCCCTATAGTTGCTGCCTGTAAAGTATGTAGTAGTGTGTGTAGTATAAACAGTGGTAAGAAGTGTCAAGTAAAAAAAGATCTTTAAAGAAAAGTGACCTTGACTGGACAAAGAAATATGGTGCCACCAAATCGCAACATTTTTCAGTGAGAAAAAGTTTAACCAACACAAACACACCAGGATTATGTGCAACTTTAACACATCATCGTGCACATAAATAGACATCCATCTGTTGCATGGATGTATCTTTAGCGAGATGTAAATCATATGTGATGTTGACTACATCAGCAACATTTTTCAACAAGAAATACGTACAGGTGGAGAGCCTTTGTTTCCAAAAAGGGGAAGTCAGTCCCTTGACTTTTAGCGAACAAGCAACCAACCAAGAGCATGTTCATTGTGTAAGAACATCTGTTCCTGCCAGGCCGCCAGTTACTCTGCTTGTCCCCCCTCGCGGCTGCACAGGCCACTGATCTCACCACGGAAAACAAAAGACTGGACATCTCTCTGACCTTGTGGGATTGTCCACGCCCCTCTTTCCTCCCTCTCCTTTTTTTTATTTTGCGCTGTGGTCTGCTCCCTTTCCTCTCACCGCAGCCAAGAGGGGAGTGATCAATCATTAAAATTGTCATGGGCTCTGGGAGGGAGATTGTCAGGAAGCCCACCTCTCTCAGAGACATGCTAAACTCATGTTGTGGAAAACATGCTGAGAGGGGGAAGAGAGTGAGAGAGAGCCGCAGTTGGCTGTGTCCTATACCTCGCCCTGTCATTCATGCTAACAAGCCTCAACACCAACAACAACACGGGCATCAATGATACTGGCTGACTTTTCTTTTTTTTTAGACTAGGCTGTCAGACTGGAAAATGTGGTTCCTGTTTGCATAGGAGGTATCTAATGAAAAACTCCCGGGCAATTATTAAAGATTTATTTCTTTATTTGTCAGCAATAACAAAAGCTTTGATTTAAATGCATTGACATCAAAGTATTTGAACAGAAACATGCATTGACTGAAGGGTGCATCTGCAGATTTCAGCTCGGATGTTTTCATTTTCAAACCAGGACTTTGTTGTCTGAAGATTCACCAGCTGAGGCAGACAAAGACAAAGTCAGACTCCCATCTCAAACAAAGGATAAATTCCCACCTAATATTCTCCATAAGAAGCACGAGGCCCAGGCTGTAAATTCCTCAATAGTGTGTGTGTGTGTGTGGGGTGACGAGTGACAGGTCTAACGATGACCCTTGGAATGACCTTGTTCAGTAACATTTCACATCCTGCCAGCGCTTCTTCTCCCAGGTGTGGCAGCGTCTCCCCCACCTCCCGCGCTGTCAGAGAGCACTGTCCAAATCCATGAAACCAATCATTCTTCGGCATCGTGGAAACAGCAACTGACAGCCGCGGTCGCCATGGGCATCCTCCCCTGTGACCATCCTCGACGGGGGACCGGGAGAGGTAGGGCCAGCTCTCTGCTTTGGAAAGAAGCTTTGGACCATGCAGAGGATTCTTTTATGTTTTACTATGAAAACAAAGAAAAACAAGATGAGCCCTTATGCAAACATCGACTATTAATACAAATAATTCAGCAAAATGAACATGTAACATTTCACAGTCAGTGACTGAAACCATATTAATTATCATATTAATTACCATAAAATTAATTGAGATTTACAATGAGATGTTGCGATCAGCACTTGTGTGAGAATATATCAGCAAATGAAAGTCCAGTGTAAAATAGTATTATATTTACATTTTCCTAATTTCCAATACTATATGCATGTATACAGATGTGTACAGTAGCAACTGTTGTTTTCACACACACATTGAGCTCAAAATAAACTCACACACATGTTGTTAGATGTGATAACCAATAGACTGCGTTTCACCCCCCCTTTGTTGCACATTGGTTTGTCTCTCTGCCCACCTTTGTCTTTTGTCTTGTGCAATTCTCAGTCAGCCTGCTGTGCAGAGGGATGTGGAGATAAGGGAGTTGTTTCTGCATATCCACCATTTAGCCTCCCCCTGGGCTTTAGAGGGAGAGAGGGGGGGGAAAGGAGGGAGAAAGCATTATAAAAACAAAACAGCCACTGTGAATAGGTGCACACATTGAGGCAAACTAAATCTGAGCCGCTCTAAAATAAAGCTCAACTCACAGTCAGCTGTGCTTGAAAGGTGAAATAGCATTGCAGGAGTATTTTGTAATCAATAATGCATTGCTGTCCATCTTCGGAAAAGAGAAAGCCCCTCCAAACACACCAGAGGCATCAGACACTCTTCATTTCATGCTGAAGGTCAGCAGTACAGCATGGACGTCCCTGCAGTACATAATACGAGGAAGAAAACACACACGGAAGTGTATTTTACGTTGGCTGACCATGCCTGTTTATGTACTGTACTATACTGGAAGGGACACTGTTTAATAGATGAGATTGCTGATGAAGTGTTTGTAATGTATCCAGGACTGTTCCAAGCTGTCATGAAATTTTTCCTCAAATATATTCATGTACAAGTACTAGATGAAAAGATGCTTAAGATTACAACTAGAGATGAAACAGTGTGAAAATGTCATCTCACAATTAAAGTGACCAAAATGATCACGGTTATCAGTCATTTAATTGTACTATTAAAATGTTTACTGAGTACACATAAGTTGCAGTAATTTCACAGTTTTACAATTGTCCTTTTAAAAAGAATAATATAGCCGACACAATATTAAAAGAATAGAGCTTTAAATTGCTAAAGAATCTTTTTTGCAATGAAAACATGTTTAAATGAAGCCAGCCTTGACTTCCAAGTGATTCAGATATGCAGTGAATTAAACTGGTTTTACCAGCTGTGTTTTCTCTGCAGTTGTTGTGAAAAGAGACTTACGTTATTTCTGTTCACTTGTTAATTTCAACTCATTGTGAGAGTCTCTATTATGTTTTACTGTTGACTTACTCTCTGTGTGGGGGGGGGAGGCAGACGCTGTATCAACCAAATCACCACAGTAATCATAAGGGTTTGGGTTGAAACGGTACAACTAATTTTTACAAATGTTTCCATGATTTATGGCAAAATCAATAACCGTTGCATCCCTAATTACAATCAAGTTATGTGTGTACATGTTTTATACACTCGCAGCACCAAGGAAATACGGTAGAACTAAAGAGATTCAGGGGGTTATGAGAGGAGTACAAAGGACTGAAAGACACTGATGTGCTTTTTCCAGTTTCACAGAATATATACAATAACAAAACATTGCAAACAGCAAAGTCACAAAACCAAAATCCTTATGACAAACTTATGTACCACACAACAAAACAATAATTACAATGAAATTGAGGTCAACAATGGAAAACGTTATACAGCCTGATATCGAATCATTTTAAAAACCTAAACATAATCAATAAAACTATCAACCTTTAAATAGTTATTGCTATAAAGACAATATATCCATCCCAGTCTGATTTTTAAAAAACTATAATTTAGAAAAGAAAATCCTTATATATTGATTTTTCAACATTGTTGTCTATAGTTAGCCTTGTTCATAATCTGTTGTGTTGATACAGTGTGGCCATTGCACAAATACTCTAAAGTGTAGATCTTTAATCTTCCACCATTTTACAAAAACACAGTAAAGCTAGTAAATAAGTATTCTATCAATATGAATATTGAGGATAATCTAAATGAGTACATAGTAATTTGTGAGCTCTAATCTATTCCAAAGTGTGAGTGGTGATTATCATCCCCTGATTATAGTTCAACTTATTCTGATGACTATATTACCTCTCACCGTGACCTCTTCCTCACGCTGCTCAGCCTTTTTTTATCACTGCCCATCTGTTCAGTCCACATCACTGTTAAATATTAATCCCTCTCCTTCCTCACTGCATTATGACAGTATGCTCATCACCTGCTTGAGAGCCATCATCTGTATCGATTTCCCCCCGGCTTCCGCACATCTGGATGTTAAATTATTCTGGCCGCAGCACAGCCTCTCCTCTCCTCAGCCACTATAAATACAAACATGCATATACACTCCCCTGATACCCCCCCACACGCGAACACACACTCTGTACACACAGCAATACAGTGCATACTCATCTGTGACTGCCTGAGTGCACGGCACTTATAGACATAAGCACAGACAGAAATCCATCCCCCACCTTTTTCATCCCATATATTCACAGTGCATAAAATGTGTAGTTTTATTGGCCGACACATATTCACACCTGTGTGCACACACTTGCATGCACCCCCCTTATCACAGTGAAAAAGCCCAAGCAACTAAGCTAATGCTAAGATGCACCGAGGATGACACACAGGGATAATCAGCTTCCTTCCACATGAAGCCGTGGCCCCACGGCAGCTCGGATCAATTAAAGGCTGGTCCCAGAACAGCCACAGAGACTTCCTAATGTCTTCTTTTACCCTCTGCATGGTGCTAACAAAATCCATCTTCTTCCTCGCCCCAAACCTAATTACATGTAGAGATGTGCACTGTGAGATGAAAAGCTCAGAGACGCTTTGATGGATGGCAGGCTCCTGCAAAACGGAGCAAACATGTAATTAACATGACAATAAGGAGAAGGCAGGGGTCTCATACAAAGACACAGGGGCCACGGTGGCTGGGAGCAGAGGTGTGCACATGTGCATTATGGGAGCAGACAAAGGCTCCAAAGTGCTTAAATGGAAGGAAGCTGCAGGCCAAGAGCTCGAAACTTTGATGTGTTGTGAAATCCTTTTCGCTGTGTGTGTGTGTGTGTGTGTGTGTGTGTGTTGTTATTGTGAAGTGGAATTGATAACAGTCCTACACAGCTCCTGCTAGGAGTGACCAGACGCTTAATGGAGGTGTTGAAAACTTGTGCAGGGATAAATAATTTACTCTTCAACAAAGTATACCTTATTAATATTTCATCACGGTATATTAATGGGTGAGTCATGAAGATGTGATGGCTGTATCAGTTTAAATTGGCAGGTGTGTGGCATAGTGGATACAACTCCTCTTCAGAGTATCTGAACACTTTATCCACCACTCTTAATTTGTGTGTGATCTCAAGTAGAATGGGACTCATTTGAAATATCAACCATTATCATTCAGTGTTTAAATATCTCATTAAGGAAGATCGCAGTAAAAGTTTTTACTTTGACGTATAGCTCATGAGAATAAAAAACACACGTTGGAGATTCCATGCAGTAGTATATGGTGCAACAATATGGTTCCTCTATTTTTTAATATGATTTCCAATTATTTAAATCCTTTTGGTATAAAGGACATTTTGAGCCATATTCACATTATGGCCATAGACAGTAACATATAGCAGATATTATTATTAACTGCTACATCTGTCAATATCACTCCGGTGATTTTTACGGACACAACCAGTGACGGAGCTTAAACATGACGATAACACTGCCGTTCCTCCTCTTCTCCCTCCGTCTTCTTTTCCACCCACCTCTCCTCTCTCCCCCGTTCCACTTCTCTCACCCCTATCAGCTGAGGCAGGTGGCTGCCCACAGTCAGTCTGTTTCCACCACAGGTTTCTTCCTGTTAGAAGGGAGTTTTTTCTCTCCACACTGTTTTCTCATTGTGTTGGATTTCTCTGTCTCACCCTTGAAGTCCCTTGACATTATGTATGTATGTGATATGGAACTATACAGATAAAATTAAATCACAGTCATAATGTAAAATGTTCTGGTTTTCCTCCTCTCTTTCCACCTCAGCGGTGCCGAACCCTTAAAATCACAGGGGGCAGAGACAGTATCGCAGAGAGCATTTACAACAGCACTTCTGACAGAGCCTTCCTGGGACAGAGCTCTGACAGTGTACTGCAGGGCGACACAGAGGGCCCGAACACACAGCCCTGTGTTTTAAATCCAACGCAACACACAGCAGACGACATGGACCCCCATGACTAATGTCAAAGGGTAAGTCCAGCGTTTTAGGCGTTTGACCCAGATAGTCAGCATGTTAGATTTGATGAAAGACAAAATCTCATCCTTGTGTCGGTGTCTGAAATAACTGTCTCGAGTGCAGACAGACAGTCACACACTCAGTCCCTGCTGACAGCTAGCATTGTTGTGAGAGGGGATGGTTACATATTTTTAATCATATAATTACATTCGCAAGGGAAGTGGTAAAACACATAAATGCATTGTCAACGCAAGATATCTCATCCTACAAGGTATGTATTATGGGAAAGAATAATATGTGTTGTTAGGACAATGATGGAGGAAGTATGTGAGTTAAATATCCAATATGTTATTGCAAAACTATTTTCAGAATTAACTGGGTGCTGTTTGCTAAATGTACTTTAACTATGAAAAAACATGGCCACTGATACATAATCATTAATATATGCAAGTGAAACTCCCCTCAAAAGGTCACAACATAAACCTGCTACACAAATGGCTTCCTAAACTCTAATCAGAATGACACTCAGTAGCTCGGATACAATCGCCAAGCTCCAATAGTCCCCTTAAAGTTAATCAAGCTTTTCCAAATTCCACACACACATAGATATCAGGTCTCTCAATGTCAAAAACAAGTTTTGTGGTGATCCAGTAGTTTTTGTGTTATCTTGCTTAAAAAGCAACATACCAACCAAAGACAAACAGACAGGGGTGAAAACACAACCTCCTTGGTGGGATAAAAATAACTTGTACTATAGCTGTCAGATAAATGCAAGGAGAGTAAAGAGTTTAATATTTTCCCCTGAATTGTTGTAGAGTTCAAATATAAAAACAACAGAGTATAAGGGCCACTCATTCTGCAAATTACCCCATTGTGGGACTAATGAAGGATTATCTCTTCTTAACTTTTTTCACCATTAGGAGAATCAAGTCATAATATTTCGATAATGAAGTCATAATTTTAGGCTATGTGTCATATTAGTGAAAGAACATCCCAATTGAAATGCCCGATTACATCTGTCCACTTAATTGTGGATCGTTGTTTTTATCAGTGACCCCTTTGGGACCCTTTCAGAATCTTCTCACTATGTCCCCCAGAGTTTTAATTCCAATCCAGTGAATGTTACCACCCCTCCATATCCTTACATTATAATACTGAAACACATTATTCACCACACTATAAAACACAGCTTTATGAGTTCCATGTCATCGGTCATCAGCTTAGGCTACATCCAAACCCAAACGCTCGAGAAAACGCTGTGACCCTTGTGCTTGATGGCCCATCACATGATTGAAATACACAGTAATTCCCAGTCAATGGCAGAAATGTTCCTGTGGGATTAGTGTTGTGGACAAGACTCCTTTGTTTTGGATTTCAGTCGAACATTCTTTCTGCTCTCAAATCATTTCACAGCTACAAAACTCTCTTTCTGTCGAGCCACTGAATGTAATCAGCCCAATCACACTGACCTGCCTCTATTACTTTAAACATATCTCATTATTCTTTCAGAAGAAAAGAAGAAATGGGGGCGAACAAAGATAAGACTAGTGCCCACCACAAACTGCCTTTTCATTACAGTAAATATTTCGGCTAAATATTCAAGCTGAAAGCAATTAAGCGACAATAACCGTGCGTCTGTAGCCAAGCTGTATGTCTAGTTAGTACAATACAGCTGTGTATCTGGGAAGAAAGGGGTGTGAATGAGAGACTTTGCAAATGCTTTCAAGAGGGACGCTCTGAAACTTCCAATGCACATTTGTCATGCTTTTAAGTGATTTACAAATGAGAGGCATGCAGGCCTTTTGTGAGGGGGACGGAGAGAGAGAGAGAGGAGTTTTTCAGTGAGGAGCTTTGTGTGTCCCTGCCTACCCACAGCATATAGATGGAGCTGGAAATTGTGTTTGTGCGTCATCGGAGGCCATTAAAGCAGGAGACACACCAGAGCCAATTGCAGTACGGTGATGGAGGGGAGAAGGAGGAAAAAACAGGGTGATGATGAATATTTTCCTAAGTCGCTTTTTACTCTCTATTCATCGTGGAAAGGAGGAGGAGCAGTAAAGATGATGAAGTATTGTAATAAAGCAATAAAAGTTTTGTTTTTGACGTGTGTGTGTAATACAAGTGAAATAACTGTGTTCATTTATGTCCACCTCACTCCCCTGACATCTTACCCACTCATTCCCATGGGCACACACTCTTTCTTTCACTTTCTCACACAAACGCACACCCACCCACACACACACATACACACATACACACACACTTACCACACTACCACTTCTCATTAATTGCATAAAACATCTCAAGTAACCACACACACATACACTGTCTTATGACTTTTGACTCATGCGTTGTGACTTGAGTTCAGCGGTGGCTTGCTTTAGTGCGACAGGCCTTGAACAAAGATGAGAGGGGAGAGAAAAAAGAGGAGGAGGGACAATCTAACACACCACCCATCCCCCCACTCTGTAAAAAATGCATGCCTTGTTGTGATTTCCTCCTTCACCTTCCTATATGAGGCCAGTGTGTTTTTCAACTTTCACTTGCCATATTTGTGCCATAAGATCAAGATGATGTGAAACACGCATCAATCCTAATTCACGTGATTTCATGGCACTGACTAAACTTACTGGCAACTCTTAGTGTTTGAGGCAACAGTTTTCTGTTTGAACAAGTGATCAGTAATAAGTGATTTGCTCATCGGCTTAGATAAATGCTGTTTCAGGGAGCTCCCCGTGCAAATATACACTGGAAACGTCCTCAGCTCTTTTTGGAATGAGGTCATAAACTCACACATCTCATTGTCAGCTGTTTTGAACATGGCTTCTGTGTTGGAGCTATTGTTATTGGCCGGAGTGTGTGGGTGATCCAGGCTCTACTTTGCAGTAGGGATTGGGGGTGGGTAGGGTGTTGCTGGTGGTTTTAGAGGGAGGGAGTCCGGGTGCCCCCCTACCAAATACACACACACGCTCATAAGGTAAAACACATAGAGTGCTAATTACAAAGTCGATTTGAGCACCCGGGATAAGACAAACAACAGCTGTCTGTGGCAGAAGTAGGAGTCAAACACACACGGTTGCAGACATAGACACACACCAACACACATACACGCCTCGGATATAATTAGCAAGATCAAGGTAAGTGGAGGGTAACACAGGTTGTCTCTGTATGTGTGTGTGTATGTATGTGTGTGTGTGTGTAAAATGGAAAATGTTAATATTTTAATGAGTGTTGGCAGCAGTGTCATATTTCTTCAAGTAAATGTAATACTATAACAATGTAAAAATAATCGATTACAATTAAAAGTGTTATATCAAAATCCTACATGAGATGGCTGATGGGAGAGGAAAGAAGAAAACAAAGTTATGCGACTCACATTTCAGACTTTATTCTTATATTTGCTCTTAGTTGGATCTATACTCATGGACAACTGAACTGTGACCCCATTGAAACACACAATCCAGAATGGAATGGTATTCTCTGGGATCATTTGTAAAAATACATTGCTTTTGATATTTTACTTTGCTTGTGTGTGTGTGTGTGTGTGTGTGTGTGTGTGTGTGTGTGTGTGTGTGCAAGGGGAACTCCAGTTATTCAATCATCAAAGTGTGTTAACATGTTTAGGGGTGTGTGACTTCATATGTGAAAAAAAGTAGCATGAAGTCTTGTGTGAATCATTGAGTTGGGTTTGCAACGTGGTGATCAGTGATTTGATCTATGAGTCATTTTAAACTTTCATTTTTATTCTTTTACCACCGTTTTGAGAGGCCATCTTAATAAAGGGTGTATAAGTTGTAACAGATAGTTAAATTAAAGGTTCATTATTTACTACAGCTTTATAGAGCAGATATGACCCATTGATAAGAACAAACTTTGGGTTGCCAGGTACGAAGCATTAACTCGCCTCTGCCCTTGATGTTGGGAAATGATGCAGATGTTGACATCATTTTCATAAATGCTCATAAGTTTCTGACGTTCTATATAGAGATCAAGATAAGATAATCCTTTACTCATCCCACAACGGGGAATTGGCTGTGTTACAGCAGCGAAGAGGACAGTCTACATCAGTAGAGTAATAAAAAGTGTGTTTTCAGTACGGACAGAGGAGGGGGGTGTATGATGGTGAGTGAGTGTTTGAGGGTATATTAGCTCAGGTGCTGACTGTGTAAGCAGGTTTTAGATTTACTGTAGCATTATTTCAGATTTTGTACGTGTCTGCAATGCAGGTAATGTGGGGCCTGAACACCACAGCACCTCTACCTGAAATCATGTTTCATGCTTGTCAGTAGAGCTGAGAGATAAACTGGAAACCACAGAAACACTGAAACTAATCTCGATTTGTTTATGTCAGTGTTTGCTAAAACACCTTTGAAAGCTGTCAACAAAAAAAACATGCGCGTTATTTTACATCTTTAGCAGAAATTTAGCAATAGCTGGAAATGTTGACATCATGATTGACAGCTGAGTCTGACTCACGATTGATCAAGCATGGCACAACCTTGTTACTGTGGCTCCACCCCCAAATCGATGCGGCACATACTGTGGTTACAAATGTGCAAGATGTCAGCGTACTCTCCAGGAAGTGACATTCCATTCTATGGTAAAAACTAGTTTTTGCTCAATGACGTTTGATATTTGTCAGATTATAGCAATCGATTTTTTTTTTTTATTGTTTTACTTTTATGTGACAATTATGTGGATATTTTTCCTTCAGGAGCAGAATGATGGCTGAACAGGAGACAACACTGACATGGAAAATGTATTTTACTGTGAAGCTGCTGATGCTGGTGTGACACAACAAAGTGATATTCCACCTGATTCATCAGCATCTGATCAGAAGGCCAGTGATGATAGTGACAATAAAGCCACAAGGGACCTGTGTGCGTTCACGTCGACATCAGACACACGACATCAGTCAGTCAGCATGGTACTGTCACATGAGCAGGTATCGAGCATTGCTCGGGTGGGGCTAACTTGGTTGACAGGATGATAAATTGCTACTGAATGACTGTCCCAAGTAATAATAATAAGAGGACAATTTGGATGCTGACACGTCACTGATCTGACTTTAGCCACAGTGGTGTGTGGAATGTGGTAGAGGCCATAATGCTGTTCTTCCAGTTTCACATGACACGTTATGTGTTCCTGTCACACACTGCACTGTTTGTTTACACACACAGGTCAAAGGTGTGACTTGCTGTTCCTGCAGACAAAATCAACATTCTTACAAAGTTTAAAATGTTTGCTAATTTGTTATCGCATGTCCATGTTTAGGCATTGAAACAAATAGGTTCACTGGTGGCTTTTTTACAATGAACCTATTGAGGATTATTTCTAAAACTATTTCCTGTTCAAAGACAAATTAAAAATGCATACAAAATCAAGCTGTTATGAAAATTAAATAAGGTAAAATTCAAGTGATTTGGGCTTTTGTGTCTTGGGATTTATACAGATTATACACAAAGCACTAATATTTATTTAAAAAATCGTAAACTTTATTTACATTGGATTTGTCAAAACTAAGTGCTTCACAGACAAAAAAAATGGAAATAGCAATCAAAACAAAAGAAAAAATAATCAGTTCACAAAAAGGAAGTTACACTACGTTGTGGGTTGGATCTCAATGGGTAAACTCTAACAGCAAAGGCAATTAACCAACCTAGATCTGGAAATAACAGCCCAGGTCCGTAGAGGCTTGATTGCAAAACTCTACGCTGCTTCCTAAACTGTAGCTATTTATATAGCTCATCTTTATATAATAAAATTCTGTGATTGCTTTTAAAATCAACGTAGATCATTACATTTTGAGTGGGTTATCAAGCTGCAAACATTATTAAAAGGATATTAACTCTGAAAAATAAAAACATATTTACAACATAAATGTATGAAATATAATCATGTTAAATATTTTGCTTTTAATTAGAAGGATGTTGTCTACATGTTAATAAACGAGTGTGTTTAACTGATGCTTTAAAGGTCCAGTGTGTAAGATTTAGGTGAAAAGGAACTATTGGCAGAAATTTGATTTAAAATAATTCTCATGATGTTTTCACTAGTTTCATCTTGTATGAATTGTAGTTTTCTTTACCCCAGAAAAGGCCCTTTATATTTAAATACTTGTCTACAGAGGCCGCCATGTTTTTTACATTGTTCAGACTGGACAAACTAAACACCTTTTAAGTTTTTATAACAACTGAAGCTACCACAGTGTTTTTTTCATGTTTGGAAGGAGATATCAGAAAATTCTACACACTGTACCTTTAATGTCACACCAAAGTTATAAATAACTAAAATAAAATAATGTGTACTCACACAATGATGTGTATTCACACAAAATTAAAATTGCCAGCAAACAAAATGTGGGTCCAAAAAAGAAAAGGGTAAACCACTTGTCTAAGTGATGATTTTGTCTCAATCAGTACACTTACATTGTACATAGTACTCACACAAATACAGGGAAATGTATTTATGGGTTGAACTTTCATACCACATGTTGTGCAAGGCAAAGAAAATCTAATGAGGCAAAAAGTTACAGATGTAGCTTTTCTGATGGCGTTTACCTATTTTTACCCACTGACATGCTTTGTGTAAATCAATTTTGAGTAAAACAAAGGAAGAAATGAGGTAAACACTACCTAGCTGCCTTTTAAAGTATCACCTTTACTTGTGTTACTTCTCCTCTGATCCAAGAATTGAAGACATGTAAATATACATGTAACTCAACTATTGGTTTTTAATTGTCCTAGTAGCTTCAGTCTAACTAAAACTTAAGTGTGAAATATTTAACTGCCTTGTTACAGGATCTCACAAACACCTTTCAACAGCAGTGCCTTCACCACTGGTTGGAGAGCCTCGCTAAATTGGAGTAATGGACCCTCATGCCAGACAATAATGTGAGTTAAGTCCTTCAGGGCAAGGAGCTACAGAGATAGCCAAACAAAAGATAATCAATATCATATGGTGTGTCGCCCGGAGTCTAGACCAGCCTCTCTCTGGCATATACTCACCACATGCCTCTGAGCGCTTGTCTACCGCCTGATCCAATGTCAGACACAATGTCAAATAGGCAACACGTCTGGGGCAACGTGTTAATTACAACATCATCACAGGAGTAAACACGGCAGTGATATGACAGCTTTCAAAACAAAGGTGATAAAAGAGACACTAATAACAAGCTTACTCCGTCTGTCACGGAAATGAAATTTGAAGAATATTAATGAGCATTGATTGACCTTAGGTACGATTTGGATGTTTTTATACTACACTTGTGTGTTCTAAGCCTTCCCTGTTCTCTTGTCCTGTGTTAATGCTCCAGACCTACCTCAGAATTATTCCTTGTCATTGGTGAGTCCTCCTCAAACAGTTTGACAATATACTGTAACTTTTCATTGTTGCGTGCAGCGAATACAAAATTTAGAGATTGTAATGAAATCAAAAATTGTGGTGTTCATCCTACCTGGATTATCTGCAATGAAGATTTCTAATACGGTCTTTCATAAAAGGATACAGATGGACAGTGATGGAAACACGACACCCTAGTGAATGTGCTGATTACTTCATTTTATAAGTCTAGATGATGATGTTAAACTTTTTCTCCACAACGTTATGAATTAATGAACATTGAACTTCCAGGCATTAGGGCATGAAGTGCAAAATGCAACATTGGCAAGGCAGCGAGGTCAGAGAGCGTCTCAGTGGTCCAACACGTTTGTGACATCAAATATGACTCTATCGTCTTTTTAGCTTGTTTAACCACAATTTTTTTTAAAAGGCCGGATATGTGCTAATTTGGGTGTAAAAGAAGTATATGAGAAGTAACGACATAGGATGTTTTACTTATTTATTTTTTAAGTGGACACCATAAATGAGTGCAAGCAGCACAAGAGTGGTGGCTTCTAATTGCAGTGTGTGCTGATGTAGAGAACAAGACTTATACACACAGAGACATTCACTCTAGCATATATTCAGCATAAACAAGCTTTAGGCACCTTTTCCTGTTGGCCTGTGCTAAACAAACACACACACACACACACACACACACATTACCAACACCCTCTCTCTTTCTTTCTCTTTTGAACCTGAGGATAGATAGAGGGGCCTCTGTTTAAATTAAAGGGCTACGACAGGAGTGAATATACTTCCCCTCCTCTCTAACAAGCAGCATGTACCAGTAAACTAAACATGTGTGCATGTGCATATCAAGGTGGAACGACAGCTCCCCGCCTGACTTCCTGTTTGCCTTGTGCAAGTCCGACACGGGATCCTTGTGAGCCCTGCAACACACTCACAGAATGACATAAGATTTCATGATGAAATCCATTGCTGTGATATTCTCTACGTATCCCTAATGCTTTTGTTTCATGGTGTTTGCTCTTGCGACACCTTGCCTCTGAACATGCATGGCTGCCTTTGAGTGAGTTGAAAAGTGTATGTGTGTGCGTGCGTGTGCACTGAATGCATGGCAGGTGTGTGGCAGGGACAGTAGTTTTGAAACTATGCCTTTTAGGTGTGTGTTTGCATGTGTGCGCTTTGTGCACAAATCCTGCAATTGTCTTGTGCATTTTTCCTGATGTGTGGTTCATGTGTTCATGCAGTGAATGTGTGGCTGTGCTTGCTCCTGCTGGTGTGTGTGTGTTTTAGAGTGATAATTCTGCTGAGAGGCAGGCAGACAGTAGGGGAGGGTGAAGGAGAAGGAGGAGGAGGAGGAGGAGGAGGAAGAGGACTGAAGACAATGTCAGCGCTGCAGTATGATCCTGTATCCATCAGGCTCCCTCCTGCAGTCACCGTCGCTGAAAATGCACTGCCACTGCCACACACACACACACACACACACACACACACATACATACACAGGAAATGGCCTCAATCACTGTAGCACACAGTCCGCTGTTTCTCATTCCAGATGGGATTATGATGTTATTATTGCACGATTACACCACATAACTATATTAGCAACAGAGCACAACCTGGGACTTCTCAATCAGTCACCTTCCCTTTACACTGGGAGGACTTTTCAACAACCCCCCCCCCCCCCCCCCCCCCCCCCTCCTCTGCCTCACACACAAACACACACTGCACACACCCTGAACCAACAACAGCAAGAGTCAGCCATTTACCTTCATCTGTATCCTCCGTGCTGCTGCTGCTGCTGCATGGAGAACTATTATAAGCACTGTTTAATGATGTTTGTGCTGCAATGTATCAACATTTTTTTATGCCTCTGTCTTCATGTTGATCCAGTTGACACAACAAGATTTTTTGCAGGTGGATGTTACGGCCCAGCTGAGAGCAACGCCGCTAAAATAGCAATGAATAATCACTTCATGTGGGTGGATCCACCCTCACTTCCCCTCCCCACCCTGTGGAATTTGATAAGATGGAAAGGAAAAGGTGGTAGAAAGAGGAACAGAGAAAGAGAATAGGAGGCGGGGGAGTGTAAAATGGTAAAATAAGAGAGATTTTATAAAGGAGAGGAGAGGAGGGGAGGAGTGCAACAAGGAAATGAATGAGATCCAAAAAGCTGTTTTAGATAGAGTCAACGAGATAGAGAGGAGAGGGATAGAGAGTGAGAGCGGAGGGAGCAGCACTTCCTGTCATGATGAAGAAGTAGAAGAACCTTGTCCTTCTGATTAAAAAAACACATACAGTCATTCTGGAAGCCTTTGTCAAGACTGAAACATCACCTGGGGAAAGAGAGATGTGTAAAGTTCCGCTAAATTAGCTCCCGTTAAATTCTCTCAATCCTCTGTGAAGAAGTGGATCCTGTCAGTGAGATTTATCCATTTCATACATTACAATGCACATTTGACCTGAGCCTCGATTGAGCCGACTTGAGCGAGGCGTGGCACCCGAGGTCTTATTTGCCTTATTCAAAGGCGGTAATGTGATATCCCTTAAATATTTCAAGTTGTACAGCGAGATGTGGGCTGCTTCCGGCTGCTCGCAGACACTACGTGCTCATGGGCAGGTTAGGCAACAAAGCACGCTACCATCACCACCACCCACCCATCCTCTCTCCTCCCCACCCATCACTCCCTGAGGTATCTCCTTGAGGGTTCTCCTTCCACTCCTTTGCCAACTGACAATTAGCATGCGGTCGCTAATGCACTACAAGCTAATTGAGCACAAGGGGGCTGGAGGTGTCAGTCACCGGAGAGGGCCTGTAGTAGCAGCGGTGCTCAACACTGCTGCCATTTCACAAGAGGAGATGAAAAACTTAAATAAAGCATTTGAGAAATGTGGGTCGCAGCTGTCCCGCACTAAAGCAAATCTTTTGCACATGTTAAGTAGGTGACCGAACAAATTTGGATAATAAAGTTGCTTCTGGTTGTGGTCTGTTCTCACATATGCTACTTATAATACAACATTTCCATTTCACTTATTTATTCTTCTCACAATTCAACCTGCCATCAGGTAGCTCGAGCATAATGTAAATCAGCCGTGCACCTCTACTGTGTTGGACACCACGGGTGGCTATTATAAGAGCAGCCCTGAGGTGTGCGTTT